>NC_054058.1:87009277-87640848 GCF_017639655.2 Falco naumanni | reverse complement strand
AGTTAGTTTCAATTATTAGCTTTGAAGAATAAAGTCTCAAAGTGCCTCAATTTTTAATAAACAAATCAAATATTTTCCAATTTAGAAAATGTTGACATTATTTTCTTACTTTCTTCTTTTTCTAATTTCTGTAATTGGAAAAGAAATAGTGTTTATACAGGACTGCAAACAGGCAAAGATTTTAAACAGCCACTACCTAAGGCATATTCTATTATACCAAAACATCAATTATAAGAGTAATATTATCTTGGTAGTTACTGTTTAAGTATTTAGAAATGTTGCAGTCTCATCATGCCATCTCAATAGGAAAAGTACTTTTGAACTACCAACTACCAAGTATAATTTTTCAGACACTAATTATAGTCTAGATTTATAATGCCACATGAGCCCCAGATTTTTTTGCTTGATTTTATTATTTATAAGGACTCAAGCTCATTTTTTTTAAAAAAGTCTACTATCTGAATACATTAATTTCAGCTATTATAAGGTCACTGCCAGGCACCACCATTCAGAATAGAAACTTCTCCAACAGAATTAAAAGATTAATCCAAGAACAGAAGTAGAATACAAAATATTTTAGACAAGTTACAACCCAAAAAAATAGTATTAAAATGGACTAATATAGAAGCAATGAAAGGAAGACAAACAAGTGGCCAATTTATATTCAAAGTTAATTCCACCTAAAAGGAATCTATCGCTTCATTCCACCTAAAAAGAATCAGAGATTTCAGCTATGAGGAAAGGCTGAGTGCGCTGCGGCTGTTCAGCCTGGAGAAGAAAAGGCTTAAGGGGAGAAATGTGATCAATCTAGGGAAATGTGATCAATCCATACAAATACCTCAAGGGAGGCAGAGCCAGGCGCCTTTCAGTGGTGCCCAGTAACAGGACAAGAGCCCAGGGGCACAAAGTGAAAAACAGGAGGGACCCTCTGAACATCAGAAAACACTTTTTTGGGGGGTGGTTTTGGGGTTTTTTTGTGTGTGTGTTTTTTTTGTTGTTTCTTTGATTTTTGTTTGTTGTGTTTTTGGTTTTTTTTGATTCCTGTGAGGGCGCTGGCACTGGCTGCCCACAGAGGTTGTGGAGTCTCTACCCTTGGAGATACACAAAAGCCGTCTGGAAGTGGTCCTGGCCAACCTGTTCTAAGTGGCCCTGCCTGAGCAGTGGATTTGGATCAGATGACCTCCAGAGGTCCCTACCAACCTCAATTGTTCTGGGAATTATTAATTATTTTCATGAAAAGCTAAGAAAAAAAAACATACACAAAAATGACAGATCAAATAATTAGGAAGCAGTGTTGACAATTGTCTTTTTATGACTACATCAATTAATGACTTAATCAGCAAACAGCAATGCAATTCAAACAAAAATAATAGTTAAGCTTTAAAGAGGAAAAAAACCAACCTCAATTTAATACAAGTGAATTATTATCAAATACATTCTTAAGCCCTAGAGGCTATTTTACATGAACAATTTCACTGGAAATCAAACACCTGGAGAATGGAAAGAACACTGCCAGCAACATTTTCAGTTCAATTAGAAAAGGTAACTGGGATGCAGTAAGAATTTCCATGTTATGATGCTTCACAGTGTTTCAAGGTCTACACATATGGATCCATACATGGGATTCAGAAAAAGACCTTTTAAAATATTTTCGAAGACACCCAGTGACTTGAAACCAAAACAAGGAAAGACCTGCCAGACCCTCTAACATCACTGAAGAGCTGTTCACATTACAAAAATGGGAAGCAGAAGAGTAACACTTTCTGAATCTGATACACATCTGGAGTGACCATTTTCCTGTTTTTCAGCAATTTTGATGGGTAAATGCGTACAACTTTAACCAACCTAGACATATTTTATCTAGGATGAGTTTGACTTTTCACAAAATACCAGCATGTTTATGCTTGTCTACAATCCAATTTAACTACATCAAAAGTGAAACCAAAAGTTGAAATGGGTCTCTGAACTTCATCAACAGCTTGTTCTTTGTTCTGTTATTACCAAACAAGATGGGCAATAAGGATCTGAAGTAAAAATACCCATTTTCTTAGTTACAAGTATTGAAGATTATATTTGCTTTACATTTTTCCATGAATTTAAACCAAAATTTATTTCTTATTTTACTAACTCACAGCACATTGAGTCCGTTCCAAACACAATACTAGTCAATGAACAATGGTATTAGGATAGTTTTGGTGACAGCATTTTTGTGAAACATTTAAGCAAAATGAAAGAAAAACCCACACAAATATTTTTTTCTACCTCACAAATTAAAACGGATTAAATAATGTCTGATTTTCAATATAGGTCATATTACTTAAGAATAAATAAGACAAAGAATTTACTCAGTCTTGAAGAAGAGAAAGTTTTTACTCTGTGCTGTTTCCTGGTTAATTTTTTACTCTACAAAATAGAGATTTTCTGATTTCTTCTTAGAAGTAAAAAGTGTATCACATACCTGTTGTGTGTTTCTTTGTGACTGTAAACTGGACTGCAGCCTTCTCAACAGAGGAACACCATTCCTAGACAGTCTTTTAAGCAACCAGTAACTGTGAACTCGTTCAACAAACTGCTTCTTCCGCTGAATGGCCACCTGATTCATAATCTTATTTAATCTAAAATATGGAAAAACTGAGATTGTATTTTTCACAGTAAAGTATAAAAAGTACTTGTCTATGGAAGTTAAACATCAGATATGCATGAATGTATAACATAACAGCAGTGATCACCAGATTACTAATTTCTTTCAATGACATCCTTTTTAGTACAATTATTTCTGAGAAGTACATTACAATCAAATACATCTGCTTGACACTGTGGTTTCTACCAAATATGTTCAGGTACTTTATAAAGCTAAAGGGTATCAATTTTTTTCATGATCATTATCCCAAGAGCAATCCCAGATTAGGGCTGTGAATAAAGCTTTATTCAGCATAATTTTCCTATTGAAAATACAATCAGAAATAAAGCTCTAAATGCCTACGAAAGTTTGCAGATAACTTGTTACCACCTTCACACACAATTAGTAATTTATTTTGAACATAATATATGTTCAAACTTTTCACATAAAAACATGAAACAAAAAGCTTGTATGACTCACCTACTAAAATTAAATTTTGGTAAATAAAGCAAACAAAAAATGTAAAACAGAACACTTACGATTTTACCCCACACATACAATAAAAATGTCCACACAGAAAAGATGCAAGAGAGGATGATACAGTTAAGCAAAGCATCTTGATTAAATAAGTAGTATGTTCTTCAACCTTGTTTAAGAGATGCAAATACTGTTTACATACCCTCTGTTTAAAAAGTGCTGTATAAATATTACACACAACAATCTTGACTCTATTTTTTGAATAATGACACGTTAATATTTCCAAGTCACACACATGAAAACTAACCTCTCAAAACTTGCCCCCAAAAAAAAGTTTATCTGAAACAGATCTTCAACTCTCTGTGAGAAATCAAGGCAAAATATTTCAAAAAAAAGTTAATGGTTGTAGAATTAAAAAGTTTTGGTTTTGTATGATATTGCAGGGATTTGTCACAGGTGACAGTCCTTGCAAAATTAACACAAGATGCCCCAAGGCACCAACCACCTGTATTTGTTTGAGGGCATGGATAAGTTGGAGAGAAAGGATCTCCCCGAGCTGAATGTATAAATTACAGAAAAGATAGTATCAATGAACAGAAATCTGTCAATTCTTCACTCAGTATATTACTGCCCATAGCAAAACTCTACAATGTTAGTAGGTCTATCAGAGAAATAAAATTTAATAACATAATAGGAAAAATTAAATTCAAGAAGTGTCTGATTTGTAGAGCACTACCACAAAGCATTTAAATGGGGGGAAAAAAAAACCCAAACACCCAAGAAACACCCAAACCCCAAAACACGAACATACACACATAGTAGTCTTTTCCTGCTTTTTCCCTTTTATTATTAGAAATAAAGCAGTTTCTTAGGTGAGTGACAGAAGAAATGTAGTTAAATACCTAATTAAAATTTAAAGGTGTAAGTAAACCTTGGGCAAAACGTTAATTTTAAGAACAGCTGGGAGATGTCAATGATGATTTTCACTGACATAAGTGAGTCTACCCTGAGTTCACCAAAGGTCATCTATCCCTGGTTGTTTTTTCTGGGACTGCATAGAAGGTAACGTGCAATATAGGTCTACTCAGTGCTACACTAACTGTAGCTACAGAGCTTTGAGTCGTAAAGACAGAGCAAACACAGGTTTTCTTTAAAATACAGTCCCACTGTGTCCTTCAGTTCTTCAGTGACATATTTTTTTCGATTAATAACTAAGCCAGTTAGGCATTCTTGAAAAAAAATTAGCTTAACTTAAAGGTGAGAAAGCCTGAAGATGGGCTTAGGACTGTCTTTTAAGTCTTTCACTGAAGGGCAGAGGCAAGCTCCACAAAGACTTACTCTATGCAGAACACACCTTAATGTGACCATATTAAACTTCAAACACAACAGAGTTACAATTAATTATAGAATGCAATCAAAATGAAATAATTACTTTCACATCTCTTGGAAACAGCAATACCTACTGAACCAAGTCAAAAAACCTTAGCAAAATATATACCTACTTGGAAAGATCAGAAAATCATAACTTAACATGAAGAAAGGTGCCTTGGCTTCACGCCCATCAGATGTGGCAAGACTAGGCAAACATCTTTAATTACAGCTTTAAGTACATTTGCCCATTCACATAACAAACCATTCTATTCATAGATAATTACAATGGTAAAGTGCTAGAATAAGCTTAGTAAAGATCTTCACAGAAGATATTCTCCTCCAACTTTCAAAATACAAATAAACAGAAGATAATTTGGAGTGAAGAAACTACTTAACAGGGGGTAAGAATCTACTCCTTTCTGCCTTCCCTCCCAATAAAACCAAACAAATACTGGCTGTTCATACTTCAGTTAGACACCGGATTTCAGTAGTGGCAATACACCACCAATCACCCCTTAGTTTCTCAAAATACAAAGGTCAGAAGCTCTTCACAAGGCACTTATCTACAGAGCCTCTACACTATGATCTTACTGATATAACATGTATATCCACTGCTAGACCCTAAGAACCCACTAACTATAGCAATTTCTTGATCACCTTTTTGCTTTGTCAGATACTCCCAGCAGACTTTTACTGTCCAAAACACTTTGACAGACAATACAACTGTTTTGAGAAAATAAGACACAATTTGTCCACTGCTGTAGAACGCTAGGAGTAGCACAGACTGGGTATTGATACAGAAGCTCCTACCCGTGGCAGCACTACCATTCTAGGAAACAGGTTCTCACCACAAAGATACGTCCAGCCACAGCAAAGCTGACCACAAAAGCATGAAATAAGGCATACAGGTACGCACCAGTCTTGGACAAGCTACCTGAGCTTGAACTAAATTTCTAAATGTTGAAATTAAACCGTCAAACTAGAATTTTTAAATTATTAGTGGTCTTAAAGGAGTTTGCTGCATATTGTACATTTTTTTAAAAAAATTACATCTCTGTTGGGAAAAAAACATTAATGAAGAGTAGAAAAAAACCACAGATCCTTCTGAAACCATAATTCAGGCTGAAGCATAAATTATGGCATCAAAAATATGTTGCATTTACAAAAGCAACACAAGGATGAGAAGAAGAAATTGGTTTGTTTTGAAAGAGTAAGCAAACTCAAATTTAAATTAAAATGAAAATTAACAGCTTTGGTGAGAAATTGTAATTTATATGCTGCATGACATTAACCCTCTATTCACACAGAGACATTTGATGGATAATCCACCCTGTAAAGAGTGATACTCCTAATGCACTGGTCAAAGCATTCAGAGAAAGCTAAGTGTTACTCAGTCCTGTATTTCCTCATTTTTTATAAATGCATAAAGTATTTTTTGTCAACATAAGAGATATGATCCTCTCATATTTGTAACCTCACAGCTTCCTTCTTCCTACTCATGACTGCCTTCCTCTCCCAGTTTGTTATGTGTCACTGTGGCAACTACAGCAACTGGTTACACGAAAAAGTGAAAACAGTATTTTTGGTGACTATGTGGCAGCTTAACCTTAGAAAGTAAATGACATTCAGCAACTTTTCTATTAATCATCACTAACCGCTCCGCAAATCATACAGGGTTTTTAGTGTCATATATCATTTCTATATTATATTCAGACTTCTATAGCAAATCTCCATTCTCAAGTTTTCAAAACAAACTGGAGAGAAAATTTCCTTAAGCAAGTACGTGCTTTTGCCAGTATTTGCAGAAGGAACTTAATATGAAAATCTGTAAGATCAAGTAAGATCAAATACCCACTAAAACAAATCAATTTTCAAACTTGAACTAAACCTAGTATTTTAATTACTATACTACCCCTGAGCCTCCAGTTTCATCAGTTTTATTTTGCATCCTCCTTTATCTAACATAGCTATATTAAAGGTACACACAAAAACCTAAGAGACTATGTTTTATTTAGTATCACTAAAATACCAGCTTCTCTTGAACTATGGTAATACCCATACACGATCACATTAAGTTCCACTTTACTGAGTAAATAAAATACGCTTATTTTCCCACACAAAGATTGCAGATATGTTTCTAAAACCTGTCAGAACTAAAAAAAAAAAAATCTAAATTGAACAAATGCTAAAAAGTAAACAGACTTTCAAGAACATCTGAATTTTCAAGCCTTGCTCAGTAGAGTTCCACAGAACATACTGAGACTCATAGGAAGCAGAAAAGAAATAAAAAATTACCTACAAACGACTATGCTAATTCCAGTTACACTAACTGGAAAAGAACTAACAGAACAAACAGAATAAAAAGCTATGGAAGTGTCTATTTTGGGAACTGGAATTAATTCTGGGGTCTTGCCAGCTATTCCTCCTAGTTCCGTATCAAAAAAATTCCAGCTTTCAATGATAAGAAAGCCTGCTTGGACAGATGAAACCCTACCCTTCCCAGAGAACCTTTGGCAGCAGATGCTTATCATTGTTTGTACAATGCCTTTCCATATACCAAAAACAAAAAAAAAAAAAACAAAAACACCCACAGTGGAGACAGCTTTGTTGCTGTGTCTGCATTTGTAATACCCTCAATAAAAAAAAAAATAAAAAAATATCAACTTATTATACTGCTTCCTCACTAGAAAAAACCCAAAAGCAAGAAAACCTTTTGATCAGCTTTCAAGACAACACAGGTAGATGAGTAAGTAAAAATGGGAGTCCATTTGCATGTCTTTATTTCCTTTGGAAAAAGGACAAGGTTTCTTTTGTAACTAGCAGAAGTCCGCTGGGTATCCAACAGGGTGCATATCAAATCCCGGAAAGGGCGACAATGATTTCATTTAAACTTCTATAGAACACAAGTCTGCAGAGTCCCCATGTGACAAATACATGCTTTTCTAATTATAACTACTTTCCAGATTTTGTATTGAAGATTTCAAGAAACAGAAACCTCCGGTTCCCAGATCACTTCCCTCATAAGTCTAACAGTTTTGAATCACCTTCACATTTTTTCCTTTTTGTCTGTGTATTTTAAAATTCTAGCTACTGATTTTGCCTTTCTCTGCTACGCTAATAGTCCAACAGGATATATTTTATCTACTGACACATCTTCCTAAGCCTGAAAGTCTCTTCAGGTTCCTATTCTTTATTCTGCACTTACTGGTATTTAAGTAGTATTTGATTTTGACTGAACATGTAGGGAGCACTTTTTCTTGCTTCAGACGACTATGAAACCAGCCATCTATTTTTCTACTTGAGCAAGCAGCTTGTAAAATTTTTCTTGGACAGGAAAGTAGAACATTGTATTTAAGAGTTAAGAAAATTCTGTGTTATTTCAGTCAATTCTCCATTAGCTATAACAAGTTACTTAATTGTTAGAATAGAAACAAAGTTTGTGATCTTCCAAACCTCTAGATAAGGATAAAAAAGAAAAAAGAAAAAAAAAAAACCAACAAAAAAAAACCAACCAACCCCACCCTGTCACATTGGAAAACCTCTTTAGCCTTCTCACAAAAATCACATGTATAGATTTACTTCTGCCACTTCCTACACGTAATACTGAGTCATGACTTTTCCTTACAATTACTCAAAATATTATTCTGTACTTTTTTTATAGTATTTTTAACCATACTACACATGATTTTGAAATCTAATCTCAAAAGGATTCATCAAAAGCCTTCAAAAGGCTTCAAAAGCAGAAGATACAAGTATAAATCAAAAATCCATGATAAAAAGAAATATCGGTATTTATCTGCTAATCTTTGTGCACTCTAACTTGTCCATTGAATGGAAAACTACCAGGAGATATTTCTTCAGACAACACATTCTGCAAATCATGTTTTTGTATAGCACTTACAAAAGGCAATGCCCTCTAATTGCCACCAAAAAAAAACCTCTTCATGAAAGTTCACATAACTGGGGAAATTCAGAAGTATCAAAAAATAAAAACACATTAATTTTGTTCTTCATAACTGCATTATCACATATATAATTAATTGTGGACTGAAATCCTTAGAGGACACACAGAATACTAACGATGCACCTTTTACAGACATATCTAACATGAATTTCTGTTTCAAGCTTCTTAGCCCTGTACATGCAAAAAAAACAAAGAGAAAAGAAAAAAAATATTCTATGTTCCGCATATTCCTATATACACTTTGTGAAAAGGGCATATGTGAATACGAGACAGCAATTCTATCCTCTGGATTTTTAGCTGGGGGAATGACCCCTTGGACATCAATCAACATGTGGCTTTTAAGACCAGATACAGAAGTCTTTTCCCAATTATTTTTCCTCAAAAAAATCAAGATCCACTTTTACAACTATTAAATAAAGTCACACTTCCTCACACACATTAATTCCCATTTAACAAGCCAACCAGAGTCAAGATGAACTAGCTTGAAAATAAAGTTCTAAAGCTACCTTTTTTTTTTTTTTTTCTTTTTCCTAAATACCACTGCAGCAAAGTTAGTGAACACCATAATAGCTTTCTTCTTGATTCAGGTGAAAATTGTTTTCTTATTTAAACACAGAGGTCAGGATGACATCAGCAGTAGTTTCCACATGTATCAGAAAGGTTTCTAAGAGAAACAATCTTACAAGAAACATCAGTGGATGATGACGGCTAGTATCTCCTCCCACTTTACCTAGGTGATTCCATCATTTAATTATTAGGTACAGCCACAAGGCATACCAGCATCATAGTCTCCTGCAATTAAAGTATTTCCGCATGACTTTGTGAAAGTATACATACATGTATATTCAAGGACAAACAGCTAACAGACATTAGCCTGGATTTATTCAGCTTTAAATTTTTTTCACAACGCAGCCAGCCTCTAGTAGTACTTTTCAATGGCTTTTTTAATGCTGAATTTTAAGTGGCATTTCTTGTTCTTTTCCCCCACTTAAAAGCTTTCTGAAAGCAATAAAAAAAATCCCAGTACCCCAAAAAATATTTTAAAAAATCCCCAGAAGAAACCCACAACCCACATATATGATTAAGAAGCATCATCTACGAATGCAGGCTAACAGTGTCTCAAAGGCCTTGTAAATGTTCCTTTCTGTTTATGCTGTTTCATCACTTTGTGTTCATTTATTTTTTTGATCCATACTTCATTTTAGAGACAATCAAGATTCCTGTGTTGAAATAACAAGGCTACATTTAATTATCTGGTAAGAAAGTTCAGGATAGTTCATCTGGATAAATTCTAAAACAAAAGGAAGTATTGGTTTGGCCTCGAGACATACAGTAACAGATCCAGTTTTATTACCCGTTGTAACATGCTTTCTAATAAAAGCAGAGGTCAACATAGAAAAATCAGTTAATGCACAGTACATAAATGTTGATTTCTAAAGACAGCTGAAAATATTTTTTAAGAGTCTCAGCAATTTTTGCTCAGTTATCTGCCCACTACTTACCTACTTTTATAAGGATATTTTAATTCTCTTCCAGTAATATGACACAACACAACTGATGCATATGACATGGAAAACAAGTGTAACACCTCATTCCACCTTGTTATGAAAGTGGAGCTTTTTTGCTTATCTTTTGCTCTCTGTACAAGTATTGCATTTCAAATGCTTTCTTAATTTCAGACACTACAAATATACCATGTAGAAACTAAAAATGAAAGCAAATATTTACTTTAAAATCTCTGTTTTCACTTAGAGTAATACTTGCATGAATGGTATTTTAATACAGCAGATTACACTGTACCTCAGTGTAACTTTAAAATTATTGAAGATTAAGTATTTTACATCACATTCAGTTTCCCCAAAGTATACAGCCACAATATCCTAGTTTCACAACATTTTCAGAGACCATGAATATTGATACTGGCTTTGCTTTTCATCAAGTAAACAAATTCTAAATGCCTCTTTCAACATATAAGATTAAAAGACTACACCAAAACTATGTTATACTAAAGGATCAAGCACTCAAAAATAAGAGAAACCAGGTAATTTTCACAGCTAACACTCCAACTCTTCTCTGCGTACCCATCCTACTCACTGAATAAGGCAGCAGGGGGAATATAAAAAAATCCCCAAGACATGGAGCACAAGAGGCTGTACAAGATAATTAACATAGGCAAGAAACTAGATTTAGATTGTCAAGTCAGCCCTACAAGTTAGGATTTCTTAACTGGGAAATTCTGTACCTGTAAAAATTAAGAAAAAAAAAATATCTCCCAGGCAAAATTCAAAGAGTATGAACACCGCAAGAACAAATTTGCCACTGTCTTCAGACAAACTAGTTGGTGGCAGCTGGAAGCCACTTTTCTGAGAACCATTTGCAACAGGTGCCAGTTCTGCCTGTCCCTCCCATACAGAGGTACAGTTTCAAAGTGTCTTCTCCACTCACCCCTGCACATAACACAGCTGCTCTGACACTTCTCAGAAACATGTGACTTTAGACTAAGCTCATTTCTGCCTTTTCAAAACAAAGAACAAAAAAGCCCTGTCCAATGCAAGCAGTACCATCCATGTAAGCAATAATTTTCAGCAGTTCTGTATTTCAAGAAAAAATGAACGGTATTTCCCAGTAAAGAGGTAACACACTTCTGTAGCCAAAAGGCTTGATGCAAATCGCATGTCATAGGAGGTTCCCTGGTGGTCCCATTATTATTACAAGTGCTAAAGCAAGTTACTAAGAAGTCAACACTGAGAGCACTGGAAACCATAGTCACCTTAAGGCTCTGACATGATCTACTGCAACTTTGGAAGTGGATACTTAGGTACAGACTTCCTAAAATACCTAGGCAACTGGACAGATAGATGCCCAGCATTAAAAAAACACAAAACCAGAAAAACCAAAACCAAAGGACAGGGGAAGCAAGCATTCATCTCTTATTAATGGTTAGCAGCTTCTGATCCTACACTCTTAAATGAGCAGTTCACAGATGACAGCCTGAGAGGCCATATAATTAATTACAAAAGACCTACAGAATGACATTTTCCACGTAATTTAACAGCAAAAAGGTTAGAGTATGACATCTGTGTAAGACATTGTGGCAACTGAAAAGTGTACAGCTCTCAAAATCATTTAAGGCAGTAGCATAGAAACCTGACCTATAGATAAGCTGATTCAGAAATTCATGAGGTACAGAAGTTGTGTAGACAATACGAAGAATGTTGTTTTACACCAGTCTTTTTAACATACCCTGAACATTACGATAGGTATTTCAGAAAACAGAATTATTACAAACGGTGTTATTAAAATGCCCAGTCTTTCATATACACTCACTATCCAGGTAAGGAAACAGCATGCAATTCTTCCACCTTAAACTAAACTTAAATGGCAGGACGGTTTTCCTCAAGCTTCAGCAGGTGCGCTCAGGGACTAAATCTGCCAAGTATTTTCCTCTTCATTATAATCTTCATATTTCTATACTTCTCCAGCTACCAACTCTGAAGAACCAGCTATATGTCAAGGAGCTAAAAACACATTCATTTCAAATAATTTAGTAAAAAAGCAGTACTGTTTAAACAGTAAGCATAAATAGCTTAATTGCTCTTCCTCAAGATCTCTGGAAAGGCAAATCATGTTTCAGCTCCAAGTTAAAAAAAGCACATTAAAAAACAGATCAGAGAATAGGGACCATTTAAATGAAGACTGCTGAGAAATGATCCACATAATTCTATTAGTTTACGAGTATGTATATAACACAGAGGGGTTTTTCTAAGGAGGTGGGGGGGAATAAAAAAAAAAAAGAACAGCCAAAGAAAATTAAGACAACTGAGATTTGGATCTGAAGCATATTCACTTTGCCTTTTAATATGCCCATTTCTATTTTGCTTTTAATTCAGGTATCGAGTTTTCTAGGCCTAAGGACATTCACATTACAGAGTCAAACAGTACTTAAGCAACAGTCTCCCTCAACTAAAGACAAGCAATTTACAAAGTTTAAGAGTTTTGAATTGTGCCTATTTTTCACACTTCTGACATAAAATATAGGAACTAGACTTGTGTCCAGTAACATGAAACTAAGCATAAAAGAAATAAAACTTAATCTCTCTCTGCAGTCTTGGAAAGAAATGTAGTCCTTATTAAAAAAAACAAACAAACAAAAAAACCCAAACAAACCACAACCTCTTTATTTCTGTTCCTGGCATCTAATGACAGTACTAAAAACAAATAAACAAAAATCTGATGATAATATCCTTTTAGGGTCTGGCTTTTATGACAGTTAAAGATGGGGAGAATTGCCAGAGGCTATACATTCTAATCCTCAACTCACTTAGTTCATGTTCTTTCTTACTTTGTCTTAAAAAACCCAAAAATACACTACACCACCAATCAGGACTGCCCTAAGACAAAGCCAAACTCTTTTATATGAACCCCCCCAACAGTACCTGTTTAAGTAACAGTATTAATTGCTTACTGTCAACTTAAGATTTTCTGCAGTTAATCACTGAATTAAATACACCATTTCACCAAGCAAATCATAACAAAGAACAGTGCCATCAATTTGATGTTTGTAAACAATACAGTGCAGCTAAAGGCTGTTTGTCAAAGTCAGTCAATAGGTAGCTACTTACATTAACAAACGTTATTACAGGAAAGGACTGCAAACTCTCAACATCTCTTTTATTTAGATTAATATAATCAGCCTGAACAGTCTAATACCTAAGACCTTGGAGTCTGCTTTTAAAAAAGCATGGTTTATTTGTATTATTTTAAGAGCCCTCCCTGTCTGAGCATTCAGAGTCCTATCACAGTACGAACAATGAACCTGAACGTGGAAATGGTGCTTGTTTTAAGAAACTTTAACTACTGTTCTTAAATCAGCAAGTTTAATTCAAGAGGTAAACATATTGATGTTGAAAACATTAGGAACAAAACAAATATCCCATACAGACAAATTCATTTTTTGACACTAGTCCACTCATGCATTTCTCCACCCAGTATGTCTCAAACATTCAGTAAAGCCAAAACTGTATCCTTCTGCCCACAGAGCTTTCTATCATTGCTCAAATCACAGAAACAATTTCAACTTTTAAAATACATAACTCAGATTAACTGAAAGAAATATGAGAAGAGATGCTACTTTTCTTTTAAATTAAGATATAGCTAAGTTAAAAAACTCAGCATGAACTTTAGTTAACTCCTGAAATAAAAATAATAAAAAATAATTTTGCTCCAATTCTGTTATTACTTATGAAAACAACACTTGAAACAACCCTGCTTTCTGATCTGTCACTTCACTAATTTCACCAGATCTGTGACCATCTGCCAGCCCCCCTCCCGATCACCCCTGTTAAAATACAAAAATATAGAATTAAACATGAAGAGCAATTACAGTTCTGGTGTTCATGCTTTATATATCAGGATTCTCATAACAAAAGCTCCTGCCAGAACCACAGAAGACTAATATAAAAATCAGCATAAACAGAACTTCTTACAAAGTATAAATTTGTAAGCAAAGGCAAGATTAGGATTAAAACTCTGTCACAAACCTTAACTAATTTCTGTTCAAACAAACATTTTACTACAGTTACAGGACAGATATTTGATAGCATCACTGAACAGGAGGGCACACTCATTTCAGGTTTCATGATTAAGAACACATTAACCACTTATTATTAACTATCAGCACTTACTTGTAACTTTTCTAAAACAAGTCTGCAAAGTACCAAATTCAGCCAAGCCTTGATAAATACTACTGCATTTGCAAAAGGCAAATTTAGGAAGAACTTCCTGAAAAGTTACTCTGTCCCACAAAGAAAATATTTCCTGGGGGTTGGGGGGGGGGGGGGGTTATTACTTATATAGATGTTACAGTACAAGTTTATACTTAATTTAGGGTATAGGAACAACTTTCAAATCTTATATATGCAAATGTAGTTTTCATTTTGGGGCTCTTAAAATTAGGAAAAGAAGTTCAGATTCCCCAAATTAGGAATACAGTTAACCTTGAGCTTGGCTGGTTTTTGAATATGAAGGTCAACTACATATGCTATTCTGAATTCAGCAGTTAATTCTCAAAAGTACAGCAAATGACAACAACTGAACACAAAACATGATTTGGTCTCACAAGAGAAAGAAAAAAA
Source organism: Falco naumanni (assembly GCF_017639655.2). Taxonomy (NCBI): domain Eukaryota; kingdom Metazoa; phylum Chordata; class Aves; order Falconiformes; family Falconidae; genus Falco; species Falco naumanni. The sequence goes on along the minus strand of NC_054058.1, from coordinate 87,626,282 downwards.
TAAAAGGTTTCTGAGGACAAGACAGACCACTTGACCACTTACTGACTTCTCTGGGGAAGTTACTGCATTTTCAATGCAATTTCACAAAAGTGTAATGTACATAATTTACATTAATCTTCCAAGTATGGCCTTTAAGTAAAACATGTAAGAAATGCACAAAAACTTCAAGTTGGGATCTAAAAGCATTGGTTTTAAATTAAACAGATAAGTAGAGGTTTCTCTCACTTGGATGGTTTGCTTACCTCTGGGGGGGGATATAAGGAGCAGATACTGTTGGCATAACTGTACAGGGTTCAACCACCGTTTTCTTGGCTTTTTTTGTCTTTTTTCTGACTTTTGATGTAGACCTAGCAGTTCTGACTGATCCCTCCTTTCTACAAACACCGTTTTTTATTTCAGCTTCTCCATAAATATTTAGAGGTCTCCGTGTGCAACCTGGTGGAGTATGTACATCGCAATAGGCAGTCTTTTTTACAGAGAATGTTGTCCCACTGCCAGTTAGTTCTTTCACAGGTTCCATTTTCATATATAGACCGGCCTTTTGAGCACACGTCACATGGAATGCAGTATAGCAGTTTGCTTTGTGGCACTGGATGCAGGCACCAACACCCTTCTGTTTACAGAGGTAGCATGTTAACTTCCATCTGGCTGGGGGAATGTTCCTGACACCATCAATTGGCTCAATAAAAACTGTATTGGCAAATCCAACTTCTGGAATCCACAAAGCACACACCACGTGTCCCCAACGATCATCATCAGTCTTTTTAAAGGCACCTCCCTTGTTTGGGCACAGCACACAGTCTACAGGCCGAGAACGGGACTGCAGACAGTGTCTGCAGAGCCACTGGCCCTCAGGTATATATGGCACCCCATAGCATTCCTGATGTACTGCTAAGTTACACATGTCACAAAACAGGATTACATTGCTGTTCTGACATTCACCATCCATGCATATACAACACACCGCATCTTCATCAATTAAAGACTGATGATCACCCTGTTTTTGATTCTCACAATAAGACTCTTTTTCAAACCTATCCATAAGGAATTCAAACATATTTTGTGAAACAACTGACACTCCATCACTTTTCCGCTTCTCATTTATTATTTCTAACCATGCATAATCCTCTTCATCCATGTCATACTCAACTTCATTATCAAGTTCTTCTGCTGATTTCTCAATGAATTTGTAATAAACTGGAGGTCTCCGAGGAGCCGAAGGAGGACTGTATTCAACAATCCGTACTTTTGGTTCTGGAAGAGGAGTTGTTGTAGCAGGTATACCGTGCGAGCTCGGAAGAGCTTCATTTTTCTTTTTCACTTTGTTATTTTTATGCCGCTTGCTTCTTAGACAAACCGGTGGTCTTTCACTATTTTCTTTATTGCTGTTGCATTCACTCATTTCCTGGGCTGTAAGATCATCTTCTAAAATGATCTCTAAAGGATCAAAGATACTGATCCTATGCAGGCGACCTTCAATTTCTATTTCAACCATTCTTTGAGCTTGAGCGTATGTCAAGGTTTCTCGTGTGGGGGAGTGCTTAATACTGCACGGGGAAGAAGAATGCCTTGCTGCCGATACTCGATGACATCTTCCTTTTCTCCTCATTTGGTAATGTTTACCTAAAATTAGAGCAACAGTTAGTATTACAACTCAAAACCTTCATATTAAAGTATTAGCTTTATTATAGCAAAAAACCCCCCAACCTTCAGCTCTATAGCCCTCAACATACCTACTCAACTTAAAAATAAATAAATAAATAAAAGCCTGTCACCCTTACTCAACAGGACTGCTCACAGAGTTTTGCACAAATTTAACCTAATGATAAATAGATCTCCTAAATAACAGCTTCTCTAAGTAAATACAGCTATACAAAATCCTTGATACAAAAATCCTACGGAAGAGCTATCTGTAAGACCTCTGCATGAGGAAAAAATGATTTCTTAAGTGCCACAGAAAAAGAAACAAAATATCACACTTGTTACATTGTAATAAAACCTTCAATACAGTATTTCCTAATACCTTAAGGGTGTCTGCAGTTTCAATATTTTTTTTCCAACAGCTAGATTACTTTCTCCAGACCTCCCCCCAAAAGAACAAAATTGTGAAAGAAAAACAGTTTTCCCTGCAGTTTTTTCCATTGCAATCTGAAATAGTCAGGTTAACAATCCAATTACTATAGCTATACTTAAAAGCTAGAAAAACACGCATGCTTCCAAATTTGGCAAGTATGTACTTTTGACAGCTCTTTTGCTGTTTTACTTTTCTCAATTCTTAGAGAGCCTAATATTCTTTACAAAGTAACAAGAACACAACTGAACCTGCAGTGCCCAATATGGCGCAGTATGGACTGCAACTAGTTTTTCCACCTGTAAAGCAGATTTGACTTACAGCAAAAACATGCTCCCTGCATGTATGGGTGCATGTACACACACACCCTTCTCCCTCAATATTCTTCTAGAGTTGTTCCCAGAGCAACTGGGGTAGGTAAAAATCTCCCTGTCTTTAAATGCAATCCCAAGTTCCTTAATGTAATTTTCAAGTTCATCACCTACTGCAAAAAAATCATTCCACAAACCATACAAAAGGTAGCTTCCCCCCTCCCCCAACCATCAAGAACCATTAGTAGGACAAGTATGCACTTTAATTATAAAATTTCTAATTAAAAGCTTCCATACTTATGCTTTTGACATTTTCATGTTGGTTTTTTGTTTGGGGTTGTTTTGTTCTTTTTTCCCCTGTGAGGGTTTGAATTATTATAAAACTGGTAAGGTCAAGTTTAAAAGTTCTGTCCCCCCTTCTTCCTAATAAATCATTAACAAATAGCAAAACTCAACCTCAGCTACAGAAAACTCTTGATCTTTAATCACTGGCTTGAAGTATTATTAGGTCCTTACCATTTCAATTCTGCACTTCAAGTCAGTGTTGTGCAACTACTGTTAGCATGTATTGCCAAACAGCAGAGAAGCAGAGATCAAAACATAACTGCTGTTAATGACTAGTTTATCTGTTTTAGGAAAAAAACAGCAAGACCTGAAAGAATTACATAAACTACTCCATGTAGCCTACCTTTTGTTTAAGTCTAGATGCCACAAAGGTGAACCTTCAAAGTTGTCCTGGTTTCAGAAGGACCTGTTTTTACAGGAAGACTAAATGACTTAGTCAGCTAGCATTAAAACTAGTTTTTGAGAGGGTCTGATCTATCTGCTCTCACAAACTGACCTTGTTTTCCCAGCCTAAGCTGATGTTATTATTCATGCAAGAATTGCATTGCTTACAGATCTGACTTTTACACAAATAATCCTTAACCTTTACTACTTGCTTTTACAGCACAAGCACAAAAAGAGACAACAGTCAGTGCTTAATCATGACAGAACTCTGACCTGCTCTATATAAACACACGAATAAAAAAGGCTCCATCTCGTCAAACAAGCTTGGAAAAAACCTTTGTATTTTAATTCTGTAAAACAACACAGCATTAAAACATACGGTTTTCTTAACTGCAGAGAAGTTTAAACCACTAATACTGCTACAGAAGGTCCAATAAACAAAAGCATACTGATAATTCAACTGGAATTAAAAGTTAGTTCCCAGCTTCACAATGGATGTTATAATTCAGAGGCAAAGATAAAACAATGGCCGCAATTTCTGTTTATTATTGTGAACAAGGAAGGAGGGATTCTTCAGCTAAAATACACTGATGTGTCAATGTACAGCAATCTACTACAGATCAGAATGGTTTCATTTTAGGAGCATTTTTTAGTATCTGTCTTTAATTTAGTCACCAATCAAGAAAAAGAAATTATTTAATTATGTTTACCTCATATAACTGCATTTTAATTCTGTCTAGATGTAAAAGTCTGTATTTCTCTTTTTAAATGACCCTTCCTGCAACTTAGCTCGTTGTTTATCTACTCATAGTGGTTCATAAGGATAGTGACTGTTTTGAAAATACTGGGGGAGGGATGAGATGTAGCCTTCAGAGATTAAAAAAAAAAAAAAAGTGCAACTTGTCCAGACTTCACTATCTAACTCAACCCAGTATCACAAAAAAATAATGCATTAACGTTAGGTTTCCAAGCTCTCCATCCCCCTCTGTTCCCGAGATTTCTTAAGCATGGCCGCAAGCAGAACAGGAAGAAAAATATTCAAAAGCACAAGTGTTCTTGCTTTAAGAGTTAGGACAACTATGACAAAAGTCAAATAAGCTGTACGAACCAGAATGATAAAAAACGACTGAGCTAACACCCAAGCATCTTCCCTTTAATACTCAACTGTGAATAAAGCTAAATCAGGAAGGAAATCACAATCACAGTTGAACACAGAATAGATAACCCTACAAGTTCAACGCAACAAACACTGAAGTGGAACTGGTAGTACTCTGGCCGAATTTCATAGAAACTTAGCACGAATAACTTAAACGCTCCATAAGACAAAGGAGTGTTTTGTTTTGTTTCTCCAAATTCTGTTTGCAAATGTCCCATAAGCATTCCAGATAAAGACCAGATTTCTGCATAGCAAATTCACGACTGGCAATTGGTTTGCTTTTCCGAGTTAATTATCAGGTATCTTTTTTCTCTCCCACCCCACCCGCCAGTGTCCTGTAGATTAATAGGAACAAAGACCACGGATTTAAGTTTGAAAAAGAGTAAACTAAGAGAGCTGCCATTCAATATTAACAAAGATATCACACTAACAGCAAAATGGTATTACTTCATGCACTTCTGTTAGCACTTTTCTGTCTTTTACAACAACTCGAAGACTGCAGGAGATAAAACAGGAAAGTTATCCACAGCTTTCCTCTCTCGGAACTGCATCAGCTGCTTGGGAAGAAAGTCACCAGCAGACGCTTTCCCTCACCACAACGAAAGCACAGGAAGACAGCTGTTTGTGTGGAATACGCGGCATGAGGAAAGATATACTTGTTATCAACGTGCAGGACAGCTAAAGCCAACAAGAAAAGTATGGTAAAAATTCCTTTCACAGCCTCCGTCCTAGTTACCTTCCTCCTCTTCAAACAAATTGCCTTTGGCCCCTAGACGCCCCGCTCAATGGAAAGAGGGAATTCCATTCTCAATGGACACTTCCATGCAGACCATTAAAAAGAGAAAGGCACAGGAATGCTCTTCGCCCCTAGACAATGAGGGAAGGTGAGCAAGCGCTGCCTACACCCAGCACGGGGCGGCCGCCACCCACGGCGTCAGCTGTGGAGCAGCACCAGTCCCCTCAGGGGAATGCCAGGGGCCGGGGCTCACGCGGCCCAGCCTGCCGGGCCAGGGCCGGCGAGGCGGGATCCCCCGGGGCGGGATCCCTGGGGCCGCCCCCTCCCGCGCCCCCGGCCCGGCTACCGGCGCGGCCGCCCCCTGCGCGCGGCCTGCCCACGCCCACGGGCCCGCCCTCGCCGGTCCTGCGCGAGCACTTCCTGCCCACGCCCAGGGAGCCGCCAGCGTGCACACACCCCTCCGCGCCGATGGTTCCTGCCCGACCCCGACATTCCCCCCTCCCGGCCCCCGGGAGGATGGTTCCTGCCCAGGCCCATCAGCTCCAGCCCTTCCCAACAGTCACCTCCCTCCCCTCCGCGAAAATACTCGGCCCACAAATATGGCGGCTGACAAAACAGCTCGAGCGGCGCCCTCCCCCAGACCGCCGCGCTCGGCTCCCCCCCGCGCAGCCTCCCCGCCCGCCCGCCTCGCCCCCGGCCGCCTCTCCCCGCCGCCGTGCCCAGCCCGCCCTGCCCTCCCCCCCCCCCCCCCCCCCCCCACACCCGTCGGTCTCCGCCTCGCCGCGACGGGACCCGCCGGCTCCCGGCCCCGCAGCCCCCACCCGCCAGCCCCCGCCGCCCGCCCGGCTGCACTCACGCTGTGGGAGCCGCCGAAGCGCGGCTGACAGACCTCCCGCTCCGCCTCTGCGGCCGACGCTGCGGCCGGTTTAATGGCGGAGGTCCCGCCGGTGCTGCCGCCTGGCCCCGCGTCCGGCAGCCGCGGGCGGGCGAGCGGGCGCTGCGAGGGCCGCGCTGCCCGCGGCGGCGACCCGGCGCTGGGTGCGGGGCTGCTGCTGCAGCCGGGCGCGGCGCATTCGTGAGGCGCGGCGCAGGTCGCCGTCCGGCTGCGGGCTCGGCGCTCAGCTCCCGGGGCTGAGAAGCTCCCCTCCCCCCTCGGCACAAACAATGCGGCTTCACCACAGCGCTGCGCCGACGGGGGGGGAGGAGAGGGAGGGAAGGGACGTGAGGGCGCCAGGCACCGCCCAGCCCCGCCGCTGCGGGGCGGGGCCTAAGCGCCGCCGCTACCCCCCGCCCCCGGGTGGCGGAGGGCCACGAGGGGCTGCCCGGCCCGGCACCGGCCGGCACGGGGCGCTCCGGCCGACGGGGCCGCGCCGCGGGGGAGGGGGGGGGGAAAGCACAGGGCGGGAAGGCCCGGCCGAGCCCGCCGCGCTCCCGCCCAGGGCCGGCCGGGCCGCGCCGCCGCGCCCCCGGCGAGAGCGTTCAGACGCCCCGGCGCAGGGCGGACGGAGCGGGGGCGGGCCGCGGCCTGTTACAAAACCAGCGCTCCCAACTACTAGCGAGCGGCGTTTATTGTGTCTCCGGGGGCAGCCCGAGCCCGAGAGCCCTACGCTGAAAACGTGCTCGCAAGTTAGCTCCTGCGCGGTCCCCGGTCAGGCGGCTGCTTGCAAATCAGCTGTGGACAGCCTCACGTTCGGCCCAAGCAAAAGCAAGTTATTCCTGGATCTCCCGGCGAAGGACACCCTTTGTTACGTATTATTTTTAGACAGCCATATTCCAGTTCTGGAGGATTTTACTGCAGTAAATTTTACAGGCAGCTGCACCCACACGCTTAAAAACTAACTTTTTGCTAGCCCACCCAGAGACAAACACTTGCCTTTGCCGATCATACCCAGCCAGTCCCGCGTGTAGTAAAAAGCAAACAGTCACGGGTAAGTGTGACTCTCTTCGCCCATCTGCAACAGCCATCCACCAAGCAAAGCTTCCTCCGAAGTGACCTAAACCCACACTTAAGTCTTCTCCAGCGCTACGTCTCCTTAAGCAGCAGTTGGTCCTACAATAAATTAAAAACTAGGAAATCAGAAATAGATGCACAGGTCACTACTTAAAGAAAGCAAATGAAGGTCTGGAATGCTGAAGTAACTTCCCTAAGGAAATCCTGTAGAACAGGCAAAGTACTTTCTCACTCCTTTTCCCCCATCAGGGACCATCCAGCATGCTGATCTCCAGAAGCTTATTAGAACAGCTAACATATCTGCGGTGCAGTCAGGGTAGAAACACATGTTTATAATCACATAGGCCGAGCAACTTCCATTTCCAATATAAAAATTAAAAAAAAATGAAAGATTGCATAAACTGGAGAGGCCATCTGGTCATTTGTGTACTTGCCTGTGAGGAATTATTCTCCAGTTATATTGCTTTAGTGATCCTACCACCAGCCTCAGAAGTCTTACAATGTGCTGATGTGAGCTAATGTTGTTGCACTGGAATTTAGCCTGTCACAGAATTAAAGAGGGAGAAGCATACTAAATCATACATGTTAGTGTGTAAAGTATAAAAATGACTAGAAATTACAAATGTCATCAAGAAGCTAGTAATAATAAAATCTCATTTATGATAGAAAACATGTCATTTTCTCTTTTAAGTGATAATCCCTATGTATCTGCCCTGCAGCTATATAAATGCTTTAAAACTGGAGACAAGTTTTTCATAGCGAGCATGACTGTGTCCATACTCTGGTGCATCTGATGCACAACTCTGGCACTTTTCCCGTTTCTTTTTTCTGCCAGGTGGACTACAGCATTCCATAGCTGGATATCCCTGCAATGTTTCAGTGTTCCTTATTGCTACTTGCATCATGTAACCATCTTTTTGTAGTTCGAACTCATGCTTCTAGATCCTCTCAATTATTCTTAGTAAGAAGGTATGAGGAGTTTTCGCTACGGACTGTCCAGGCTCTGGCACAGAATGCATGTCATTCCTTGATACAGCACTCCAGAGCAATGGCACGGAGATCAGGGCAGGCTCAACACATTGTTCAGTGTAAGGAGTTGTTAATTACACTTTTGAATCATTTCTCACTGATCTTATGACATGTTACCAGATCAGGATCCTCAGCCCCTCCATGTTAAATGTTAGCATGTTAGCCCATATTATTTTAAAATGCAACAGTATGTATATAGTATGGTCTGGGGCATTTGACCAGTCCTCAGCACATGCTTCTATAATCTCAAAGGTCTGTTTCTTTTGCCTTTTCCATCTCACAAGTGAGACTTGGTGCTTCAGAATACCATTCCTTCAGGTTTTGGAAAAGGAGGAAACAATTCTACTGGGATACTGTACAATTTTGCAAAAAACCAGCCCTCTGAACCATAGTTTGATGGCAACAGGACCTTCACCACCTTTTTTGGCAGTAGCTCAACATGTACATGGGACTTCAGTCCCTATAGATCAGAATCTTCAGACCCTTACTTTGGGGAATCAAATTTGTATTCAAGTTGCTACTGCTGACTGACCCTGCGTGGAAGATTCCCACTGAAGGAGCATCTTCTGCCTACCAGCTTTCACCTGCCCTTGTTATCAAATTCTCAAGAGAAACATATCAAGGAGGACTGTGTAAACAAGCGTTTGGCATCTCCCTTGGCATCCTCCTCTGTCCTTGCAGAATCAAACTTCATGAGGCACATTTCTATCTTGCTGAAGCATATCACCTACACAGTACCACCTTTGTTTTACAGATCGATAAAGATCAACTCAAGACTTGCTGCAGCACTTCAGTGTTAGCAGTGGTGCTGGTCTTCCCTGAATGGAACTCTATTTCTCTCCTGGTCTGAACAGCTGGCTGGTGAAAGGACAAGCAAGAGGCAGCACCCATTCCACATTTTCTTTAGAACCTGCAAGAATCTTTCCATTTCAAGATCAGTTTTGGACTGCTATAACTTGTCAGGGGGGTCTTCTTCCTATCACAACAACATATCTGCCTAACCTTGCTCAGTCACGTGGTGCCTCTGTATGATGCCTCAAGCCCATCTACCCCTATAAAGTTTTCAAGTCTGGCTTCCTCCACTATACAGTTTACACCTTCAGACTCATCTGTGCATGATTAATATTTCCCTTCAGAATACGGTCTCATAAGATGCAACATTACCATGGTCCTCTCATCCTGCAAGGGGATGCTTTTTGATCTCACTCATCTCACCAGTAGGGCTATATGGCACTGGTAAAGTACTTGCACACATGACTGTGCAAGGTCGGCTGTTCTCAAAAATTTTCTCTAACCTTACAGAAGCCAGAACAGCATGCACTGTGGAAAAGATACTGCATCCTATCAAAAGACACGTTACAGCAGTGTGCTGACAAACAAAACCACAACTGTTTATCTTCAGTCTGTGAGGTGGTGTAGTGTTCCCCCACCTCTTCTGGCTATATTTAAGGACAATTCCACATATCACTGATCCATCTCCTAGCTATCATTGATACTTTGGCAGGAAGTCTGACTTCTTTTTCATACTAGACCGAGTGGGATATATGGTCTAAAGTCCTAGATGACAATTCCAGAATGGGGATCAGCCTTTCTGCTTCAAATATGGAAGAAAAGTGTTGGTTCTTTTTACATGTTTACTAAATATCTTCCTTGTTCTCCGGTTACGAAAAATTGCCTGCATTTTCCTTTACATCCCTCTGGTCCTGCATTGTTAGCTGTATTATGACAAAAGGGTGAGTAAAGATGAAATAATATTGGTATTCATGCATGTTCACCAACTGCTAAGGAATCAAAGGTTTTTGCTTCTTACTGCCATACTAACTCTTACTTCCTGCATGCACCACCTTTCTCATCCTCAGAATTGAAGTGATTCTCTATAAAATTGAGAAGGCGACCCTTTAGATCTCCAGAACAGTTCATGTTGATCCAAATGAATAGCCTTCACTGAAACACAGGGTTTAAGACAGACTGGAGGCTGCATTGATGCCGTTTATGGCGCTGATTAAGACAGAACCCTTTTATCATGAGAGCTCCACCACAACTCAAGGTGTAATAGTGTGCTTGTTAAGAAATACCTTTATGAGTTGCATGTGCTAAGCAGTCCTACAGAATGTAATCTATAGATAATGAAGATAATGAAGAGTGGTCTTCAAGCTGTACAGCTGCCCTTACCCCATTTCCATTTAAGCGTTTGTGGAAACTACTGCTTGGAGTCACCTACTGCAAGGAGAGGTATGTAGACTGTCACTTGCAGACAGAAAGGTATCTTAAGCATTTCACTGAGATACACAACTGACAGGGAAACCTACTTCCTGCCTCACTCACCCTTCCACTATCTAGCTCGAGTCCTTTAACATGATGTACCTTTGGGATTTTGCAGTTCTGAGACACTCTACCATATGCGCTTGTAACTGTTGCGTGCTGAAAGGTGGGGCTTGATCTCACCCCTACAGACCCTGCAAAGTTAAAAAATATAGAAACATCTTTGTATTTGGACATACATGAAAGCATATGTAAACTACACTTCAACAAAACAAAAAAGAAACATTCTCAAATTACAAAATGCTGCAGCAAAAGCACAAAACTTGCCCGTGTACTCACCTGTAGGTCTTCTAAATAGCAAAACTGCTACCTACTGGAGACTATTTTATCAAGCACAAATCTTTGGAGCAGAGGTTTTTGCACTCTTATGTATTTCTGTTGTTTACAAAAGAGCAGACAGAGCCATAAAAAAGGGAACTGTACTCCCCTTCTCTCCCGTCGTTACCTCTTTGGTATTAATTATTCAATTCCTAGCATTTATAGTTTGGCACCTTTATTATGTTCTCCATAGTAACTCCACCTGCAAAGGTCTTTCTAGGAAGCTATTCCTGGCAAATGCAAACTGCCGTCAGAATAACCCTTCATAAACAAGTTACCAGTTTTCTGTTTAGCTCCCAGAACTACCTCACTGCATGATCAGATGAAAACAATTGCCAGTGCAAGGGAGGCAGCAGGAAAGTAAAGCCAAGGGTTGGGAGTGCCCCTTCAGCATCCCGAGTTATTAGCAATCATTAGCTTAGCTGACAAAAAAAGGTGCATGTTTAGAATTGGAGTGTCTGTTAATTCACACAGCATAACTAACTGAGCCAAGTTATAGGCAAAGACAAAATGCCAGTGGTAATGGGTAGGAATCAAAAAGCAAAACAATAATTGCTATGTGAAAAGTTCTAAAAATATCATACTTGCATAGCAAAGAATTACAAAACACGAGCTAAACAGTTTACATTGGATTTTGACTTTTTTTTGCAAGACATGCCGAGGAAACCTCCGTAGCAGATAAAGACAGAATTTGTAGAAAGCTAATGCAACAAATAAAAGTACTTATTTTAACTGAAACTTTGTAAAAGGCAGACACAGCAAAGGGAAAACAAAGTGCTCAACACAGAAATATCTGATACACAATATATTTCTCAAATCAAACATCAGCTTCAGTACTTTTATTTCTAATTTCTCCCTGTGGCTGTTCACCCCATTGGATTTGGATTTCAGAAGACACTTTGTTTACCACAAACTCAGGTAACTGCTTAAGCCAGCGTAACCCATATAAACAATATTACTGCAAATACATTATTACTTATACTGATAACCCTTTCTTAATCCCTGATCCTTTCCTCTATACTAGGAAAGATCCATTACACAGCCTTCATCCAAACAAAGAAAAGTTACTCTCTGCTTTCATAAAGTTTAATACTGTAAAAAGTTTATTTTATTTATTAAATCCCTTAAAGTGACTTCTCTATTCTCAATTCCTTGCTGTCAGTATTAAAACTTTCAAGGGTAACATACGATGAAGTGAAGTTGTTTTCCTACTCAGGTCACTCACAAATGTGTATCTCCAAGAAATTATCTCCAATGTTTACAATGAGTTAATACTTCAGCCTTAGCATAATTAAGTTAAAACTCAATCAGCAATCAGACAATTCCAGTCTTAATTACTTTATTACCTCTTCCTGATTCATTCCAGAGGACAAACCTGGTCTGCAGATGATTAAGACTGTACGCAATGGAGGAAGCTTTGCTGTTAGAATCCCTAGTCATTTACTGCAGAAGAAATCTCAAAATAGATGGGCTCATTCAGAATTAAAACCTCGTCTCCTCATTTACAAGGGGAAGGACTAGAAGCAAACTCTGGGGAGGAAAAACAAAGTGAGAAAATAAGTCAGAAGCAAGACTCAATACAGTACATCCACAAAGAAAAATAACACAGAAACAAGAAGCAGACCTGGCTCATAGCTTCCTCTGTTCAGAGAAACATGACTCGTATGTATCATTTAACAAACATTAATGAGCCCTACGCAACTTTGCTTTGTCTCAGACAGGTCTACAACCTCAGCCAGTGCCTGACGCTGGCTAACAAAAGAGATCTTCCAAACTCATATATATAAAAATAATATATAACTGATTAACATATGTTTATCTAATATGGCTTTGTAATGCAGTCAAAAATCTCAATAGGCTTAAGAAAATGCCGGAATAGGAACTTCAATTTCAGCACTACAGAAAGATGTACTCCAGCACCATCCTCACTCCACATTAAGGGTAAGTATGAATAAATCCTGTGAACATGCAATCATACGCTTAGCTCCAGGTCAAAAATCACTGATGTACACCTCTGATGGGCTATAAATCCAGGGTGATAAAGAAATTAGACAGTTGTGTTTGTAACAAATGAGGTATTTAATATAAAAGCACAAAGGTATCATGGTTTTGGCAGTGAATGCTGCTTAAGAGTTGCTCACAACTACTGTGTAATTGCTCATTCTTTATTTTCTGAGCACCCAACTTGACACCTTGGATCTCATGAGCAGAGCCAAGTGCCTGCTGGAGTTAATGGGGAATTTATGCTAAATACATAAGTACTCTCCTATGTTAAGTATTCTTAAAAAATTGTGATACTAAATTGGGCATCCATATCTAGTACTTCTGATTGCTATTTTAAGGTTTTTATCACTAAGTCGAAGCTGTCTAGATAGGGCCCTGGAAAAGGCTGGAGTCTATACAAGGAGGAAAAGAGATCATTTTTATTAGATATATTACCTCAGTGCATACAGAAGGCAGTAATCCTTTGTGCTTGGCTTAAGAACTATTATTTCTTGATATAGTTTTTATCTTCATGATTCCCTACAGAAAATGCATCACTGACACAGAAGTTGCTAGAGGTGAGGCCAAAGATTTGAGTGATCAAGCAAGGAAAATAAGCTTATCAGAGCAGGTTTGGAGATAAACACATTAAGTGTTCAATTCTGCTACAACAAGGTAACAGCAGCAAAATGATTAATACTCCCAACACTGGTATTATCAATATGCCATTATATCATTTAATGTTTCCAAAGGTATAGAAATTCAGAATGATAGAACTACATCAATTTATCATTGCAGTATCAAAGTTATCTTTACCACCAAGACAGAAATGGATGGAAAGAAGCAAAAAAAAAAACTCCAAAACAGATTAAGATGAACAGCTCAGTGACTGGGAAGACTCTGGGACCATAGAACACAAAGCTCTGTCTGCAGAAACTGAACAGCTACAGTTGTCTAATAATACATTGTTGACAGAGAAACAAGTATATTTAAGGCATATTTTAAGTTCTGTCACAGTAGGAAGGGACAGAAGTATTTAATCTAGTTTCCAACTGGTTTTAGGCTCTTGTCATAGCCTCCCTGGGAGCCTTCTGGGTTCAGTGTGTACCCCAGCATTAAGAATGACAAAGAGCTGGTTACTTACAGTTACTACAATGACATTTCCTTCTTCTCTGAAGCTAACACCTATTCTCCAGAGAATCCTGCTTCTTTGGGAGCATGCTCTTTTAGCTTTCCAATATTTTACAAAACATGGGGAGCTAGGTACTTGCAGTTTGCTCCAGGGACTGGAGCAAGAAGTTACCTTTTTATATTCATTTAGTTATCAGCCCACTTTTAATTCATGCCAGGTTCAGTTACATGTGTAAATAAAGATGTTTATTCACAATATCTGAAACAGATAACAAGTTTATAAAGGCATAAATGGGGAAAAACTGAAGGAAAATAATTACTCTTCTGAAGTTAAATAAATGAAGTTTTGGGTTCTTTCTATCAAGACTCCTTGCACAGTTTCCTAGTATCTATCTTGCCAAATGACTACGTTCTCTCACATAACGTACAGCTCAGACTCCATGGTTTATAGAGAATCTGTATCTTTAGACTATTGCTGCACCAGTGCTGCTGCATTCACCACAAGCCGGCAGTCTGGAGCCTTCTCCAGGAATCGCAGCTAGTTACTCTTTCCAATGCCTGTCAGTAATCATCATCATCTCTGTTTCATTCTTCGTATTGCTAGGTTGTTTGTGAGAAGACTTTCTGGCCTCAGCTTTGCTCAAATTTTTAAGATCTACTTTCTTAAGTTTCCAATGTATTTTTTTAAAACAGAAAAGCATTCCAGCTATTTCACTGAAACTGTGATATGTATCTATAGATTATATACTGAATCACCGAACAGTTCTCCAGCCACTTCGAAGGTAATTCAAAGAAATGGTCAAATTTCATTAATCTCAGCTTTCATTAGCCCTTAAGGAAATTTTCAGAATTAGATCTATTAAAAAAAAAAAAAAAGGTAGTAGTACATACAGAAAGAGAAGTATGCAGTGGACAAGCACGAAGTTAATTTCCAGTCCTTTTTAATTTATTGTAAAATTTTCAACTACAAATTGGGAAACTCTTCAAAGTCATAGCTGTTTGAAAAAAGCAGTTAATAGAGTCACATATTCTAACACTATCAAGCATTCAGTGGCGTGGTAAGTAACTATGTAACTCCACATAAAATTAAACATAACTGTAACAATTTCACAGTTCTCTACAAGATGATTTATTTCTATTTATAATTATTATTATTGCATGTTGAAGAGTCACCACAATTTCCTGAATTTCTTGACAACAGACTGGGGATAGAGGCTTCTTAACTAACCTCTCACACCTCTACTACTGAGTCTAGCTGGCAGATCTGGCCAAGACAAAACTTTATTTTTAGTAGTTGTATTCATAGAAACGCAGTTTGTAACAGTGAAAAACGGGCAAGTCAAAGTATCTTTGGTCTCAGTCACTTGGCCTCAAAGGTCTACAGCAGCACTTTAACTGTATCACTGAAAACACACTGTACGTTATGAGGTAACAATATGGAACAAAGAACTGCCAGCACACAGCGCTTTTGTGTTGGGATTTTGTGCAGCGTATGGATGAAAAAGAAAACTTGACTTGAAATGAGATTTCCAAAGGAAGCATTAACCATAACAGATCATTTACTTCATGTTGACTGGCACTATCCACTTAGAAGACCGCACCAGTACTATGGAAGTACAAACATACAAATACTACAGAAGAATGTTCAAAAGCTCCACTATTTCAAATCAAAAAGTGACCAGCAGATTTCTTCACGTACTGCCATATATCCACCAAAACATTTTTTGACTGAATCTGTGCAGTGTCAAAAAAAAAAAAAAAAAACAACAGCCAAGAAACTGATGAAAAAGAACTCAGATCAAAAACCAAGTACTTGCTTAAGCACTGTTTCTCTCTCTAAACAGTATCTTACTCTAAAATTTGGTATTGTTCTCAAAACAGTGCTGTTAATGTTTTTCTCCTGCTTCACTTCCAAACGTGAACATGCAAGTTATTATGACCAGCGACATCAAAGAAGGGGAAATCTATAGCTATCACTGGGAATTTGACAACAAACGTCAAAGTCTCACCAGTTCATAACTTTACCCCGCTCTCCGTGGACACGACACGCGTTACAGAAATCCAACACACCACCCTACTTCACCCCACACCGCCCAGAAAGCCTGTATCAGCCCAGCCGCCTTGACAACCTTGACTAAACTTCCGAAGCAAAGACAAACGCCAACCCACAACTGCACGCCAGAACTGCCGGAGCTTCAGCCAGAAAAATTCCACCATCTCGGGCACGCGGCGTCCCCCGCTGCACGGAGCCGCCGCCACGCGCGTCCCTCGCCCCCGAGCACCCCCCGCCAGGCCGCGCAGGCGGGCGCGCAACGCGCATTAGGCCGCTAACCGCTGCCAGGGTGAGCTTTTCTAAGCGCGAATACGCAGGAAGGGGACCAAACTCCTGGGAAGGCGAGGGCCGCCTCCAGAGCGGCAGCCCGCCCGCGCTCCCGCGGAGCGATGCCCACGCAGCCGCCTGCGAGGTGCGGGCCAGGGCAGGATGCCGGCCGGACCCTGCGAGCCCACCGCCCGCAGCGCACCCGCCGCCGCAGCGCGGGCAGGAACGGCCGCTCTGAGCGCGGGGCGCCCGCTCCCGGCCTCCCGCAGCGGGCAGCGCCTCCAGCCCTGCGGCGCCGCAAGAGTCCCCGGGCCGGCGCCGCCTCGTCCCCGCCGCCCTCAGAGCCGCGGCGGCTGCCGCCGCCACCGTTCCCCGCAGCCGCCCCGGGAAGGAAGCTGGCGGAGACGAGCGGCCGCCGCGGCCGCCCCTTTGCGGATGAGGCTGGCGTCTCACCCCGGCCCCGCCGCGGGGGCGGCGCGGCAGGACCGCCGGCTCCCCGCAAGCGCCCCGATACGGGTGCGGAGCCGCCGCCGGGCGCGGCGGCCCTGGGGGCAGCCATTTTGCGGGCCGCGGCCCGGATGACATGTTGCGCGTCGTGCGTGCGGCCGCTCGGCGGCGGCAGCAGCGCCGCCCCCCGCGCCCGGCGCCTGCGCAACGCGCCCCGTGGCGGCCGAGCCGGGGCAGCCTGCTCAGCGCCGCGGCGACGGCGGCGGCCGGAGACAAAGCGCCCGGCTAATGAATGGGACGGTCCCGCCCGGCCCTTCCTTTTAACTCCTTCGGGCCCGGCCGGGTGGCGGCGGTGACCTCCGGCTTCCCCTGCGGCGGCCGCCCGGGGAGGTGAGTGGCACCGTTCCGGCACCGGGAGGGGGCCGGGGAGGGCGGTCCGGCTCGCGCTTCCCCGGCTCCCGCCGCCCCCCGCCGCCGCCGGGTCCCGCTTCAGCGGCGCCGGTGCCTGCGCGGCCGGGGGCCCCGCGCCCCGGGCCGGTGGCGCCCCGTCCCGCCTGGGAGCGCCCGCAGGACAGCGCCGCCAGGCCGGGGAGGGGGCGTGTGGCGGTGGGGCGGCGCAGGAAGCCGGGGACTAGGCCCGCGGTGCTGGCTCCATTGTCTGCGAGGCCCCGGGAGGGGGCCCGGCCGGCCCGGCGGGCGGGGGTCGCCGGTCCCCGGGGACTCGGCGCTGTCCCGGGCCGCCTGGCAGGCTCTGCCACCCCCCGCCCGGGGGGGAAAGGTGCCCGCCGAGCCGCTGGCCGCGCCCCGAGCCCGCCCGGCATTGTGCGCGGCGCGGGCCGGGCCGGGCCGGCGGGACCCGCCGGGGCTCCGCGCCAGCTCCCACCCGCCGGGGCCGCGCCGCCGGGAGGCCGCGGGAGCCGGGCCGGCGGCGGGAGCGGTGACCATGTGGCCGGTGCCATCCCGAGCTCAGACGGCCCGAGCGGCCCCAGGGTCGGAGAGCCCGCCGTCCCCCGCAGCGGGCGGCCGCGGCTCGGCGCGGGGAGCGGGCCGGGGCCGGCGGGCGGGCGGGCTCCCCGGGCGCAGGTTCTGCCGGGGCGCCGGGCCGGAGAGCCCAGGAAATCCTAAAAAGCGTTTCCTCCCGCGTACGCGGGGCGCCAGGGGGGCAGGCGCCCGCCAGCGGCGGCGGCCGCGGCGTAAACATCGCATCTCTCGTGTGGGGTGAAGCTCCCAGCCCCGTCCCCCTCGGGCAGAGCCGCTCAGGAGAGGTGCGCGTGAAGAACGGCAGAATTTAACTTCCATGTACTGCTGCTCTCGCGTTCTACCTTTGCTTAAATTTTGCTTAAAAGTGCCTTCTGTAACTTCTAGATCTGCACTGAGACAGCTGCTGGTGGTAGAGGCTGGCTGTGTTGCGATGCTTACTGGTTTTCAGAGGGTGCCTGATGCACTTTAAGTTGTCTGTGGCACGTGCAGTCTACTAAAAGTGTAAAAACATTCATTAACGAAAGGTGTAAGGCCTCGCTTGCATTAATGGCATTTCTAATCATCATTGCTAGGTTTAGTATTTGCTAGGTTTGGCTTTGCAGCGTAGGAAAAACTCTTTCCCCAATCCTTTTCCCTGCTGCTTAGGTTTTAGAAGCAGTCGTGTCTTGTTTCTGGTTGGTATCTGTGATAGATTTCAATAATTTAGTGTGAGCTGTCACGCTACGCCTATAATGCCAAGCAGGAAAAGTCTTTCAAGCCCCCATAACGCAAACATACTTCTCAGGCTTTCCTTACGTGTTGCCTGTATGGCCCACTGTGGATATGCACGCGTGTTGCTTTCAGGAGAGTAGAGCACAGTTCTAGCCTTCTAAAGGTTATCTTCAATAACACAGCATTTCACTTAAAGCACAGGTGTGCACCCTTGGGAGGATGTTTGTGGAGAACATATTGAGTGTAGTGAAGTCTGGGAGACTTTATCAACGATCTCCAAGATACCATATTGCTACTAGAAAGCCCATATTTGTGCAAATACTGGGCTGGGGCACTCTAGTTGTTATTTACTATGCAGATTAGTTTTGTGGAGAAAAAAAGTTGTACGTGTCTTCATTATATATTAAAAGCAGCCGAAGTTCTTTTGCAGACTCTTAGAAGTTTGAGTGCTGCCTGCTAGGTGCAAGACCAACAGGCAAGGTGGTGAAAGTTTTTATACGGTTGGATGTCTATCTGCTTTGCTACTTACAGTGCTGCTAGCATCTTCCAACTTTAACAGACGTTGAGGTATTTATTCCCTAAAAGTTCTCCAGGCAAATATAAGAATGGATTGAGAACAAGTAAAATGAAAGTAGAATGAAATAACCAAACTGAGCTCCTCAGAGAAAAGTTTTCTAAACATTTTGTGCTTTTGAATAACTGTAACTCTTTTACTGTTACTCTGTATAAAGCAAAATTGTGACAGGTGCAGCATCCTCAATGATAATGTGAAAGGCAAAGTATAGAATAGTGGAAGGCTAGGCAGATGATGAGTTTAGAGTAATGCTTATAGTCTTTCTTTTACCATGTCTGCTACAGCCTCTCTGTTTGGTGTGTCCACCTAATTCTGGCTCATCTTAAACCTAGACTGCAAACATCCTGAGCAAGAGCTGTGTTTGTAGAACAGCTAAAGTGTCATGGGTCACGGGTGGTTAGTGCAGAGGGGGTCTGCTTCGGTACACATAATGCATCGCTAATGCTCATAACAGGTCCTTTGGAAGTACAGGAAGGCAACTGAGTTTCACAGGTTCATTTAAAATTGTCTATCCATGTAAAGTAGAATATCCTCCTATCAAAGATGCTTAAGAACTAGATATTATAAAGTCCTGGCAAACTCTTAGGTAATAAAGAATAGTTACTGGTTTCTGTGGCCTTTGAGCCTGTTATCTTTCTTTCTCCTCTTGGAACTTGTTCTTTTCTAATTTTTAGAACCCTTAATACAATAACTTCTCAGATATTTTTTTTTGTGGCTCTACGAAAGTTTGTATTAAGGAATGCAGATAATGTATATCCCAATACCTTGCTGCATTTTAACACCACTCACAGTGAAGATTCTGTATGAGAGGATTCAGTAAATCCTGTCTTTGGAGGCTTACTTTTAATTTGTAGGAGTTTTCATCTTCAAAATGAGCATATTGTGCTATGGCGTTGCCACTGTAATGTATAGTCAATCTGCTTTATGCAAATAGGTGTGATAATGCGTGTATATTAGCCTAGGTTTAGACAGAAAGCAGAATTATAGATAGTTTATTTGGAGATTTTGCACAGTGTAGACCATGGCATTTAACTCATCATCATGACTGAATTTTATTTTTCTAAGTAGGGACAATCTAGGTGTTTTAGTGGTATTGACATAAATCAATGTAATTTACATAATGTTATCTGTTCTAGTGTACACTTTCAAAACAGGTTTCACAAAAAGGTGTTCTCTTGCATGTGGAAGATGTGCATTGTTTTCTGTACAACTGTGGCTGTTTATTCTGCATTCAGTACTGGCATCATTGGTATCTGTCAATTGACAACTATGGGTGTATTTGATTTCAGCCAATTAGTGAAAAAATTGACTAATTTCTGTGGCCTAAAGATAGCTTTCAAGTGAAATGTGGAGTTTAAAGCACATGCAACATGAAGTTAAAACGACTGAAGCTTTTATTGGTTTGTTTGGTTGTTTTTTTTCCCTGAAGCAGAGGAACTTCTGTCCTAAATTAGTGTGATACATACTTGAACCATGTTAGTATTGTTTTGTTTGTTTAGGGGGCGTGTGTGTGTGTTTGGTTGTGTTTTTTTGTGATGAGACAGGATAATATGATGCTCTGCTAGCGCAACAAACAGGGAAATAGTTTGATTTTTCAGGTCCTTTTTTTCATTCAGAACAAATTGTGAAGTGTTTTCTTTTCAACAGCATGTCAGCCTTTCTTACAACCTGTGTAAGACTGGATTTCATTGGATGTTGACATAAGAAATGTTATGATATTACCATGATCTTTATTTAAACTTGCAACCTGTGTGTTCTATTTAGCTATTACTGCGTACTTGCCTCCATCTCTCACCTCTTTCCCTTCCCCCTCTACTTTTAAATTTTTTTTGAGTCATATCTGCTAGCTTACATTCACTAGTGTCATACAGATAAATTTTTCACTTGGTGTGTTAGAGTAATTTTTGCACCGAGTGCTCAGATTTTCTGTACTTTTAATACAAAAGCCACTTCTGGATTTCAGTAGTCAATAGCTTGAAAATTACGACTGAAAATAGACTTGGTTTAACAGCTGTGACTTATTTTGGCAATACTCTTGTGCAATCCTTTGCAAAATGTATAGGAAAAGTATTTAAAATTACTAATATATTTGTCCCATATGACAATGATCAAAGAATTTGTACCAATATTGCCCCAGATAGGTTCATTTAAGTAGCATTTCAATAATTGCGCTGTTTACTTGCTGCTGTAATTCTGTATGCTATTTGATGAATCAGTGTTTGCCTCTAAAGAAAATAAGCTCAGATCCAGTTAAAATCATGACGACTTTGTTGTTCTTCTCACAAAAATGAGCAATCAAGAAAACGCAAACGTTAATGTGAAAAGAATTAAATGTTTGGCCTTGCTTGAAACTATTTTGTAGTCCTCTTGTAACAAGTGAAAGAATGGGAAAATGGGAATAGAAGGGTTGTGGGATTTTGGTGGTGTTTTTAAGAAATGGGGAAGGATAAAGTTGTTTGTACTGTATCTTGCCTGTAGTCTGATGGCTCTGGCGCTTGGAAGGAATGTGGGAGAGCCAGGTTCACTTCCCCGCTTTGCCTGAGGACCTGAATCCACATCTCGGGAGAGTTCCCGAACTGCTCCTGCTGAGCACCCTGCATCGGGTGGGTCTCTGTCTCCTTGGCTGACACCTTCCTCTTCGTATACCTTACTTAAAGGTTCGCTGTAGTAGTGACAGCAGAAGTGTCTCATCTTAGCAGTCAAATTAGCCAGCAGCACATCTTTGAGATGTTTTCGCTTGCTTAAGAGGAAGTATGGAATTATTTTTAAGTGAAAGTGTCAGTAAAAGGAGTTACATATAATTTATTTCGTAATGCACAGTAAGCCAGCAATCAGAACTTTCCACCCTGAGAGGTGGTCTCCTGCCAAGAGGAAAAAAAAAAGTTTGTGTGTAGATACATATATGTATAGATATCAATCACAGTCTCACAGTCTGAATGAGAGCAGTAAGCACCGACCGGTGGGGAGAGTGCTTTGCTGATTTAACCCCTGTTGGTGCTTGAGCCATACTAAGTTTAGAAAAGAAGACAAAACAGCATCCAGACCACTTTGGGTCATTTTTGACATTGCAGAGTTCAGCATTTTCTGCATTTGGATTTGGGGTCAAAGTTTACTTTCCGGATTTTCTAAGATAGCTAAAAAATTTCTTAGTTTGGCTGTTTTTTTTTTTTTTTTTTTTTTTTTTTTCTCAGTGTACTAGTGCAATGAAACAGCTGGGGCCTCTGCAGAATGACGCTTATGTCTGTATAATGGTCAGTGGGACTGAAGTTGCAAAACTCCAAAATATGTTCTGTGATAGACTGCTTTGGTTTGTTTTGTTGCTAAGTCAAAATATCTGACTTAATATGCACCACTCGCGATCGTTCCTTTCTCATACATGGGTAGTGATAATCTTGTGTTGATCCTGTGCTATTGCATGTTGATTAATATGCATGCGGGCGCAGTGTGTAAGCAGTATGTTCAGCTCATGAAGAGAAGGTGTAACAGGCTGCCAGATAAATCCTATAGTGCATTGAAAGGTGTCGGCAAGCTCCTTTTAAATCTTGCACATAGTGTAGACTTGGTTTCATTCATCATGAGATGTAGTCATCCCTGAGTATAAAAAAGAAAACGGACCAGTGCTGAGACAGGTACAAAAATTTGACTTTTAAATGTTTTTTTAGTACTAATCTTGGGGTGGAGGTGTGGTGTTTTGTTTTTTGTTTTTATTTTTTTTTTGCTTTGGAGCTCTAATGTTAAAAATGTCTTCCTTTTTCTTGATAATTATGAAGCCTAGGGATTTTGAAAAAAGGCAATAGCTAGAGATAGTCATAATAAGTGCAACTCCTGGAGCTGTCACCTAAAGAGAAACTTGAAATCCTGTGCCTTGCCACTGTGACAGTTTACATGACTAAAAAAAAAAAAATATATATATATTAAAAGGAATTACTTTCTTCTTTTCCTTAGATACAATCATCATCATTAAGTTTGAGTAGCAAGTATTTAACCTCACATGAAGCCACCTGCATGCAGTGGAACAGATGTGTAAGTTTTTCTGGGTTTTGTTTTGTTTGTTTTGTTTTTCTCAGTAAAGTAGTGGGCAGCTTGTTTGTTTTGGGTCTTGTATCGTTGTTATTATTAATTTAGAGTAAGCCAATGGATAAAGATAATGAATAATTGTGCATCTCTGCATTGACTTGTATGTAGCTTAATAATGTAGCAGGAAGTTTGTATGAGTGCCTGAGACTTAAAAATCTTTACAGCGTGACAATAATAGTAACTAGTTCATGATTTGTGTGGTAACAACTGGCATATATACATCCTTACCCTGCAGTCTACCCCTTAAAAAGGGGGAAAGTAACTTACATGCTACATTCATCCTATACTTAAATTTCACTCATTCAAATTTTCATGTCCTCACTGATGAAGCAAATTTTAATATTTTCTTCTGGAGTTTCTGTCTGAAACTTTTTTTTTTTCTTTGTATATTCAGTTTGAGCTGTTGGGTACAGATTTTTGAGAAGCCTGAGATTCCTGACTAAGATACAGTAGAAAAAGAATTGTTCATATGCGGATCAGCATTTATGTGTAGATTAACAATAGGCGTTATTCTTGCACAGTGTTTTGGAGCTTTCTGTTTATTTTTGGTCCCTTCCTCCCTCCCCACCCTGAATAAAGTAGTTCAACTTTTAAGCTACCTGTATTATTGGCTAAAGTACATGTTAGCAACAGAAGAACAAGATGTTTAAGATAGGTAAAATGTTGAGCTAGGAAGTCTTGGTGAGGTCAGAGCATCAAAGAAATCGTTAGGGTTGGAACGGACCTTTAAAGATCTATTGTTCTAGTCCAAGCCCCCTGCAGTGAGCAATGGCTTCTTCAACTAGATCAGGTTGCTCAGAGCCCCAGGCAACCTGACCTGATGTTTCCAGGGATGGGGCATCTTAACACCTCCCTGGGCAACCTGTCCCAGTGCTTCACCGCCTTTGTTGTAAAAAATGTCTTCCTTAAATGTAATCTGTCTACCCTTTTTTAGTTTAGAACCATTACCCCTTGTCCTATTGTAACAGGCCCTACTAAAAAGTCTGTCCCCATCTTTCTTATAAGCCCCCTTTAGATACTGGAAGGTGCTCTAAGGTGTCCCTAGAGCTGTCTTGTCTCCAGCCTGAACAACCCAACTCTCTCTGCCTTTCCTCATAAGACTTTGGCCTTTGTAGGAAAAGAAAAAGAAAAACATGATTCAGCTTCACTTTCTAAAGGAAAGTTTTCCTAGGTGACGGATATGGAAGGTGTGGGGGATTTTGTTACATACTAAATCTGCTTGTGGATCATTCTTCATCAGAGTCTAAGCGAAAATGAACTGCTAGTGTTTTCCAACTCTAGCACAGTCAAGGAGCAGGAAAGAGTAGTCATCGTCTGTTGCAGCAGCCTTTTGAGTCAGTTCTAGACTACCGTAAAGAAATCTGACAAAAGGGACAATGTTGCTTCTGACAGAATATCCGAAAGTTCACTCTCATGTATTTAATGCTGAATTTTAATATGCTCATCTCAGGGTCACTGTATGCTTTGCACTGTTTCATTATATGATGTCAAGCACTGTAGCATTTTATAGTTCTATTTAAAGTGCCTTACTAATGTGGCTCTCAAGGTTAAAAGCCTTCAATGAAAGTACCCATTTTAATACTACCTGTCTACTGAAAATGAGTATCTGGTCAACTATTTCTTGAATTATAATCCCAGATGAAATAACTTGTTGACTGCAAGTTAGTTGTTCTGATAGGTAATAAAATCTGTAGGTGATTAGTCTTAAAAAAATTAAATGCCAATGTGAGTTCCAACAGAAAAGTGTATACATTTTGTCACCTGTTTTTTTTTGTCATATTTAGATGTTTTATTGAAATTCAAGTTGTCCGCACTGTGGGATAGAGTTTAGATCGTTTTGGTCAGCCTAAAAAATGCATTTATAGAACATAATTTGAGTTCCATGAGACTTCATTTTATTAAGGTTTTATAGAACACAGTAATTTTTACATGTTTGTTTTGGGAAATGTAAAATATAAGGAATATATCGAATACATAATCTTTTTAAGTAATCTCATACGATTTTTCCTTTATGGCTTGGTAATTGAATACTGACTTTGTTTTTTCCTCTGTGTTTCAGCGTATCAATATGCAATATGTGATGTATTCAACAGTACAGATTTCACCATGCAGCATATTATGAACAAGTTACTGCATATTAGTTCCTGGAGTTTAGTAGTGCGGCCCAGAGAGCTAGCATTTTGCAAGTGTTCCTTTTGTCCATGATGCTTTCTTCATTTGTGATTAAGAAGGCATTCTTGGTGGAATGGGTGCTTGTATAGTGCTGGAGTCTCCTGAGATCAAAGTTGAGAATATTCTGCTGTTCAGATGTTCTCTTCCCTGTTAAAATTTTAAGTTTCAGTAGGTCAGAAATGTTATAGGTCAAAATACTTCAGCATCCACTGTAAGAATTAAAGTCTTCTAGTGCATATGCAATGCAGTAGCTTTTGTGTGCAGTTAAGGTGGTTGAAGAAACTCTAGTTCCTGATTAAAGGGATCTAGTAGTGTTAGATGTGCCGTCACAAGGTGGGAGAGGAAGGAGCAGTGTAGAAACTGTTACCTGTTTATAACTCCCACCCAACTATTGGCTCCCAGCTCTTGAGAGCTTTTCTTATCTAATATTTGGGTCTGCAAGTTCTTGCTAAAATGTGGCATAGATAATGGCAATCGTGTAATGTTTTCTGGTTTTACTCTGTAGTTCCCTTTCTTCTGCATTAAGGTGAAAACATGATATGCTAGTAACTGTGAAAGCATATCTACAGACAGGGGGGAAAAAAACCAAACAACCAAAAGACAACAGGGTAATAATCATTACATGAGAGACTTTCACTTGTTGTGACTTGTATTAGTAGCCACTGAGGCAGTAGGAAGAGTGGGTAAGCTTTCAGGGAGCTGAACAGTGTGCGGATGATGCTGTTAGCAGCATCTTTCCTTTTGACGCTGGGAAATGGAAGCAATTGAGGTTCCATTCTTCTTTTCCTTTCCTAACAATTTTGAGTTGTTTTCTGTGGCTTACTGCACTGTAGGGAGGCCATTATTAGAAAATACAGTGATGCTTATAAAGAGCAGGGAGATTCCTGATCCTTCTCCTTTCTCTAAATGTTTTTATTTATTTCCCTTTTCCATACCTCACAAAATACCAGGTTTATTAAAATAATTATGGCTTTTGTCTAATAATAGAAATCAAGCAAATGGGAAGAGCAAGGGCTGTCCTTTACCTGCTCTTGTACTAAAAATGTTGTGGATTGTGCATAGTTACACCCATGTAACATTATTCTGTAAAACTTATTTAAATTACAGGTTGCATTACATGAATGAAACCTCGTGAACTGCACTGGTTAGAATAAGTACTACAAACAGCTTTATTGTTCATTAAAATTCTTGTTGTATTTTTGGTTTTAGCTCCTCAAGTAAAACCTGATTTGCTGAGGTGTCTGTGGCAGTAGGATGGCTCTCCTATAAACCATTTATTTTGGGAGAAGACTGAGCTATTTCTTTGCCAGGGACAGGAGTGTCTCTTTTGGATTTCCTGCTAATGCTCAGGTGGAAACAATGTCGGCTCTTGTGGCTTGGTTGACAGTGTCAACAAGGTCTTTGCTGCAAAGTCTCACCTTGCCTTGAAGAAGCCAAAGATTACGTCCCTAAAAGAGGTTAAGAGGGGAAAAAACCCCTTGTCATAGAGGCTAGGGACAGGCTGGTTTACAAGTAAATAGGGAGTACTGTACACTGGTTTCTCTCTCCCTCTCCGTTGTTTTATGAATAGGAACGTTTATTTTGAGAGGGACAGAGCTGAGGTGATTGTGTTTTAAACTGGGGTATCAGGTGAAAATGTCAGGTGCTACGGACAGTTTACTTGGAAAATACTGAGTGACTTGAAAGGGGAATAAGAAGTTCACCCACGTCATGGGTATGATTGATTATGCCTGCATGTGATATGGAAGTTTGACTTTACACATAGTTACCAGGTTGTTTTGTTGCAGTTTTTGTGCTCATCAGCAAGGTGAAATGGAGTATTTCTGAACTCTATAAAATTATCCTGGATGGCATTGTGAATATTATTTTCTTTTATATTTAGCATATGTAGTATATTTAGTAAAGAGACGGTCTTTTCCTTGCTTCAAGTAAAATCTAGCCATATTTCTTCAAATTATTACTTAAGGAAGAAAGAAGAGACGTGGTACAGAGAAGAAACAGATTTGCAGTCATTTGCAGTTGAGGGTCTCTACTGACTTGAAATAAAGTTTTGTGACAAAAGAATGATTAAGCTTAGCTGTAAAAAAATCCCTATGAAGTATTTAAACTCCTGTTTATCCTCTTGAAAATATTTTTTGTCTTTTTGGCACTTTGAGCTGCATTTTCTTTCTAACTTGCCTTTATGTGCACAAGCATTCCAGAATACAAGTATATAATATAAGCGTAGTACTATGTCGTACAACACGTACAGATACGATGTATGTAAATCATGGACAACCTCTCCATGGCACAAGTGAAACTGTCCGAGGACATGTAACTAATTGGCATCAATATGGACACAGAACACTGTGAAGGATTTTTAAAACACACCTCTTCAGGCTTGATCTGGTTAATATCAAAATAGATACTATTGTACAACAGTCTTAGCAGTTCAGCAGATATCGTTCAGGTTTTTGGTTGTTTTTTTTTTAATTTTAGAAAAATTTTAGTTTAAACAGGTTAATATAATAGTACATTTTGTAAAGGACCCTGTTTAGGTTTTGTGAGATTTTTTTTTTTTCACTTTACTTACATGGATGTTTTCAGCAAGAGTTCTGAGAAGACTCTTCTCAGTACAGAATACGTGCTGTGCCTCTCCTAACTGCTTTTTCATTCTGCATCATCCTGCCCATTTAGCTTTGTAGCCCTCAGCTTCCGCCTTTACAGGTGGCTCATTTTTAACTGTTTGAAATCCTTAAAGTGATTAAGGTTTGACTCTTACCTGAGTTTAAAGATAGACATTTAAAAAACAAAAACAAAACAAAACCAAACCAGAACAAAAGTGTGTGTTTTCTAGTATATTGCAGGCTGGGAAGGTGGACTAGTCAGGAGAATCTTGTCTCCTAATCCTATCCCATTTCTTTTCGTCAGCTGTGGACTGCACAGGAGGAGGAAGAGTGTAATGGGCTAGGCAGAGGAGCTGATCCCTTGGGGAAAGGTGTCAGAGGAGGTTTGCTTGGAATTTTCTGGTGCTTTTCTGAAAGCAGACTACTGTTCTCTAGCAACATGGAGTAAATGTTTTTTGTCTTTTGTCTTTCGTTCTTTCTGAACTAAACTTAGGTGTTACTGTGGTTTTGGTTGTGTGCTGTTTCCTGTTCCATGATAATGCTGATGCATCTTCCCTACTCTAGTCTTTATCTGCATTTTACCCTTGTGTTATGTTACTGCAACCTTCATTCATCTCCCCGCAACCCAAAATTGTACAGTGTGAGAGATTAAAAGCAGCTTTGATGTGCTGCACTAAAAATGCTGTAAGCCAAACAATACGTTCTTCAACTGTTTAAAAAAAACCCTAAACTTTGTTCTTAATAAAACCATGTTATCTCTTGTAACATTGAGAACTGCAGCATCTTATTAGCATATAATTGTTTGTCAAAAATTGAGAATTATAAAAATATCAGAGTATAATCTGTAGCTTTCACTTGGAGCAACATTAAATGAAAGCGTAAGACTTCACAAAATCCTGCTTAAAGTTTTAATGAAATTATTACATAAATTACATTAGCATTTTAATAAATGACAGGCTGATCTGACATTTGTTAGGTATGAACAATAGCATAGAAACATATCCTGCAAGTATTGCTTCAGTAGTATCATACCAGATAATGAGAAAGCAACACTTCAGTATTTGAGACAGTTTGGATCTTGGACAAATGTTACAGTTTACTTACCATGACAGATCTGTTTTTTATGAGATCCCCCTTAGTAAAAGCTGAGACAAATGATTAGTATGTGTACACCCTGCTTGGTTTTCCTCTTTTTTTTCTTTCTTATTGTGTCCTGCTATGGAAAGTTAGCAAAGGATGTGTGAAGGAAGATAGCCCCATTTGAGATCTGGTGGTATGCAACAATTAAAGGCTTATCAGGTGGTTGTAGGTGTGAGTAGTGTTGTTTGTGTTGATACCTAATATTGTGTAAGGTGGTACATGCAACGCAGTGATATTTCTTTATTTTTTGTATAAAACTTGGGGGTGGCATTGTTTTGCCTAAGGTGTTTTTTTTGTTGTTGTTTTAGCTTTCCGTTTTTATTTTGCCCGCAAGATAAATGCTGTTTAAAATAATGTGGAATGGGGATTTCTGGGCTTTGTAGTGCTGCTTAAACCTAGGTGGTGGAGGATGGTGCTTCAAATAAACCTGCTTAATAAATTGTCAAATAAATTTTGAAGACTGATTTCTCAAGAAATAAGCTTGAGTTTTGACTCCCTACCCTGTATCAGACACCTGCTTTATTCTTAAACATGCTGAGCAGTCAGACTATCACTGAGGTCTGATGAAACATTTTGGTACCAGACATGTTTAGCAAATCCTGTTGGGTGCTAAACAGGGATGCCAGAACTAAATGTCAGCCAGCTGTGAATAATATGCATGATAACACAAACATCCCTATTTGTGTCAGACTCCAAAAATGATGAATATGAAATGTATAATATGTAAAAAGTATTATCTCAATCTTTCTAAGAAGTTCTGTGGTTGAGGATATACTGGTGTTAAGAACCAGATCCTCTCTTTTTTAAAAAAAAAAAAATAATTTTTTATATTATCTGACTTTGTTTCTGCTTTGTGTCTATTTAAAAGTATTTTTTAAAATTATGCTTATCTGGAAAACATACAGTTTCTCTTCAGTTTTGCCATTGTCATGAGTTTTTTACTCCTTTTACACATCAGCATAAGAGCCAGTGTAGTTTTCTGCAGTGCCAGCGTGCACGCTTTCTTCCATACACAGTGATGCAGGTGATTTAGGGTTTGAGATGGAGATGTTTGTTTAAAGCTGTAGCTTTTAGTTCTGAAATCTTTCCTGAGGTTTCAGGGAATGTCTGAAAATAATCAGTAAACAGAGTACCATAGACTTTTTTATGTTTACAGCAGCAAGAGGAGAAAACGGATGTACAGAATAAATCAGCTTTTGAGAGTAAGAGGCTAAGAGTTTGAGTTTGTGCAATGTTAGGTGTGTTCTGTGTGCAGGTTTGATTTTGAATTTGACACTGCCCCTTTAGTCTTAAGACTAAAACTGTCACTTTGAGCTGTGCTGTTGATTATCTTCCTGCATTATTATTAATTTAGTGGTGGGGTGAAAATAGAAGGTAGAGAGGAATCCAGAGGCTGCTAAGCCAAAAAAAATATAACTTGGCACTAGCAAATCTATTTTACTGCTTAATATAAGAGTCTGTGTTCACAGTAAAATTATTTGATGTTTTGGGAGACAGGAGGCAAGAAAGGGGGAATGGATATTTACATTTAGCTGCTAGTCCTTTTAGTCTTTTCAGTCTCTACTCTAGCTAAATTCCTGCATTTGTAATTAGGGTTGAGTACTCAAGAGCCCAACGATGATGGTTATGGCTGTAACACTCAGCAATCCACACCTTGGTTTTGCACTGTCGGGAATGACTGATTTAGGACCCAGCTTACACCAAGCACAGAATTTTACAGCAACGTGAAGAGGCATGAATGAGCTTTATACTTGGATAAATCGGACGTCTCTGTGTCGTGTCCTGACAAGTAGCATGAGCAGAGCAGGGAGCTCACATACCTTTCTTGGAGGGCTCTCATTCTTCCTGCCTTGTCTCCCAAACCTCTGAGCAAGTACCTTTGTCCCATTGCTTTCCAAAGTGTGTTTTTGTTTACCTCCTTACGGGTTACTCTGGATATGTTATTTTCTCTTTGTGACTTTTTTCCAGCTTCTCTTCTCCTCAGGGATGAGGGAGTTGAGGGCATCAGTTGCCCTGCAAGGATGCTGCCTTGTTTCTTCCAGCAGCTGAAGCCCAGCAGACAGAATAGAATGTCTTTGGGAGCGGCCTGGTTCCTGCCTCCCAGCCTGTTTGAGCTTCTGCGCATGGCATCCTGCTCGGCTGGCCACACATCCGTGAAATGCTCCAGCCTTGGAGGAAATAATCCTTCCCCACACCTTTCTTTTTTTTTTTTTTGTTGTTGTTCCCACTACCAACCCTAGTGTGGTAATGTTTACACAACCATCGAACTGTTCATGAATGTTCCCTATTTGTACACTAGGATTTTTCTAAATGTTCGCCTCACTCTAAAATGGAATTTTAAAAATAATTGTAAAAGCTTTAAGCCATGTAGTAAGATGGCCCTATAAAACTCATGGCAGAATAGATGGAACAAAAACAAAAGATGAAAGGTACGGCCCTCCTAATTGAGAAGGGATCACGGAGAAAGAAATTTAGACTTCTGCAAGACCAGTGGCTTGTGACAGAACAAGAGCTAAACCTAGGTATTATTTCTCAGCCAATATTCAGAAATGTTATATATTCATTACTTCCATATATCACTTTTTAAGATCTAAGTAGGAAAAAAAGCATAGTAAATCGTTAAAATGTTAAGTAAAATTACTTTCAGTTTCTAACATCAGAGGTTTTCTCACCAGTAGAAGAGAACACTAAACAAAAGTAATAGTTTCTGTCTTTTTTTTCTGTATATGCCCTTTTGGTTTTTTTTATTGACTTAGATATGATTTTGGTTATGTTGTTTCCCCTTCCATTAACATATGCTTCTCGGGGGTCTTTACTACTATTTTAATTGTTTACATATTTTCTGTTGAATACACAAATTCCTATAAACTTCAGCTCTTTCACATTAGATCAATAAAAACGTCTAATATTACTTGTCCTAATCGTTATATTCTGTTCCAGTATTCGGTTAGGGTGAAGACTATCCCTGTCAACAAGGAGCAATGTATGGTATTGGTGGTGCTGTTCCCACACTTGAATCCTTTGTGTCTGGATGGAGTATTTGGGGTTGTGTATACAAGAGGGTATTTTGCAAATTGGAGAGAATACCTTTGTAAAACCACAGGTTACTGGTTAATGGAAGATCTACCTTTCAGGTGACTGCAAAAGTAACAGAATAGTAAAGGTGGCTTTACCTTCCTCTTCTTTTTCTTTCCCATCAGTCTTCTACAAATCATACCTCCCATGAGGTCCAGAACAACTTGTTTCTTTTATTAAGCCTGACTTTCTGTACTTCGATCCCAATTGCTCTATTGCATCCACTAGTTCATGCTTGTACGTTTGTGCGGATTCTTTTGAGACTTGAGCTTAGGACCCACCTTGTTTCAGTGTTTGACTAACATGCTAATTTTGCAGTCTCTTCTAATACCGTGTTTTAATTGCTTGGTATCTTCTTCTTCCAAAGAACTTCTGTAGTTCTTTGTGGGTGAGCTAGTACTGGTATTTTATAACAGGAAATCTGTATAGAAAAAATGCCACTATTCTTAAATTTCCTTCTTCAAGGGATTTGTAACTGAAACGTGGTAAGGTTCATCTAGGTTATACATTTATAAGAATTTGTTCTGCTTATTTGTTACAGGTTTTTGGGTGCGTGTTTCAGGTTTTTTGGAGTTCTGATTTGTTTGGGTTTTTCTTTTTGTGGGTGTTTGCTTTTTATTTGGTTCTTTGTTAGCAAATATTCCTTACCTAGCCTAGTATCCATCCATTGAAGTGGAAGCTGATAATAATTTGTTAAAATTTATCCTCCTTATTGCTTTTATTGCTTGCTTTTAGAGATTTTCTTTTAATTGATGTTCTTAATGATGCTTGTACATTTTAAAAAAGTAAACAAGATTAGCGCTATTTATTCTAAAACTGACATCCATTTGTGCAAATTATTTTTAATGTGCTTTTGTGTACCTCCTACGCTCAAAATCTGTCACTGCTTTTGATTTTTTTTAAAACTAATAAACAGTTTTGCTTTCACTTTGTTTCCACATTTTGCATCTTTCTTGAAACATCTGCTTTTGCATTTTGCAGGTGTGTGTGTTTACAGTATATGTAATTGTATAAGTTAATTTTTTTGTTGTTTTAAAGTGGTCTTTCTAGACTATTTTCTGCACCAAGATTCTGTAACACGATCAACTCCATGATTATTGCCTGACTAGTCAACCTAAAATCTAAAATGGTTTAAAGCTTGCAGGCCACTATCTGCTTTACAAACAAATAATCTGCTCATGGTTCGGTTTTTTTACGTACTTTTTATACTTCACTGTATGTTAATGTATGTCTCTGCAATCCCAACACACCAGTGTTTCTCTGCACCAGTGTTTCTTTGGTTTGTTTTTGTTTTTTGGGGTTTTGGGTTTTTTTTGTGTGCTTGGGGTTTTTAACCCCCTTCCTTTAGCAGTGATTTCTTCTGGTCATGGCAGTCTGCTGTGGCACTCTGGATCAGTGACATTCTCCTGACATTACTTGTCAACCACCATACGCTTTCAATAATCCCATTTTGAATGGAAAATCCTATAAAATGTTTCTGCAGGCTTCTTACCATAGCAAACCACTGACTGTCTACAGTTGCTCAGGAGCTAATAGTCGAGAGTAGTACATTTGAGTAGATAATTGTTCTCTAGTTCCATTTATTTTCTTTTGAAGATTTTTGTTGCAAGGTGACTCTTAATTCTCTTTGTTTCCCTGCTTGTCTGTATCTAATTGAGGAGATCTCAAAGGCATAAATCATTTTCATTTTAAGCTGATTGCCTGTAGCCTTTTTTTCCTTTGAAAACGTTTTCCTTCTCCTTGAACATCCTGTTTGTTTAGCAGTAGTCCATAACTTCGAGTAGCTTGTGTCTAAGGGTAGATGAGCGATGTAAAAATGGTCATAAACAAATTCATACTTTGTTGTAGGTTACTGTAAAATTTTAGACGATGGAGTATTTTGTTTTGTTTTTAAAACAGCTTGACTCTTCTGTAGAGTTGGCATGGGAGGAGGGAGATGAAAAATATTCGTATTCCTATACCCTGAGCATTTGAGGACTATATTGTAAAGAAAATCAGGGTTGAACCCTCAACGGTGTTTGAAGGGAGGGAGCTTGACTTGATTTTACGGTATGATGTAGTAACACGCAAAGCAACAGAGATCATGCTTAGATGTTTGAAAGAAAACGGGGAGAAAAACCCCACTAACATGCAAAATCTTCTAAGGGGCATCCAGCTTTGGGGATTTCCCAGGAAGCGATCTAGCAGCCCTGACAAGTCCCCTTTGAGAGTCTCAGCTTTTCTGCATTTCTAGAAGGCAGCAACAAAGCCCAGAAAAATACGTATTATGTAGCCAGAGAGCTGTAACAGCCGTAAAGTGGGAAAGATATAATTAAAGTTTTCTTGTCTTAAACTCAAGCATAAGTACACTAAAATACTGTAAATGGCCGCAGTATATAAGCAGTCCATAACACTGCTAATAGCATAACCATCCTAACGGCATGAAAGCATTTTAAATCACGGCTGAGCATAAATACAGAAATAATACGTAGCTGCAAAGAGAGACCTATGTTTAATCGCGTCAATAGGGGACAGAAAAAACATGTGAATTGACAGTTCAAGTAGTAAAATCTGCAAGCAAAACCGAAGGATACAGAATAAAGTAGGAAGGATTTCTCACGGAACAAGAACAGTTTCTGGTCCTAAAGAACGGTAAATAACGTCAGGAGCAGATGAGGCTGCTTCCTACACCGTTTTTTGGTGGAGGAGATTAGGAGCATTAAAAACACCCAGGAGAAAGAGGGAAGAAGCCTTACCACTGCTTTTGCTGCTTCAGAGCCCAAATAGTTGCCTCTCCTCTTCCCCTCAAGTTGGCAAGTAGAACCAGCCAGGACCATAGCCATCAGGTTAACTGGGAGGTGTCAGCTGGGTGGTATTGTGTACTTAAAGCTAATTTAGCATAAGATGATTAGGGCCTAACTGTTTGAATGTGTAGTGGTAATGGCTGATAATGATTATGAACTTAACCATTGGCAATGTGTATTGTTAATGAATGTCAATCAATTTAAGTATCGTTATGAAGTTTGCTACTGGCCTCATTAATCAGGTTTCCAAATCTTCCCTGCGTGGCTACCTGAAGCTTAGCTGTGTTAAGCAATAATTGCTTATCCGGACAGGGACAAATGAAGCATCTCCATGGACTTTTCTGTTCAAAGCCGAGAATTAGGTTTTGCGTAATTGAAAAACGACAGGAATTGCAGGCCAGGGATGTGATTACCTGCTTTGAGGCAAAGAAATCATGCACGACTTCATCGGAACCCAATGCCAATGTATGCATGCTTTTTTTGCGTGAATCTAGCTAGGAATCTGTAATGTGCTTACTCTAACTAATTTATGTTCTGTACACTCTGCATGGAGTCACTTGCTTTTGAGCCTTTCCATCCTGTGATACTAAGTCACAACAGCTTACTATATATTCTTGCTTTTCCTGTTTGCAGTACAAGCTCCAAGTTCACATCAAAATAAAGATGAAAAAAACTTAGATTGGTTTCTTTTAAAAATGTTGATAATCTCTCGTCCCAAATGCACGTTTCCGTATCATCAATATGTGTGATGACTAGCCTGTATTTTATTCAGTTTTATACAGTGATGTTAATTTTAGTCTCTGCTGCCAGAGTTGTTCTGTGGAAACTACTGTGTAGTATGTTAAATTTAAGGTTTTCCTTTTTCTTCATGTTCCTCCCTTCGTGAGAACTGATGTCCTTTGTGCTTGACCCTTATATCTTTTGGTGTCTGAAAAAGGTTGGGTTTTTTTTTTTTTCCTGAGAAGGAAAGAGAAAGGCAGAGCACAAATACTAGAACTTTCACAGAAAGAAAATCAGTTACTGCTTTCCTCTTAGCATAAAATAGCTGCAGTAAGATCTGCAGATTTTTCCCTGCCCCTTCCCCTGCGCTGGGGGGGGGGGGAGTGGGGAGAAAGGCAAGTTATCACTTTGATAAGCTTTCCAGAAATCTGAAATCCACAGGAAAATAAGTGTTTCTGTAAACAGACCTCAGAGAAATATTAATTAAAATAGGTTACATAGCTAATATGACATTGGTCTTGATTCAGGGTGGGGGAGGCTTTGTGAATACAGTGTAGACTTTTTTAATGTGTCTTGTAGCTATGCTAATTCCACCCTTTGTCTACCGAAATACTTACTGTGCTTGAGTAGCATGAAAATTGTGTGAGAAGTTTTTAAAAGAACCAATTCAAATGTGTGTTTTGTCTTCAGCTGGGGAGAGACAGTCCCATGAAATCCAGTTCATTGGAGTGCGTAGTGTAGCATCACCTGTGTAGTCCGGAAAATGTTTATTGTCTTGAATGGAGGTACTAATAACTACATTGATGACATGAGAGTAAGTGAGAGAGGCTCTGGCAAAATTTAGAATTCTAATAGGACTGTAGTAAAGGGGGGTGGGGGGAAGTGGCTGACATGCAGACGGCTTGTTTGTGTGGGGCTGTTGAGGTGTCCTGGTTTTTGACCCTGTTGTTCCCTGTGACTTCTATGCAGCTATACTTAAAAAAAATCTACTCTTTGTACTGGAATTGGTGGTGGGAGAAATCTCTACTCACGAGAGAAATGAGCTATGAGTGTAAATGGGCTTTCTAGCATAACCCTTCGGTGTGTGAGGAACTTGAGCCGGCAGTGCCGCACGTTGGGCACCAGCGTGTACGTACAGCTGTACGTATCTTTGGTTCCGGGTGATGATGTTAGGCTCTTGGGAGACCTCAGTTTATGTATGGCATTTGCACAGCCCAGATATCCTGAATTAAGCATTTCAATTTTTAATCATGAAACTGTACAAGTAGCTTGTTTCTATAGTATGGTGTTGTCTGGGAGTGTTGTGGCATAAATATAACCATGATGGTCAGAGGAATAGAGATGAGCGTGACCATGCTGGACACCCTTACAGAGGTTTTCTCGTGAAATGTATTTTTAGACACTGCTGTCAGTAATGAAGGGCTCACATGTACAGGAGTATAACTTAACATTTGGTTTTAAGTACATATTTCTGTGCTAATATGATTAGATGTCTCCTTGTCTTCATATATATCTATAGATACCTATATAGTATATGTTTGTGTATATATGTGTGTATGTATGATCATGCAGTGGGTGAATTGGGATGAGGCATAGGTATGTCCAAGCAAATACAAAAGTGATGCTTGGACTCCAGATTTTGTTAAAGCTGAACTAGAGCTGCGTGTGGATATGTATTTGGCCACACAAATGTATTGAGTCTATGTTGGGTTTTTTTCTTTCTTTCAGTCATACGCTGAATTCTTTTCACTTTAAAGGAAAAAAACCCTCCAACCCTACAGAACATTTAGTGCATGTTTTCAGTTCATCTTTACTGTAGCTATTTAAAGTGGGTTAGTCAACTTTGTCTCCTGATTATTATTTGTTTTTGTAATTTCTAGATGGTGCAGAAGAGCCACAGTTGCCCAATCAAGATGAACAGAATGGCTTCCTTCAACAAGAAAATAGAACATTCATTTTTTAGGATTATGTCTACAACATGAAGCATTTAACAGTAGCTGTCTTTGAGAACATTCATCTATGACCTGAAATGTCCTGATCCTGGGGAAAAATGATATTCCATTAATTAAGTCTATAATTTTTAAATGCATTGTTATGACTAATCATATTTGCTTATGCACAACACAGATACAGAATTGATAAACCAGACTTTATTTTAACACATACGCACATTTGTGTTTGTGCATTCAGTATACAAGATACATCATTTTAATCAAATTTTAAATAATCTTTTAAATTATCTATATTTATTAATAAATGAAGACTTGGCAAGAAGAATTTGTCATCCATGGACGAGAGTAAAGCAGATTCCCCCAGAATGGATGGTAGTTTTGTACTGGGTAAAATCAATAACTTAAAAGCAGAGCCAGAGGAAGACGGCATTAACTGTACTCTAGAAAGAATGGATATAAAGACGGAACAAGATGATTTCAAACATGCGGACAGCAGTGATGAACAGGAAGACAAAGAAAAGAACTTCATTACGAACAACGCTGGCAAATATTTATCTACAGAAAACGAAGATGATTATGGATCTCTTTTTTCTCAGTATAGTAGTACGCTGTATGATGTAGCAATGGAAGCTGTGACACAGAGCCTCCTTTCTAGCAGAAACATAAGCTCCAGAAAAAAGTCACCTGCTTGGAACCATTTTTTTATATCTCCTAGAGATAGCACTAAAGCAATATGTATGTACTGTATGAAAGAATTCAGCAGGGGTAAAAATGAAAAGGACCTGAGTACAAGTTGTCTCATGAGACATGTGAGGAGAGCCCATCCTACTGTACTAATTCAAGAAAACGGAAGTATGCCAGGTATATCCTCCTTTTCTTCACCTACGTTGTTACTGCCACCTCAGCCCGCAGATGTTGGAGATCTGAGTTCCATGTTATCCCCCATAAAACTAGTCAAGAAAATGGCTTCTAAAATACCATCTCCAGATCGAATAATTGAAGAATCTGTTTCTATTGTTTCTACTGAAGAAATATCAGATCTTTCAGTTTCTGAAAAGTGCAACAAAGAAGAAGTCATTGTTGGGTCATCTCCACAGCTACCCAACAACCAGTATGATGACACTGTAGAGAATGTAGCAGAAAAAACTGTTGTAATTCCAAAGAGCACATCAGGTTCCAGAAGGAGATCTGCTGTCTGGAAGCACTTTTATTTGTCACCTCTAGATAATTCTAAAGCTGTTTGCATCCACTGCATGAATGAGTTCAGTAGAGGAAAAAATGGAAAAGACCTGGGAACGAGTTGTTTAATAAGACACATGTGGAGAGCCCATCGTTCCATTGTCCTGCAAGAGAATGGGGGTGGTACCAGCATACCACCTCTCTACACTGCACCTCCAACTCTGTTGCCTTCTTTACTGCCCTCAGATAGCGATCTGAATTCCATGTCGTCCTCTCCTGGAAAACTAATGAAAGAATCAGCTTCTGTTTCTTCTTCTCCAGACAGAATCTCTGAGGAGATCCATACTAATCTCTCTTCTGGAGATGCTCTAGTGGAAGACTCAATGCTGTCGTCATCTGAAGATATAGGCGAAGTCTCCTTTGTTTCGTCTCCTGAGAAACAGTGCGAGGGATTAGGTCCACTAATATTTGAACCTACGGCTGTGTTTCAGCAAAATAAAAGGATTATGAAAAGACTTAAATCGGAAGTTTGGCACCACTTTTCACTGTCACCTGCAGACAGCCTAAAAGCTGTATGTAGATACTGCAGTTGTATGATAAGTCGTGGCAAGAAAGGAGATGTGGGCACAAGCTGTTTGATGAGACATCTATACAGACGCCATCCTGATGTTATCGGAAACCAAAAGAGCTTTCTTGACGTGAGTCTGGCGAATTCTCCTTATGCCACTTTGGCTTCTGCAGAATGTTCATCCTCAAAATTGACTGACTTGCCTACAATGGTTACACATGATAATCAAATAATATTTCCTGTTAATAGTAAGAAGACCTCAAAACTGTGGAATCACTTTTCGATTTGTTCTGCAGACTCAACAAAAGTAGTATGTATGCACTGTGGACGTACAATAAGTAGGGGGAAAAAGCCAACAAATCTGGGCACAAGTTGCCTTCTAAGACATCTGCAGCGGTTCCATAACAACGTGTTGAAAACAGATGTCTCTGAGCCAGTATTATCCTCATCTACGGATAATCACATGCCACTGAGCACAGAATTAATAGGATCCTCAAATTTTGATGAAACCAATGACAAGTTTTGTGACTCTCACCCAGTTGCCAAAAAAATCACAAGTCTTGTAGCCGAAATGATTGCACTTGACCTTCAGCCATATTCTTTTGTAGACAACATTGGCTTTAACAGGCTGCTTGAATATCTGCAACCTCAATATTCTTTACCTTCTCCATCTTACTTTTCTAGGACAGCAATTCCAGATATGTATGATAATGTAAAACAAATAATTATTTCACATCTTAAAGAAGCTGAAAGTGGAGTGATCCATTTTACATCTGGAATATGGATGAGCAACCAAACACGAGAATATCTAACCCTGACAGCTCACTGGGTAACATTTGAGTCGTCATTTCGACCACAGTGTGAGGATTACCATTGTTCAGCACTGTTAAATGTATCACAGATTGATTGCGACTACAACGGAATCAGTATTCAAAAGCAGTTAGAGTACTGGTGGGAAACATGGATTACTTCTGTTGGCCTTCAGATTGGGATTACCGTTACTGATAATCAGAGTATAGAGAAAACTTTAAATGAAGGCGATCATTCAAGTGTACAATGTTTTAGTCACACTGTTAACGTCATTGTAAATGAGGCTATTAAAAGCCAGAGAATGGTTCAGAATTTGCTTAGTATCGCAAGAAAGATCTGTGAACGCGTCCATCGCTCAGCAAAAGCAAAAGAGAAGTTGGCTGAGTTGCAGAAAGAGTATGAGTTGCCTCAGCACCAGCTAATACAAGATGTTCCATCAAAGTGGAATACATCATTTCATATGCTTGAACGTCTTATTGAACAGAAAAGAGCAATCGATGAAATGTCGATAGAGTGCAGCTTTCGGGAGCTAATAAGTTGTGACCAGTGGGAAGTCATGCAGTCGGTGTGTCATGCTCTCAAACCTTTTGAAGCCGCAAGCAGGGAGATGAGTACACACATGTCTACTCTAAGCCAAGTGATTCCAATGATCCATATACTTAATAGGAAAATAGAAATGCTATTTGAGGAAACAATGGGCATAGATACTATGCTGAAATCTTTGAAAGAAGCTATGGTGAGTAGATTGTCCTCCACGCTTCATGATCCAAGGTACATTTTTGCTACGCTTCTGGATCCCCGATACAAAACATCCTTATTTACAGAAGAGGAGGCTGAACAATATAAACAAGACTTAATCAGGGAGCTGGAAATAATGAGTTCTACCTCACATGATGATAAACCTGTTTCCAATGGCTGTGATACAGGTTCACCATCTACAAATTCATATGGGGAAGATAATCTCTGGTCACTCATGGGTGACATGAAGAAAACAAAAGACCTGAAAGAGAGAGCAAAGTTACCGGAGGAAATGGTGCTTTCTTACCTGGAGGAAGAAGTGCTTGAGCATAACTGTGATCCTCTAACTTACTGGAACTTTAAGAAGTCATCTTGGCCAGTACTGTCAAAATTGGCTGTCAGGTTCTTGGGTTGTCCACCAAGCATTGTTCCTTCAGAGAGATTGTTCAATACATCCAATGAAAGCAACAACTTTAGTCAGTCAAGGTTAATGATTGAACACTTTGAAAAGCTTATCTTTTTGAAAGTGAATCTTCCTTTAATATACTTCCAGTATTGAAACTAATGAACAAACTGCTAGACTAAATCTATTGTTGCTCACTGGATATTAACTATCTATAACTCGGATTTTTAAATTGCTCCAGTAGGGGCCATGTATGACATCTAATCAGTGACTATAATTCCAAATTTTAGTTTCAATTTTTTTCAGCTTTCAATATGTCTACATGTGCCTTATTCATAGTACTTCAGGCCAGATATTGTATATATGTTTTTTAAAAGTTCACACTAGAGATAGCCTGTCTTGTCAAATTATACAAAATTATGTAGGTTTTAATCCATAATTGTAAATGAACTTTAAAAAAGCTCAGTCATTTGTTTTAATAGAATGGCAAAAAAAAAAAAAAAGATGTAAACAGTTCTATTCTGTAGTTTTTTATTCAATGACTATGTAAAAACCATAAACCAGGTACTGTATTTTAGTTGAACATTGCTTTAATTGCAACAAAACAGCTTTTGTAGTTGTCAAAAGAAAGCTGTACGTGGAAGATGGGGTTCCAGCCGTCTTTTTATCATGTGGTGTTTTTAACTGCAAGCCCTAAAGTACTTAAAGGATTAAGAAGAGTTATCAAGGAAGATGTGTTTACAGGAGACTATTGACTTAGTATCTGAAAATAAATCTTAAATTTGAGATGATATGGAATGTCAGTTACACAGCAATCGGTAGCAAAACCTCCCATTCTGGGTTCTCCTGTTCAGGTTTTACATTTTAACTAAACTACAGAAATATTCTGGGTATTTATAAAAGCTCTTTGGAAGTCTTATCAAAGTTTGTGAATTAATGCTTGTTATTTAATGCCATGTACAAAAAAAGGCAAGAAACTTACCACAAAGATTTTAATGTCATTCTAAAGCCTTTTCTAATCTTTAGTGCATCAAAACTATAAGGTTCCCTATTGTAAAAATTGAGCCCTTACTCATAACGTAATTTCAATTGTGTAGAGCAGCCTGTCTTTAAAGCTCCTAGTACAGAAATAACTGATCTTCTGATTTTTCAGTAATAGCCTTATGGATATGGTGCACTGCTTAGAATTTTATGTAGTAGGGTTGATTCTTAACTGTTGGTGTCCATCAGGCAAATGGGATATAGAGCCTTCAAAACTTCAAAGAAGATGGAAATAAATAGCCAGGATTTTTATTTGAAAGGAATGTTCTCCATGTTTTAACTCTGGAAAGGTTAATTTTCTCATTTCAGTTTTCATTGGATACTTTTTGGGAAACAAGTCATCATTTGCCTATGACCCTTTAGAAAAGTTGTAGCTTTGTTAAAATACTGTACCTATGCCTAATCTAATTTTGCATTTACTATGTTTTAGTGTATTTATAAATGGTGAACTCAGTTTCTGAAATTAAACATTTTATTTGCAATTTTCTAGTGGTAGTCAACACTGCCTTTTATTTTCAGATGGATTTAAGACAACCATTAAATAAAAAATAATTGATACAATTGTAATCATAAATATACCACAGAATGTGCTATGTGAAAAGATTGATTTTCTGTTTAGCTCTTTGGACTTAAGCCTGGATTCCAGTTCTTTTCATTTCA
This sequence comes from Falco naumanni, assembly GCF_017639655.2. Classification (NCBI taxonomy): domain Eukaryota; kingdom Metazoa; phylum Chordata; class Aves; order Falconiformes; family Falconidae; genus Falco; species Falco naumanni. Next base: position 87,583,588 of record NC_054058.1, on the reverse strand, counting down.
CTCAAGCTATTCAACCTCAGGGAAATTTGTTGAATTCTTTCACAGGTGGCTTTAGCTTCCATGTGCCATTTCTCTGAACATTTTATTGTTTCAGGTATTTTATTTGTTATTCCATTAGTTATGTTTACACCTGTATTATTTAAGTAAATTATATAGTGTACTTGGGGAAAAAACTAATGCTGCATTTTGCCTCTAGTATTTTGAAAGGTAACCTTTAATTCCATCAACATCATGCTAGTCAGCAATTCTTTGTTCTTCTAGGGTTAAATGAGACCGGCACGTGTTTTTGCAGTAATAAAACAATTTGTTCTAGTTTATGTATAGTTGGAAGTAGGCGAGTTTGAAGCAGCTTATTGGGAAACATGTTTAAATGGTTACTGGTTAATTATTATCTCAATTTTTCCCTACATTTTAAATGTGAATATAACCTTGACCTTTGTAAAGGAGCTGTTTAATCTTTCCAAACCAGTAGAGGGGGAGGTAGAAGATGAAGACAATTTTTTCTTCTTCTCCCCCCCTCCCCCCCCCCCTTTTAAGCAAGTCATATAATTTTCACTTAAGGCTTGAATGTAAATACGGCCTTCAGCTTAAAGCGATGTAGAGCTACATGATACTAGGAGGAGTGCTGGCAGTGAACAGGTTTTCCTGAAAATCCCAGTCCTCTGGAAACAAGGATCTGGACTCCTCTGAAGACAGTCTTTACTGTTGCTCCTGTGTAACTCTCGTGTGGAAAGTTGAAGCAATGGCATTTTGTAGTCCCCAGCTTGCATCTTACTTACATGGATAGTTAATTGTATACTCGTGCTTTCTGTCAAAGCTTTTCCTGAGAGCATGAGAACTCGTCACTTTTTTAAAGTAAAAGTTTATCGGTTAGTCTGCGTTGTTTGTACCTGCCATTTCCTTTGTTTTGAAGGGCTTAGAGCTGAAGACCACAACTGTTTCAGTGTCAGCTTGGTTATAATAGGCTTGTGTTACAATTTTTTTAAAGATATGCAGGCCCAAAGGGCCTTAAAATAAACCCACATAATTAATTCTTAAAAACTGAAATAAAAATAGAAGAGACTGAAAGCACAAAGTTGCTATTTTTCGGTTGTAAGCCTTGATCCATCTATGGGAGTTACAGGAGCATCTCCATCTTCAGTTCAGGCACTGCTGCTGCCCTTGAGAGAAGAATGACTTCAAAAGAAGGGCTGGAAGCTTTCACTGAAGTACTGAGGTAAGTGACTGCGTGGGCATGCTTTGTGTTGGGTTTACTTTATTATTTTTAATATAAATTCTTAGTGATTGCTAGAACTTTCGATTTTTCCAACCCTTCTCTTATTTCTCATGTATAGGAAACTCCCGTTTTTACACTACACTCTCTCAGACAGCAATAAAGCACAAGCCGTGAACAGTGTGGGAGCTTTTATCAAGCTCAGTTTGTGCTGCACCAGGCCCTGTAGCAGCAGACAGTTCCCTAATGCATAATGATAATATGAACCTGCAACAATTATATTTATTTATACAGTATTTCAGTACCTTAGCAACTTTAGAAATAAATTTAGTAGGCAGACTTTTTTTTTTCCCCTCAGCATAAAAAGTAAAGTGTAGATGGTACTAAAGAATATACTTCATGTCATCGTAAGAATCTTGCAGCTTTTGCTGAAGAGTAGGCAGGTGTAGCATCTAATTACACGCTGCAGCAAGAAATATTTTGTAGTACTAAAGGTAGGAAGGGGAAGAAGAAGAGATCCTCAACAGCCTTTTCACAGAATTCAAGTCTTGTGAAGGATCTATAATGGAAAGTATGTATTGAGATCTATATTACGCTCCAGAAACCTGTGATGATGCTCCCCCCACACTGCCCCTTTCCACTTGGCCTCTTTCCCTACTCACCAAGTAAAAATGAAGGAAACTGTTTGACCACAGAATCTGGCCAGTGAGCATTTACTGGGAATACTCACAGCTTCTCCTTGCTCCCAAGAGTAGCTTCTGAATTCACAAAGAACCGAAATCTCAGTCTAGAGCAGTTTACATTCCGGCATAAGGATGGAATGATTAAATGTAGATACAGATGACAAGCTCAAAGTAGATGTTCACAGTTGTTGAGTTGTGTGTCCCTCAAAGTAGTGTTTTTTTCCACCGCTAACAAGCTGGCATTTAGGTATCTCCAAACACAGGGAAAATAAACATATAATTAGCAAATAACACTAATTACAGACTATTTAGATTTTATAAACTAAGCATTTTAGTCTTCCACAAATACATTTGTTCTTTGCCTTATTCTCTGACAGGAAAGTGATTCTTCACCTTCTCGGTTCCGTTGCAAAACTGACCCCAGAGCAGTTCATTTCATAAAGCGTGTGCCAGCCAGAAACAGAAACTGCAGCCGTGTCCCCAGCCTGGGCATCCGCTTGTGTTCCAAGGGCTGGGTTGATGCTTAAGCAGCCCCTGCCTCTTTTCCTTCTCCCCGCTGTATGAACCACTTACTGCTTCCTATTTATTCATTTAAATGAGCAGTTATAAAGGAAAAGATTGACTCCATGTCAGGTATAATTCCTACCTTATACTTGACGTGTCTGGACACAAGTCGAGCCTTGGTACAGAACCAAGGGCAGTTGCAGCTGAAATAAAGCAGAATTAGTGAGACTGGCCATGACAGTAACATGCAGAATTTCAGAAGTAGCACTGGCTGTCCTTGCTGTAATAAACGAAGGTCTGAAATGAACAACCAAAAGTAGCTGTAGTTGCTCACGTTTATCTGAAGAGCTGATCTAAAATGGGTAGTTACATACAAAACAGATCAGTTATATTTAGGAATCGTACATACTTAAAAAACTGAAGAAAACCTTCATAGAGGTATTCTTTGTCATTTAACTTCAGAAATGTTTGCGAACACCCTTTTAATCTACTGTGCGTATGTTAAGCAGATAGCGGTACGTGTCATTTAAGACAAAGCTGAGACTATGTAACCAGCTAACTGAGAAGGCTGCGGCTAAACAGTCGTGCTTAGCCTGTGATAAACTCGGGTTGTGGTTTGGCTCTTTTGCAAATAGAAAGTGAAGTCATTTGTACAAGAAGGATCCTTCAGATGCTGAAGATGCAAGGAAAGCTCTCAGGGCTGGGAGTATTTAAGCACGAGCACAGGTATCAAAGTGAGGAAAGCAACACTATACTATGTGCAATTTCTGTTATGTACGAAAACATGCTCTCAGGTGCAAGGGAAATGCATGCTTCTGCGCTGAAACTGAGATACAGCAAAGAAGCACTTAAATCTTTTCTCACTTTTCAAGCTCCTTGGCCTTATGGAAAGAAGTCGAAGTATTCAGGAACACGGAAATGGTCCTAGAACAGCGGTAACTGCAGTAGGAGGCAGCACAAACTGAATCTTCACCCGAATGTGGAGCCTGCCTCGCCAAGGGGCTGTGTGAAATGGCCAGGGAGTTGAGGGGAAGGGGCTGTGGTCAGCATTTCAAAACGTGTTACGCAGTTGCATCGCGTCGAGGTTGTGTTCTGATGGCTGAAGTGAAACAGACAGCAAAGGGAAGAACCGGACACACTTTCTGGCTTTTCTTGGTGTTAACACGTAAATACATTTTATGTTGGATCCAACACAGCTGTTCCCCAGGTTGCCTCACCACAGATTTGCTCTTGGGAGGGAAGACCCGCAGCAAGTACTGAGAGCAGGTGTAAGGTAAATATATGGTCTGGTATTTTTTCCTAGCTCTGAATGCTCTGTTGGAGACTTTCTGAGTGCAAAGCTGTTCCTTGATCTTTGGTTCTTTTGGTTCTTGATGGGACAGTGGTCTGTTTAACTCTGTTTTGAAGCAGCTTTCACTTTCAGCATCCAAAAACGTCCTCTATCAGCAAGTTCCACAACTTTTTTCATGCAATTACTTTATTCAGTTTTACAACACAGAGCATCCTAAATCTCAGGCTGTAAGACGATGACTATTCACCATCTCTGGGTGAAATGACAGGGTGACATATTTGTGTCCAAAAAATTTGTCAGCCTTGCTCTTTACAGGAACAAACACTGCTTGTAAGAAATTAAGTCAAACTTCAAAAGGCAATCCATGATGCTATGCAATGTGTCACCTTGGGCAGTTAACAACACATCCTAAAATTAATCTCATTTTACAGCAGCCCTGTACACGTGAAATGCATTTTATTTACAACTATATTCTGTTTTATGTTACATTATGACATTTCTTTATAGATGGGCTGTGCTATCTGGTTTTTTGCTTTATTCAGGTTAATTCAATCCCCAGTTACTTGAATACACTCACCCTATTTCTGCTTTTATTAAGAAAATCCGTACTCAAGTTAGGGTTGTCTGTAATCAGTCAAGACAAGAGGAATTTTTCCTTTGAGAACTTGAATAGTCATGAGAAATTTATTGAAGTCTCTTAAAAAAATCCACCAAGTCAGTTTTCAGAGCATCTGTCTTACCTGCACCACTCATGTAGTAGCTTGAGGCCTCCCTCTGCTCCCCAAACACAGAATTTGTAATACCCCACCTCAAGTTCGTAGAAGACGTGAGGAAGGGACGACTTTAATGCACTGTTATACCTAAGGGAACTTAAACCTTCGTGTTCTTTCTTCCGTGGAAGAACAGTGAATATTAATCTATATTAACAGAGAAAATAAGGTCTGTGTTTCTTGTGGAGCTCAAGCAAGGCAATAGAGGACTTGGAGATGAGAAGATGCAGTTAAGAGAAAGGAGAGGTGGCTTTAGTTTCTATTCCAAGGACTTTTTGTTTATTGAAAGCAGCCTTTGGGGAAAAACTACAGTAATCATCCCAGTTTCACAGCTGCCCCTTCTTATTCTGGGTGTGGGCTACCACAATATTCATGGCCTGAGGCAGGGAGGGGGTTACCCTCGCTGCCACAGAAGTCACAGCCAGTGGTGCCATGGTGCTACATGCACTGTGTGGTTCATGATCTTTGTCTGCAAACCCAACCAGGCTGCAGATCTTCACACTTTTCAAGAACCCATATGCAGAGCAAGATGAAACAGGTCATAAACCTCAGTCAGACACTATTCAAAACTACAATCTAGTATCTCTTTCCTGACTCTTTCTATGTGTTTTACCTTTCTCTTTTTTTTACCCCAAACACACCAAACAGGCCCACTGGAGCTGCTGATAGCTTCTGTTTTCATCAGTAGTGAGGCTGCAGGCAGTACACACTACTACCAAAGCTGAACACCATCACTGCTTTAAGTCCAACAGGTAGCACTCAGACACCAGAAGCAAAGTCTGTGGAAGGACCCAGTCAGCTACGTGTGTCTGACACACACGTAAGATTAAACTTAAGCAACATTAAACTCTTCAGATGCCAAATGCCACTTCAGGCATTAGCTTGAGATGCCTGTGTTACAAGCAGAATAGCCCTAGCTTTTCTCTGTAGTTAATATGAGTTTCTACAGAGATTCTGACAACCAGGGATTTGAAAAGCAGGAGTAACTACACCTAACAGCATTGTAGACATTTGTCTACAGTAAGGCAGAATAAATTTTAGTTTAGGTTCTTGAGTTGTGGATTACAGTGTGGGGGAGTTACATAAAGCCAATGATCAGGCTTAACGTAAGGGCCTCTATCCTTACTCAGAAATTTTCCTTTGCATTGTTCCAAATTGTCAGCTATTTGCACATGTACTTCCTTCTGTCTCATATGAATTGTTTGACGTTCAAATTGGCTCTAGAGGAAGCTGAGTTTTCTTCCAAAGACAAGTCAAATAGATAATACTTGAGTGATTTCAATTTCAAGGAGAGCCAGAGACTGGACCAACAAGTTCTGCAGGTTGCTTTTGCCAGATCTGCTCAGCCTGAGGAAGCCTGCACAACAGCACCAGCCACCCACGGGGAAGCAGGCTCCACCCACCAATACATAATCTAGAGGATAAAAAGAAAACACGGTCCTAAAAACTGAAACATACATGGGTAAAGGTAGATCCTGAACAAAGTATATTTTAAGTGGAAAAAAAACAAACAAACAACCAAAACCCACTTTATTAGATATGAACTTTTTACTCAAGTTTTCAGTCAACAAGGAATAATTTTATGCCCATGACTATTTCAGCAATACTGACTTTTTTTTTTTTTACACTAATGGAGCTCCTGTCATATTACAACTGGCCCTAACCAAAATTCTTTTTTTCTCCTTAGTTCATTCAAATCTAGGCAGACATCCTTAACAAAAACATCTAGTAAAGAAGAGAATACAGAGCATGCTATCTTACTCTAGTTTACAGAATGCAACACATGGCACATTAAAATATTCTTCTCCAAAGGGACTACTTAATAAAAAAATGAAAGCAGCACCTGTCGTCTTAAAGTGTATTCAAGTGAATATTTTCATAGGTAAAGTTTTGCACTGCAAATTAAGATATTATCATTACAGCAGAAGAGGGAAACATTTTAAAAACTCTTTTTCCTATGAAATCGAAGTTGCTGCTTATTCATGAACTGTTGGAATAAAGAAAACCATCCTTTCATACTCACATCTGTTATGAGACAGTCCTTTTTAAGTGAATCTTTCACTTTTAATTAGTTTGGTAGCCTACAGGGCACAATTGGGTATTGTGATGAAGCTACAATGAATATGGCTTTCCTATGTTGATAACACCATTAAGTTTCATATAGGCAATCTGACAGCTGAGGGGGTTACAATCCTGCAGATACATCAAGTAATAAGTCTTTGCACACATAGATTACATATCAAATTACTGGTGTAGCACAAACTGTTCCATTGCGTATCTTATACAGGACAATTAGGACATACCCGTGCTACATTATGAAAGAGACAGCTACCCAAACCAAGTAGACAGGTTTTACCACTAAACTTGTAGGTAGCCTCTCTCAAACATTTAACAATACAACTCAGTATTTGAGTACATACTGACTAAGAATGCATTGTAGTATTTATGTAAGAAACAGGACGGAGCTAAATACCAATTGGTACAAAGATTTTCCGTTGCTTTCCACAGAAGCGGAACTGCAGTGCTGCAATGACAATATTTGCTGCCATCTTAAATTATTAAGTCATCAGCAAAATTACATCAAAAGACTTACTGAAAACTCACAGTCAAGACGACAGAGGAAGTTTTTCCAACAGTACTAATTTTGGTTTCAAGTTTAAAGTAAAAGGAGGTAGTGCAGTAAGGTTCAACCCAATTTTACTAATGCCAGGTATATTTGCCAGTGGCCTGTGGGTTGTCTTGTAATGCGATATTTGAAGAGGGTTTGTTTCCATCAGTATGTGTGTGTAAGAAAACATCAGCTGGTCTCCTGGTTTAACATCTTCTCTTTTGTCATACCTGTAAAAAATAAAGGCAACTTATTTACATTCCTCTCTTTAGGTATTAAACATCTCCATTATTGCAAGGGCATGTAGCATCCAAAATGAAACACAAAAGGAACTGTAACGTTCTCAGCTATACCTCTTGATTAAATTAACTAGTACTGGAGGAGGAAATAGTATTTTTTAAGAGTTTAGGGAACCAGTCATTCCATGCAAGTCTTTCTGCTGCTGTTGTATTAGAAATCAGGACTCCTAGAAAAATTCTCACTAGTCCTCTGAGTAATGTGGAAAAAGGACACGAAAGCCTAAGACTGTAGAAAACTGGACTCATTTTTGTTTTACTCTACAGGAACTGTGGCTTGGATAAGTGTGGGAGTTTTTTGGTGTTTTGTAGGTTTTGGTTGTGGGTTTGTTTTTTTTTTCTTTCTTTCAGCGTTTGCTTGTTTGAATTAAAGCACTTCGGTAGAAACTCTTCTGGTAGGCATACACTAAAGTATGAGCCTCAGACAACAGTAGGGAGAAGACTTCCTTGAACACTTTAGGATAAAGAACAGTCTTGCAATTATAGTACCAACTTGACACTTGTTATTTCTGGGTTCAATTCCCCATCTACTAAATGTCTGGGTAGGTCGCTTTGGGTCAGCTTTTATAGACCTGTTCAGGTACCTACATATATATATAAATAATGTATTAAAAGATTATATGAAAAGTAACTAGTAAGTTCCAAAACTATTTGATATGTACACTTAAAAGTTATTTCTTAAAAGGAGTTACATTCCTCATGAAGACGCTGTTCTACTTCACAATAGTTAGTTATTCATTCACTGAAGAGTCAGGTGGAAACTACAGCCCAAGAGTTAGGATGCTCACATTGAACATGGCAGCCTGATAAAGTCCTTAATCCAACAACTTCAAAGGGAAAGAATAAGAGAAGTTCACCCCAAAACACTCTGTGTGATTCCACAGAGGGAGACCTGGATTCCAATCTTTGCTCTACATCCCAGAAAAACATTCTACACCAATGCTAGCTGTGTAACAGTCCAGAAGACAGAGGTTAGGATGGAGGTTACTCACCTCTAGTTTATAACAAGACAGTCTTAGGCATCTACCTATAAGACCAGGGGTGCTCAAACTACGGCCGGCGGGCTGGATACGGCCCCCCAGGGTCCTCAATCCGGCACCCGGTATTTACAGACCCCCCCGCCGGGGGTTGGGGGGGAACCAAGCAGCCGCAGATGGCTGCCTGCCGCTTCATCCGCCCGCTGGCCCCTGGTTAAAGAGTTTGAGGACCCCTGTATAAGACTGTCCATGCTCTCTAACCCAAACGAAGATCAGTGCCCGGTTCTTCACCCTTTCTGTTGCCCTTTTCTATGAACTGGTTTCTACTAGCTTTTGGAGCTCCTGTTTTTAGGCACCTGATTCCTCCCACACACTCCACGAGCAGCTTACTCAGGGATGCGGCTTTTCTTACAGGCATGGACACTGGCAGTTAAGTGGTGCAATCCCAACCCTACATACCCTTAAATGCACCTCGGAGTAAATCCAGGCTGCGTCTTTCAACATATGTGTCTTTGCAGGCCTAGCCTCTTATCTGCCTGAATTCTCTCTGAAAAACTGGAAACAATCTCAATTCCTATTATTATAATGCTCCACGACATAGCAGTCATTAACATTTCAGATATTTAAAGCAAGTACTTTACAGCAAACTAGAGGATTTGTGTGGATTGTTAACTAAAATTATGGCAACCCAGAAGAGACCCCAGGCTCATAGAATCCAGAGGTGTCAATAAACACACTGTATAATGCAGAATTAAACTTTGCACACTGAAGTGCTTTCTTCTAAAAAAAAAAAATAAATGCTTGCACACTGATTTCATCTGCTACTTCCAAAAAGATCACAATACCACTTAAGGAGCTATATGAGTCCAAGCTGGCAGAAGGAACGGCATACTTTGTAACAACTTTACCAACTACTAATTTTGCATTTTCTTCATCAGCAAATAAAAGGGCCTTTCATCTGGCTGCAAGCATTTCTGAATTTTATTATTTTAAATGCTTTAAGCTTACACAGCGTATTTATTCCTGGTTCAAAGAGACTGTACTAATTGAAGACAAGATTGTAACACCTGTTCTGTGTAAGAATCTGCATCAAGCTTCTTTTAATCATCCTTTGAAGAAAAATAATGGATCACTTGCATTTTTCTTGAGGCAAATAGATCTAATCTGAGCACACCAGTGAAAGCTGTTAACTTCAAGACACTTTCATTTATGGATTGTAGCTATCCTGATGAATCATCAGCCTTCATAGCCACTCCATCCATAAATCTGTTTTCACCTGATGTACATAGTCTATGAAGATGGAAAGTTGGTTCTCACCTATCTGAAAGGCTGTCACTTCCTTGGATGAAGGGAAAATGGACAGCTGGTGCCACTAAACTCTGCATTATTGTCTGTCAGACAAAGCGGTAGTCCTGTGTATGATGCTCAGCTGAGGATTTTCCCTGTTTTTTTTAATGTGAAACTTTATGACGAACCAGCCCTCTCTTGAGGCTTTTTTATGATGAGTAAAGATAAAAATGAGAGAGACAAACTGTTCTGTAGCTGCAACACTATGAAATCCATCAGTGACAGGGATATTATTCATTTGCTTCCCAATCCCACTACACTACAGCCTTAGAAGCCCAACACAACCCAAACCCCACCACCTCAAAAAGCTCATTGGAATTATGCACGCATTCAGGGACTAGAGGTGTGTTCAGAGTAACACGCGTACTTAAGTATATTCAAAAAAAGAACGACTGGAACATTTTAGCTATCATGTATGTTCTACACTTGTACTCTAACAGTTCAAAGTCTTCTCCTGACTGTTTGCGGCTTAAGACTTTTCTCTAGATTGAACATGCAAAAAACAATTTGGAATAAACACTGGATTGGTAACTGTCAAAGAAATTCAGCTTTAAACTGTCCATATCCTCACAACATTATAAAGAGCACACAGAAATAATACAAGGCATAGCAAGCTCCATGATTTTTGTAATTCCCCCAGAAGCACACTTTTCCCTTCTTCCTCTCTGTTTCCAAATACTTTTATCTCTAAACATACCAATAATTAAATTATGTTTGTTCATCTGATCCTAAAGAGTGTAACTGGCAAAAACAAACTCCACACTCAGAGTACTTCTTAAACCAGAATCTGCTTGTATTGCTTTTGTTTTGTGCGAGTATGAAGTGAGGTTTTCTGTCACTTTCTGCTGAATTACTTTCATTAAGATGACAATTTAAATTGGGAACCTACACTTCAGCTGAAGAGGTAGGCCTAAAAAACAGAAAGGTGCTTTTTTTTTTTTTTTGGTCTGCAACCTGGAAACTAAACAATGCTATCCCATAAATGTCTCCTGCGCTTAATTTCAATATTTTGATTCTTAAAACTGTATGTCACTGCTGGTCATGGTAACAAAGCACTCAAATGCTTTCTGAGAGCTAATGAACGTGACTGATAGCCCACAACAGCAGCTTCAATGCTACCTATGTGAAGGATGTTCCACATATTAATACTCAAAGTCTTATTTTTATGCACATAAGTCCCACATTGCCAGACATCATTCAAAAACAAACAAAATCAGAAGATACCTCCACAATTATATACACTGCTATGCCAAGAGCAGAAAAGCGTTCATATACAGCTGTGTTTTACAAGATCTAGTGAGATATCAAATGTAGCTGCATTAAAGATACTGGTGTTTTAGTAAGATAATGTTTTGCGCTGTTTCTGATATCCTTAAAACATTCTATGCTATTCGGGCATAAAACCAACCAAAATAATTAAAAAACACTGTAATGCTCCACTTCTGAAATGGCAACACTGCATACATCAAAATTTTCTCAAGATCTACATTGTTCTTGACCTGGCTTAATAAATACGCTGTACCAGAAATGGTATCTGTGATGCCTGCCTCTCTGCATATACAGAAAAAGGAAAAAGCAGGTTCCTGTCTTCAGATCAAAATATTTCATTCGTAACATACCTCCAATCTGAATTGATTTCTAGAAACCGAGAAACTCCTGTTTGTGCTGCAGCCACGTCAATATGAACAGAGACGTCTACACAAATGAAGAAAACAAAATTGTTTCAAAATAATTCTAAGAACACTCTGATTAATAGATTAACAAAATAGTAACAGAAAAGATGCATTTAAGCAGTGTGAAGAAGTAATATCCAATACATGTAAAAATACACTAAACAAAAGAACTCTGCAATTGAAATTTGGTCAATGTACCTCAAGCCAACTTTACGTACCTGCTGTTGAAGGTACCAACTCATGCAACTTCTGAATTGCCACTCCTCCAGGATAATTGAAATGTGAAACATATAAAGATGTTCCTGAATAAGCAGCATTAACTAGAAGATGCATTATAACAAAGAAAGATCCAAGTTTGTACAGCCAAGATTTCCGGTGGTTATTCAGACTGTTGAGGGAGGAAAAAATGAGTCAGAATAAATTTTTTTCTTTCATACTGGTCATTGACTATCATGACAGAACTTTTATGAAAACCCCACTGCTAGATAATAAAGATTAACGCACGCTTTACCACAATTGTGTGTATGGAATGCAATTACTATCCATTTCTAAAAGAATAGCTTCTAGTACCATTTAAATTAGAATATTCTCATTAATAAAGCTAATACAAGCTCATCAATAAAGCTAAGTATTTCTGTGTTTAAAACCTTTAGTTACAAATATATTCTCTTTGAAAGAAGTTTAGAGTTCAATTTGTTTACTCAATATACCCAAGTTTAACTATTTAATACAAACTCCGTATTTCATGAGCCCCACCTGTGTATTAAAACTATATCCTAAGGTAAGTTACGTTGACAACACAGTCGTGCACTGGAATGTGTCTTTTTCTCTGTTGGATAAAACAAACTGAATTTTAACAGCGTAACAGTAAAATCAGGGCTCTGTTCTCAAGACTGCCCCAGAGCTGCCAAATGGTACTGTCCATTTAACTTTTCTGTGTCTCCATTTCCCTCATTAGTCGAATGGGAACAACGATACAGACCTCCTTTCTAGAACATAGGAAGATCTCAAGATGATCCAGATACCAAGATTGAAAGAACCACATAAAAATAGCAGTAGTAGTTTTGTTTTTCTTTTGCATTTTCAGAGAAAAAAAAATACAATAGAATTTTGAACTTACATTCGTGAGCACATTTTAGCAGCCACTATGTTGAAGACAGGGAAAGTATATATGATGAAACGCAGCTCTTTGTGTGGGAGAAACGAATACAAGAAAATAAAGCCCAGTGCTGGCAAAAGTAATATCCGAGTTCTCTTTTCTGCTACACCTAAAGGTACAAATACAATGCTGCATCCCAAAGCACGAGGCAGGGCTGAATAGAAATACCACAAGAATGGGGAAGTCTTCAAGGTGAAAAGGAGAGTTAAGGATGTTTTCACTGCTAACAAGCAAAGTAGCTATTTTTTACAGTAGTACGCACAAATTTAGCAAGTATGTAGTATACTTCTTATGTATCACATTATTTCAGGCATTTGGTTTCCTGCCTTACCCTTTGAGAAATAAAAGCAATTGCCTAACTACATTCACATCACCCAACAGAAGCACATCAGATGGCGCTAACGATGGGCAACGTGAAAAAACAAGGGGAAGAAATCTGGCTGTACATTCGTAGAACACAAAAAAGCAAAAAGAAACAGTCAAGCAGAGGAAAGTTAACATTCGTAGAAAAATCTAAGAAACTGATATTGTCTCATAACAAAAAGCTAGCTGAAAAATAGAATTTAACAGTGTAACTGAGACTCAGGAATAGATTACGTCAAGTCTTCGCTTTGGCTGGTAGTGTTCAATAGATCTTTTCCCTGGATGTTTCAAAGGATACTCCCCAGCTGGAACTTTTGTTTAATATCGTATTATACCAGAGCACTTTCCCCTCAGGCCACACAAGTTGCCTCCAAAATAAAGAATCCACAGCAACTGTTAGCCCTAAAAGAATTAAAAAAATATATATATATATATCTGTGTGAAGTAAACTAGGGAAAAGCAAACTAGCACAAGCAAATTGCACATTTACTGATGAGATCAACATAAACTGGAACATGTACTGTAAGCCTCACTCAAAGCCACAGAAAATGTTGAATCCGTCTGTCTTGCAGTGGAAATGCAGGGGAGGGAGGCACTTCTTAACAGAAGTTGTAACAGAAGCATGTTAGATAGAAATCTGATTGAGATTTGTCCTGCTCCAACCCCATGTGTGAAAAGCAATGGTTGAAGTTTGTTGTAAGAGTACTAGAGCATTAAATGCAATGAATGGTAAGAAAACAAGGTTAACTTCAAATGGTACTAAATGGATTTTTATTGTAAAGCTTTTAAGTTAAGAAAAACAAAAAAACAAAAAGCCTTAAGGGCCTGGTCACCAGAGCAGTCAGTCAAATTTCCAGACTTCTGCTGAATGTGTTACGTGGCATTTGTTTTTTCCAAGCAAGCACTTACCCAACCAAAAAATTCCAGCAGGAACAGCATGGGAAAGCACCTTGAAAATGGAGATTCTTTTAGTTAATAACGTCACCAGGAGCATGAGGCCTAAGAATATGCAAAGCTCCGATCTGAAGACTATGATTGCCAAAGCTGAGAACCAAATGAACGGCCTTTGCTTTTGCTGTATCCAAAACGTCAATGCCAAGAGCACTGCAAATATAAATAAAACACATGTCCAACACACAGAACTATTGGTTTTCTAAACGGCAACACTTTTCTCAAATGCTAGCATCTTGTTCCTCTAACTTCTCACCAATCCTCCCTTCCAAACAATGCTATGTAATTATTATTTCTGAGTATCAGCTGAGGAGTTAGTTTATTCTCTTGGCTGAGTATATCCTCTGTTCATGGTAACAACAACGCATTTCAAATGTGAAAGTGAGATTACAGACTACTGCTAAGGGAGAAGGAACAATAAATCCATTTGCGTGGTTAGATGGAGACACACTGTATCTCTACAGATGAAGTTGCCTCTGTTTTTTCACAGTTTAAATCACGTAACACCGACTACATAGTAAAGTGGTCATGATCCTAAGGAAAACGTGTGAAATGCTAGTATTACAAAACCATGAAACAACTTGTAATATTTAATACCTGCAGAAATTATCAGAGAAGTTTATTACTACACAGTTTATCTGAGAATTCAACTGCTTTTGGTTTTCAGTTCTGATTTACACAAGTTCTTACACCAACCTCATTTTATTAGTTGAGCAACTTGCACTGAAGCATTGACTCAGCTAGTATCTGTTACACGTGATTAATCTTCCCCCTCATCATCTCTGGGGAAAAACTTAATGTTTAGAGTAAGGTTTTGGACTTTAATTCCACTCCCCCACCCCCCACCCCCCACCCCCTTTACTTTAATTGCACAAACTGCTTCATTTGTACATAACTCCAGAAGAGGAAGGTAGAGATGTTGTGGTGGGGGTTTGTTCCAGTCTCATGAGAAAGCCAGCTGTTTCCCGTGCAGAAAAAGTTCACAGATTTTCTGAACTTCAGGTGTACCTACTGCCTTTTTAATAGTTCTATGTTTTATGCATCAGATATATGTACTCAAATCTCTAGTTAATTAAACCATCTGACAAACTCCACATATACTCAGATTCAATAAAAGTTGCTTCAACAGCCATTGTAAGCATATACAGTAAAAAAAAAAAAAAAAAATCACAACTACTTCAGTTTTCTAGTCTTGTTATCACAGTTTAGTCAAGCACATACATTCATTTGGTCTGAGTGCACATCTTCTGTGCTGTAACTATTGATACATTTGAGAAGAATTTTTAAATTTTTAAATTATTCCTATGCAAATACTTACCAAAAGGAAGTGCAAACACATTAGGGAGGGTTCGTGTGCAGTAGAACATCAAATGAAACTGAGTAACCGAGATGAGACAGAAGATTGTTGATGTAGTTGCTCCAAACTGCTTTCTAACTTCTTTCTGCAGCTTCCACAAAGTGTAAATCACACTGAGCCCCAAGCTTCCTCGGACTATTAGAATAAAAATGTGAAATAAGAGTAATATTAGACGGACGACTGACTTAACAACCATGGTACATAATGTAATGGGAGGAAGTTATGAAGAATAATACTGAAGATATCACAATATAACTCACTCCAAACTAAAAAAAAAACCAAAATTCCCCATTAGTTTATCTACCTTTAACATGCATGATACTTCTGCACAATAGTCAAATGTTTCCCTGCCCAAGTTAAACAATGTTTTCTGAAGCATATACAGAAGTACACACTGGAGTGTATTCTCTGAAGACACTTGCTTTTTCTGACATTTGTTAGCACAGACTTTCTCTGTGCTGTTAAGTTACCCCAAAGAGGGGTAACTAGAGAATTGCCATGCTGACTCTAAGTACGTACAGTTTGAAAAATCCCTCATTAAAGAAAAGAATATCACATTTCGGTCATTGATGCAAACACTGAATGTTACAACACCCATTAGTCCAGTAGTAAAAACATCTCTATTCTAAGGATTTAAAGTTCTCATACCTATCAACTGGGAGTAAAACTTGGACATTCTTAGCACAGAAAGTACATATATAGCTGGGCTGGAAAGAGCAGCAATAAAAATCGGTCCAAGGAACGTTCTTGGGACAACTCCAGGAAATTCATGATGGTCATACTGCAAAAAGGAAAATCTAAGTATGATAGGCAAATCAGAAACAAAGGAAAACTGGGATAAATCATATTCACATTGCATTTATCCTACTCATATAGCAGGGAATTGCTATCTTTAACACTATCTGAGGAGGAACACCTTCTTTCCAATTTACCTTATCCAAGTCCAGTTGGTGGTACACCACATCATGGATAGCTTGTAGGTTAAAGCTTTCCTCCACTTTTGTAAAAGGACAGACAGTTAAATGAACAAAGGCCACAACAATAATCAGCAGCAGCAATGGGAATGACCGCCCACTCGAGCTCCTCTTCTGAGCCATCTTGCCTTCAAAATTGACATATATTCTATTATTATTAGAAAGAAAATCAAAAGAAAATACATTAACAACATGGCATGAAGTGTACAAACAGGAAAAAAAAAAAGACTGATAATTCAAGGAAAACATACTACAGTAGCGTACAAGTTTAACCAGTCTAATAAAACAAATAATCCATCCAATTATTATTATTATTTTTAATACGTTCAGTGTATCAAGTAGATCGCAAAAAAACATATTCAGGCAGCATTTCAGGATTTATGCCACCTTCTGTAAATGCAAAGGTTTTAGTTTTCACCTAAAAAACCACTCAGACAATACAGACCCAACTTAAGAAAGTATTTCCCTTTGCATTCCATAGTGCCACCACTGCTGAGAGTGCCACCTCAATTACATCTGCACTTTGTGGGAGAGGCAGCTTTGTAACTTATTCTCACTTTAATCACACACTGGATTTATACACGATCTTTAGAACATACTCTCTCATTTGTCTAGAACTCTGAAAACTAGCGGGAGAGGAACCACAAGGATGAGAAATTGTTCAGAATAGAGTACTTTGATCTTCTGAGTTTGCCAGCAGCTAGGTCTGGACGTGATGAGTGAAAGATGAACCCCCTTCCACACCCACACCACATGACACTATGGCACAAGATGGTCTGAACCCCATCCTTCGCACTCCTACCCAGAAACGATGGCCACCTCTCCCTAGTGCTTAGTTTCACAACACTGCTGACCCATTCTTATGGGAGCATTTATGTATATTACGATGCATAATACGTATATTATGATTTGTTTTAACATGAAGATAAAATCACATGTCCAGGTGATGATAGAGCAAATAAGCATAGGTATTGTCATGGGTAAACAGTTAATCTTCTCGGGTTTCAGATTATAAACCAGTAAAAAAAGCCAACACACAGTTATTTTCCATGACCATTTCCAGAAAAAACATGGTAATTACTTCATGTTCTTTTAATTTAAGCTTCCCACTTTTTATAAGTCTGCAATTTAAAAAAAAGATGAGATTTTGATTATTGCTATTCTTGTTCTGTTCTCACAGAACTTCAGGGTACAACTGGGGTTTTGGTTAGAGATGTTTTCTCCCATGTTTTGGTCTAAATAAATCATCCATCAAACAGATATAAAATAGCCGTCAGATTTGCTAGGATCACTTAGCAACTGCCTCCTAGAGTTACTTTTTCCTGAACTGCTGTTTGTCCTGCTCATTAGTAAAAATAAACAGTGAGGTAATGTTGCTTATCTTCACAGCTAACACCAATAAATCCCAGCGTTTGTGTACTTCCTGTAAACCCCATGTATCTGCTTATTAATTTATATACCTCAGTGACTGCATCGCTTTTTCTCATGATTGCCGCTGTTAAGTCTATAACTGAAGCTCTAACCCTGCGCTCAGACAGCTCTGTCATAGGTTCTTATGATTTCAGCTTGTTCTGCAATAAACACAACATCCCAGGAAGTGGGGAGAGATCCTTTTAACCTGTGCCTGGTATTACTTCTTTGCAAGGATGGATAAAAATGGGTTATGCTAAGACAGGATCCTTTTCCCACAGCAGTAATAAAAAACTTATGGGACTGACATCAGGAACACTTCAAGAAATGTTTAGCAGGAGTTATACCTCTGCACAGGGCAATTTATCCTGTACAAATTCTTGTCTCTAGAAAGCTCCCTTGCTGAATTCTTTCAATAAATAAAGGCTTCTCATGTTTCTGCCCAAGCTTACCCAAAAGAAAAATGGACGCTGAAGGATCAATCCACCACTGCATACAGCAACGCAGGCATATGAGTAGCTTGTCTATCATGTGAAACAACATATAACATACACCAGCAAGGTAGGTATTCCTCACTCCCAATTCACAGCTTCTTACTATTTCAGGTACTTTAATACCCAATGAATCCTTGTAAAAGGACCCAAGTGGCAAGCAGTTCTATTGTTCCCTTCTTAACTCTATCAGTTGTATAATAAAGAGATGTTATCTTCACCTAAAATACTGCAGTCATTATACTCTGACCAATCTACAATATAGCCTGCCCCTACTATCTTTAGCTGATCACCACATGAATAATTAGTTCCAACTTCCTAAATCGTCAGAATAACAGTGAAGCTGCAGATCCCATACAGAGTTTATCAGAAGGCTTTTTTTTTTAATCTTGTTGCCTTCAATCTCTTTGTATGCCTGAAGAAAGTAAGCTTGCCGGCATGCTCACACATTCTGAAGATAATTATATGCATTATACATACTGAGACTCCCTGAAGGGAAACACGATAGAAGATAAAAACCCAAAGCATGAAGACAACACCTAGGTTTATGAGATAAAGCCTAATAAATTTAGTGGTCTTGTCAAGACTCAAGATAACTTGCTCTGTCAAAAACTGATGCCGATGAATCTCAAAATTCAAGTGGAATTTATTAAGACAGGTAGACACTGAAATTTATGTTTAGAATAAATTTACCATATAAAAGCAAATTACTTGCAATTACAGCTTTTATTTTTTAATGCCAAAACCACAAAAACAGATTTTCACTTAATAAATTATTTTAATGACGAAGGTTAGAAGAATATCTTAAGCACATACAAATAGTTTTATCCATTATTAATAACCTAACGTTAGTATAATCTTCCTCAGACCTGTACAACGTAGCCCCATTGACTCCCCCCCTCCAGATGTCTCCATCAAGGATGAATCATGGAAGAGTAAAGATTTTCAACACAAAGAATTCATCCCTTCTTGGGATTAAACCGAGTGAAAATAAATTGTCTTCTTACACTAAAAAAAAAAGGATGAAGCACTTCAATAAAAAATGGTTTATTTTTTTTTAAATATATTTTTCCTGTGGAAGTGGCATTAGTTCCGATAACGGACTTTCTACTCTTTCCATGAAAGATCTACCATATTTAGCTCACTGATGTTTTCCAGACATTCGTAAGTGTAAATATGTTAAAGAGTTTGGCAGCCAAACTGCTTGTTGAATCTGCCTACAGAAACTCCATTTCACTCCCTCACATGCTCTGTATGGAGGCACCTAAGCACAGCCACCAACAGCATCCCATCACAAGGCCCTCCCTTTTTAGCTTGATCTAGCTTTGGTAAAACCTGTCATATTTTCTTCAATTTTCATGGTTTTTTTCCTATGCTTTAATTTAATAGCTCTGGCAACTTCGCCCTATAGCTAACTTCTGAATGAGGACAGAATTAAACTTTGTAGTTGCCGGGACTGCTTTTTCTTCATTTGTAAGAGGGAACACAACAGTTACTATTCTTATATACATTTCCTCATGAGTCTGGGGGGGGGGGGGGGGGGGGGGGGGAAGAAACAAAATCTTAAAAATAAATCAAGACAAAAACGAGAAGAGGAAGCTGAGGCAGGAAAGGCAATCCGGACAGCACCAGATACGAAGGTGCAACCAAGCTACGCAGCGTCACTCTCCGGACGGGGGAGGGCACACACAGAACGCTCTCGACCGAAAAAAACCCTCCCCGCAGCCCCCCGCCCGCCCCGCCGCGGCCCGACCCCTCTAGCGGCCGGCAGCCGCCCGCCGCCACGCCCGGGGCTCCGTGCGCCGCCGGACCCGCCGAGCTCCACGCCCGGGCGGCGACGCGTCCGGATGGCCGGCAGCCTGCCCGCCACGTCCGGCGCGCCCCGGGCGGATTTACGGTTCCTCCCTCGGGGCGCTCCAGGACGGTAGCACGACGCCACCCGCCGCTTGCGTGGGCCACCGCGGCGGACACCGTCCGTCCCGCCCGCCCGCTGGCCGGCGCCGCGCGCGCCCCCTCAGGCGGCGCCCGCCCTGCCCTGCCCTGCGCCGCTCCCGCCCGCCCGCCCGCCGCAGCCGGGAGCCGGGCAGCCGGGGGCGCTGGCGGCGCACTGCCGCGCGGTTGCAGCCGCAGCCCGGCGGGCGCCTCCGCGGCTGCCGGGGACGCGCTCCGCCCGGTTGCGGCGAACGAACAGGGCCCGCTGGCAGCCGCTGCCCCGCTCCGCACACCCGCGGCCGTTACCTCCCGCCGCTCCCGCCCCGCCAGCCGGCCCGGGCGCAGCGCCCTCGGCCCGGCCCGGCCCGCACTCACCGCCCGGGCGTCCACGTGGCCGCCCCGCAGAGGGCGCCGGCAGGAGGGGGCTGGCGGCGGGAGGCGGGAGGGGGGGAGCCAGCCCCGTGCCCACGTGACTGCCCCGCCGGCCAGCCATATTAGGTGAGGGCAGGGCGCCCCCCCGCCCCCCACCCGCAAAGGCGCTCCGAGGCGGCGGCCAGATACAAATGGCGGACGGAGCTGAAGCCGCGCCGCAGCTCGCGCCTGCCCATTCTTCCGGCGGCGGCGCGCGAGGCCGACGAGCGCTGCCCCCCTCAGACCGCCCCCCGCCACGCCCCCTGCTCGGCTCCCTGCGCACGCGGGGGGCTCCGATTGGTCCGGAGCGTGGCGGGCGCCGATTGGGCCACGTCCCTGCTCTCCCCCGCCGCCGCCAACGCGCGCCTGCGGCCGGGGCGTGCGTGGGGCAGACGCGGAAATCAGAATGGGGCTCGCGGGCCGGTCGCTACGGGGGCCGGGGCGGGGCGAGCGCGCTGCGCGCGGCCGGCGCTGACGCGGGCTCGGTGCAGGCGGCTGGGGCGGCCCCGCTCCGCGTCCCCGGGGCTCCCCTCGCCATGAGGCCGGGCCCCGTGTCTCGCCCGGGCCGGGCGTCCCTGTGGCTGGCGCTCTGCGCTGCCCTGTTGATGCTGCCGCCCGCCCTGGGCGCTGGCGAGCGGCGGCGCCTGGCGTGCTCCACCTGCCGGGGCATCGTGGACAGGTTCAACCAGGTGGGCTGCGGGGCCGCGGGGGGGCGGCGGCGGCCGGGCCGCGGGGCAGGGGGGCGGCAGGCGGGGTCTCGCCGGCAGCCCGAGGCGCGGCGGCAGCGGTGCAGGCCGCTCGGCGCCCGCCGCTCTGAGGGGCTGCCCGTCGGGCGCGGTGCGGGTCTGCGGCCCCCGGGGCTGCCCGGCGCTACGCCCCGCAGCTCGGAGCCCCGCGCCCGGACTCGGGGAGCGCTTCCGCCGGGTGCCCGGTCAGTGGCAGCAGCGCTTGGCCAGGCTGACGGGCGGCAGCGGCCCGCGCCCGGCTCCGGTAACGGCTGCAGCCGCTGGGCTGCGGAGCCGGTTGGGCTTTGCTGCCGGCGATGGCTCGGTGCCGGGGCTGGCTGTGCGGGCGGCGGCCCCCGGAGATTCCGCGTCCGCTGGCAGCGGCCCTGCGCCGTGGCAGTGGCAGCGAGGGGCGGCCTCGGCTTGTGGCCGGTGCTCTGACGTGCCTTGTGTGTGCGCTCGCTGCTGTAGGCTGCTGGTCCGCTTTACACGCAGCGGGTGGCTTTTGTAAGGTGTGACGGTTTCATAGGTACTGACTGTGACTTGGGGAAGTTGTGTCGATCGTGGTGAATTACCCAGTTGTGCGTTGAAGTTACAGCACGGTGAAATTTGGGCAAAGTGCTGTCAAAACAGAAGTAGAGGTGCTGTTCAACTGATGAACAAAGTTCCTGAGAACTTAAAGAAGGGTGTAAAGTTTTGTTCATGTATGGTTCCCGACATAAGTGGAGACTGTAACAAGGCCTTGTTTATGCATTATGAAAATACAGTCCTGTTATGCTATAACATATGCTTTCTCACTTCTCATGTTGTTACTAGCTGTTTCTTTCACTTAACAGTTTGATCAGTAGCTTCAGAGCTTTACCAAAGTTTCTGTGTGGCACTTTTCACAACTTTTGTATAAACCTTTACTATTGCCCTTAATTTTTGAGAAACAAACTCTGCAACTTACGCTCTTTTCGTACTTTTCATTTGTAGGGATTAGCAGATACAGCTAAAAAGAACTTTGGTGGTGGAAACACTGCTTGGGAAGAGAAGACACTGTCGAAGTACGAGTCCAGGTGAGCTATCTCGGTGCATCTCATTCAGCTATGTTTTATGTCCACTGCATTACTTGAGTGTACTGGTGTTTCTCTGGACTTAAATATTGAATGTTGCAGCTAAAGTTTCACATGTCCAAGCCTTAAATTCTTATTGCTTGAAAGGTAACATTACATTATAACGTAAAGATTACAGTAAAGACTGAAGCCTCCTTATTACTGCCTTTATTTGCCTTGTTTGTGAAAGCAACAAAAGTAAATACCAACATTGGTCGCAATAGGTTTTTTTCTGTTTACCTATTAAAACCCTAAAATTGGTATTTCAAAATAATGGTCAATAGTTAATCAATAGTCATAAAAGGTGTGGAGCATTGCAATAGTTGTTTTAGAATTAAAGCAGTATCTGCTCCCTAGAGTTGCCACTATTTCAGTGCCAAACAGAAAACTAGAAAAGATGCAGATTACAGTACTCTTGTATACATGTTTGATTACCGAGCAAAGTGATCTAATATCTTTCTTCCAAATTTCAAATTCACTTTTTAATATTAATTGGAGCATTGAGATGTAAGGGTGCGATTTCTAAACTTGGGTTAGTGAGCTTCATGGGCTTGTATCAAGTATTGACAATACGTGAAATGTATCGTTGAACTTAAGAGAAAAATACTGCACTCAAAATTAGCCAGAAAGCTAAAGATCTGTCAGTCTACAATCTGCAGACATAATAAATGCAAGCAAGCCAAAGTGGTTCTTGTGACATCCTTCTAATTTTTCTGCTTGAAGTGATGTTCATTAGTTCTTTATTCTGATACTTGCTTTGTTTTGGGATTAATTCAGAACACACAGTAAACTGATAAAGTATCTAGGTTTCTGGAAGTCTAGCATCTCTGTCATGTCTTGAGTGGTGTCAAATGTTTAAGTTAAACTTATGGTTTGCATTCTCCACTTGCAGCGAAATTCGTCTTGTAGAGATCATAGAGAACCTGTGCGACAGTAGTAACTTTGAATGTAATAACATGGTAGAAGAGCATGAAGAACATATAGAGAAATGGTGGTTCAAACTGTAAGTATCAAATCTTTTTGTGGAGATCTTTGTGTGGGTAAGTTATCGAAGAGGATGAACAATTAATGTTAAATCTTGTGCCTGATCAATAGCACTAGGGGTGATTCTGCATTGTCCTTCAGGAGTTGCCATTGAGTGCAGCTAGGTTCAGGCTGACTTCTAATAGCATGTGCTGCTGTATTGTGTACTTTTTTATTTTCAGTTCTGGAAGTGTTACACCAAAACATCCAGTCTTGCTTCTCCTATACTGTCTACTCAGTTACCACTGGGTTTTTTGAGGCAAATTAGTACTGGAAAGTTTGAGGTTTACTTTTTTTGTTTTCCTTTGTCATAAAACTGCAAGGGATTCTCAGGTTCTTGTGGGTTTTTTGTTTGTTTGGGTTTTTTTCTGAAACATTATTTTGTTCTCCTGGCAATCAAATAAATAGTTGCTTCTAATAAGTCTAGAACTCAAAACTCTTGAGGATGGTAGTGTAGCAGCTGACTTTTTTCTAAGCTAGCCTGTGATTTCTGTTACAGCTAAGCCTTTCATGTACTGTTATAAAATATAATTAGTGAAAGGATGGCATTGTAGAATTTAGATCTCTTAAGATCTTTTTTTTTTCCCAATTTCAAATCATGTTTCTTCTAAGTATTTTTTTTTAACTACTTTAGACTGTCAGCATTCCCAATCAGCTGGAATTCAATAGGGTAAACAGCCATTATTATAACATTTCATAACTGGATAGGGAATTTTGATAACTCACTTTGCTCTTAATGACTGCTTTATTGCTTTTTATATCCTTTTACCTAACTATACAGGATTGTATATACGTTATTCTGCTCCCTTCAATTGGCATGTTAGACTAGCATAGAATAGAATACTTCAGTTGGAAGCGATCATTTAGTCCAACTGCCTGATCATTTTAGGGCTGACCAAAAGTTAAAGCATGTTGTTAAGGGCATTGTCCAAGTGCCTTTTAAACACTGACAGGCTTGGGACATCGACCATGCCTAAGGAGGCTGTTCCACCGTCTGACCAGCCTCTCAGTAAAGAAATGCTTCCTAATGTCCAGTCTGAACCTCCCTTGGTACAGCTTTGAACTATTCCCATGTGTCCTATCACTGGATACCAGGGAGAAGGGATCAGGACCTGCTTCTCCACTCCTCGGGAAGCTACAAAGAGGAATGAGGTCGCCCCTCAGCCTCCTTTTCCAAACTAGACAAGCCCAAAGTCCTTAGCTGCTCTTCATAGGACATGCCTTCCAGAAAGGTGAGCTGTGCAACCCAGAGTCTTAAATTTGCAGAATGAGAAAGAAATGAGTCTTAAAGTAGAGAATTTAACAAAGTAGACTTCCTAAAATAAACAAAACCATTCATAAAATGTATTGGGTTTTTTGATAGTTTCTGTATTTAATAGATCTTTTGAGTGCAGTTGATTAACTTTGCCTTCTGTCCTTTAACCTGTGATACCTGAATGTCATTCTGTTTCTGTGGTAGTTTCCAAAGACATTTTCTTTGTCTGTGAATACCTTTTGATGCCTTTTCACAAGGCGTTACGTTACATGTGGTACTCGGTAAATTTACTTTTCAGGGCCTAAGCTTTGGAGTCAATATAGTCAGATGTAATAGTTTGGAAAGAGAAGCTGTATGTGCCTCGGGAATTGCTGAAGACTTCTGTTGGGCTACAGAGTATCTAAGCCTTTGACTTCAGCATCAGTGTGATACTGAGATCTGTCCATTGTTGTTTAGAACTGTAGTAGTCCTCATGCTTGCTTGCAAAATAATATCTAGCGAATTCATTGTTAATTGGGTGTGTGTGTGCTAGTGCTAGAGTAGCACATAACTAACTTCTTAATGTTAAAAAATAGCCTTCTAAAATAATACTTGAGTTATGCTAAAAAAAAGAGGAGAATTTAACAGGCAGCTGTCATCAGTTTGACAGTAATTTGAGCAAACATTAATATGGTTCCTGGGTTATCTTCTGCACAGTTGAGACAAAGATGCAGCAGTTATCTTTAAGAGAAAGGAGTAAACAAGACTGTAAACTATATATATAACCTTCCCTAAAAATTGGGTGTTAAAATACAAAAAGGTGTTGTGTACCTATCAAGACGAATTGATTTTATTGGTTGCTCTTATTTCACATCTTTCCTAAACATAATCTATAAAATTTGAGTAGAGTATGTTAATCATATTGTAGTAGTTTAAAAGGTAAATTCATCCCATATTGGAGGACGACTTCTAGAAAATGGTTCCTGAAATAAGATCATCTTCAGAATAGAAAATAAATAGAGAGATAGAAAAGATAGGTTTGTAATTTGTCATGTGTAATAGACTAATCTACTGGATTGTGTAGGTTCAGTTGCACTGGTTGGCTTTTAAAGAATCTTTGTTCTTTTTATTGATAAATTAATGTCTTTCACATACAGAAAGAAGAAGTATCCTGATTTGTTTAAGTGGTTTTGCATAGAAACAATAGAAGTTTGCTGTCCTGCTGGAACTTATGGACCAGATTGCCTCGGTAATTTTCCTTTTGAAAAATACAGTAGCAGATAACGTTCTTTTTGCCTGTTTCAGTCTTTCATAACATGGACAAATACATGAAGTATTGGTGTTTTGCATGAGATACCAGGTACTGTGTAGTATGTACCTGCCTGCTGCCTGATAGTTAGGTAGCTGCCTTGCGAGCATCCTGCCTGGAGAGTAGTTTTCTGGGCATGAAATACTCTACAAAGTTATCAAGGGTTATTTTCATGTGCAGAATCCATCTGATCTGATGCTCACATCCACATCTGACCCATGCTTGGAGCCTCTCTGTGACATCAAGTTTATTGTTCAGGTGGCCTTTCAGAAGCTATTTAGACAACAGTCCTTGACCAGTTTCAAGAGTAGAATGGCCAAAATGCTGTTGGGGATTAAATGAAGAAATTCACAGCTGAGGATTAGTTAAAAAAGCAATGGGAAAAATTGGATAAAAGCAGGTGGGAGGCAATTAGGTGAAACTAAGGTCTTTGCAAAAATAGTAAAGGAGGTATTTTGACCCCTGAAGTTTGTACAATTTATAAATCTCAAAACCCTTGCACCTTATTAGAGATTGGCTTTGGCCTCTTATATTGTTAAAAATTAAGTGCCAATTCCCGGTATTAATCTAAATGATTGCTAGTAGTTTTTTCCAACTGTAGTGTGAACATCCTCAGTAATCCAGAATAAATAAAGATACCAACTTTAGCCAGGAAGCTAGGAAAATAGATAAAATTCTAAGCTATGGTGTTTACACAAAATTAAATTTATAGCTAAACTTCCCTGGAGATTGTTTTGAGTTACTCTTATACTTGAATGCATTACTGAGCATTCCTTGTGGCAAACCCTTCAGTTGCTCTCAAAGGAAAAAAGATGTTGGAAATTACATCCTGGTTTTGTGTGACTGCTTGTTTGGTTTTGTTTTGTTTACATTTTACTGCCTCTGAAGAGGGAGGGACTTCGGGTGCTTGTGGCTGAGAATAGGAAGTAATTTCCTTTAACATCTGATTTTAAAGTATTTTTGATGCTTTTTAGCTTGTCGTGGTGGATCAGAAAGACCTTGCCATGGAAATGGCCACTGTGATGGTGATGGTACCAGAGGTGGAGATGGCTCATGTAGCTGTAACAAGGAGTACACTGGAGACTTTTGTTTGGACTGTTCTAATGGTTACTTCAGTTCCTTGAGAAACGAGACGCATTCTGTTTGTACAGGTAACAGTTTTTGACAGGTGCTTAGATCTTTGCCTTCCTTCTTCATTTTTTGTAAACAAAACTAGAAACAATTGAAACTGACAAATGTGAAAACAAAAAATAGTTACAGTTTTGTTACTCAGCTTTAACCAGAAATGACATGTCAGTTTGGTGAAATTCTAAGGTTTTGCTAAGTCATCTGTCCAGACTGCCTTCATGCACACCACTCCACCCCCCACACCCCAATACCCCCCTCCTTTAAACTGAGAAGCAGAATTCATCTATGTCATGAGGGAGGGAGAGCAAGCTTTGTCCCCACCCGTAGCCCCCAAGTATTATACAAAAATAATGAGCTAGAATCGCTGCATAGGGGACTACTTTGAAAGCTAGCTTTTCCTCATGTCTTAGATAAGCTTAACTGGGTGGAGTAAATGGGCATGGAAACAGCTGAATTGTACTATGGACTATGTAGATTTTTTGAAACGAGTCAGGTTCTAGGAGAAAACTTTTTAAGTTAGGCAGATTTGCTTCTGGTTTTAGATCTTGAATGAGATTCTGCAGCAACTAAATCCATGGGGTCTGATAAGATTGTTTTTCAACACAATCTGTGTTGGCTTTTTGGCTGTATGATTCTGTATGATTTATTTTATATTACAATCTATAACATGCATATATTATATTTGTGTGTTACTTATGCATGTACTTTTTATATAGATATGTATATATAAATATGCATATGCAACTGGATTTCTAGTATGTTTCCTTCTGAAATTCTTCAGATTAGTATTATTTCACACATTGCGCTTGTGGTTAGTGGCAGATGAAGTAGCCTGAGGATTTGCTAGGTGGGAGTGTGGAGTCTTGTGTAGTTCTAGTCGCTAGAGTTTCATGGCACTGTTTTAAGTGGTGCAGATGACTGTAATTGCCAGGTTTGGCTTTCTGGCTTTTTTATGGGAGGTGGGTGAGTTGGGATTGTTTTGGTTTTTTTGGTTGCTTTTAGGATAGAGTTGCGTTATTGGAAATGATACCTCCATCATGTCAAGATTTAATCTTGTTAGTGGGGAGGGTCAAGCTGCTAAAATAAGATAGCTTCCAGAAGATACTAAATAGGGTTTTCTTTGAGAATTTGTGTGCCCAAACTTGCCTTGGAATCTCTCAGCAAAACTCAGATTGTAGTTTTCTCTTACCTCAGCCTGCCACACTGCCTGTAAAACTTGTACTGGTTCAAGTAACAAGGACTGCCAGGACTGTAAAGAAGGCTGGATTAAAAATGAAGAAGCAGCTTGTGTGGGTGAGTAATGTTTGGCAGACTTCAAACAGGTTTTGTAGCAATGTTATCTAGTGAGACTAGATGACCTCACATTGACTTTTACTGTATTTTATGGAAGCGTTCTGTCAGTTTAGATTTTTATAGATCATAGTCTCTCTTTTCCTAACTTGTTTCATGTTGCAGGAAAGCAGTATTTCATCCCCACTGATTGCCTGGTGAATATAGTTGTCTTTATCAAACTGTTCACTGTGTTTCTTTTTAATTTAGTGGAGTACAGATAGCAGCAAAGAGGTTGTTCCTTTTAAAACACATTTTTTGTGTTGATTTGAATGCTAAACAGTGCTCTGCTCTTGATTTTTAACTACTTTATCAACTACTGGAGGATTTCTCTCAGCTTATCTACATATTTTGTAGTAATTGCACAATTATCTTCAGATTACTCTATGTTTATAAATGCTCGGCCCTGAAAGAGTTCAAATATTTCACTAAAAGTCAGGCCCACTAACTCTTCCTATTACTGGAGGGAAATGCCAGGAGACATTAAGCTCAGTACTTCCATTATTTTCTTACCTGTTTCTAACTTAGCATTTCTCTTGGTTTATGAGGTATATGTGAAACACGTAAGGAAAAACCCATTAATAAAAATAGTCCCAATGCAGGAATGCACTACGGGAAGAGTAACACATTCTGTCTGACGGGTTGAATGGGACCCATTAAAGACCCTTAACATGATGTCTGGGAACAGTATCTTAGAAGTTATGTGAACACTGCTTCTTAAAAGTGCTAATGAGAACTAGGACTTGAATTGCAGCTCCTGTGGTACTTGCTTAGGCAGCTGCTGAACACTTCTAAGAGCATTTTTAAGATGATCTAGTATTGTCTTCTATGCAGCTGTTTTTTTTCCAAATCATTGCAATTGACAAAGTATAAATTGCTTCAGTAATTAGTACGGATTATGTCTGCAGCAGCATGATGAAATAGATAGCAAGGAGACTGAAATAGCCTTTCTCTGTCTGACTTTTAGTTTTGAATACTGTTGTGCCTTTTCCTTGAAATGACAAGACTGGCATATTTTAACTTCCCAGGTAAAACTGGTTTTCAGCTTGACTGGTCCTAACCGTAACCTGGTGTTCTCTCCAATTTGCTTTGTGTTGAAAAGTAAACAGTGTATGTGTATACATTTGTGTAACTTCTTTAATACTTAAAAAAGATCCATAGTTTGGTAATACAGGAGTAGAGAAATCAACAGTATTCCATAAGAGGAGTCTGTCTGCTTGTTTGTTATGCTATTTGTATAAAAAGCATAAATGCATGCAAAACACTGACTTGAAAATGACAAGGATGGGCAGGTATTCTGGAAGTTTTATTTAATTTGAACTCTTGAGTTTCTGGTATGTCTGTTACTGTCATCACAAAATATCTTCTGAGGATCAGTTTTGATTTGTTAACGTAAGTTTAAGCTGAACAAAATGGTGTATGTTACCATGTTACTCATGTGTCTGACGTGTTGCATATCTGATTCTGAATTCAGTGTAACAATTACTCTCATTGCAGTCAGTTGAAGTTTATAGCTTCTGGGGACCAGTTCTTAAGAGATCTCAGAGCAAAGTTCTGAAGTATTAATCTGGCTATTTAATCGTGACTACTATTTTAAGTAACATCACTTTTTATCTTTCAGATTTAGATGAGTGTGCTACTTCTCCTTGCAAAGATCACCAGTACTGTTTGAACACAGATGGATCTTTCTCATGCAAAGGTTTCTTTTTAATCTGCTATTGCACTTTATCATCTAGAATCCTAATGTAATGCTAGAAAGGGCATGATACCAGACTTTTAGTATAGTGTGGTCCAGTCCTGACTGGGCATGGGGAGGATGAGGCTTTGGACCTATTTTATGAGGAAAGCAAGAGATTTCTGGTTATTTCTACTCTGCTCTTGTGACACCCCACCTGGAGCACTGTGCTCAGCTCTGGGACCCCCCCAGAATAACGAAGACATGGATTTGCTTCTATGGGACTGGAGGAGGACCACAAAGATGATTGGGGGCTGAAACATCTCTCCTACAAGGACAGGCTGAGAGAGCTGAGGTTGTTTAGCCTAGAGAAGAGAAGGCTTCAGGGACTATAGCAGCCTTCCAGTACCTAAAGGGGGCCTACAGGAGAGGTGGGGAGGGACTCTTTGTTGGAGTGTGTAGTGACAGTAGGACAAGGGGTAACTGTTTTAAGCTGAAAGAAGGTAGATTTAGATTAGATATTAGGAAGAAATTCTTTACTGTCAGGTGATACAGACATACTTTACAGGTGAGACACTGGAGCAGGTTGCCCAGAGCAGCTGTGGCTGCCCCATCCCTGGAAGTGTTCAGCCCAGGCTGGATGGGGCTTGGAGCAGCCTGGTCTAGTGGAAGGTGTCCTTGCCCATGGCAGGGCGGTTAAAACTAGGCAGTCTTTGTCCTTTCCCACCTAAACCATTCTGTGATTCCTTGTGTTGCTAAGATGACTGACTTTAAGGGTGGTACTTTAAGCAGCAGATACAAGAATTTTTATACTTAAATTTTTTTTATCTTTAGCGTGTGATGCCAGCTGTGTAGGTTGCACCGGGGAAGGTTCTGACAAGTGTAAGACCTGCGCATCTGGATACATGAAGGAAGATGAAAAGTGTACAGGTTGGTGGATTTGGCAGTACATGGTAGAACACCAGTTGGCTCACTTTTGGTTAGCCACGCTTGGGAGCTGTTAAGTACACGCATGTTTGTCTGCTCCAGTTTTCAAGCCTATCAAAATGAACCCAGTCATTTTGGTATTAGCAGCAATGACTTGCTTTATAACTTCCTTTATATTATTGAGCTAACAGGCATGACAGGGCTTAAAGGTGAAACACTCCTACAAAAGGAACAAAGTATTTTATAGCAGATTCAGGAAACAAATACACGAGTCTCTTGTCTGTTATCTACTACTTCATTAGAAGTGTGCATCTGTATTTATTTTGTAACAGAAAGGCAGGAGCATAATGTAGCTTCTGTTGCCTTCCTGTTAATTCATTAATGTCCGTTCAAACGATACTAATTCATAATGAATTTTTATGTGAAGTGATAGTAAAAAGAGTGAAATTAGAGTTTCTTTCTGGGGAAGATCAGAAGGTACG
This sequence comes from Falco naumanni, assembly GCF_017639655.2. NCBI lineage: Eukaryota > Metazoa > Chordata > Aves > Falconiformes > Falconidae > Falco > Falco naumanni. The sequence goes on along the minus strand of NC_054058.1, from coordinate 87,552,252 downwards.
CACAATCTGAAGTAGCTGTTAACTCTGATGTAGTATTTATAAACTCCCTTCCCTTTACTTGTACTTTGATGGCATCAATAGAAAATGGCTGTGGGAACTCTTCAGTAGGTTAAGACAAGTGCCGTTGCTTAATTCATTTCTCCACATAGGGGCCTGCAAAACATAAAAAACCAGTAGTATCTGAATAAATTTGAAGCACAGTCTAAATCATGAAGAACCATAACAGATTATTTTAACAAAAGTTAAATCTGTTGAAGCAGTGTTCTGCTCCTCGGTGTTTGTTATATTTGAATATAATTTTGTTTATATGACTGAATACAAGTAAGTTTTATAACAAGATAACAGCAGTGGACTCTTTCTTTCCCTGTCCTGTCTCTAGATATAGATGAATGTAGCCTTCCTGAAAAGGTCTGTGTGAAAGAGAATCAAGACTGTGTTAATACTTCAGGTAGTTACAAGTGTGTATGTTCAGAAGGGTTTGAAGATAAGGACGGAACGTGTGTTCAAACTGTAAAAACAGGCAAGTGGCTTTTCAATGACAGATTTTTGAAAAACAGTCTGTATTGACAACTTGGAGCTGTATTTCTGTCAAAGGGTCTAGTTGCCTGTAAACTCTCCTGTATAATTTCTCATCTTTCTACAGCTGTGGTCTATGTCAAGTAGTTTGTGGTGTAGGCCACATTCTGACATGCATGCTTTCTTGCTTAAAGATAGTGGAATCTTTAAATGTCTGTCTTGTTCATGTATTGGTATTTTTTTACTTAGGGTTGTGTTTGCAAGTCACTGAAGTGTCTAGCTTCATTACATGAAGTGAACTAGCAGATTACTGCTATAACAAAAAGGACGTCTTCCTCCTCCCCACCTTTTTTTCCTTTATTGTTAATTGTAATGGGTCAAGAGTTTATCTGATTGCATGCCAGCTGCTTCAACTCACTGAAATCTCAGAAGATTAAGCAGAACTTTTTGCTGGATGAATGAGCTGAATTTATTTGTTTTGTGATCCCGTAAGTGGCAGAGCTGGTGTGAAGGTGAATATGGAGAAGACATCGATCTTTCAGTAGTAGGGATCCATTTTGCTTGACTTAATCTATATCTTCAGTCAAGAAATTCATGTGTAATTTGCTCTAGGATGTATGACACATTATGGGCAGAGTTATGTTCATTAGTGTTTCATTACTCTTGTCAAGGCTTTTTTTTTTGTAATTCCAAAGTGGAAGACAGGATTATTTTGCAGTAAAGGTTGTAGGAGAATACATGAGAGATGCTCAATTTCATACCTTTTATTTTCTTTCTACTTCTTAGTTTGTTTGGGTTTTTCTGTGTCCCCCCCAAGACTGCTTTTTCCATCTTGTACTAATAAGTTGTAAAGATCTGTGTAGCATTGCTACTCAAGGCCATTCAGTTCAGACCTTACACTTTCAGTACTCATTAGTAGTTCTTTAAAATCAGTTCCATGCTTTTCCTGTGCAGGTGCTCACACAGTTACTATGATTTTTTTAAATGTGGCCTGACATTTTATGATAATAACAGCAAAATGAGAAGTTGACAGATTGGCTTGGCTTTTTCCTTAGCTTAATGCTTTTGCTGATATAATAAAATTGCTCAGCTTTTTTAAAGGCACTTTTAACATCTGAACTGAGTAGTTTGCACTATAGAAAACAATTCTGAGTAATACTTGCTTTTTGTTTTTAAATACCAGAATTTCTTTTGATAGGTCATATGAAAAGGAGGAAGGTCATTGTGAATAGCTGAAAACAAAAGCTTAGAATAGAAACAGCTATGCTGCTTTTTTCTTCCACTAACAATGTCGTACCAGTTTATTTGAAATGTTTTGTTTGCATCTAGAAAAAAAGAAAAAAAAAAACCCACACAAAACCAATAAGCTTATAGACTAGGAGAATGGTTTCATTGCTTCTGTAGTCTTGATAAATATGTTGATTTGGGTTTCTGTTTAAAAATTTCCTAATGTCAAAAGTTATGTTGTATAATTAATAATACATTTGTGTTTTAATTATGATACTTAATTTCACAGGAGAGGAAGTACAGAGTGGAATAACTGAGCCATCACCTACTGGACATGATGACTTATGATCTGCATTCAGAATGAAAAGACATTCCTATCTAAAGTTCTAAATTATTGGACTAAGCCTCTGCTAGCTGACGTACTGTGGAAATGGTATTAAATATGCAGGTTGCCATTAAGATTTTGTTTTTTAAATGGTGATAAACTGCTCTTTAAGCTGCATTTCTTTATTCTCAAATGGCACTTTTTATATAATTCTTCAAGAACAATACTCTAGATGGGTTGGTACAAAATTTGAATTAACATAACACTGTACCCAGCAATTGCAAACAAATTGCAGGCCTCTCCTTCTAGTGCCTACTGAAAACTATCATCAGTTGGAAGGACTTAGTTGCACTTCATAAATCAAGAAAAATTTAGACTCAAGTTTGTTGTTTCTTGACGTGAGAAATATTTCTTTAACTGAAATACAGCTTTCAGAAACTGTCAAAGGGAATCTCTTTGGGGGGGAGGCACTGCTCCCTTAAATGAAATAGAATGCCTAATACTGCATTCAATAAAAGTTTATTTTGTTGGAATGTGCCTTAAAATTTTTTAAGGTGTTAGTACCTTGCTGTGTTGTGATGTCTGTTTTTCATTTAGGCAGTGGAAAAAAAAAAAGAAAAAAGAACCTTGTAAGCACTGTATCTCAATGTAGCACTGAATTCCAGCACTCAGTTGTACTGGAATGTATATGGGGAGGGGAAAATAAAAAAGAAGAGAGAAAAACACAACAAACACACACTTTCCTCTGAAGAAAGAATTATGTCAAACTTGTCTTCCTACCTTTGGAAACTCAAGTCTTTCTTGCAGATACTTGCATAAAGTACATGAATTATTTTATACAGTGATGAAAAGTAGGTTTGGCTAACACCTGTACTCAGTAGCTCCCAGATGTTAGGCGAGTACGCTAGGACTGAGGGATACACGACTAACTACAGTCTGCTGCTGCATGTAATAGCTTCCGGTCTTTTTCAGAGCAAGCATGCTATGATCAGTTTATTTTATCTCCTTTGCCATTTTGGAGGCAAAGATAATAAGCACAACATAGACACAACTTCCTACATGTGGTCCCTAAGCTTAAAAGGCAGGTAAAGAGCTAAAACTCTTATATTTTGCAGGCCCATCACAGCTGTAAATAAGCGAAGGACCCCCAGGTACAGTACTTAGAAGTCTGACGAAAGTGAGTGAGGTTTGGAATACGTTGCAGTGCTGAATATAGGGAACAGAAGGTGGGATTGCAGAATACAGCTAAGAGCAGCGTATTTTGGGCTTGGCTATGAAGAAATTAGAAACAGTATCCTGAGGTAAGGGGAAGTTTAAAAAAAAAAAAAAGGTATGAACAGGATTGACCTGTTGGGCAGTGCAGGCCAAACACTTGTATACTACTGAAGACTTCTTTATTCAGACTAAGTCACGGGTCAGTTTAGGGACAGCAATAGATACTACGTGAAAGGATTCTATTGGATTCTTATGTTAAAACCTGTCTAAGCTGATCTTGTGTGCTGTAGTTTAAATACCCAGAATTACTGAAGCATCTGTAACAATTTTCTTTATTTTCCTTCAGCTATTACATCTCATTGTTTCTTAATTTGCCAGTCTGTGAATGAAAACTTCATTGCTTTCTCAGCTGTTATTGCCGGAGATGGGACTATGTGCCATGTATCTTGCAAGTTGTAGGGTAGGTGTTTTATTTAGTAAGTGCTAAATTAAAAGGAGGAAAAAGTAGGCAGTTTGGGGAGCACAGGGAATACAGCTGGAGGATCTTTAGGGGTTTTTTAGTACTTGTGTAGCCAGTTAGTAACAATAGGCTTTAAGGATCTTACAGGAGGGTAGTTTGTCGTTGTTGCTCAGTCACTGACACTTAACTCCCTGGTGGACCATTTTGTCCATTATGTGGAACTTGTTAATAATAATATGGAATGTCAGTTCTGCTTAAGAACTACCATCAGCTCATGATCAGCGGAATTGTCTGTCAAGTACAAACTCTTCTATTAATGTTACAGACTTGAAATAATGTTTCCTCATATGAAGAAGAACTTGGTATTCTAAGCTGCCTTCAAGTTAGTTGGGAGTCGGGAATACCTGGTGAAGTTCTTAACTACACTGTGGAAGCATTTACTTTGCAGTTCCTCCCCACCCAAAGCTGTAGACAAAAAGCCCTAACTGAATCTGTTCTAGTTAAGCTCAACTCTGGGATGAAGTAATGAAAATAAAAACTTCAAGAATTTGTTTTTTCTTTGGTGAGAGAGAGGAGAAACTCTTCCTAGTCTAACCTGCAAAAGCAATGAGAATAGTCTGCTGTAATTAAACTGTTGTTCAGTTCCAGAGAATAATGTTTTCAGCTTTTCATTACAACACTAGAACCATTGTAGTGTTGTTTCCTAGGAAACATACGGATGTGGTACCTGGGTATTAGTAGTCACTAATATATTTTTCATCAATTCCTGCCCCCCAGTTGTTAGTACCTGTTGCTCTGCATTGAATCATTTTGAATAAACTTGCTAAGTCAGGGGCCCAGAAGGGTAAATTCAAATATTTAGAGCTTTCTCTGAAGGAATATTGACCAAGTTGCATAACTGATAAATACTTGACACTATGCTACTGCTTTATGCCTCTCAGTGCTGAGTTTCTAAAGAGTTAGTCCTCTCTCCTCTGGTTTTATTCTGTATCCTCATTTTACTGCTTCAGACTGTGAATACTAAGGTTGGAAATAAAAATTTTGACTTGATTTATTCCTCCCCACCACCAACCCCCCACCTTAAGTTGGACTCTCGGCTGTTTTGGGCTTTGCCCCTCATAATCAGTGAGGGGGATGGGGGAGCAGGATTTAAACTGATTAGCAGAAACAGAGTGCGTGCCAAGTACTTTGGGTTAACTAAACCAGTCCAGGGTAGGAACGCTTTCTACTGCATGTGTCAACAGCCTAGTGCTAAAAAAAAGCGAGCTGTTCCCATTAAATTTTTCATTACCTTGTAGGGAGATCTCATTTTGTAGTATAAGACTTTGTACTTAGGGTTGCCTGGAATTACAGGTCTCATGTCCAATTATATGAATAGGTTAGTAAATACCTCAAGTGATATGAGAGATCCCACAAACAAGATTTATGCCTAAGTGAAGTATTGGTTAGGTACTTTGTCATAAATACCAAGGTAAACCTTGAACTTCCAGATTCACGCCTATTATTTTGTAAACTTCATACTGTGAGTGTCAACTAAAAATGGCATCCCTTTTGCTAGTTGGCCTTGCTACTTTTTTGGGGTTTCTTAACCTTAGACTAAGCGCTTTTTGCAATGGGAAATACACTGTTTGGTACTCTCTAGCCACTTTAAGGGATAAGGTTATAGCTGTACTCCACAGAAGGTCCAGGAACAAGCAAACCTACAGACTTGCTTGTTTCAATTAAAGCTCTAAAGAGTGCCGGGAAAGCACTCTCAAGTATGCCACATGTATACCAAAATCCTCCTGCAGTGTCTAAACTTAGGAATCAAAGTGTGTGCTGAAATGTTTTTCATGTGAGTATTGGGTTATAATACTGAATTTATTCTTTGGTGTGAATTCCCAGCATGTGTCTCATAGGCACAGAGTTCTATGCAAAGTGTAATACCATCCATTCACAAGTAGGGTAAAAGTAGTCTGTTTTGCAGAAAAACTTGATGAATTAGGTAATTCAGGAAGTCAGAGATCACCTGAAAGGCTTCAGATTCTCTCAGGAGACGTGCCAAAGTCCATAGGTTATAGACAAGATCAGGACAGAGGTCACTAGAACATGTGGGCTATATTGTACAAACAGAACACTTTATGGTTGACAAGGACTGATCATACATCATGCTAGTACGTATGGGCGAGGTACTCTTCAGTAAGGCAATTGTCGTTATTAGCCTTTGAACTGACATTTGAAGTTGAAAAAGCACCAAGAATGGTGAAAATCACCAAATCACATTTTGAATGTTAAGCTCCCAGTGCATACAGCGTTATGTGCATGTTAATTCTTCTTGACAGAGTGCAACTTGTCTTTCAAGATGCTTTCAGACTATTCTTAATACAACACAAAGTTAGCATTACAAATAATTCAAGACTGCCTTAACAAGTGACTAACTGAAAAGAATGCATGGGGAGAGACAAAAAAAAATAAATATAAAAAAAAAGCTTTTAAAAAAACCCCAAGCAGTTCTGGATCATACATTGCAGCAATACAAAACAGTTCTCCATAATGGTCCTAGCTGACCTGATACTCCTCCCTTTCCTTCCCTGTCTATCAGTCTGGCATGAGTTATTTTCTTAGATTGTAGTTTATCTGTTCTGAAAGGAAACTTCTGAGGTTATTCAAAGCAACTGTCTGCTTTTTTTTCCTTCCTTGGATCAAAATGGAAATTTTCTCATCTTTTTCAGCCATTTCACACCATATCTAACTTTCTGGTTTCAGTTCCAATATTAATCCAAGTATGATCTGCAGATAGAGCTCAAATGCGTTTGCAAGGATTTTTTTTCCTCAGATTTCTCTTAGAATTAAGATTATATTTCCCGTAGATTTTAATGGATGCTAATGTAGTAGTCTTTCTTTTGCACTAGTATTATTAGATTTTCTTTCTTAGAGTCATGGGATTGTTTACATTGGAAAAGACCTTTAAGATCATCAAGTCCAACCATCAACCCAGGACTGCCAAGTCCACTAACCGTGCCCCTAAGCACCACACCTACATGGTTTTTAAACACCTCCAGGGATGGCGATTCCACCACCTCCCTGGGCAGCATGTGCCAGTGCTTGACCACCTTTTCAGTGAAATTTGGCCTGATGTCCAGTCTAACTTCCCCTGGCACAACTTGAGGCCATTTCCTCTTGTCCTGTCGGTTTTTATCTGGGAGAAGAGACCCACCCCCACTTGCCTACAACCTCCTTTCGGGTAGCAGCAGAGAGCAATAAGGTCCCCCCTGAGCCTCTTTTTCTCCAGGCTAAACAACCCCAGTTCTCTCACCCGCTCCTCATGAGACTTGCGCTCCAGACCCTCCACCAGCCTCATTGCCCATCTCTGGGCATACTCCACACCTCAATGTCTTTCTCAAAGTGAGGGGCCCAAACCTGAACACAGTTATTTGAGGTGTATATACTCACCAGTGCTGAGTATAAGTGGACAACAACTTCCCTAGTCCTGCTGGCCATGCTCTTTCAGATACAAGCCTGGATGCTATTGTTCTTGGCCACCTGGGCACACGGCTGGCTCATGCTCAGCTGGCCATCAGCCAGCACCCCCAGGTCCTTTTCTGCCAGGCAGTTTCCAACCACTCCTCCCCAAGCCTGTCGCGCTGCGTGGGGCTGGTGTGACCCAGGGGCAGGACCCGGCGCTGAGCCCTGTTGAACCTCCTACAAGTGGCCTCGGCCCATCGGCCCGGCCTGCCCAGCCCCCTCTGCAGAGCCTCCTGCCCCCCAGCAGATCAGCACTGCCCCCAGCTCGGTGTCACCTGCAAACTGGCCGAGGGTGCGCTCGGTGCCCTCGCCCAGGTCATTGATAAAGGCATTAAACAGGGCTGACGCCAGCACAGAGACCTGGAGAACACCACTTGTGACCAGCTGCCAGCTGGATGTGACTCCATCCACCACCACTCTTTGGGCTCAGCCATCCAGCCAGTTTTTAACCCAGCAGAGTATACCTGTCCAAGCCACGAGCAGACAGTTTCTCCAGGAGAATGCTGTGGGAAACAGTGTCCAAGGGTTTACTAAAGTCCAGGCAGACAGCATCCACAGCCTTTCCTTCATCCACTAGGCAGGTCATCTTGTCATAGAAGGAGATTGGGCTCATCAAGGAGGACCCGCTTTTCATAAACCCATGCTGGCTGACCCTGATGCCCTGGTTTTACCTGCATGTGCTGTGTGATGGCACTCAGGACGATCTGCTCCATACCCTTCCCTGGCATCAAGGTCAGGCTGACAGGCCTGGCATTTCCCAGATCCTCCTTCCTGCACTTGTAGATTTCTTACTTGAAAGTACCTTTGAAATTGTATTCTTGTTGCATTAGAGCTCTTTTTATGTAGCCTTACTGTCTTCAGTTTAACTTTTTTAAAAATTATTTTTAAAGGTATCCAAGGTAATACTTATTCTTACAGGGCTGGAATAATAAAACTTAATTTCTAGTCTGCTGGTTGTTCTGTGTTACACACACTGCTATATGTAAAGTAGTTGAAATGACAGGCATGTCCTTATTACCCTGTGTTTGTTGAATTTCTTGGGGGTGAGCAGGAGTCGCTGTTAATCCTGTTGAATTCAGACCTCTTAAACCTACAGTCTGGAAGGCAGACGAATCTCCTGGGATAATCTGCTGGGAGGTGTAAGAAACCTAGACCTGGATTTATTTCTCCTGCTTTCTGAGAGGGCTCTAACCACTAGGTCAAATAACAACTAGATGTGCAAGGCTACACCTGGCCACACATCAAAAGAAACAAGTGAGGTCACACAAGTTTGTGTGTTCTTTTAGGTGTGCGTGGGCTTTTTTTGGTGGGTGGTTTTTTGGGAAATAGGTATCATCAGTAGATGGAAGTTGCTGATTACATCCAATTTCTGTAAAAGGAATGAAAAGTTCGGCTCATTCGTGTCCTGGGTGGGGGAGGTTTGAGAGGTGTTTTTGGCTAGGAGCGCATACCTAGTTTGCTTGACTTTGGCTATCTAGAATGTAGACATCAAAGTCTGGCCATTAGAACAGATTAGAGCTGTGGTTGGCACCTTGCTCATGCCTAGTAGGTGCTGGGCTCCTAGAGTGGAATCTAGAAGTCCAGTCTGCAGAGAGCATGATTACATAAATCTAAACTGTAATGTAAACCTAAATACATACTGTTTTACTCTGCTCCTGGCACACTGTGATGTCCTGTGCCTTGAGCTAAGCAGGCCTGGCCTGGCCTAGCATCAGCCTGATTTGCTGGTATGGGGTTATGACCATGAGCTGCGAGTCCTGATCACATCAGCTGTGGTTGTCCATTGAAGTTGGACTGTAAGGAAGTTGGCGACCTGTCTCCTGAATGTGCCTGAGACCCAGTTAACTCTTTCACACTTATACTTGCTGCTGACAGAACTTATTCTGCCACTTGACCAAAACTGAGCTTTTCTACTGCCAAGAATGTAAGCAAAATGATTTTGAGACAAAATCACAGAATGGTTGAGGACAGAATGTGCCTTCAGAGGTTGTCTAGTCCAACAACCCTGCTCAAAGCAGGGTCAGCTAGAGCAGGACCTTGTTGCTCAGGACCATGGTTACTTGGGGTTTGAGTATCTTCAGGAACAGACACTCAACGACCTTGCCTTCTTCATGTCCTCAGGAACTTCTTCCAATTGGTATGACTTTCCAAAGTTGATCACGAATGGCTTTGCAGTAGCCTGGGCTAGCCTCCACAGCACTCAATGGGTGCGTCCCATCAGGCCCCACGGGCTTGCGGTCTGTCCAGCTTGATTAAATGTTCCCTAATCTGATTCTCCTCCAGGTGAGTCTTCCTTGTTCCAGACATTCCCACAGGCCTGGGAAACCTGAAGGCAAATCCTACTAGTAATGACCAAAGCAAAGAAGCCATTGAGTACCTTGGCCTTTTCTGTGTCCTTTGCCACGTGGTCCCCCGCTCACAGCAGTGGCCTCGTGGTTTCTGCCATCTTTCATTTGCTGCAGGCATGCCTGCAGCAGCCCTTGATGCTCTTCAGATTCCTTCCTGGTTCTACTGCAGGTGGGCTTTGGCTTTTTTGATCCCATCCCTTCATAATAAGACAGTGTCTGTATTCCTTCTGGGTCACTTGCCCCTGTTTCCACCTCACATGTTCCTTTTTACGTCCTGAGTTTAGTCACGAACTCCTTGTTCATTCACGACAGCTTCCTGCCACCTTTGCTTGATTCTCAATGCGTCAGGATTGGAGAAGGCAATCACTGAAAATCAACCAGCTGTCCTGGACCCTTCTGTCTGGGGCTGTCTGCCTTAGCTTCCCTTCCAAACGGATCCCTGAACAGGCCAAGGTCTACTCTCCTGACATCAAGGGTTATGATCCTGCTGTTGCTTTGATGGCAATACGGTATTTGGTTATACTAGTTGGTCTACTGCTGAGGTAAAAATATTCTCTACTTGATGATCCTTTTTTCTTGAATTTGACCCTCCTAATTTAGCTTTTGTCAGTAGGGAAACTGTAGGCTCTTTGGGGCTGAGGGTCATCTTTTTGGTTTGCTTTTGTTAAATGGAGTCATTCCCTAATCCTCATCCATTCCCCAGTTTGCATCACAGCATTTGATATGTAGGATCCACATCTACCACTGCATCCACTAGTGAAGGAGCTGCTTGAGTAAGTAGCTAGAAAGTTGTGCAGCTAGGAGGAACATTCCTCTCTTGCTAAGTTCTTCTGTGTTCACAGGGCACAGTAGGTCCAAGAGGGAAATATTTTTTTTTAATTTTTTTTTAAAAAGTAAAAAAGTAAAAAGTTGGATTTCATATTAGCTGTAAGATGAATGCTCAGGTTAAATTTGTTAATGTTGGAACAGTCATCTTTAAATACATCTTGGGGCTGCTATGTCAGTGTTTCTAAGCATATCTGAGAAATTATGGATACTTTGGTGATGGTACTTCAAGTTTTGCAAATACATAATGTCCACATAGTATATAATTTTGGTGGACTATATATGCAATAACTGTATAAACCCAGTACTTTCTGTCCTCTTTTTGACAGATATCATACCTGTACTAAGGATATTTATAGTCCTTCAGGGAAAAAGAAAAGGTACCTTAAATTAAATCAGTTCTGCTTCACAATAATTTTTTCAGTGTCTTTGAGGAATCTGGTCTGAATCCTGTTATTCTTGCGCATTCTGTGTACCTGTAAGAAGTTAATTTCTAATTCAAAACAATACTGTTTTTCTTTAATATTTCTTATTCTTTTTTTAGAAAAAGCCTCTTTTTTTGTTTTAATAAAGGAGAAAGAGGAGGAGGAAGGAGGAACACACAGTTTAAAACAAAAAAAATGTGACCTACATTTTTTTTTCTTTTTTTTTTTTTTTTTTTTTTCCCTAGATAAAGAAGGCTGCCCCAAAAAGGGATGCGTGAATAAATTATTTAGTATTCTAACAGGAGAGACCTTGCGGGTCATCTCATTCTTCCCTTGCTAGTGTGGAATTATTCACTCTATGCCATTTGGAAATGCAGTATCTAGTTATGAAATTGCTGAGGTAATGTCTTTTCCATCATTCCCTATTATTTTATCTATCAGAAGATATTGTCAGGTGCTCATTTGATAGTAATTCTGTTTAATGACTAGCACAATAAATAAAAACTCTCCCGAATGCAGGTGTAATCATGGCCTCATTTGAGGTACAGACATACAAGATGGTCCTATATAAGAACTTTGCCTTGTAAAAGGTGGAAGAGAAACAGATTCAGGGAACTGAGATTCCTCTTTGACATTTAACATAATATGCAGTTTTTCAGTCTGCTTTCAAATCACTTGGTTCCTGGACTAAGCAATGTCACATTCTCCAGCAGTGAAGCAAAGAGGTCCAGAAACTACCATTTAGAAAAGCAAAACAACAGCTGACATTTTCATATGAAGTGCAGTTACGTAAAGGAAATGGGTAGCCATAACTCCTGGCAGCAATGAAACACGTAGTTTCAATACTAAGATCAATTGTGACTTGCTCTTGAGAAGTTCAAAATTCTTACTGTATGAGTATGTCCCCTCAGTGGCTTTGTGACATACTTTAAGAAAGTTATTGTTTCATTTACTTATCAAGTAACAGCAAGGTCAGCTGTGGCTGCTCAGCATTGGCAAATAAAAAGCTCACACATCACTGGGAATGGAGAAGAGGGAATGAGCAGTTGTCGGGTGCAGGAAGCAGCCACCAGAAAGGGTTGGCATGGTAGCCGCCATCAGTGGCAATCTCTTGGAGCTCTTCAATAATTTTGCCCAAGAGCCTAGACTGAAGCACAAGCTTCTCCTTAGTAATCAGGTTAGGAAATAAAGTATTGTGTCTCCACTGCATTTTTAATTTATTCATCTATACATCTAAATGCTTATGTTTATAAAGAAATACTTTTTGTAGGTAGGTATATATAGACCTATGTGCCATATATAGATTAATAAACACCTTTCAATTGAAGTACTTCGTAACTTTCTTTTTTCATTACACATTATAATATATGCAGTGATTAAAATAAGTTCTTCCTACCTGATGTCAACTTCGCAACAAGAAATTTGATTTCAGTGTGAGCTGGATAAACTCTTCCCGTGAGCTCGCAAGGGAGAAAGATGAGTCATTAAGACACAAGCTGTTCTGTCTTTTAGGACATAATTCTGTTATCAATTCATTGCACACTGTTCATGTTCAAAACAAACAGAGTGTCCCCGGAATAAGTTTTCTTTTATGTTAAAGCTCCTCACACAGATGGCGTTTGACAGGCTATTTGACAAGACAGGCATCCTAATGGGATGACAGCTCTGGAATTCCAGTTGTTTGGGGAAGAGAGCTGTGCGGCGGGCGGGGTGCGGTGTTGCTTCAGGCGCTCCCTTTGTAGATGATAAATTACTGCACAGCTGTCTGCCCCTGGCAGAGGTGCACAGCTGTGCGGCGCTGGGATGGGGCTGTCTGCGGTGCGGTTCCCGTGGCTCGCGGCGGGTTCTGGCAGCGCCCGCGCTAAGCCGGCAGAGGGTACTCTTAACCTGCCGAGAAGTGGGTGGTGGCTGCTTCAGGAGGCCACGGTTTCCAACACGGTTACAGTCCTGAGGGAAGCGGCCAAAACTGTGATCTCTTCATTTATACGGGCCGGATTGCGCTTAGGTAAAACTGATAAATAGGTCGTATGCTTCTTTGAATAACTCTTCTACCCTGCGTTCTTTCCAAAAGCACAAACAACTAAGATCTTCTCAGTCATTTAAGATGTGGTCTTAGGGAACAGGAAAACTCAGGTTGGGAGGGACTTCAGGATGGGTCAGCCACGAGACCTGAGTAGCTGCCTTACCCACTCTTGACAACCTCTAAGGATGGAGACTGCGCAACTTCTTTTGGCAACTGTCGTCGCAGTCAGAACATTTTTCTGTATATTCAGGCCAAACCTGTCTTGTTCCAGCTGGTACCTGTTGCCTCTTGCCCTCCTGCCATACACTGCTGTGAATCCTTGACCTACTGTCTCTGCTCCTGCAGCCCAGGAGGTGGGTGGCCCTTGCTGCTGCCAGGGTGCTGCTGGCTCATGCTCTTGTCCCTGCCCGGCAGGGCCCCCAGGGCTTTTTCCACAGAGGTGCTCCCCGGCTGTCAGCTCCCAGCCTGTATCACTGCAAGGAGCTGTGCCTTCCCAAGTGCAGGCATTTGGGTTTGTCCTTGTTGAGGTTCATAAGGCTCCTGTCAGCCTACTTCTCCAGCTTGGATAGATCCAAATTTTCTATGAATTCTTACATTTACACATAATTTTCATTCAGATCAACAGTTCCACTACCTTTAATAGAACAAATTACATGTCTAAAGATTAAAAGTTTGTGTGCTTGTGGGTTACAGATTTATAAATAAAGTTACTACAAGCAAAACTGAAAAATTAGGTTGTGGATTTCTAGCCTATTCAGCAAATCACAGAAGAACAGAATTTTATCTTTTCTTTGAAAAACATACTTAAAGAAGAAAAACTCTTGCTTACGTACCTCTTGTGTGATGTGTTAGTCAAAATACAAGGCACGAATGCGCAGTTCACTGTACTTGACAGGATGTTGTAAACCTCATTATAAGCAGGACCTATATTTTTAAAAGGTTAGTAATCTTTCTCTAAAAACCATATATATTTGTGTTATTACTCACCTGTACAAACACAGTTTATTTTAAGCACAACTGTTGCTCCCTCACCAGTTTTCAGTCTTTCCCTCTGCCAGTCAGCTATATCACCAGTTGTTCCTATTGCCTACAGCTGTATGATTTCTGCAGATTAGAAGCAGAGCAATGAGGTGGCCAGGAACACCTGGAACCTCTTCAGGATTCTTGCTGTCACATCTGGAGCTCCTGAGATCATCTAAGAACTGAGACTAATCAAACCACTTTTACGATCAATTTGCAACCTGGTACCACCTGAACCAGATGAGTTTTAATGAAAGCTGATGAGTCATTAGGTGCAGCATATCTGTGTTTTGTACAAGACCCTTGACTTCACACTACAGCCAATTAAATTCTACCTCTTTCTTCCCAAAACCTTGTGGAAACGTACTGGGTCAGTATAAATGTATGGTTTTGTGAAGGTCACAGTCTAATATACTTCCCCTTTTATTTAATTTTTTAAGGTTTGATAGTTAGAAGAAGTAGGAGATTAACAAGGAGGGAATTATGTACTGGAATATGTATAGACCAGACAGCATTCTTGTTTCCTGAAGAAAGGTGAGGTCAGTCTTCTGCTCCTTAGAACTCTTCTATTTTTCCAGCCATCATCACACTAAACATGCAATTTTTTTTTTTTTGACTCTTCTTTGTAACTACCATGAAGACCATTCAAACGGTACACTAGAAATGTCAAATATAATTAGAAATGTCATTTCAGTTTGGTATGAGGAATACACATTGCTTCAAGTGTAGAATCCTTGTGGTTTTGTTTTCTATGTGTATATGTGGGTTTTATTCCACCTGGTGTGAGCACTCGTCAGAGAAAGTAAATCCATGCAAATATATGCAAGTACATCTTTATTCAGTAAAGTGTGTGAAGCTTAAATAGAAAGTACTTGATGCCAAACATATACATAGTCCTCTTCCCATAAAGTTAGTGGGATTTAAGCAGAGGTTTAACTGATTTGCTGAATCAAGTAGGTCAGCATGGCTGTGAGCTTGATGCTCTTCAAACAATAACACATACACTTTGTTTTAAGGTTATGCATATTCTCACTGTCTGTGACTGGTGCAGTTAAAATTTAATACACACGTGAGAGGGTTCAGCACTGGCCTGGGGTGTTCAGGCAGTACATTGTGCTATTGAAGAGAGAGACACCTGCATGATGGCTGAAATGTTTCAGTCTATGGCAGAGGTCACCAATGTATGGCCTAAGTGCCAAAGGTGGGGGAGAGGTAGATCCTGAATGTCACTCAGGTATAAAGAGCAGGGGCTACTGAGTCCTGACGAGACATTTGCTGCCTCTCCCAATTCTTTCTGAGTTCAGGACTCAGACGTTCTTGCCTCACAAAGAGGAGAAACCTTGATCGGCTGCATCATCCCTTTCAGAGGCTTTATTTCCTAGTTCCCACTGAGCTCCTTCCAGTGCACTTAGCTTCTTGTTTGGGAAAAAAACAGCTTGAAAAGATGCTGACCCCTGTTCTACACCTCACACTTCCATGGGAAATACCTGTGTTTGTTGAATTTAGCAACTTCCAAATCCTATGAACTTAGGTGTTTGTTAACACCAATTTAAGGACCTGCCAGTTTTCATAGTATTCTATAAACAAGAATATATAATTGTTCTGAAGAGTGATCTGCTATTACTCTGAAAACAGTATGATATTTACCAGCGTCACCAGTGGTAGCACACGCTCTCTATTGGCCTGCGTTCTTTATTGTAATAATATTTGGGCTTCCCACAATGTGAAGTAAGAACACAGTGTTTATGTGCATTAGAAGCACAGTACTGGAAAGAAGCAACTATATGAGTTCATGTTCTTTGAATAGCAGTTGAATAAACTTACATGGGAAATTTGTTTATTTCTGAACTTAAAAATGGTTCCAGGAAATACTCGTGCTGTGACAAAGTTTCCCTATTCCCTGGGGTAGAGAGGGATTTTATCATGGGATCATGGCCTTCTGAGTTTGCCAGTGAAAGGATGGATGTGCCATGCTTTTTATTCTGAGTTTACAAATACAAAGAAAGAAAAAAAAAATCAAAATTCTTCAAACTATGCTTGGCAGTTGTATTTAAGGTTCCAGGAGAACTTTAAAAGCCTTACAATTCCTTGTAGCAAGCTGAAGGAGGAGGTGATGGGGATTTGTAAAAATAAGCAGTTGTGGGAAAGAGTCACTGCTGATCTTTGTCGTGGCACATACTGCTTCTTCTGATGGTATTGTCCTCCATAAATAAGCAGTAAACATAAGATTTTTACCAAAGCATCCAAACCGTAGGTGAGCTTCACCTAAAATTTTTTCTTAAAACCAATGGGACTATAGGAAAAACAGATGTGGTGACATGTAGAGCAAAATGCAATCTTTGGCAAACTAAAATAATCCTGAATATATGGTGAAGACGATGCCAGTGAAATGGAATGAGCAGGCCCTTGACACAGAAGACGTTTCAGTGGCACACTGACATTTTGCTTTCATTCTTCCACAGGAAGAACTGTGGAACACATCTCCGAAGCTTTTTGACTTAGACCTGTCAGCAAGGACAGAATGATGGCTGAGGAATTCAGATGTGTGTAATGGTAGCACACCAAGGTGTCAGTTCAGGTGCATCCTGCAAAGTGACAGCACAGATTGCTGAGTTTTTCCAGGGACACCTTTGAGACACCTTTTTGAAAGTACCGGAGGTTCAGATAGAATGTCCAGTAACAAATCCATGGGAGAGGACGGTCTGGTGGAGTGCAGGCAGTGGTGAGATTTCAGAGTTCTAGGTCTAGCCTTGCTGTAAATTGCCTGTATGATTTTTGGATCATTTGCTTCATTGAGCTTTGTTCTTTGGGCAGGTCTATACTTGATAAGCTGGCTTGGGGAGTATGATCCCAGCATAAGGTAGGAAGGCATCCTTCTTAACAGAGGCGCTGAAACGACTCCAGTGCCTACCATTGATTTTGGAGGCCAGACTCAGGACTGAAAAACTTTGACCTTAATGAGAAAACTCAGTAGGCATAGTGACCACCCATATTCAACGGTTATTCCAAGTATCCTCATGGTTTCCAGACTTGCTCTGGAGAGCCTGACAGGTCCATAGCAGCCTGGGCTTTGGATAAACACAGTGGTAGCTGGTGCAAACCAAACACCTCTAGTGGACACCGGGATCAAAGTGACTTTGTGCTTTCTAGTGATTCTGTGAAATTCATATCACCACAGAAGTGGGAGAAGCACTCAGATACCGCAATGAAAAGTGTCCATAATGATAAAATAACTGCAGGCTTTGGACTGTGGAGCGTATCTCATACCAGTTCAAACAAAACTGGGAATTAATGTAGATTTTGCAGCAACAGGCAGCTGCATTTTTGGCAAGAACTCAAGCAAAATACAGGCAGGGAGAAAAAGTTGCTTTTGATTGTACAAGGTTTGGTCGTATGGTCATAGCTGGAATTTACACAGCCTCTTGTTCAGGGAATCAGCACTTTGCTGCATTCCCACAGCAATAATAAAATAGATGTACAGAGAACACGATAAAATGCAACATGATGAATACATACTATCCCCAATCCTTCCCTTTTTCAAAAGCAAATTTCTGAATTTTTCCTTTTCCCTCCTAAGAAGTACCGGTTCTAATAAAAACAAAGCTTGTTAGGGGATGGCATTAAGAGCAGGACAAAATGATCTTTCTTCTTAGCATAACCAACTTTTCTTTTGCGGACATGTGTCAAGAAATACTAAACTTCATTGAACTTCTTTAACTTCTCGTTCTTTCATAGTGACTGACGTATCTCCTGGTGACAAATGATGAATGATTTTGTAGAATACTTGTTTCTGCTAGCAGGAGACATGACATATTTTCCAGGATAAAAGCTATTAGATACAGTGATCCCTGTTTTAAAGTAGAAACTGATTTACAGCATCTTTACTGTAGTGGAAATCACTGAAACCAGACAAAAGGAATTTTTACTCTTCTCCAGCTGCAAGTGTGGCTTAAGTTATTTTACTTGGATGGCCTTCCCCAGCTTCATAGTTACGTACAAACATTTAGCTAATTAGTAAAGTGCACACAGGCAGACAGGCAGGAGTGAAGCTGAAGGATGCTTTCCAACACCAAACAGATTTTGGAGATGACTAGTGATACTGATCAAGTGATGCAACGATCATTTTTTCTGGCTAGCTCCTTGCCTTTCTCTGCCCCTCCCTTACCCACCTGCTGCATTCCTCCCCACTCCCTCCTTGCTTTTATCTGCAGCCTCTCTCCTTCCTCAGACCACAGCTGTCCAAGGGCCTTTGCTCGCTGCTTACATTTTTTCTACTCTCATTCTCGGCTTACCTCACTTCTGTTGGCATCTAAAGAGACATATCGGCTGCTTTTCCTCACCAGCAAAATCCCAGATGATCCCCAGGGATTCAGCACCCCAGAAAGGGTGGGACTAGGCAGCACATAACTGGTCTGAATTGTGCAGCCAACCCTGTCATTTTGGGGTGCCACTGCAAGTAAGATTGCTGTGATCAGTGGGAGACTCACCCGCAGCTTTTAACTAGTCCGTGACTGAGACCTTAGAGCACTGAGAATGAGAACAAACAGAAACCTTTCTGCTAATGCTTTAAAGAGGTCTGTTGCAAGGAAAACATCCTAGTCCCCTAGTCATTGGGGACTCCTCTGTACTGAAGCGAATGAGCTTTCAGAAAGGAGCAAAAGCTCAAAAAAAAAGAAGAAAGAGAAACAGATTTTATCTGAATACTTGACTTAGAGTATTAGAGTAAGAGAGAAAACTTTATTTTTTCTGGTCCTCTCACAAAGAAAAATCTCAACTCCAAAGAAGTGCAAGAACAGGGGTTAAACAAAGGAATAAATATCAACTATTGAATAGCAAATGGTTTTGCTTGCCCACATGTAAGAAAAGGCAGAGTATCTTCATAAACCAGACCCTCACATGGGAAGTTCTTGCAAATAAGGACTAAGTGTGACTGGTGGCAGGAATTTAGATTATATTGGTAACTGCATTTCTGGGCCTGCAGGTGTCCGATGCCTCTGAAAAACATTCTCCTCCAAAAGCACTGGGCTGGGGTGCCTGAAGTTCTCTTGGTGCAGTGCCAGTCCACATTAGATGCTTCACAGAGCTATTACAAGTTGTTTATTGCGATTGTAGGCTTTCTCTGCAAGCATTGAGCAGGGCTGAGCAGGGCTGGCAGTGTCTTTATACACTTTAACCAAAGCCTGGTAGTCTGCTGAGTAAAACTGCAAATTAAAATATTTATGAAATGGTTGCCCAAGTAAAACATAGATAATATTTTTGAACACAAGGGCTATTACCCATCAGTGAATAAAATGCTGCTATCTTGATGATGATTTCTTGTTTTGGATGTGTCAGTGCCTTAATGCAAAGTCAGACTATTATATCCCAAATGAAGCTGAGAAAACAGAGTAAGCAGTACTTGGCAAACAAAATCAGTCCCTCCTGTTTTAGAAATTTATAGTCCTTTGTCTTGCAGAGAGGTTTAATTTGGCTTGAATTAGCAGAAATGTCATTGTAATGGGTATGCAATGATGGAAATCAAGTCTAGCTGTGGAGTACTGCACCACTTTGAATGCAGGTTATCACAGACTAAGGATACAAATGAGCCTTGGATGCAAAAGCACTAAGGCTTCAGAATCAGCATATATTTTTTAAGGCAGATCTGCATTGCAGTTTCACCATGGAAAAGAACAGAAAAATGTGTCCTTTTTTTATTGGATGTAGTTCTTCTGGCAGATGGAATACCCCTCAGTCAACAGAGAGACATATTTTATAAACTCAGTTTTATCACATTGGTAAGAATTTATGCCTGCAGAGGTGTTATGGGACACAGCAATGATAATTAATCCCAAATCCCATCAGTTGTATAGTAGTTTTAGTGCTACGCTATACTACTAATAAATAACACACTATTTCTCTAGGGTAAGGCTTCTCATGCAAGGACTATATTTTCAATGTAAGATTCTATTGTTATACTGGTTGGGTATGTCTACCAATTCAGTAAATAATATTTCTCAATCTAATTTTCCATTATGATTAATGAAATAATTTACTATTCAATTATCATTGGTAATAATTGTCTGTGAAAGTCTGCTTTCTGTACCAATTTTATTGTTTCACCAAAAATGACAAAAGTAATTACAGGGGACAGTTTATGGTAAGTCATCAGATGCCTTAGGTACCAATCAGGACCAGACCTGTATGTTGCAATTAAATTATTTGGTAATTGCGACCACACCTGCTTAGTATCTTCCAAGTCTTCCAAAAAGAAAACATGAATTTTTTGTGTGTTCAGCTTTGCGTGTATGAAATTTGTGGTGTCCAGCAGCAGTAGCTTTTAGGGCTACTTAGGAATTCTCTACTCCTCTATCAAGTCTCTCAAAACCCCCCATATTTCAAGCATTTTTGTCATATATAGTTTACAATATCCAGGGTGCACTGTGTGATGATAACAGATCCATGTGGCTCTAACCTTACTGCCAGGGCTGTTTTTTAAAAGAGTCAAGGGGTGCTGGGCATAATGTGCTCGGGGACTTCTTGATGTAGATGCGTTGACTCTGGGTCAGCACTCATGTCTGGTACAGTGCTGTGGGGTCCTTTCAGAGCAGGAGCATGGGGACCCCAAATCAGCTTTGCCGTGAGCAGCAGCTGAGTTTGAGCAGTCTTCATCTGGATGTTCAAGACCCTCATTCAAAACCAAAACCTTCAGGTTCAGAAGCTCTAGGCAGTTCCCATTGTCTGGGCTACGCTTACTTCCAGGCTAAGCAGATATTGATTTACCCATCAGGGCAGCCAGGGATTGCCCTGGCATAGGAGCCACCAAAACGGGTTTAGTACAGCGTAGCAGCAGCAGGAATTTTTTTCGTAATTAGAAACATAGCTCTTAGCAGCAGGTCTCAGCCCACCAAGTTTGAAGTAACCTATGTGCTGTTATAAACCCCTGTAGGAGTCACTTTGGCCTCTCATTGGGCTGAAGGTGGTGGCAACAGAAAAGTACATCATGATTTCCCATACACCTCCCACTGGAAAGGCTGCCCACTCCTTAACTAACGGCAAGCTAAACCCTTCCTCGTGAGGCCCCTGATGCTAAATGTGTCAGTCAAACCCCATAAATGACCCCTATCTACTGTCCTACCTGCAGAGCTGCTTTATAGGGTAGGGTTAGGACTAGTTTAAGGAATGAAAACCACCTGTGAAATGCTAGAGACTCATTGCTTATACCCAATCATAACAGGAAACTATTTCTTCTTAGGATATACTCCTTTCCTGGACTTACAACTAGGTAAAACTGTGGTATGAGATGCCTGCTCAGTGAGACAAGAACTTGGTGAAATACAGAACAACAGCAGTTTCTCAGGTCTCTTAGACTTCAGAGTAACTAAACTATACTGGAAAAATGCTGTCTGTGTTCATGTACCCAGTACTTGCTGAGTGTTCATTTAGAAAAAAAAGAAACAGAAAGAAAAGCTTCCAGAAGACGATTAGGTTCTTGCAGAATATAGCAGTTCATCACACATAATCCATAAAAGTAACTGAAACCACTTGTTTCCACTTCCCTCCTAAAAGAGAGAGTACCACAATGCATAAAGCACAGAACAGTGAATGCAGCAAGTCCTGAAGGTGAATCACGGCAAACAGCCACACACAACTTGTTTAGCAGGGAAACAGCATATCCCCTTCTTTTTCACTTTAAATCCAAGCATTTGTATTCACTATCTTCTGCGTAGCTTCAGCCTACTAGGCAATAAACCTCACCTACTAGAAACTTGACCTCAGATTATCTGTGCTGTAGAATTTTGTTAAGTTTTAGGGTTCTTTCCAGGCTTTATCTTAATTGAGTTGTGTTTAGTTTGGCATCTAATGATGAAAATGGTCATGGGTTCTTACTGAAGAGCACGAAATACATTTTATTCTCACTCCAGCTGGGGAGGTAATGAAAGCTAGCATTACAAAAATTTCCATTTCTTGTGGTCCCCTGCTTAGGTACAAACTTAACACTGATGTTAGGTGGTGCTTTATCCTGTGAGTGCCCTGACAGTTCACGTTGACTAGATCTGTATACTCACTGAGTAATTTGTGCCTCTGGCCAGCAGATGATGCATTTGTTCTGTGTGGTCTCCTCTGCTGCTGACCAATACTGAGGTGTTTTGAAACTTTACCCTCCTCGCGTCCTTTAAACCACTATAAAGAACATTTTCAGGTATTGGATAGATAGCTGTCATTATTACTGTTGCCTTTACCAAGACAATTTAAACACTTGTTTCCAGAAATGCCAGGTTTTGTTGTTTCACATCAAATACAACCTTTGCCTTATATACAATAGGTAACTTTACTAGTGTGCTCCTAAAACTGCAACTGATTGTTGCACTAATACTTAAAGCCACTATGTCTCCAGATATCTAGACCTCATTATGTAGACCCTTTATGTTTTGTTATTTTAATTAACTTAATGGCATGAAATAAGTAAAAGAAAAACAGAAAAAAACCTTGTCATTGTAATTGGCTAGATCCTCAGCTGGCGAAACTTCAGCAAAGTTGCATCAGCTTATGTGAGTTGCATCAGCATCAGGGGTGAGGCTTTCAGATGCTGAAGAAATTACCTCTGAGAAGGCTGTAAGCTATATACTTTATGCATATAATGATTTGCTGTACGATAGCTGCTAAATGATCATTAAAAAACACTGTTAGCAATTCAGATAGCGAATTGTATTGTAGATTTGCACTTCTTGATCTTCCTATCCTGTGCAATTACAGTGTCCTCCTTTGATTGACATTTATGTTGTCAACACTTACTCTGCAGCATGCATAGTTAAATAAGCATTAATGTTATAGAATCTGGTTTTAACATCTGCTTGAAAACCACAGTTATCCAGCCTGCTTTGTTACTATATCACTGGCCTGAAGTAGAGATGCAGGAGCTTGCTGTAGTAGATGGTGGTATGAATTCGTGATTTGATTCCCCAGAGCTGGTTTCCCTTCAGTCCTCCTGTAACATGAAGGTGACTCAACAGTGTTGGTAGCCAGTGCAGCTATGCAGAGCATGTTTGTTTGGTGTCTTTGCAGTTCTCTTCAGGTTTCCCTGGGGGGACAAAGCAGTTCAGGAACAATAGTGAAATGACATATGCTTGAACTAGGAGCACATGGCATCTGTAAAACTTCCACCCTTAATGGCTTGGCAGTGGATCATATGGGAATTAGGGATGAAAGCAACAGATGTTATACATTCAAGCACCTGGATAAAGAAATGGAAACCTGAAAACTACATATATTATTCTGACAAAGCAAAACGGTGAAACTTACATTTGTCTGTGATGTCCCATCCTATTCAGATAAGGTGGTGTTTGTTTTTAAATGGAAATATGGCTTGGCATAACATGACAAAAACATAATGGCCCTTGTGGCCATGTTACATCTGGGTCAGATGTATTTGATGTTCTTACTTTGATCTCCTGTGTAATCAGTGTGTTTTCAGCTTAGATCTTGAATCCATGTCTCTTGTAAACATGAACAATTCCCAGACCTTTTGATCTGCAAAATGACTCATTCTTCCACAACTCTACTCCAGGACAGCAGGGAGAAGTGATTCCTGTTCCTAGGGGTTTCTTTGGCATGCTCCTCTGAGAAACATAAAGCCCTCTCCTAAAAAAATTAAAGGGGCTAAGCAAGGTCTCTGCTGGATCTCTTGGAGCTTTTTCTTTGACATTCTTCCCGTGTCATCCCTTGGGACTTCAAAAACTTGGATAAAGTTCCCTATGATGACTAGATCCATTGACCACATTGCCTGGGACTTGTTTGATAAGGAAACTGGGACTGTGGAGTATGAAAGGAAATAATGGTCAGTACAGAGGCTGATGGATTGTGAAGGAAGCAAGGAAACTGGACAAGGAAAGCACAAGATAAGGTTGGACAGAGGGAGAACAGAGATGGCAGAGCCAACAAGGACTTGGTGACAGATGGAGGTTTGAGATGGGCTAGGGAAGCACATGAGGACAAGGGACAAGGGAAATTAGAAATCTGAACTCCTGGGATCAAGACCTGTGGAGTTGGCCTGGCTAGGAGGGCGAGATATGAGCAAGTCTTGGAGGCAGGGATGTGGAAAAGACAAGAACTGAGGCCAGCCCAGAGAGAGAGCCTGAGCAAAACGAGTGAGAAGTGATCACTAAAAACATACTCTCCACCATACAACCGCGCTCCTGGCCTTCACCATTCATCCACACTTACCACTTTTTGTGGTACAAACTGGCAAAATGTCCAGTCCCTTTCAGAGCTGCTGAAAATCTCTTACTCTCTTCTATGAATTTAAGGGATTAGGTTTTGTGTTTAAACCCCCACATAAGCCTTATTAAAAGTGTGAGGGTTCATTTCAGTTTGTTTTTTTTTTCTTTGAAAGCTTACAACCATTTTGGAAAAACATTTTTCCCCACCTCTCTCTATCCTATTCAGCCTGCGACTACTAAATAAGATATGAATCTTGCCAAAAATAGGATGAGATCATGTCAGGAAGGGCAATGCCAATGCATTTACAAAAGTCTGAATTACAATAATCCTTTTCGCTGGTGAATTTTGACTTTTCAAATCACCCTTAATAGTACTCTTTCAAAACACACTTTTCCATTACTAGATAGAAACACGTTTTTTACTAGATAGAAACATTTTTACATAATATACTGAGACATTACCCATGATTCTATTTCTGTCTCCCTCCTCCATTGTGCTGCTTTTGTGTGATATACTCAGAATGTGGGTAGTAGCTGTGAGCTATTTTTGGTATGTACTACTATAGATATGAGCAATGGATCACGTTTTAGACCGGAGGAGGATTCTGCAGAAGATGTCTCATTAGGTGCTATTAAAAGTGTATAACTCACAAATAATGTGAAACGCAGCAACCTCCCAGGACAGCAAGGTGCAGAACCCGTTTGTGTGAAGCAAACAGAAAGCAGTGGTGTATGTTTCTAATTGATGGGTGCTGTCCACCTTCTAAACTGTTTTTTTTTTTAACACAAAGTCACTACACAGGCACAAATCTTACGTTTTACTTTGGCTTCCCAGTTAAATTCCCTTCTGTTTCTGAAAAGCACTTATGGAGAAGCGTGCTGGAACGCTTGCTGTGATGTGTCATCCCCCAGTGTTTCGGCAGCTGCATATCTGGGACCTGTGCACCCGGGGAGGGGGGGTCACAGAAATTCAGGCGGGTGAGTTTCTGTGGCATGGCTTTCACATCATGCACAAACACATGCTTGAAGTGCACAGTGTGGGCAGTGTCAAGGCACCCCCTTTGCCCTTTTTCTTACTAAAGGTGCCGCTGGCTGATCGGGTCATTTTTAGCTTTTGGCTAGAAAATCGCTGGGGCTTCCTGGGAGGTGCTAGGAGTTCCCCTGGTGTTTTCCGCTGGAGAAACCTACATCCTGTTATTGGGGTGCTTTTCCTTTTCCCCGCACAAAGCATAAGAGGTCCGGGAATGCGATGTTTATCTGTTCTGAACCCTTTCTGGCTCGTGTCTGTCTATGAATAGCAAATGCCTTAATAAAAAGGAAAAGCTGTCTAGTAGGGTGCTGATTTAAAAACCAACACAGAGTGAACAGTACTAAGAAATTTATATGTACATGTAAGTATGCACATATGTATAAATGTATTAAACACTGTGTGATTGATCCTAAAAAGCCTCATCCTTCAGGCTTAAAACATTTATGTTGATAAGTGAAAATTTCTTGCGTACACCTATCTTTACCTATTTCTATACGGTATGTGTGTACGTGTGTGTCTGTTGATTTCACTGTATTACGTGTATATATATACATATATACATATATATATATATTACGTGTATACTTACGTGGACCTGACCTTTGGTCTTTCTGAAATGCTGGTGAGGTTTCCATGGTGTCAGAGCCACTAGCAGCGACTGGGACTCTGTGGCCTCTAGTGGCTCTCTGACACCACGGGAACCCCACCAGCATTTTAAATAAGACCAAAGGTCCCTGTGCCGGAGGAGCTGGATGGAGGGGCTTTTGGGCATGGACTTTCTGTTGCTAATGCATATTTGTTTAATGTTTCATTGCCAGGTATGGCCTGTGTCTGTGGTAAGTCCCGCACAGGCAGGAGGCAGGCTGTGCCTGGAGCTTTCCCTTTCACCCAGTTGGATGGCGGAGAGGCGAGGGATGGTGCTTCTGGCAGCGGCTCCAGGGGTGAGAGGCTGGGCTGGAGGGAGGCTGCTGCCCTTGTACTAGCACTAACATCTGACCCCCCCATGGGAGGGTGAGGGGGGCCCCCCGACCCCCGCTGGCCCCCTGGATGTTATATTCTAGAGATTTACAAGTGCTGGAGTGTTGTGTTTTCTGTGAGACTGCTGGATTCACAGGGAAACCTGGTAAGAAAATGAAATCTGGCCAGGCCAAAGTTTGATCTATATGCACCCCCAAGCCCCATTTCCATAACATCAAGGCAGAAGCATATACACACTTGTCTTTGCACAAGATACCCATTTAGTGATACTCCTTTAAATGATAAAGAAATTACTGTTATTTTTTTTATGGAAAGGAGAAAGCTTAAAATATGTGTGCATTATCTGGATGCATTTGGGATACATACAGTTATGGATATTTTTTCAGAAACAGCGAATAAAGTAAGCCTGGACAATAAGCATCCCGATAGAGTTGAGACAACTGGTTCATGTCCGCTGTTATTTCCGTGCCCTGTAAGTTTATTACAGAGATGTGTGACAGCTTAAAAGAATAAACCCATGTTGATGAAAACTTTTGCTTCCCTTGGGGCAAAGAGAAGGCCTCTGAAAGAGCAGAGGTACGATAGTAACAACACTAACACCTCTTCCATTTCTTTCCAGAGTAAATACTACCATCTCCTCCTTTTGGGAGATTCCCTATTACAGCTGAGTACTGTGCCAAGTCCCTGGCACATGGTCCAAAACCACCAGAAACCTCCTCACCTTCCCAATTTCTCCCAGCTTGCTTTACTGCACTTTCATGGTATGTTGTTCCCTTAAAGCTTCCCAGAGCTCTCAAATACCTTGAAAACTTTTAGGGGTAGTCCAGCCTGAAGGTCAGATGAATCAATTAGGATTTTTTCACTGACTTCAGTTAATTTGCATAAACCTTCCATCCTGCTCTAAAATTTGTAATCTTTGTCTTATGTTTTTCGAGCATTTGTGAGATGGAGAAGGATGCTGATTAGCTTGGAATAAGCTTCCAGCTGTGGGAACCGTTACACGTACTGTTGCTAGAGTGGCTTTGATTTATATAACTGCCTGAGCACGTGGCAGTTGACTCTCAAAAGTCTCAGCTGAACAGCAAAGCCAAGAGTACTCCTAGAGTACCCTCTGTGCTCTCAGAGCTCACTGGAGATTTGTTTGTTTATAAAAATCAACCTGAAGACTTTTTCGTCTGAGCTCCGTCTGAATTTGATTCATGTGATGGATGAGGTGTCTGACCGTGAAGCTTTCAAAGGGTCTGGCATAGCTCTGGGAACATATGGCATACAGTGTACTGGGTTGGAGATTCCCAGCCAGGAGCTGGCTGAACTGGTATGTAGGAGACTCTCAGCTGAAGAAAGGGACCCATAAGCAGAAGTATTAATCCTCTCTGGTTTGTGCATCTTTACTCTAACATATATTCAAAGAACCAAAAGCACTGGAGAAATCTGCAAGATTATTTAGTAGCTTCTCAGAAACCAGATGATACAAGAAAATTAACTGGAAAGGCCTTTTCTTACAAAAAAAACAAAACAAAACCAAAACAAAAAAAACCGGCAGGCAATTGCAGGTCAAAAGTGCAGAGTTATTAGAGATGGCAGCAAGTCCAGGAAAGGGAAAGTGAGGACAGCCTAGAAACAGCTCTTTTAAAAGCAATAAATAGGAGAGGGAATCCCCTGAGCTCCAATTTATATAAGGAAATGTTAGGAGGCAGGAAGCAAGCACTGTGGTTCAAAAACATTGAGAAATAGGGCTTTTGTGGCTTTCAATGGTCACCCAGGGTCCCTGTGAGATGACTTGATCTTTTAAACACTGATGGTGATTGAGGTGAATCACCCCAGGCAGGAGAGTGAAAACTCCGTGTCATGCGGACCATATGCTCGCCTTCTGAATCCAGCTGGAAATCTGCTACTCTGTGCACTTCCAGGAAGCCCAAGTCCCAGATAACGTCATTTTCTCTTTCTTGACAGTGCCTCAGAGGCATCATTAGGTGTGGTGGTGGCTTTAAGCTTACACCAACCACACTACGAAATAACTTCTGAGTAACTAGGATATGGTGAAGAAGTTTCAACCCCTGGCTTTGAACAGGCAATGAAGTACTTTATAGCCTGTGCTCTGCACACCAGCCCCCATCCTACTCATATCCACACTAAGCAACAGACACAATTTTGCTTTTTTCACTTACTTATCTTCGCGGGTTTTTATTGCGGTGTTTCCTCTGCTGCTTGGTTACAGGTTTGTGTTGGACTCTGAGTAATTGCTTTGGTTGGTTTCTTGCTTGTTTGGCCTAACTGATCTCATTGATTTAAAATGAAATAAAATAAAATAAAATAAAACAAAAAATTCCAAACAAATATAAAAAAGAACCAAAGTGACTGCAAAGCAGGACATTTTTAAAATGTCCTCATTTTCACTTGCTGTTTGACTTTGGTCTGCCATGAAGGGCCAGCCGTCAGCGTTTGTGTCTGCACACACACACAGATACAATGAACTCTTTCATAGTCAGGCTTTACCAGTAAATGGAGAGTAATGTTGAGTGCCTGCTGCTCTCATGTTCATACAATTAGTTTGGATTTGGTCATACACACTTTTGAATGCTGCCTGTAAAGTGCTTCATGACCTCGGATGTCACACAACATCCCTCTCCCATCTGATGGTTAAGTACCAAGCTGCTAGAGCATCTTTGTCTGAAGTGGGTTTCAGACACTCTGGAAAAGATTTTTTTAATCCAAAAATTCCTGTAAGTATGCTGCAAGAAATGTTCCCTTTAGTTTAGACAAGGGTATGGAAGGCTTCACTTAACAGTATTACTGAGGCGTGAAAAATGTAGCCCAAGAATTTGTTTACAGCAGGTTTTTTAACAAGTTGAAAGTAAAAAGTATAAAAAAAAGTCAGTGCATATAAATACTCCTGTATATACATTTTCTAGTGCAAGAGTTCAAGAAAGATCAAATTCAACACACATTTTATTCTTTAGATATAAAATGTCAATTTATGAGCAATGTTTTAGCCAAATCGTATAACTGTAGAAAGGCAAGGGCACTCATGCTTCCCATGTCTCTCCAAATTGCCCGCAATGAGTTGTGCAGACATATATAAATGAAGCCCAAATTAATAATTTTCTAGGTACATTGCAAAGCTCAGGTTTTATAATTGATAATCACAAAGGGCTGGGAAGTGAGAAATGAGCTAGATAGAGGGTTAGCTGAGGACATAGATGTCAGGCACGACACTATACTAGTAAAATGTGTGTATGGAATAGAATTATCGCAATTTGCATATCTGGCGCTGTTTATATTCTAGTTCCCTAAAGCATCGAGGACAGACATATCATATCAGCCAAATCTCATAAAATTGGCTCCTGCCTTGCGCTGGCATGCTGTAAAACATGTATTTTAAATCCTAGCAGCAATCTCCCTTCTGCTTTGTAAGTACAATGCCAGCTGCCACCGGTCAACCTGCTCTTGCACACTTGCAGAGCGGTCACTGAGTAGGAGGAAGGCCGTAGTGCCGAACAGCAGCTGGGGTAAGCATGTACTCACCCTGGAGCCAAGATAACAGCGCTGTGAATTTTTTTGGAAGTGTAGTGGCTGATCTGACTAAAGCTGTATGGAGACTTGGACATGCACCTCCTATTCATGTTGAAGCCACATAAAAGGTGTGTGTATTTAGTTCCTGTGAATCTAGTGTCTATGATCTTGTATTCTGCCTGGCCATTTGGGCGCAGGAGATAACCAGTAGTTAAAAAATATGTGTAATGAGTGCATTTAGTGATTAGAAAATGCCGAGTAAACATATATTCATTACATGAACAAGTACGGTAGGAACAAAGTTCATTTTACAGAAGCTGCTAGAAAGTTAGTTATTTAAATCTAAGATGTCAAGAGTTCAAGTTTATTTCATCCTAGATTAGACTCATGTGCATCGAGATTCAGTTATTTAAATGTAGATGCTGTGTAATTTTAAGTGTTTGTGAGACATCGCACCTGCTGTTCCAAATGTGTCATATGTGTTCCATATGTGTCATATGCTAGCCTTGTGAGGATGCCTCAGATGGCTTAGAGTACCTAAGCACTCTAAAGTAGCACAGGATACCTACAAGTATTCCTTGAATACATTAAATGCTTTTGACACCAAACCCTAGTTGTTTTAACCCAGAGCTAAATCCCACTCCTAAAATTCACTGACATCAATTCCAGTAAACAGACTTCAAAACTTCAGCTTTGCAAATGTCCATCAATATGCTTGTACTAATAACTGGATGATCAGTATCACACTGATTTAGTAATGATGAAGGCTTTGGACAGGAGTAACTGCCTTAAACTAAGATGAAAGACAGCAGACCTAATTATTATTCTTTGAAAATATGAAGGAGTTAAGAGTTTTGCTTCCTTGAATGGCTCAGGGACAAAAAAGCCTCACAACTCTTCAGATTTGGAAACTAAAAAATATTGCTTTACGAATAATTATGAACAGAACAACACTCAGTATTATCACACATAATAAGCTGTCATCAGTTACTGAATCCAATCTGGAAGCTGGGGATGTTACTGTGGTCCTTTATGGAACCTCTTTTATTTATGTAATGCAACATTTCATCCAGCCGTGCTGCAAGGTCTCCTTGACCCTCAAGTTTGTTCTGAAATATGGCAATTTGTGATTGTGAAATGAAGGTTGAGATCCCCCCCTAGACATGGGACCATCTGCTGTTATGATCTCATGAATAGTGGCCTTTCCCGTGAAGGAGTAAAGCCTTGCCTGCATGTGAAGTCCTCTCCTACACAGCCATGTCAGTAAGACACACTAGTGCACATGCAGCATGTTCTAAAGGGGGGGTTATTTTTTTTTTTTAAAGGGGAATTTCAGGCTTTTGCTCAGATCAGTGAAGCCCTTCTGTGTCTCCATCAGCATAGCACTTGACTACATGTAAATCTTAGTGTGATCTGGAAGCTTTGGGATTTCACTGCACACGTGCTTCTCCGGGTCATTGATGAAAGTGTTGGATAAAACTAGTTCCATCATCCATACCTGGGGATGCTCCAGTATTTTCTCTGTTCTGTAAGTGGCACTTAAGCCACATGTTTTGCTTCTTGTGTTTTAACCGTCTCTCTAACAATTAAATAGCGCTTCCTTCAGAACAGTGGCATCTTGGTAACCTTTAGTACAGAAGAGCTTTTGGTTAGATTTTCTGTACTGCTGGTTGTGTAATTCTGTATTTGTTGCTTCTGACCTTAATTAAGTTCTTCAGATTTCCATGACAGACACTAACTCCTGGTACTGTGTGAATGGCATGTAGCACAGACCAACACTCCCCAAGCAGTCCCGGTATCCTTTTTCATATTACTGTCAGATGATCAGCTCCCACTACAAGATTTTTTAAATGCTGTGCTGTAAAATTTTAATATTTCACAGAACTGCCCAGACACAGGTCTCTAGGAAACAGACATGGACTTGGTTTCTATCAGAAAGTACAAAGGAGAAAAGCACTTCAGGACCTCCTGCTCCCCAAACGTGCCCAGAAACACGACTGCTGGAGTTCACCTCATTACTTTGTGGTGACTGTGGCAATTTCTAGCTTGAACTAAATATGATTTAAGCAATTTAATTTGTCAATAAATGTGGTGCTACTTCTCACCTCTGATTCACCACTGAATATCATAGTGTCTGTTTTGGACACTGTGTGGAACTGCACATGGAATATGCTTCATGGTGTCAGTCAAGCCATAACTTTTGCTTCTACTGCATCATTTGATCATTGACAACTCAGAGCCTTTGACATGAGAAGAGTCTTCTGCCTTTATCACTCATCCTTTTATTGTCTTGGGTTTTATTTGGATAGCGTCAGGTAACTAATTATGGTTTCAGTGTGGTGGCTGGTTTCTGGGGCCGGGCCCCGTTTGTATACACAAGCAGTCATCCTGAGCCTCAGTGGAGCAGCCCTACCACCTGGGAGCAGCCACACTTTAACAAAGCTCCTCGTCAGCTACTCCAACCAGATACACAGCTGAAGGAGTATTTCACACCAGTTTTTAGACTTACTTGAGAACGCCTCATAGTTTGTTGTTACCATTTAATTTAGTCCATTTAATCTGTTCTATCTGATGTTATTTGTTATATCAAATGAAACCTTTACCTTAAAAAATACGTTTCTAGCTATGAAGTATAGGGTATGTGTTTTTATTCTGCTTTTTGTGTTTTCTAGGGGGCAGTCTGTCTCTTCCTTTCAAATGTTCCTGATTTATTGTCATGGAAAAACTACACCTCTAATTTTGTACAATAGAGAAAAACTTTTTTTTTTTTTTTTTACCTTGACAGAACTTAGGGATGAATGGCGGAATTTACTGAAGTGTCTTCAGAAATATTTCACCTGGGGACAGAAAGTAGAAAAGAAAGATTTAGCCTATTGCAAAATGCAGGGTGTTTAACCCCTATGTAACTGTGTATCTGTATAGGCATAGCAAACAAAAACCAGTATTTGCTAACAAATCACCGTGTTTCTAACAGTGCATCTGAGGTAGCTGCATGGCCCCATTATCGAAATGTCTGCAAGCTTCACAACATTGAATGTTTTCTCTCATAACATCCCTGCCAAGGAGAGAATGCCTCTGTCCTCCTTTTGCAGACAGGGAACCAGGAGGGAGTTCAAAGCATTGTTTTGCAAAGTCCGCTGCACTGAACTTGAACATCTGAACTTGTTCCTGAATTTGTTCCAGCACACAGACTGCTGTGGCTCAGACCTATGTGCTGTGCTGTTTAGCCCTCCCTGCTGCAGAGAAACGCCCAGGAGAGAACACATCTGTGTAACACCGCTCGTCATACAGATAGGTATAGCTGTGTAGCTGTATAGCTCTGCTAAGGCAGACATCATTCCTGGCTCATGCGAAGCAATGCCAGTTGGTCCAGACAAACTACAAGGACTGCAGAACTTGAGCCAGGTTGTTCAGAGCGTGCCCGGGTGCCTCCAGGTGACAGGGCCATGTTTGTACCACTGCCCTCCTCGCGCTTGCAGAGGTGGTCAAGGCTCTGCCGCTTGTGCCCCAAGGCACTGGCTGTCACAGCCAGTGGAGCTTTCTGACATCTGTCTGAAATCTAAGCCAGCTGGGGACCAAATCAGACCCCATCTATCACGCACTGTGGGTATTGAGCTCAGCGCAAAGCAACGCAGTCTTTTCCAAACCACAGCTAAAGAAGACGGTGTTAGTACTGCAAGACTAGAGATGTTAATCAAAAAAGGGGAGATCTGGTCTACTATTCCTCTCATCCTGATGAGATTCAGATTGTCCTTCCCAGGAGACTGCACTCTTAAAGTAGAAAAGGGTCTAATTTTTTGGGTTACTATTTATAGGTACACCCTTAGCAAGGAGAAACCCTGGATTCTGCTTCCTGCTTCCATGTCGGTTTGGGCATTTGATCCAATGACCTTTAATGAGGTAAACTCAACACGACATGTCAAGGGTTTTATGTTGTATGAGGCGGTCATGACAAAGTGTAGAATGGAGCAGTGTTAATCAATAGTTACCATGACTGGCAAGTTGTTTCTCTCAGTCAGCACTGGAGATCGCTGCTAAATTATTTCCAGTAGTTCCTTCTCACAGGGAAAGGGGCAGCGGGCAGGGGGCAGGGGGAGGATTTTTAAGGCATACAAATGGGATGAGGGCAATAGGTTAGAAAATTGCCTGGCATGAAAGCAGGTGCTGAGAGTGCTGGAAGACAGAACTATTGCTGCTGGTGGCGGTGGCACAGGACAAATAGGAAATGAGAGCCAAGAAGTAGATGTGCCATGCAGGGTGTTTGCAGAGAGAGTGGGCTGTGCAGCGTGAGGAACAGCGTAACGGGGAACTGCTGTCACCTTTCCCTCTTTCTTTAAGTGAAAAATGAGAGCAGTGATCTTTGCAGATGTCTAAAGAGACACCTAATCTTTCTTTTATTCAGTGTATGTATCATTTTAATTAAGAGCTGCATGCCTCCCAAGCTGGGTCACATAATGATAGCGCTTCTGCTCTCTCTCCTCAGTGTTGGGTCCTGCAAAAAGGGAAGGATCTGGCTGTGAGGCTGCTGCCCCAGCTCTGGAGCCTTCTAGTGGTTTCTTGGCATTCGGGACCTCACTACCAAGGCTGTCGCCACAACTTCTGTTTGTCTGCAACCACTCAGAGATCATGCGGGAAGCTTCACTCCTGTGCCAAGGACATGCAGGTGACTGGGCGGCAGAGGTGGGCGAGTGTCACCTGAGTGATTTTCAGCATGTAAAGTTGGGTACCCAGCGGGACTGCATGAAATCAAAGAAGTTTTCATTTCCCGATAGAATAATTTTCCTTGGACCTTTCCACATATCCCCCCCCACCCCCCCCCACCCCCTCCACCCCCCCCCTCCTATATATATATATATATATATATATATATATATATATATATATATATAAGTCCTTCAAAACAGATGCTAGTCTTGAAAAGGTTTGAAGAAATTTCAGCAATTAAGGCAGGTGATGTTTAACGTTAATTGTTTTCATACCAAACCATGCTCATGGTGCTAGTCATCTTCTGTTCCATGGACTGTGTTACAAAAGTGGAGGGAATGAAGAGTGTACTATGAACTCACCGAGTTTCCTATCTGTTCTTCAGGTTTGTTTCTCTTCTTCACTGGGACAGGAGAGGTATTCTTAGTTTTAAACTTTAATCCTTAGTTCTTTTAACTCAGATTTCAAAACTGCAGAAAGCCAACGCAATCTTTACAGCTCCAGGCTAGCAGAGAACAGAATGTTTGAGGCACAAAAGCAGGCAATTCAATCCGTCAGTCAATCAAATGGCTAGTGTCCTTCTCTGGTAGGCAAATAATCCATAAAACATCACGTCAAATGTTAGAAATTAATGGTCTCCCCTTAGTTCAGGGAATAGAGCAGGGTGTGCTGGAGTTTCTCTTTATACAGGGTAATATTGCTTGCTAGAGTAGGAGACTTTAACGATTAATTTTGGCAGTGTCTTCAGTTATAGTCAGCTGTCATTTATTATCTACGATCATAGCAACGTGACAAGTTTTTCTTGGCATTGTAGACATTTTCAGAGAACATTAGAAAGATATCTAAGTTGAGTGAGAGATACAGCACCTAATGGGGGTAGGATTTTGAAGTCTAGTTTAAGGAAAGGGATGTGCATGATGCCTACAACTTCCTATCTCCAAACTGCCAGTGAGTAGTTAAACAGAATTTAAACCAGTTTCCTCCCGGTTGGTGGGCACCAAAGCCTTCCTTTTGGTGGTCACTGAAGCCCGATCCAGGAACAGGATAATGGGTCATCTGCCAATTATTCAAAAGCATGCTAAATAAAAGATGCAGAGCTGAAGTGTTATGAAGCATTAGGATTTGGTATTGACCAACATTTGCATAAAGAATAAACAGGGTTGTTGGTTTAGGAAAGTTACATAAACAATATTTTGCCTTACCACCACACTTGAAAGTAGTTACAATAGTTCTGTTAAAATATGTCAGATCAATCATCCCGAATTGGTGAGCTATAGAATAGCCCTGACTGGTATTCCCTGTCTCAGGTAGCATCCTATGACTGTTTCTTTATACTTTGTTTCTTAAATAGTCAATTATAAAAAATAATTACACTTCACAGTTTGCAAATAATTTAATAATTTAAAGAAGCACTAAATTTACTTCAGGAATGATACCTCAGCTTTGAAAGCTTACTAGGAAACTGGATTTCAATATCTACTTTTTTTCCCTCTCTGTAAAAAATATGTCTAAGTGCAGAAAAAATACTGTGGAACTAAAGCAAGTACTTTTACAGTAGATCTGGTAGTGAGCAGTGAGTAGCTGAAGCAGTAAGTTAGACATCAACAAAGTCAGCATTTAATTTCTGATTCTTGAGCTTTAGCCTGCCACTAGTGAGGCAAGGCTAAGCTTTGCAATAGTGCACGCTCAAGAGAGCCTTGAGCTAGCTCTGAGTGAAAGCTGTGCCTACAGCTGCACTGCGTACGCAAGTTGGCTTGGTCGTAGGAACAGCACCTTACTGTGAACACTGCCTTGTGCCCAAACTAATTCTGCGGGTCCAGGGCTGCACAACCATCGCTACACCACTTGTGCTCTCCTGGCTGCTAAGATCAGCTGCACAGCGGCTCTGCACTGAGCGTTCTGACACACTGCCAGCATACCCTGGGTGCTCTGCTGGCCTCAGATCTTGCTTCTGCAGGTCTGCACAGCTCCACTTACCTCTTGGTTGCGGGCCAACAAATGGGCAAGGAAGAGATTGTCTGGGCTTTGTTTTGTTTTGCTGCCAATGCTCTGTGAAGGTTTTATGGACAATTCAGCCTCAGGTTATAGTGAACCGTGGTGAAGGACATCTCCATGGCTCACTGGCTGTGTGTTGGTGCCTGACCTTCCTATGTAGCTATGCAGTGGTCACTCATTAGCACAAC
This sequence comes from Falco naumanni, assembly GCF_017639655.2. NCBI lineage: Eukaryota > Metazoa > Chordata > Aves > Falconiformes > Falconidae > Falco > Falco naumanni. Next base: position 87,515,760 of record NC_054058.1, on the reverse strand, counting down.
TAGCTGTTCTCCCTTGCTTTACAATTTGGCTAGTCAGAGATTTTTAAAAATAGAACATCTTCATAACCACAGTGCATCAGAGGAGAGTAACTGCCTTCCTTCTTTCAACTTTGAATGAATCATGGAGTTAATCATGGACACTTAGAAAGCTGTATTTCCAAATATCAGGCAGCTATTTAAAACCTGTGACCAGCTGTCGTTGTGTCCTGATGGAGGTTGGATGTCTCTGAAATGTTGACAAATGCACTATTTGAAAATAAAAGCAAGTTATAACACACCAGACTGCAAGCATCTGTACTGTGAAGGCTGGATGCAAAGCTTAGAAAAGAATGCGGAGTGGGATTGCACACTGACAGTTCTCAGGCGTTTTTATTCAAATGTTTCATTTAGGATGATTGAAGACCTCCATGAGCAATGCCATCAAAATAAATAAATAAATGCAGACAGGCTACGAGCATGCAGCTATCGTGGGAGAATGACAAACAAATACCCACATATCACTCTAATGAGGTCCCAGCTTGTCCACTGTGTTGGTGTGACAGGCTCTGTGGGTTTCTGAAATGGTATCAAAGCCGTCACTGACTCCTGATGGTGTACAGATGTGACATCCCTAAACACTTGCAAGTGTGTGCCTGTGTGCACACATGCAGACATGCACATTCCCGTTCCTCTGTGAGTCTGTTTGTGAGGACAACACATTATCAGAGAATAAACATCATGGGAAACCGCCTTGAGAGCTGAGGTGGCAGGGAAGGGGAAAAGCAGAAGGCATAGCTGTTGCCTGGTGCCTTCACCCTTGCCTCCTGCCCCAGCAGTACCCTTTGGTACGTACAGTCCTCTGCACCCACTTACCTTCCAGTGAGGTCAAGTTCAGCACTATCACAGTGAAGAGGACTGTGAAGCCCTTCCTCACCTTTCTTTCTTTCACAGCATAGCTCAGATGCCTGAACCACTCTTCTGCTGATGATCCAAAGTTTGTACTAGCTCTCTTTGCCATGGACTGTTGGAAGATCCCATGGACCATGCAGCCGATCTCTAGTCACGTTGATCCTTCAGTGAGGGCACTTGAATGTCTTCATAACCTCAGCAGCATCCTTTCATCCCTGTATGGTGTCATAAAAATGTTTAAGGAAAGGTATAGGAACAAGAAAATTATCCAGTGATAAACTGCAGAATATTCTTCCAGCCGGCCAGGGGCTTCCCGAGGTGGACGTAGTGTCTTTGCCTTAACAGCCTGTTATGGATTTTACTTCCATAAATTTTTCTCTAAATGATTTTTGATCCTATGACAGCATTTAAGATCTACTATAACTTGAGACAAAAAAAAAAAAAAAAAAAAAATAAAATTGTAACTTAACTCTGCACTGGGTGGAGGCGTAACTTCTTGTGTTTGTTTTACACTGCTTTTTGCTAATTGTGTGGTCTTCAGACATGGATCTCCACTACAGAGCCTCACTGCTGGAGTGCACGGCCAGCATTCCACATTTCTAAGGTGTAACTTTGTACAGGTCTCTGTTAATACATGTTTTGAAAGGCATTAGGGAAAAGTGTTATACAGCATCTAGCAGTGGTGTTATGGCACCTCTGAAGGATCCTGAGCCGAGACTGTGGCTGCAGTGTGCTAGGTGCTGTACATAGATATAGATATGCAGAGCTTTGATATGGTGGGTGAGTCTTAGCTTTGGGCAGTTCTTTCCAAGGCCAGGCAAAACCAGAATGTTTTAAAGCTAAAAGGACTTTATGTTTCTGTATGGGTGTTTCCTTGTATTTACATCTTGTAGTAAGACTGAAACCTTAAGAAAGGCAGATAAAAGAGTAGAAATAGGAAGTATTATTAGCCACATTTTACAGGTGGAGAAAGTACAAAAGAGTTCATGAACTGCCTGGGGTTGCCCAGGAGATGTTTGTGCTTCTGCTGACCTGTGACTGTTGATGACATGAATGTTTGCTGAAACATTTTCAGCCTGGGAAGCTCCTGAACAGGTGTGTCAGGATGCCAGGGAGTGTGAGAGAACAAGCATCCATGGGGAGGAATGGACACTCATGGCTTTCATACTGTCTGGTGGGGCTCATCTCTCAAGGGAGAACATGAGGGCAGAGGGCTTGTAAGTTTGTGCAGAGCTAGAGAAAACGGCGGAAGGCTGAAGCTTGTAGGTCCAGCATAACAAAATCAAAAGAGAGTGGGCAGGTATCTCAGGGGAAGATACCTTAAGAAGCTCATGACACATCCCTCTTTCTCCCTTTCACAGTCTCATGACAACTCTTTCCTCTTCCCATTTTAAACTGAATTTCTGTTCTCATGTTACTAAACGGTTACCAAATTTCATCAAAGTGGCTGTAATAATTCAGCACTGGATGAACTGATTTCTTTGTCTTGGTCTTCATCTCATTTTATGTGTGAAAAGTGCTGCAGGATCTGTTAAAGAGGGAAAGACAGGTTAGGAAAAATCAGGGGATTAATCCTGTGGCCTGATGGGTGAGGCACTCATCTGTGTATGTTAGAAATTTCTTCTGGTCTCTCCTCAGAGGAGTTTGTAAATGCATAATACCACAGAAGTGATTAAGAGAATTCCATGTCTTTATGCTTAGGGAAAAATCTCCTGGATGATGGAGATTTAAATATCAAGGACAGACTTGAACCTGGCATGTCCTATGGATGTCCTGCTTAAGTATTACCTTTTGGCTTAAATAAACCCACTGCCATAGTCATATCATCAATCTCGTCTCTCCTGTTTTTTTTTCCCAGCTGACAGTAACAAAGCAATTCAACACAACCTGCAGTATCTCCTGTTGATATTAGATAAGCCATTGCCATAGCAGGCCATGCAGAGTAGTCTAAGGGGAAGAACACAAGCAGATCCGTAATTCAAGGTTTGCATTGCTTTAATGTTTTCTTCCTTACTGTTATAATATCCATTAAGTTGGTATTAATGTATGCTACAGCATCTGGACCAAACTAAATAGTTCTTTTTTTATATTGCAAACCCTTGCAATGCTCAGCCCTTCTGAAATAGGATACGTGAGAGCAAGAACTTCATTTGATCTTATTAACTCATCTGGTTTTACAGATGAGCTAAAAACTCCAACAATTTACATTTTTAGTTAGGAACAATCCAAACCTGATATTTGATGTTCTTTGTTATAATCAAATTGAGACTGGAGTATATCTGTGTGACATGTTACTCTAGATTTTTAGTCTCTCTTCCTGTGTATTCCCTCTCTTTCAAAACCTAAAACCAGACGGAAACTTGCTGGATCAGGGACCACATCTTCCATTTAGTTTAGCACAGTGGCACCTGTGAGACACACATTACAAAGTACAATTGTAATAGTGACACTGCAGAAACTCAGCAGGAGTCGACCAGATTTACTTTTCCAGACATTTCCCTCTTCTCCCAGTTTTTGCTTCTGAAGTGTTTGAATTAATCCCTGTCATAATGCAAAAACAATCTGGGTTGATAAGAGAAACAATTTTTGGATTTGTGAGAAAGATGTGCGGTAATTTATAAGAAATCTTCTAGTGAAGACCTCCCCATACTTCTGCTGTTTGGCACTGTGAACATGGAAGCTATTTATTTTCTCTATAGTAATCAGGGATACATGACTGTAATCATTTCAGTCAATATAGCTATAAGAGAGAAAAAGATGTTTGTCAGTCTCAGTCCCAGTGTGAAAATACAGTTTTTCAATCAATTTGTAAATTGATTTATATAATCTGGGACTTGCTCCCTTTTGTAAAAGCTTATCAATCTGTCCCAGTGTCTAAAATTAATATGCATCCAATCAAATACATTTCTTCAAGCAGCTTATGGGAACTGCATGGATTTTAACTAAATCAATTAAAAAAGTTTTGGTTAAATTAGTGTAATCTCTGCACAGCCCTCAGTCACGGAGTTAATCGAGGTTACTTTCATGGGAACTTTGCTTCATCTTTTATCTTCCTACCAAGTCAGTAGAAAATAGTGGTTGCATTGTGAGATGACTCAACAAAAGTAAGACAGCATTAATCAGTGGGAACAAATTTTAATTTGTATAAATGTAAACACAGTTTCTGAAATAAAACAAACTATCTTCACTAGGCTGTTGCTCCCACATGAACAGGTTACAGCACCCAGCCTTCTTACAGAAGTGACGGTCTTCCCGATGACTTTGCATACACTGCTTTCTTCAAGGACCTGTGTGAGACAAGACAAAGAGAAGATGGCATTAGCACCCAGCTGTAAGCTAACCCAAAAGTATTTGTGTCCCCAGTTCATGCATGGAAACTCAGTGTTATATGGTGATTACTCATGTGTGCTATAGCAGTACAGCTAACTCGGGCACTTCATGGCATTACACAAATTGTCGTGCTATCGAGTGCCGACAGGTCTCCTTTTTTCAGGATCCCTGATCCCAGTGTAAGTTACAGCAAGATTCTTTAATGGGTACCTGCTGAAGAAAAGTTTCCATGGGAAGTTAGAAAAAACAGAGGTCTACCCTGGCCTGTTACCTCCCTTTTGGCATGTTTCAGATCTTAACTCCCCAAGCATCACCTGTCAAAGGCCAGGCAGCTGCAGGAAGGCAGGCAGCAAAGACATGACTGATGCAATCACGGGAAGGTACGTACCAGTGGAGGACTCCACAGCTCACCAGTGGCCTTTTGTGACCACTTTCTCCTGAAGGTGATGCACACGCCCCATGCTGAAAAAGGTACAAAGACAGTGGAAAGACCAAAAACTGCTCTTGGTGGAAGTTCTGTTGGCTTCAGCGGTGTTCTGTGAGAATACTCTGACTCCTGGGATAAAAGAGTCTGCTATTTATATTTGAACTGCTATTTGAAGTCACTATTGTATACACAGGATATGCAGAGAATAGCAAGGTTAGCAACAGAAATCATTTCAATATTGTATCACACAAAGGGCCTTGGATGCTAGTGAGACTTTGATTTCCCCTATTATAAACAGAATCACTGACTGAGCTTCAGAATAGTTTGATCTAAGTACTGAAGAGATGAGCTCAGATTTGGATCTAGCTTCTGTGTTTTGGAGGTAGTATTACCGCCAGCTGTGCATTCCCACCTCCCTCCTCCTGGTCTAAAGGTGGAGCAACAGGGTGCAGGCTGCAACAATTGTCCCTTTGCCTGGTTGCAGGAGCAGCAACCTTTGGGAGAAGGAAGGAGTCAACGACTGCATGGAATAAACAGCTTAGGTCATCTTAGAGCCTTTGAGCACTTCTTTCAGAGCCCTAAATTTAGATATTTGAACATTTAAGAAGGGTATGTTGATAAAATGTAATGACCTGTAATGTGTGGGGGTACAGACCAGATCATCTAGCCTTTTCTATAGAACAACAGAGCTACAAACGTATATACTCATGAATGTTATCATTGAAGTGAATGGTTTAGATTTGTTCTGGGCACTGCTTCTGATTCCCCAGAAATGCATGTGTGTTCGGTAGGGAAATGATGTGGTAGAGTTTGGATTGTGTGCACCTGGAGGGTGGATCTATTTTGTGCTTATAAAGTACAGCTGGGATGCAGAAATTTCATATATTTTGTAAATGAATCAGCCAGATAGAAATAGGGAAACAGCCAAAATAAAATATGGGGTTCTTTTTCCAAGGACCTGCTGGAACTAACAAATTTTTCTAAACAATAATACATTTATTTATTTTTTTTAATTTGAAAGAGATTATTTGTTAGAAATGAATGCTACCAAAAGCCAAATATATAACTGATAAGAGCTAAAGCAAGACAATCTAGAGCAAGAGACACAGAAACAGTATGGACTCATGGAAGCTAAAGATTAGCGTTTGAGATCCATGAGCTGCTTCAGCAAAGCCAAGAAGGTGCCCAGTGGAAACACCTTGGAGGGACTCTGTCATGAGGGCTGTCTCCTGAAACCTGCTCAAGCTGTATCTTACAAGCAGCAGCACTATCACCTCCACACAAGTGGTCTTCTTGGGGCTTGTTCTTCCATCTCAACAGGGGAGGAGGTGCATACCTTGTGTGTTGTGTGCAGCAGACTGGGCTGGTGGGAGTGCAGCAGAATCAGGCACAGCCCCACAGACGGAAGGCAGTGAAAGGCCAGCCTGCCTGGCAGTTTCTGCTCTCTTGCATGCACCAGGCTAACTCTTGCAGGGCGAGCCCTGGGCCAGGACAGATGAACCCGGCAAGAACTGAACCGACTTTATATGCATCTGCTAGAACATCTCTGCAATACGCCTGACAGCAGACTTAGAGATGCCTGAGCAAACGCACCACAGAGGCAGCTTAAGTTCATGGCTTACTAGCTGTCGTTCCCTGTCACCCGAAGCCACTCCTGAGCAGGGACTGCCCCTGTGGCACAGGTCCCCCTGGTCCAGTGCTGGGTCGGTAGAGCCGGGGTGGGTGTCTATGCATCCCGGACGCCGTTCAGCCAGTACGCACAGGGCTGAGCACGAGCCCCATCCTGCCTCGCACAGAACTTGCATTTCGTGCTCAGCAGATTAAAGCCACCTGAAGTTAACTTGCATAATGCTAAATTCTCTGGCTTAGAATTAAAAGGACAAAAATGTGTTGAGCCTCGTTCCACAAAGCCATTGATGAAACTCTCCACCAGGCCTTCGCTCAGGAGGGCTTGTGACTGCATGTTGGGGCTGATATTTAAGTGAAGGAGATTTAAACACTCACTTAAAGGGGGTACATTCCTTAGCTGGCCCTAGTGGAAACACTAGTGTGGCTTCGTACACATTATTAGTTGTATCACGTCCTAAATATGGCATAAATTGAGAAGTGGTGAAATCAAATAAACTACAGAAAAAAAATAATCCTTCCTATAATTAGAGACAGACTACAAAACATTCCATCACACAAATAAAACATACGTGCTAGTGAAACAATATTGTCAGGTTTAATGATTTATAACCTATTATTTTACATATATCCTACAACATCAAAACTACCGCACGTGCTTAAAAACAAAAGAAAAAGCAACTTATGAAAATATTGGTGATTAAATAGCATAGACACCATGCTTCTTATGTGCCAAATAATTTAAATATTTTTTTTGATAGTTCATCTCTCTGGATTTCATCCCCACCTGTTTTTGGTTTTATATATATACACTTGTATTTCAGCTCCAGCCTTGCAAAAATACAGACTTCAATGGAAATGCAGACACACAGGAGTGCTTTAAAAGGGTTGTTTTGTTTTGTTTAACAAGATTTATGTAATATACTTTAGGCTATTTTAACATTTTTGAGTCTTCTGCTTGATTTAGTATTTTCCATTCTTCTCAACATTTAAATAAACCTTCAATTTATTTATCCCTATTACCCAAACATTCCTTTATTGAAACCAAATTTTTTTATGTGTACAAGCTGCTGGGGACAAAATCATAGCTTTCTGAAATCAATGTTTACCTGAAGTTTAAATGAAAATTTTTATGTCTGAGATTCTTAGGAGACAACGTTGTCTTGCAAGGAACTGAAGTAATTTAAACTGTTAGTGAATGCCAGCCTCCATGCTGCCTCAAAAGCAGTTTAATGTTCTTCTGATATTAATGTCTACTGTTAAAGATATAAAGTCTATCACTTTTTCCAGTGTGAAGCCAAAATAAAGCAGGGCAGACCCATTTATCCTTTCACTGCTGTTTTGAACTTTTGGCTTGCTGTGCTGAAGAAAAAAGGTACAGTTTTCTTTTAAACATGAAGCTTAATGTGATCTTTGATCTTTACACTTCAAAAATGTTTTTTGCCTGGAACGGTCTTCCACAGATGAGTTATAAATCCCTGAAAACAGAAATTTATAATGGAAAATCTGTCACCACGTTAATTATGGTAGCATAAATGTAATGCTGCTTCTATAGTTAGTCACTGCTTAGAAATAAAAACAAGGAAAAGAAGATGTTCTGACATGGAAGTCTATTCTCACGGTACTCAATGTCAAATGGTCAATATTTAGTCAACTGTGTTTTTAAAAATTGATATCTATAGTGCATTCCTTTGCATATTTTTCTTTTGAGAACTTTGATTTGTTGGTATATAAAAGCTTACATTTCCACTAACAGGTAGGAGTTGGAAAAGGATGAAGATTACATATGTAAAAAAGCTTCATTGCATGATAAAAAAATCTCGGATGTTTACTTAGAAAAGCCATTAACTGGTTTAAATTTTTTTTTTGACCCTGCAATCTTTGTCAGCAATTTAGATTCAAAGACTCTAAATTTAAAATTTCCTATCGATCTCCTGTAGGACTTGGCTTCCTTCTGATTGCTTCTGGACTTATGCTGGCTCTTTAGGCTTTAAAAGAATTTGGAGGAGAGGAATCATTTAAACATAATGTAAATGATCTAATATGGTAAACCTCATAGGCATTTAATAGATTGTGTGTTTGTGTTTGGTTTAGACATGATACTGAGAGCATATGCTGTAGTATATTAGTATGTATCTATTTGGCACAGGGAAAAAGCATAAATCGGTACAAATTTCACAACGACAATCTTCCAGGGAATATCCAAAGAAAATTATAAAGGAAAAACTGTCTGGTGATACAGCATGCTGTGCTGAAAGGTCTTCTGGACTTTGAAAAGGCATACAAAAAGCGTAACATAAAAAATGCTTATGAAATGGAAATAAATACCTTTTGCACTACAAAGCACTATCATAAAGCTGACACTGCGATCCAAAGATTTTGGCCTTGGTTGCAATATTTGTGATCCACTGAATTTTAACAGCTCACGGCACATGTATTTAACCCTTTGCGTGGTTCAGAGTGTGGCATAAGGATCTTTTAATATGACTGAAAATAAACAGGAACAGAGCAGCTAGCTGTAGCAGTCCTGCTGAGGTAGGTATCTGTTAAGATGCTGGGTGTAATACAGAAAAAAAGACTTCATTTTTATGGTTTGGTTTGGTTTGGTTTGGTTTGGTTTGAATTCTCCCAAACTCCTCTGTGTGAGGAGTTCTGTGCTGTTCTCCTTCTGCATAATTGTATCATAATCATCTTTTCTATTTCCAACTCTGGTTTAAAACACATTTCTTCCTAACAGACTACTGAACATTAAACCTTCTGTGGAAAGATGTAATTGTAGGAATCTTCGGAGGGAGCAGCCCTCCTCAGTACTGGTCCTGGGTGATGTTACAGGATCTGGCAGTACTGCAAAACGTGTTCTTATTCCAAGCATTGCTGGGCACAGAAAAACTGTTAAGTGCACGTCGAATTTAATTCATCATTATCATCTCATTTACGCTGCATTTTGACTGGTCTTCACTTTCCCTTATCCTTAAGTCGTAACACTCAGACCAGCCAAAAATAACAGTGTGAAAAAATGTTGTTACTATTGGTCCTGGTCACAAACCAGCCTAGGCAAAAAGACACGCTCTCCTGTCATTGCATGCAAAGCAGCGAAATACAAGTGTCTTCTGCAGAATTCCTTCACTGTCCCCCTTGTACAGGAGGTCTGAGTGACATCTGTCATCCTGGGATCCCACCTTGGTATTGCTTTTGAAAATGTGCAGTGTGCTGGCAGCAAAACCAAATAGTGTCTTAACATGCAGTGCTGTATTATTTCTGATTTTTTGAGGTCTAAACTAGGCCTTGCTCAGACACTTGGGTATTTTCCTCACTAAAGTAAAAAGGCATTTGTAACTCAGAGCAATTAATGCAGAAAAATACTTCACTGAAGAAGACGGGGCAGTTTATAGGCTTCAAATAAATTAAACATTGAGCTGAAAACTGTGGAGAAGCCAAATGAAAGCTATGAGTTTCTTTGCCTTTGCTAGGATTTTACCTTTAGTTAGCTAAATCTAAATAAGAACATACCTTTTTCTTTGTTGCTGTTTTTCTTCTTTTATTCCCCTTAGTGAAGGCAAGACCTTGCATCTGACATAGCAAAGCAAAAGAACATTTAATTCAGGATCCAGATTTTGCAGTTTGGGTCCATCTGTGATAAGAACAGCGTGTGAACTCATGGAAAAGCTTGTGTGAATTTTTAATGAATTGGCACTAGCCCATTATGATACAAACTAGAAAACTGCACATAAATGCAGCAAGGAACTACCGTACGGAAAAGAGGTGCTTCCTTAGCCCAGGGTTCAGCCCAGTCCAGCCCAGTGCACTCCAGCAACGTGCAGAGAGTAACAGATCCCTGCAGCAGCATTTGACTCCATCTCACAGAGCTGCTGCAGTGTTAATAACGGAGCATGACGAGAAGCACTAAATTCCTTACAGGCAGGACACAGAATAACAAACTCTGGGAGAAGCATTTGTATTTTAATCTGGTAACCTGATTAAAACTAGTTACCTTATTTTCAGCAAAAATATTGCATGCTAACAAATGCAAATGTTTGTAGTAGGTTAAATAGACTAAAAAAGCCATAAAGTCTAAAAAAAAAAAAAAAAGAAAAAGAAAAAGAAATTTCCTTTATTTTTGTCCTCAAATGATTTGTCTCTTTTTCCAAGGAAATGAGAAAAGACAAGTTCATTTTAGGTCAAAGCGGTTTTTATTTCATTATTTGATCATTTTTTTGGCAACCAAACTATACAAACAGATATTCGCATAGCTCTGGTTTGTAGTTCTGGTGATGGCAGTTTTCCAAGATGTATTTGGGAAACAGTTAGGCTCCCACAAGTCCATTTATTAGGAAAGGAAGTATATTTGGGATTTCATAATTCTTTCTTACTTTACCCTTGTATTCGGTTTTCAGGGTTGCAAGGAAGCAAAAAAATGAATCTTTTTAAGGTGAAGCACACAAATTTGAACTTAATATGCAATGTGAAGAATGAAAATTCCTTTTCTGGGTAGAGTTTGAACACTCCTTTAGTAAAGATTGCAGACACACGGTAATAATCTGAATTATGTTAAGATATGCAAATAGTTTTCTATGGAAACCAGAAAAAGCTGCAAACTTTAAATCCCAGATGGAGTTCTTATTAAGGAAACCTTGTACTTTTGAAAATCCTATTTCTCCATCTGCTTGTAATAGCTTTCAAGTGTCTGTCTGTATAATTGTAATGATGATTTCTTTGGGTCATATCCTTTATTATTTATTACATAATTCTGCTCCTTCCCCCCGGATGCAAATGTTCACCTTATCGGTCAGCAAGGATTAAATTCAATTTCTTTGCTGATCTGAGCAGGGGAAAGGGCTATAGTTGCAGCACCTTAGCAAAAGCTCCACAAAGGCAGTGTGCAGCTTGAAACTCTTCTTCCTCAAACCCTTTGCAGAAAGAAGTTTTGTGCTGGAGCCCCCCTTCCATCCTTACGGTCTGACTCATTCTGACTCACTTAGAGAAAGCAGTCAGCTTTACTCCTTTCTGGGAAAGTGCTAAAAAGGAGCAATCCTGCTCCAAATAAATGCAAATAAGTAAGCTGTAAGCATCTGGGAAAAAGCAGTTAGAGAAGTGAGAAATTATTTCTTGTCATCCAGTATTCAGCTGCAATGTAATTTTGGTTGCTATTTTCTTTCCTGACCAGGGAATGAAGTTCACAGGTTGTGAATCCAAGCTCAGTACATGATGTGGGTAAATAATAGGCCACATCTGGTTCAATTTCTGTTTCATACTGTTGTTTGGAGGTGCTTATCCAGTCATTTCAGTTTAAGAATGCAAGCAATTTCATTGACTCTAGTGCATTGTTCAAGCGAGTTAGCTTAAACCTCGGCTGATTTACTTGGAGAAACGTTATGGTTTCTCGAAGACCATTCTGGCCTCTCACCTTATTTGCTTGCATGTTCCTGAGAAGATAATACAGAAGCTAGAGGTTCACCCTGCTGATATATAAAAATGTCCAAATCAGTATTTACTAGAAACTGCTTACACTGGGTGACAGCTTTGGCTGGGAGCGTCGTAGAGCTGTGGCCATAAAACAGCTGCACCTGCCCCGAGAGCAGCGATGGACGGGGGGTGCCTGCTGCCAAGGAGCCCTCAGCTTCTCCAGATTCCATAGGGTGCACTCAGATGGTGCTGGCTGTTCACTGGGGATCCCCCACTTGGAACTGGAGGTCGAAATACTGTGTTTTTCTGCGCGTAAAAGCAGTATTTTGCAGAAATGCTGTAAAGCCTGCAAACTCTGTAGTAGCCAGATGGTGTCAGTCTTGCATTGAAGCTTTGTAGTTACAGTCCCCTGGTGCTCAATAGAGTATAATAAATTCTGCTGCTCACATTTGTTTCACCTGTACTTGCCTAATGAAAAAAAAAAAAAAAAAAGAAAAGAAAAGAAAAGAAAAAGAGAGTGAATTGCCAAAACCCGCTATGAGCAGGTCACACAGCCTGTCCTTGAATCACAGTGAACTTTTGCAGACCAGAGTGCAAAATCTGCATTTCCTTAAACCTGAGAGTTCTTCTCTGAAAAATTGCTTGATCTGTCTGTCTTGATTTCATTGTCAGAATGACCGACTCTTGCAGAAATGCTTCTTATCAGAGAGAGACACAGGAAATAAAGAGTACCTGCAAGACTTCAAATGGGCTAAACCTGTCTAGAATTGAAGAAACCGACAGCAGTGAACGACAGACCGTTTTAAGGCAGGCACCATTACCAATAAAAAAAATTCTCATAATATGCACAGTCACAACACATTGCTAAAATGGTAATTATTATATAATCCACTAGTTAATGCAAACATTATGGGCTTTTGGATGAGCTGTAAAACCAAGTTCTTGGCTACTCTTAACCTTCAGAAGTGATTTGGCACTTTGGCCGAGAGCTGGGGTGTTAACATGAGGATTCTGTCCAAATTCCATTTGGGTAACTATATTTTGCTTAACCGACATTTGCATGTAATTTAGTTAGATACATTATTATTCCTTGCTTGTCTCATACTGTAGTACAGAGCTGCTGTATTAAGAGCTGTTCCTGTCTTGCCAGACATGTTAATAATCCAGGACTAGTGAAGGGATTCTTGTTAGTACCAGAACAGGGTTGTGGTCAGTGTTTTGGAAGCTTGGAGTGAAAGTGCTCCATAAATAAATGTCCATAACCAAAGCTCTGTTTCAAATATCACAGATACCCTGGAAGCCTTGGCATTTGCTAGTGATGCTGAACTCCTGAGACTGCTGGTAATATCAAGGGAATGGGTTAGCATCCCTGCCAAACCCTGAATGAATAAAACAAGAAAACTGGTAAGAGGGCTCAAGAAATATATGCTGTGTGTCTTTTTCTTAGTTGATTTTTATCCATTTAATTACGCTATTTATTTTCAAAACTATCTGTTAACCAGTCTATCCAAAGTCTGTACACTGCTTCAGATCTGAGCAGCTCCAGTCTCCAGCAGAATGGACAGAGAACTTGGCCATTCTCCTCTGGGGCCTGGGTAGGGGTTGGTGTTGTGACTGCATCCTTGTTTTTCAGACAGGATGTTTTGGAGGGTGTCTTTAGGCAATTTGCCCTGTCTCCTCTGGAAGGTTACTCCCTTGCTGGTTTCTCTGAAATAGGGATGTTTTGTTGCCTGTCTTTCATGTACATCATCTTAGATATTGTGACCAGGACTGTTTTAGGGAAAGGCAATTGTCACAGTAACCAAAGCTCCTCAGAGCACAATCACGCAGGACTTCTGCTGGGGCTGTCTGGTCTGTACTGCGCTGCTACAACAGGAGCTGCCCACAGCAGCTGCCAGGGGGTGAGCCCAAGGCAGTGTTTGGCTGCTGCTGAGTCCTGCAGTCCCCTCTCGGCCTCCTGAAGGGCCATGTGTATGCCAGTGAAACGATCATGGGTGTAGTGAGTGCTGAAGTGCTCTGCTGTGACCGCTGGCAGTGCCTGTTGGCCCAGCCCACACGTGGTTCGGCCGAGCCACCCAGCACTCTCCAGATGGTGCCTGGGCCGGTTGCTGGGGACAGCCTGAGCCTGGGACTCTTCTCCCTCCGTGGTAGCAAGGATGGGGCCACTCTGCTGTGGAGGGACAGAGAGCTAAGCTGAGCGAACGTGACCTCTCCAGAGCTGGTAATGTCTATGTTTTGGGAGCAGAAAGAGAACTGAAGATGAAACCAAGCTGCAAATAGCAAATCCTTGTTGTTGTGCCCTGTGGCTCAGGATTGTACGTGGTTCTCTTCACAAAAAGTTACTTGAGTCCTGGCAAACCAAGACAAGTGGGACAGGGGAAGAAACAGAAAAAATTTTCTTGCCCATGGATTACATACCCTGTTTTGCCTAACATAGCTAGCCATGCAAGGGACTACAGCAGCCTGGCTGGTTTGTGGGGAAAAGCCGAAATCTGTCAGCTCTGTGTAGGTCACGAACTTTGGGACCTCTTCAGGACTAAGCAGGCCATGGAGATGGAGTGTCCTCTGCCCACTGTGCTCTCAGCGCTTGCATTCACCAAGGCAGATGACCCCTTTGAAACCCTGCTGCTGCTTTCCTCCTTCGCTGTAGTGAGCCTCTGCTGGTCTGAGTTTAGCTCGCTCACTTTATGCCTCTGGAAAAATGGTGACACATCTCTCTTCACAGCCTGACATCAGCAGGGACTTCCAGTCACTCACAGGCAGCATTACCACGCGCATTATGGGAGCCAGAGATGAAGCTGTTGGTTTCCAGTTCTCCCTCTAGTATCTTGCTGCTGTGAAACAGGTTGTTCTCTTCCAGTAGCAATGACCTCCATTCCCCCAAACCTTTTATCCTTAAAAACATTATACCAGGCTTGGCACTCTGTTACTTAGTCTTCTGTCTCACTAAAACTGTGATGAAAAAAACAATGAAAGCTGGTACTGTGTTGTATATAGAGAAAAAGTGATACTTTATGAATTTTACGATGCAAAGCATCACTTCCAGTGGGTGGCTTTCAGTTCATCATGCTTGTTGCTATGTGGAATCTGGGGAAATGCTGTCTCTCACACAAATGAGTTTAAAATGTATTTTATGTGTTGTAAAGTGAAAAGCACAACTTGTTTCCAAGTGGAAATAAATACAAAGAAAACCTATTAAGAAGAATGGAAACTAGATGATTCTGATTTTCCCTTTTGCTCTGTTGGAGTTTGATTTCTGCTCCCAGGAGTGCCGTTCTAAGAGTTATAATCTAGTAGTATCCTCTTTGTGGTTTTGGTGGCTACATAAGAGTCCTAAGAAACTTTTGTCTTTCTGGATTACTTTTTCCACTGAGTTCATAAGCCAAATAAAGGGTCTTCCCAACTCATTTGTACTCTTGAAACCATGAGGAATTTAAACAAAGGGGTATATTCTGTTTCTGCCTTACTGTGAGACAACTCCACAGGAACTCCCTTCACTTCCAAGGAGTTTATCTGGATCCACATAAGTGTAAATCACACCAGAATTTGGCCACTAAAAATGCAGCTGATTCAGACGTTGGCTTAGCATGGCTGGCATTAATGATCTCACTGTATTTAGAGATACAGCCAGTTCTCTTCCAACTTAATTTCCTTTTAGTTTGTTTTTTTTTTTTTTTTTTTTTTTTTTTTTATCCCCAGTGGTAATATGGGTTGAGATGATGGGTTACCTTACCTGGCAACGCAGGATGTAGAGTGACAGAAAACATTGAAGCAGTGGGAGATTGTTGGCTAATGCTGACGGTAGAAGTGCCATCCACCCCCTGTGAGCGCCCGAAACAGTGAAGACATAAGACATTTTCCAAACATGCAGTACAAATTAGAAAAAGGCCTTTTATGCCCTTGTTATTGCCAGTGCTGCAGAGAAAGGAAATTAGCAAATTGAAACCAAGGGCCCTTCCCAGAACAAGCTCTTCCTTATCACAGGATGTGCCACACTTACCTGTTGTTATATCCCAGCTCACTATTGGCTTTCACCTTGTCAGAATGAGCTTATCTGTGTTTTTTTTAATGTTTACTGAAGCTCTCAGCTTGAAAGTGATGAACGACTGATACTTGGGTGGTGCCACATTCCAGGAAATTTGTGAAGTAAATGCGAGAGACTTTTAATTATATGAAGTTGGGTTTGGAGCTGGGCTTTCCATACCCATTGCTATAAAATCTGCTGGCAGCAACTTCAGCCCCATTTGGAGCCCTTTGTGCTCTGATGGCAATGCAGAGGGTCTCAGAAGCTGCCATCAGCAGCTAATGGGATTTTTTCTGGCTGCACGTTGCCGTTTAGGCTACATCCATTTCTGGACAGAGAAAGACTTGCCTGTACATTGCAGTTTCTATAGGGATCATGGTGGGGAACACAGACCATTCAGCATGGGTTAGGCAGCCCAGAATGTCTCCAGATCACACCAGGGATGGAGTCACTATGGAACAACCCCTTGAACAGGGGAGTTGCAAAAAAGTTTTCCCTCCTTTGCTACTGCATGGCTCCTGCTAGTACTTGCTGGAAACAGTCAAGGAAGGAGCATCATGTCTTCTGTTACTATGTTTGGAAGTACTTCCAAGAAAATGTAATATGATTCTTCTATCTAATCACCTTGATTGAACATGTGTTGCTTTATTCTTTAAAGTAAGAAATATAGCTGGAATTGGTTCATTTGGAAACATGGATCCTCAATGGTTTTTGTTTTTATAAATTCTTTTGTTGCAGTGTAATTTTGAAAGCCTTGGAATTTCCAGGTGAACCTCTGGGAAGACTGGACCTTTATATAGATATAATGAAGGTGGGTTTTATTCTGAAACAATGAACATTTTTTTTAATTATTAATTTATTTGATTATTTTTGGAAGGTAAGGTAATGGACATGGATTTTGCATGGTGCTTACACAAAAAGCAAGAAATAGGACCATCATTGTTTTATTAGGTATTTACTTGTGGCAGTGCCATAAGATATTTTAAGGTTTCTTTCAGTTGTTTCTTGGTATCTCCCCTAATGGATGTTTTTTCCCACCTGCTGGGCAACAAAAACATGAACCAGCAGGCTCAGTGTTTTATTTTTATGAGATCTGAAAAGGATGGAAGAAATGGTATCCTCTCCACCAAGTGATCACACTGCCATTTACCACGTAGTCTCGTTGGTGAAGTCAGCACACGAAAATTGCAGGAAAGGCCTCCTTTCCCATTCATAAGATAGGACATGTATGCAAAGTTAATGCTCTTGGTACAGTGATCCTGGGGTTGTTTGCTTGTTGTCCAAGAAATCTTCCTTCGGCCTGTCCTATCACAAAGTTTCCAGTGGCACACTAGGCACAAACTCTTTAACACAGTGACTCTGCAGAAGTTCACCTCTGGCGTGCTCTCTGGGTGCCTTGGAGCACACCAGCTGCTGTATCCAAGGATCTGACCTCCAGGGACCTGCACCACGTAAGGTTTCTCGCAGGCAGAATGGATTACCTACCTGCTGTCATACCTGCACTGCCATGCTAACCCCAGGGCACCTGCTCTTTCTATGCATTTCTCAGCTGTTTTGTGCAGCCTGCACACATATGCATGATGTGGTTCTTCGAAAACGCTGTTGCAGGAACACACGGCTATTTCATTTTTCATGTAGCACCTTCCTGACAAACATATCACTATCACTTACCGTTTGGGTGCAAGGGAAAGACAGACATGCAGAGAGTCCCACAGGACACACAGACTCAGAATTTAGGCTCTGTCATTCCAGACCATGAAGTGATGGTCATTGATTCTTTGTTGTAGTAGGCCACGTCCTCTCTCTGGTACACAGTGATGATGCGTGGTATCACATCCAAGGATCAGCTGTGGGGGAGTGACTCGTTAGTATATAATTTTGCAGATTTCCATGAGAAGACAAATCACAATGGATTTGCTCATGACAAATCACCAGGCTACAGAACTGTGGGAATCCGGCCAGGTTACAGAGAGCAGTGCCAAACCGCTTCTGGCTAAAACCAGATGTACTGCCACTGCAGAGCTCCTGACCATAGCAAGGAGAAAAAAAGAAAAAAAGAAAAAAAAAGGTGTGAGATTTTGCATCATGGAATTAGCAGCCAGTTGGTTTATCATCCCTGTCTGGAGTTACAGCTCTGCCTTTCAGTTGCATGAGGGTGGAACACATGCCTCCTGGAGAAGCAGCATAAAACTGTATGGAATAATGCAAAGTATGTGGAAGGGCCAAAGCATATGCTTATTTGAAACAAGTGAATAGTAATTCTATATTAGTGAGGAGAGAAGTTTGCTGTGGCAACTGGTCCGGCCTGTGGGAATGCTGAGTTCCCAATGATTCCTGTGAGCATCCTACCTCTCTATCTCCCTAAAGAACACCCACAATTAGGCCAGATAAAGAAAAGGAAATAAAGCACCTAATGATTAAGTACTTGACCTCCTGACTGGGTACCTCAACTCACTGTTAGGCATTTAACTGCTGTGGAGAGACTCCAAAAACCACTGGTATGTTGAGTGCACTGCTACTCAGCACCAGCCACCAAGGTGTGCTGAGGGCTGGGAGCATGTCTAAGCCTAGATCCCTTGTTCTCCTTTTCTAGAAACACACAGAGTGTTGCTCTGGAGATGCACACTTTTCCTTCTACATGTGCATGGAAGAGGAAGAACAGCAACAATTTCTGCAACACTCCATCAATTGCAGCCTGAGGCCAGGGAGCTGAAGACTTTATTTTTGTGCAGTGACAGTAGTTTTTGATGGCTTGAGTTTCCAGTTCTCCAGTGGGAGGCATTTCTGTTACTTATTCCTTGCAGTATCAGGAAATGCTTTTCATTGAACCCAGTATTGCCTTTCAATATGTTTGGTGTGAGAAAGCCTAATGTTGAGGGGTGGGTGGGTTTCTGACATCCCTCTCCCCTTTGGGAGTGGGTATTAGTGAGACAGAGACAATTAAATTCCACCTACATCTAACTTGGGCAACATGGCAGCTACTCAGAATACTCTCCGAGTCTTAGAGTCTAGTAGATCTTCCCTAGTTCACAGACTCCAAGACAACAGAGTCCTGCTGACATCGTGTAAGGACCATAATTTAGTAATTAACCACCCAGAAAACAATAGCAAATAATACAATCACAAGCCCTATGGCAAGAAGAGTTTTATATCAGTGACAGGGACCCTACTACCCTTACTTCTGCATATTTTAGCAGGGCTTGTGAGTGGATGTCTCTGACCAGTTCTTTCATGGGAAGCATCTCTACTGTTTATGTAGCTATTTGGTTAATGTGTCTTGTTTGTCACGGTCATCGGTAAAGTTTAATAATAGTATGCTGCAGCAGAGGGCACAGAAAATGTGATAACTGAAGTTTCTTACCCGAGAAAATTTTAACTTTAAAAAAACAAATTGTCTTTTCAGGGCTCTGACGCACAAGTATTTCTCTCTTTTTCAAACTGAGGGTGATACCATTACCTAGGAAAATTGGAAAGTGGGACAAAAAGCTGTGCAACTGAAAAAAGAATGAACAGCATCTCTAGGAAAAGTCAACCTTTTCTTGTCTTTCTGTGCTGTGACCGGACAAGAAGGCCAGTGGGCAGGCACATTTTCAGCAGGGAGGTGTATTTTCAGAATAGTCTCTGTGTTTCTCATATTGACAATCACAGGATCATTAAAATTAGAATGGTGAAAGAAATCAGTGTGCTACTCTTCACATTGACCATGGAGCTGCTGCTTTCCAACCAAATCCTCTGTCCTGATCGGCCACTTGATATGCCAGCAGGCAGCCACAGTGGCACTTACGGAAGAGTCAGGCAGCAGTGCGGCTCTTAAACCATCTGTGAACAAGGGTAAGAACCCTGAGCACAGGGTAAAAGCAAACAGCTGAATAAGGGAGAGGAAAAAAAAAAAGAAAACGAAAAGAACACAAATAAGGATGTAGAAAGATTATTTGGTGTAAATTTAGTGTAAGTTTCAGTGCAAATCACTGGGACTGTAGTGGAGGTTAACAAACCAGTTATGAACCAGAGTATTTCAGACGCCTTTTGTCATTCTTTCCATTAGTACCAAGGTGATACTGAAGCGATGGCGCACTGAAATGGAAGTTGCATTGACTGCTAAATTTAGATACTTTTAAAAGGAATATTATTTAACTGGAAACTTGCTGAAAGCATTTCTACATTTTAGTTGTGTGTTGTCAATCACAACTGAAACAGTCCATATTTTAAAAAATATGAACCAAAACTTATTTTAAATTATGCAAACACTACTCTTGTCGTTTGAGTTAATGTAACAAAAATCGATTTTGAATTTTTGGCAGAAGCCCAGAAATAATTACTTGAATTTTACACGCACATTTTCAAGAGTCTTTTTCTGACATTCATAAATACCAGTGGAAATTTAACTCTTTTTTTACAAAATTGTGTTACACTGAATTCATGTAATATTTTAAAATATGCCAAAGGCTGTTGGAATAGGTTTCAGAGGTTTTTATCAATTCTGTCAATATAAATAAAATAAAACAGAATAGAATAGGATAGAATTGAGTAAATAGAACAGAATAGAATAGAATACAATACAATAAAATAAAGGATGGAAACATATTTGAGGCTGTTTTCAATTACAAAAAATTGTTGTCAGCTTGCTTCAAAAGACCCCATGGAAAAGCATGAGCAATGCTTTGCAAGTTGTTACTGAGTTTGCAGTTTCAGTAGGTACCGAGGGTTCTGACTCAGATCCAAACTTCGTGATGCAGATTCAGCTTTGCCATAAATTCAAATATACCAAGGTCCAAAAAAGTTTAGTGCTAAATCCAAACATCAGTGAAGACCCATCTTTAAGTTTGAGCAAGCTCCTAAGGTATGGTTGACATCTCACAGTGCTGTCAGTAGAGAGTGACTTCATAAAAGGCACCGATATAAAAGGTAAACTGAATGAGCTAATGTAAAATCAGTGTAATGGCAAGAGAATTGGATGTTTTTTTACATGAAGGTTTAAATAATTCATTTTATTCTTCCATTTTTGACATCTCAGCCCAGCTCAGGCAAAAGTGTGGGCTGAGAAGACAGCTACACTAGGTAAGCAGCCAATTAAAACAGACTTTCATAAAAGAGCAGGATGATTTTTCAGGACAGAAATCGTTATTTTGTGAGCACCAATATAACTTCCTAAATGTCTCACAGATGCAGTCTGCAAGAAATTGCATCCCCCTCCCAGTAAAAATATCTTCGCCACCTCAAAGAAGAGACCATCTGGAGGCTTACTCACTTTGGGGGATGCTGAGTTAATTGTGTGAAAGTCCAAATAACTCTAGGAAAGACATGCTGAGGAATAGCAGTAGAGTCTAATGTGATTTAAAGTAATATATCTCCAAATGAATTTGCTTCTGTATTGCTATTATTTAATCATTTGTATTATCATCATACTTGGGAAGCCTAGTCATAGGTCAGAGCTTATTCTGAGGGACTGAAAAAAGGAATTTGCTGAGTACTGTTGTACGCATTTAAACTAAAAAGTCAGTCAAAATGCAGTAATATTTCAAAAATAAAATCAGTACAGTTAGTTATAATTTGCCCTGGCAACTCTTTTTTTCAGACTAGTTTAAGGTAGCTTTCAGGTAGTTTAAGAAAAATTTAAGCTTGTTCTCAGGTAGTTTAAGAAAATAATATTCATAAAGCTTCAGAAGTGATCTCTGAATTACGACATGACTCCCATTAAAACCAGCCAAAAGTTTCCAAGGAAATTTCTATATGCTTCTTTGAAAACCAAAGGGCAGTGGCTGGAGTCACGGTATTGTAGATTTTTATCCACATGATTTTCATTAAGTTTAATAGAAGTCATACAGATCAACAAAATGTTTCTAAGAGGGGCCAGGGGATGAAAAGTCTGTCAGGCCAACTACTGGTCCATGCTGGGGCAAATAGCCTTTAGCACCTTCATTAAGGATCTGGATGATGGGACAGGGTGCACCCTCAGCAGGTTTGCAGGTGATTAAAGGGAAGGAGTGGTTAGCAGACTAGGTGGGAATTCTGGCCTCACTGGGGTGGCGAAATGGGCCAACAGGAACCTAATGAGCTTCAAGAAGAGGGAAATGCCAAGTCCTGCACCTGGAAGGAACAACTCCAAGTACCAGCACTGACTTGGAGCTGACCAACTGGAAAGCAGCTTGGCAGAAGAAGACTTGGGTATTCTTTTAGATACCAAGCTGATGATGAGCCATCTATGTGCCGTTAGAGCAAAGCAAGACCTGGGCTGCATGAGGCAGGGTGGTGACAGCAGGTCAAGGGACGATTGCCAGCTTTCCAAGTGAAGAGGCAGCAGCAAAAGGAACGCGCTCATGTCTTGATGAAAGAGGTGACTCCACCTGCCTGCCTGACAGGTGTGGCACAGGTTTCCACCCAAAATACTTGGTAATAGTATGGGATCACCAGCTCTCTGGATCCTAGTGTTCTGGGCTGCTTTTCTCCTGGGCTTTGCTGGTTGCTGTTGAGAACTGCTCGTCCTTTTCAGACATGTCTAAATGTTCAGACCTGCCATTTGTCTGATACATTTTGAGAATTTTGTACTTCAAAGTGGTGACACTGTGTTGAGGGGAGGCCGAGATCTTTCAGGTGAGAAATCTCCAGCATCATTTAGGCAATTTACAGATCTCTCCTCAGGCTGCTGTCTCCAGCCTGGAATCTCATCAACCCTGAGAAGAGCCCTTGTGTTTGTAATCTCTGTGCCAAGAACTGACAGCGTAGGAGATACAGGACTATCTTCACGACAGTCTTCTGACAGACTGCTAGTGCAGGATCTATAGCTTGACATTTTCTTCTGCTTGGCTACTTCTATTGCCACCTTGGCTTTTTATGTAGTATAAAGGAAGTAAGTTTTGCCATGTCACCTGCATATTGCTCTTTGAGACTTCTCGTTGCTCTTTGATTCTTTCTTTGCACAGCAATTCTTCTTTCATTGGTTTTACCCTGAATAAGTTGGACTGATCCTGTCCTAGTGACTGGAGATTTTTACATCTCAGATGTTAGCCTTAGCCTTTAAACCCTTCCTTCCCCCATTGTTACAGTGGAATTACTTATCTATACGTATTCACTCTTTGACTGTAGTGGAGCTGGGATTGTTTAAAATTGAGAAGATTGGGATCTTTCCAGTTCATCTGAAGTTCATACCAAAATAAATGGGATTTAGGAATGTAAATATATTTGAGGATCTATGTCTTATTGCTTCTGGGTGACATCCATAACTGCTTTAGGAAAACAGTCTTAAAACTATATTATGGTGCTAATTGTATTAAAAAAAAATATCTGTTTCATCCTGCAGATTGTAATAACCTAGCAGTTAGCATAAGAATGGAAATTAGTAGCATGAAGTTCAGTTCTCTTTGCTGTCTGAGAATGCTAAAACTGAGGACAGGATCCTAATGGTTGCTGTGAGTGGCACTGCTCTTTCTCACACTAACTTTGGTGCAAAGAAAATCAAGATTATTTTCCCCTGTGAGAGAAGACTGACTGTAAAATGGATAGAGCAGTTAGAGCTTCCAAATGGAGGAAGAGTGCAGAGCGGCCCTAGTAGCTGAAATTCCTCTATTACTGTGTTGTTTCCTACAACAGTCTGAACACAAAGCCAATTTTGCTCTAGCATTTCAGGTTTTGCGGCTTTCCAGTCTTTCCAGGATTGAAAGAGTTGCTTCTTAACTTGTTTCTCCCATTCAGAAGGGCAAACTGCTCAACTCCATACACATGGAGCATAATGCCTTTTGCTTCTCCCTTCTTTATTCTTCAGATGATTTGTCTTTTTTATCACCTCAATATTTTCAAGCAAGAACAGTGATGTCTCCTGTAAACAAGCAGAATTAACTATATATCTCAGAGAAAATCAAAGCACAATCTACCTGAGGTCCACAGGTGCACCCTCCTTTCCTCAAGCCTGGCTTCCTCCATGAGTTGGAAAGTGCTGCTGTGTCCATGTGTTCTTCTGAAGGGATGCAGTCCTAGTCTGTTGTCCAGACTGAAGGACCATTTGGAGCACAATAAACACTCCTTCCAAAGAAAAACTGGGTGCACAGGTGGGAGGTTAACACAGCAAGGTCTTATTCTGACCTAAAGACCAGAAACAAGGAAGTACTATCCTTCCAACTAAACTCAAAATTGTATTTTAGTGATGGTCCAGTGAAGCCAAAGAGATGTGACACCTTTCAAGACATCTTTTCAGGGGCTTTGAATAGCTGCAGTTTGAAGGACAGGTATTTTTCTTCTTTGGGCTCACACCAAAATTGTAGAACTCCTAACACTGGTCAATCATTGATAGAATGGGGAGGAAAGAAGAAGAAACGAAGCCATCCAAAAAACCCAAGCAAATCCAAATGGTAGAGCAAGAAGAGCTAGAAATGGTAAGAAATCTGGGGATGTAGAAGTAGGTTGGAATGAGGGAATGAGTGCAGT
Organism: Falco naumanni; assembly: GCF_017639655.2. Lineage (NCBI taxonomy): Eukaryota > Metazoa > Chordata > Aves > Falconiformes > Falconidae > Falco > Falco naumanni. Next base: position 87,491,644 of record NC_054058.1, on the reverse strand, counting down.
GACAATAAAAAGACATCAGAGAGGAAAAATGAAACACAGAAGAGCAGGTGGGAATGGAGGAAGGAGGAAATGGAAACGAGATGCTTGCAAAGAAGGTGAAAGGGCGGGCCAGAAGAAGTAGGAGATGGAAAGGGACAGAAAGGGATAATAAGGGAGTTGGGACATCAGAAGAGAAGAGGAAAATGGAGGAAGAAGATGACCAAAGGGTAAGAAAGAAGAAATGTATACTTGAGCCAGAACAAAGGAATGAGAGAATCTTGAAGCAAGAGGATTTATGGAGAAAAGGAGGCAATCACAGGAAAGGTAGTGGTGTAAAATGGGAAAATGAGCAATGGAAGCATGAAGAAAGGAATAAGGTATCGTGAAGCAGGGCCTCTACATCAAGTGATGGACTTCTAGATGTCACAATTAAGGCAGGTGAACCTCACCTAAATATGTGAAAATAACTTTTTTTTGAAAGTTTAGGGGGTGTACCAGTAATATAAATATTTTGTAGAAAATACAGAATGTCATGATTTTCACAAAGGTTGGGATGTGCTACGTTTTACTTTGTAAAAAATGCCAAAGTAAAACAAATTACATTGAGCTGTTGTGTAGAAATTGGAAAAAGAAAACAGGTTTTACAACACAGGCAGGAAAGAACAGTCTTATGTGTGCTATGACTTACAAATCTGTGGAAGCTATTGTGACCAGTGTCCAGCCCTTGCTTTGTACATCACTCAGTGTGAAGGGTGATGTCACAGAAGGATTAGGTCTAATCCTGAACAAGAAAGCCATGTGATGACTCAACAAGGAGCAGAAAAAAGGGAGCCAAATCAGCTTAAAGTCAGGTTTTATGGATTTAGTTGGAATCAGCATTTTGCATGTGTGGTCATGTTTTGCACATAGCAACACACTCGGCTCCTGATGATAGTCTATGACTTTCCTGTTCCTGCCTCCCATTTTGGCAGGCTGCTGGCCCAGTCTCTGGCTGCCACTAACATGCCACCAACACAAAACAGGAGACCATGCTCCAGGATCAATACTAGGGAAATTTTAACTAACGGTGGAGCTCTTTGCGCTGAATACGTCTCACATTGCATTGCTCAGTGCAAATAGCCAATAGATAGATAAGGGCAGGCCTTCAGCTGTCATGTAGTAAAAAATATGGCTGCTAGATAAACCAACTTTAATTCTCAAGTTCTGTTGGTAGCCTTTGAATCTTCTGTCTAGCAAAGCACAGGTGTAGTTTTAAGTGACCAAATTTGCTCACTGGCTAAATGGTTGGTGTGGTTCACCTACTGGTTCCCCTAACCCCAGTGCTCTACTGAACCCAGCTGAATGGTGGGAAGAGGACAGGGCTTTCTCGAGAGGATAGCTCTGCAATTTGTGTAGAAGATCTCAATGAGCCACGGAGCATCTTTGCCACAAGCCCTTTAGTCAGACTGTCACTCCCTGGGAATCAGCTAGGCATAAGGTGCTCAGGGCACTGCTGGATCAAGCATTACCTGAATCAGAAGCAAAAGGTGAGTGATTTGAGTGTTATCTGAAGTGGTCACTGCCAAGTGGGCCTATTCTCATGACTAATACTGAAGAAATCTTGCTTCTATTGAAAGGAAAGCAAACCATTTAATTTAACTTTTATTGGAAAAGCACCAGAATCCTGTTTGGGGAGCTAACAAGTTGGAGATTACTTTGCAGCTCATCATGGCTTTGATAGATATTCCCTTATTTATTTATTTTGGAAAGTATTACAGAAGTGAGTGATAACTGTTGCAGAGATGATTTGGTTTCTGTTTCAGGGAGGTACCATCTAAAAGCTTTCTTTAGGTTTTAAGCAGATAAAGAAATGGGGACTCTGGTGATGCATACCAGTGTAATGTTTCTTTACTCACACTGTTGGTTTTAGTCTTGAAAACAATTACCTCATTGAAAGGTGCCATTTAGGCAAAGCAGACTTTTAAGACTTGCAGCTTTATTTCAAAAGTTAGCTAGGCAGTGTGGGGCTGCTGTAAAAGCTCTGTTTTGGAGCTGCCAATTTAAAACTTTAAACAGGAGGACCAAATATGCCCCAGATGTGAGTCCCCTAACGTGGATGTGAGAGTTGGAATGAATTTGTTCTGTTATTTTCAATGTTAGTTACTCTATTTTTAAATTACTTTTGCCAGGCTTGGAGGTGCAAGAAGTACATGCTAGATAGTACAGGAAGGAGATTCTGACACGTGGAATGAAAATGAAAAAAAACCAGTATTTCCCACTTAGAAAGTATGCAATTACACGGTATTTCACAGTTAAACAATTGTGTAAACTGGCAGAAATGTAGATACAGAAATCGATGACAACTCTTTGTCACCTTTGCGCAACAGCTTTGACTTCCCAGTCACTTCCCAGTGTGCAGTTGTCAATCCAACTGTCAAAACCACATCCCAGCTGGAACAGTTTTGCATAGAGATGATACAGGTCTCAGCACGAGGACGTGAGGGAATCCCAGCACCCTGGGCACGTGGGGAGGAACCTGCGCTACCCTCGTGTTTTCCCCTGACAGAGGGTAATAGATACAGTCAGTCTGGTGACTGGTGGTCCTTTCCTCACTATGGAAGGTGCTCTGGCAGGGCGGTCTCCTTTCTCTCTTCTCTATCCAGTTGCAGATTTCTTCTTGCCTCATCATGAGTTTCTGGATTTTGGGAGGAGACAGCTTGAATATTCATCAGGAATTGGTAAATTGCTGTGACAGCATCTCATAATCTCTGCTATAAAGCCTTAGGTTATTGAGCCACTGTCTCCTATTCAAGTATGGAGGACAAAAGCTGAAAAACACTCCAACATCATGTGTTTCTGAGCATGATGTGGAAGAGATTTTGGAGCACTGACAGTAAAAAAAAATTAATTAAAAAAAGAAAATCAAAACAAGGGCATATCTGCAAAAGGACTTGGGGTTGATCCAATAAGGAGTTGAGGAAGTTCTGGAGAAACTTGGGTATAGCTGAGTGTAATTATGATCCCCAAATCCCCTGCTCAGCTGTATCTAACCCAGTATAGATACCTAAACTCACCAGGGGCCTTTTTCTTTGATGTTAAACATTACTATAATAAGAATTCAGTTCTGTGCAGCCCATCTCAGATTGCCCCAGTACGTGAAGCTCAGCAGCTGGTTCAACACTCGATCAAGTTTCAGAAACAGGAATTTTCCCTTAAGTCTCTCTTTAACTTGTAAAATATTCTCAGAACATTCCTAGCAAACATGGACAACAGTGTGTTGCTTGAAAAACACAGTTATACTTTTTTTTTTTAAGGGAACAGAAAGGAAATTTTTAATTTCTTCATAATACGATAAGAAAGCATTTCTAATACTTGCAAAAGTTGTGAAATTTAGTCTCTAGGCCTTCCTTGGCTAGAATGAGAAAGTTCAAAGTCAAATTTTTCATTTTTTGATTGAGTATCAAAACTCTTCAGATGCAGGTTTGTGGTGTTTTTTTTTGTGGTTTTTACTGCATCTTCTTGAGTTGAAGCTGGAATATGTCAGATGAGAAAAAAAACCCTAACAAAATCAAAAAAAGGGGACAATAGGGGACTCCATCCTAAAAATCAGGAGCTATAAAATAAACATCACAGGGAGAAGAAAGATATCTTGATTCTGTTTATAATTTCTAGGAATGTTTGTTCACTTTATCCAGCAACTATTTAATATCAAAACAGGAGGAGAAAAAGGTTTGAATTCCCACTGGCTGAAGAGGAAAATGAAACTGGATGCTCATACATCTGGGATAAATACCTTTGTGTTGGGTTTGCATAGCAAGGTTTTGGTAGAGGGGGGCTACAGGGGTGGCTTCTTTAAGAAGCTGCTAGAAGCTTCCCCTGTGTCCAGTACAGCAAATGCCAGCCAGGTCCAAGGTGGACCCGCTGCTGGCCAAGGCCATCAGCAATGGTGGTAACACCTCTATGATAACATCTTTAAGAAGGGGGGAATAAATGGCTGGGCAGGAGTGTCTGGAGTAGAGGAGTGAGAATATGTGAGACGAACAGCCCTGCAGACCCCCAGGCCAGTGCAGAAGGAGGCAGGAGGTGCTCCAGGTACTGGAGCAGAGATTCCCCTGCAGCCCATGGTGAAGCCCATGGTGAAGCAGGCTGTGCCCCTGCAGCCCATGGAGGTTAATGGTGGAGCAGACATCCAGCTGCAGCCCATGGAGGACCCCATGCCAGACTAGGGGGTTGTCTGAAGGAGGCTGTGACCCCGTGGGCAGCCCACACTGGAGCAGGTTCCTGGCAGGACCTGTGGAGAGGAGCCAGAGCAGGTTTGCTGGCAGGGCATGTGACCCCATGGGGGACCCACCCTAGAGCAATCTGTTCCTGAAGGATGGTACTCCGGGGGGGGGGGGGGGGGGGGGAAGGGGAACCCATGCTGGAGCAGTGGAAGAGTGTGAGGAGTCCTCCCCCTGAGGAGGCAGGAGCAGCAGAGACTGCAACCTCCGTTCCCCTGTGCCACTTGAGGCAAGAAGACAGAGAAATCAGCAGTGAAGTTGAGCCTGGGAAGAAGGGAGGGGTGGGAAGAAGGTGTTTTAAGTTTTGGGTTGATATGTTATTATTCTACAGTGATCTGATTGGTAACAAGTTAAACTGATTTCCCCAAGCTGAGTCTGTTTTGCCTGTCACAGTAGCCAGTGAACAAGCTCCCTGCCCTTATCTCAACCCATAAGCCTTTTGTCACATTTTTCTGCCCCTGCTGAGGATGGAGGAGGGATAGAGTGGCTTGGTGAGCAGCTGGCATCCAGACAGGGTCAACACACCATAACCTTAAAATCCAGGCTTGGACATTCCAAAGCTTTATTCCTGGTGGCCCATCCAGTAGGCTGTGGATAAGGAGATACAACAAAATCCATTAGCATGTTATAACTACACCATATCTTACATAACTAAAATTGTAAGTAGGAGAATTCATGTTTTAGAGTGACTTTAATACTTATCACATCAGACAATTTGGGTACAAAAACTTTTGCCCTAGGATTGACTGAGTCAAAACAATTAAAATGTATAACTCCATTTTTTCTTCCATTAGCTTCTCCAGTAAAGTGCTACCCTTGCTCATGGCATAAGATTGGGATCACAGTTCAATTGGTGCTAGATTAAGCTGTTCCAGAAACACATCACAGGAAAGACCAAAACCTCAGGATTAATTTCCAATGACTCTGTTGCAGCACTACCAAAACTGGCTGCAACAAGGCTTTTACCACCCCATACCAGGCTGACTTCAATAAGTAGTTCCCATGCCTTTTCCCAGCACGGCTACCAATCAATCCTCCACAAGGTTTCAAAAGTTCATCTACTGTCCATGCTGTTTCTTCATCCTCTTCAGGCCAGTCCACCCTTGTCTCTCCTACATCCAGGGTGCTCACACTCTCTCCTCCCTCTGCTTCTTCCAGGTCTGTCTTCATCAGGTCCCCCTCTTCTATACCCCTTAAAGCTATTTAACTACTTTGCAGGAACCAGCCACAGCTGCACGTTATCTATGTCAGCCAACCCACCGCCCCCAAGCCAGCCCACAGCTGTATGTGATCAATGTTAATTAACCTGCCTTCATTCCTCTATAATTCCTCTACATGACTCTGTTTCTAGGATCAAAAGATCACCTGCCATTTCATACAGTCTGTCTCTTACTTCATTTTTGCCTGAACATTCATTGCTAGATCTCTCAGGTCAAAACACTTAGATGCCCTGAGCTATTCTTTCTGATATCCTGCATCACAGTCATCCCCATAATGCCCTCGGCTGTGCCTGATATCTGCAGCTTCTTGCTCACCTAGATGTAGTGAGCATCCTTCACATCCTGGAGAAAGGATGCCTACCTCTGCTGTTCCCAGCTAACCTGGAGGATAGGTCTGTAGAATAGACCACAAAAGGAGAAGCCAGCCCCTTCTGGTAACTCTGGAGAAGACTTTTCAAAGCAGTTTCATGCTTCAGTGCAAAGTGGTTAGCATAATCTTGTAGGCACGCATTATACATAGTGTGCTCACACCCACTGCACAGGGCTTTTCAAGTGTGAGAGAGGGATAGAGAACATGCCCTTTAGGAAACCTGATTATGCTCATAAATTAGATTGACTGTGAATGGCTCAGTCCATGTCAGCTCTAGGGATGCACAAAACTACAGTTTCAGTTGTCCATGGAAACTGCATTAAAAAGAAGCTACACCAGACATTAATGTACATTTCATTCTTGGACCAAGGCATACATGTCTATGAACATCTATTTATGAACTAGTTCCAGTTCCCAGCCAGAAGTGATTGGTTTTAGAGTCATAATGTGACCGAAAACTTAGATTCAGTTTTGTGTGGTATTGCTAAGACAGGAGTTTTGGAATTGCCATGCATTTCTTTCCAATTTTACTTTTCTTTCTTTGGTCAGAAAAATGTAATGAAGATGTAACCAAAAGTAGAACTGTAACTGCCCTGTAATTATTATCACATAATAGCAAGAAACTTTATTTTGTTATATGAGTATATTTATAATTACAATATAATTACTCTTGTATAAATCAGGACTAAGTATATTTTAATTGTAAGTTGTTTTCTGAATTTAAAATCAATCTTGGAGCTGACAGATGTATACTTAAACACTAATTCTGACTATTTCAGCAATAAATAGGAATAGATGTGTAATTAAACAGTATATGGGAAAGTGTAGAGGGTCTTTTTATACTCAAGTAACTACATAATTAAAAAATGTATGGTATTTACTAATTACATTCTGTGTTTCTTAAAGAATAATTAATGACATTTTTACTTTGTGAACTATTTATTTCCATCCATATGTTTTCCTTGTCATCATATCTATTCTGGATGACAAATTCGTATGTAGGATTTTTTTATGTAAAGAAAGTGATTTGAATGAGCTTTCAGGTTATTATTTACAAATAATAACAATAAAATAACAATAAAAATCGAAGCTTTTATATACAACACCTTCACTTCAAATATACATACCTTCCTCTGCTCTCAGAGTCCTGCCTAGGTTGATTGCTGATGAGTGAAGTCTGCTGTGTCCAGGATCTCCAAATCCAGTTTCTTTGAGGATGACCTAGGGAAGGGGAGGGCTCGTCTGGAGGCAGAGGTTGATGAGAAGGCAGTACTGCCTCATGGCAGTCAGCAGCGGGGTAATGAATGGGTTATGAATGAACAGCACCGTTCAGGAGATGGGAACCGGCGTGGGAATACCGAGCTGAGGGTGTGGAGCTCAGGGGCTGCAGGAGAAGAAATAGGAACTGGGGATAGAGGTGGAACGTAAGGTCTGGGGAAATACTTGGTAAAGGGTTTGGAAAAGAGCGGTGACAGATGGGAAAGGAGGGCTGGGGTTCAAAAAGGATTAGGAAGGCCTTATTTCTCTAGTTTGGAGTTTGAGGGTTGTAAGGACTGCCTCTGGAGGAACAGGGAGATTGGGTTAGTGAAAAGTATGGGAAAATAATTGTCAGAGTTGAAGTAAATCTAAGCAAGGAATGCTGGGGACAAGACGAGTGGCTTTGGAATGGGAGGAAGGTGCTCTGGAATGGCAGAGACCTTAGTAAAGGACAATGTAGGAGGCGACCCTTGATACAGAAGTTGTTCAGAGGAGTTTTTAGGCAAGATGGACTGAGGGATTTGAGAGCGAGGACAGAAGGGCCTGAGGACAGTCGAGTGTGAGGTGGAGGTTAGTGTTAGCAGTGTGGGGAATATTTTTATCTGGACCCTGCCAAATACTTTGGTCTGGGCCCTGAAGTTAGAGCAGAGGCACACACATGGAGAACTGCCTCCTTGGCCCCATGTGAAGAACAGCCCTTCCCTTATTCTCTGTTCGTAGCAATTACAATAGTCCTGCTTGGACTAAGTAACCAGAGAATACCCCTAAAGACATGAATTCTGAGTGATCTGGGGAATTATTGTGCCATATGAAAATTCTGTACATGACTGATGATTTGAGAGACTGAAACTTAGTGTTACTGAACTTGTTCCACACAGCAAGAGTACCTAATAAATCAAAGTTTAAAACCAGAGACTCTTCCACACAATGACATACATCAGTTTCATCTTAGCTGTTTCCTTAAATACCTCTGTTCTGTAGGAAATTGGTCCTAAATCCTTCTGTCAGATCCCAGATCCTTCAGTAGATGGCCAGATAATCCTACTCTCCATATGCTACGAGCACTGAATTTACATAATTTCATGTCAGCACACATTAGTGCTCACTTTAGCTTTAGTCTGCTTTTCTTTTTGGCTAGGGCAACACTGAGTTCACTTGAAATCCTGTCCATAATGCACAGTTATTTACAAACCACTTGATACAGAAGTCACAGCACATATTTGTGTTGGCTGATAATCCTGTGTCAATGATGGATGAAGATCAGGTGTCGTTTCTGATTCTTTTGAATGTGTCAGCTGCCTCCAGTACTGTTGACCATGAACTGACCTGTGCTCTGGCAGTCTGGAAGCAAGGACAAATGGGATGAGTAGTGGAGCTCAGAGTTATGTGCAGCTTTGAGCCCTGGAGCATGTTGGCAGTGGGTTGAGGCAAGCATCTCTTCTACGTTAAAAAACTCCAGCTGATTCTTCGTTTCACACCATTTTTGTTAATATATTTACCTACTAACATTTTAATAATGCAGCTTTAGCACTTCTCTAGGTCTCTACTTGCTTGTCTCATAAATTTAAAAAAAATGCTGTAAGCTTATACAAAATGTTTTCTACAAATATTTTCCCCCACAGTCTTTTGCCTTCAGCTCATACTTCCTCCAACTGCCTCAAAAAATAGATGAAAAAAGCTGTACTCCATATAGCATGCTCAAAAATGCCACCCACCTCTCCACTCAACAAGCAGCCAAACAACCCTGTCTCTGTTGGACCTGGGGTATGGGACAGGTTTTATAATCAAAGGTGGAGGCAATTCTGCTAGATAGCTCCTCTTATCCTTGTTGGCTCCATTACCCGTATCTCCAGTGTTCTCAGCTGTGAGAAGTTGTAGCATACTAATTTCCTCCATTCAGTCCAAATTCGGGTTATATACAACTTCAGGGGTCTCTTTTATACTATATATTCCAATTCAAATGACAGAGGGAGGGGAGAAGAGAAGCGCAGGCTTTTCTGCCTCCACTGTGTGGGGCAGCAGAGACATAACTCGAGTTGCCTCTAGGTTGCAGACCCAAAATCAGCAGTCTGAAGTCCTCCTGGAAACAGTTGCCAACCACTCAGACATGGGTTTGATCACTGCCGGTGTGTACAGCTCTTCTCAGGAGGTCTGCATGAGCCATCAGATGGAGCTACTAGGTGATCCCAGCATCTAGGGACACCTACAGAATGTTTCATCCCAAGGTGAGGAAGACATGGATGGCACCAACGGCACAGTCTCAAGGGAGCCAACTTCTTGATCCAATTCCTGTGGCAAAGCATGTTATGCCGTGTCAGCTCAGCCATGGGAGGAGTCCATGTTTTAACTACTGGTCAGGTGCAAGTATGAGATAATAGATACAAGCTCCTCTACCTTTTATTTTCTGGCCTCCTAGATAGTCAGAGTGGCAGGTAATTAGGTGGGGACATAATTTAATGATTAATAGCAAATGCCAAGCAGTGCAACACAGGCACCTTGGGTAAGGACTGTGAGGACAGCAAGTTTTGCCTTTTACAAAGGGGTGCAGTAGGGGGATTTTATTTTTTTTTTTAAAGATTCAGTTGCATGTCAGCATAGCTCTGTGGTTAGACATTGCCTATGAAATCCTACATCAGAAAGACACAGTTAAATCCGTGTCATCTACCAAGAGAAATGAGACATTCCATCATGACTTGCATACATTATATTAATTTTGTTAGTTCTTTGCTGGAGAGCGGAAAAAGAACAAATAATAAGATGGTTGTTTACACAATCCTGACATTTGTCCACTTGCTGTTGCTTTTTTTGCCCCCTCTTTAGCCAAGAAAGGCATGAGCATCAGGCAGCAGATGGATTTCCCTGAGGGACCTGAACTAGTGCCATGCCACAGCCAACAGCTTCAGCCACTTGGAAAAAAGTGCTGTGATGCATCTTCCAAAAACTGTTGCCAGGGCTTCATAATATTTGATAATTAGACCAGGGTTGTTTACTGTAGGGTAGCAGCTACACTCAGTACAAACTTGTTCCTTTATTATGCACTGGTTCAATCTGTTTGTGTAACACTTTACATGTGGTGATAATGTCAGTAAAACATCAGCTGTAGTGTACTCCTATTTACTAAACTCTGAATGTCTCTGTTTTGCTTTTTCCAGACTCCTGACGATAGATGGATTTCAACTGTCTTTAGTTTTAAAAGAAAGAAAACTACTATGTGTAATTGATTACTGTGAGATCGGTCTATTATCCTACCTCAAATCTGTCCCGTAATCTTATAATACTTCACCCCAGCCTTTGTTCATCGCCACCCTCAGCCGCCTTCTCCATCAGCTGTCAGTCAGCACCTCTATGTTTCTTCTCTAAGACATCTACCCAAGGTGCCAGAGGCAGGTGCAGGAGACAGGCGCAGCTGCTCATGATAGTTTTAACACGAATGCCATGTTTTCCAATTGTAAACTATTTCCATCGTTTGTTTTCCTTAGTGAAATGAAAACAACCAAAAAAGCGAATCTGTTTGTGTTCCCATAAACTAGTACCCAACTATTTTTAAACCTAAATTTTACTTACAGATTTCATTGTAAGGCTTCAGTTGACTGGGTTCTTTTCATTTAGTTTTCTTTTTCATTATCCTGTAATCCTCTGTGGCTTGATACAACAGGGATTGAGTTTCATTTATGTAGACAAATCATACAAGGAACATTACCACAGCAACTAAGATCCTGATTTATAAGACAAAACGTAGCTCCCCCCTCTATTCAGACAGGATTTACAGGTATTTTGCTAATCATACGTCCAGAGTTCCTTTGATTTCCGAATGAAGCGCTGCCTATATTAACAGTGCTGTCACCTTGACTGGTACAAATTCACCCAGCTGTTTCATGTCAGTTAAAGGGTTGGCTTTTCATTTTCAAAGTTTCCTGTTCTCATCTTCCTTTGCTCTGAGCCAAAGCACTTCCCTAGAAGTGATTACATTAAATTTAATATTTGCTGAAAATCCCGCAATACTGAAGGGTCAGTATAACTGTCCCTTTGATTTTCTTCCTGCGTAACAGCCAGGTAGTACCTTTTCCCTGAGAAATAATGGTATAAGGATCTTGCTCTGGGATGAATTTTTATCATCACTTTGCTGGGTTTTTATTTCTGAAGTATGGTATTCCATGTTACTACACAGCCAGGCAAGAAAAAAAATCCCCTCCGAAACACAGACGTTAGCCTAGGTCAACCAGTGGAATCCCTGCACAGCTTCAGATTTTCTGTCATGCAGGTCAGTCCACACAGTCTATCAGGTTCCTGAACTACAAAGCAGTGTTAATACTTTCCGCCTTTGTCGACCATTTTTAGATTATGAAACATTCAAATGTCTTTTCCGAGAGTAATGGTGGCAAGGGTAGGAATGATATGAGTTCTTGTGCTGGCAGCCTGTGTGGTTATCCCTACCACAGCAGGGAAATGAACCCACACTGTGGCTTGATTAAGCTGTGTGCAAATCCAGGAGGTGTTGGACAGTTTGGGTAGTGTTTTGTGTTTAAGCAGTTATTGCCATATCCTCCAGGGAATAGGTGGTGAGCAGGCTGGTGTAGCTTTAGCAGTAATATGTCCTGAAGCTTGAAACTCCCCGAGGAACTTAAAAAGTCTTCTTGTCTCAGAAGTACCAAATAAGTTCTCAAATGAAGACTACAGTCTAGCCTCACTTACATGCAAAAAGCCTATTTTTAGCCCTTAAAGACAACCAAAGTCACAGAGACCCTGCCTTTTTCACTGGAATGTGAAATTCTAAGAGTTTACTGAAATGAACCTCTCAGCTCCAAAACTTTCTTCTGGTTTGAGGCACTTCCCATTAAAAAACTAGCAAGAAAGATTGCAAAAGGAAACTCCTCTGTAAAGGGGGGGGGGGGGGGGGGGGGGGGAGAAAAAGCCCCAGCTGCAAATGAGTTGCACATATTGCATTTGCCATATAAGCAGAACTCAGCTGATAGCAAAGACATGTTATAAATCCAGTTACTTTGTGAGACTGCACCAGCTGAAAGTGTGCAGCATTGCTAGGAGCAGGCAAGAGGGTCTTGGGGATGAAGGGTCCCTGCCCTTGAACACACAGAGAACTGTATTTTCTACACTATGGGAAAAAGAGAGATTGTGCCATCCGTGATCTCCCTTACCAACATAAGAGCACCTGCTCCAGCTTGATTAATAATAGGCTCTATCTTATGATTATCCTATATAAATATAGGTGTAACCTCATCAAGTCCAGACTTACGTGCAGTGTGGTGAGCATAGGCTTAGCAAATGTGAAGTGAGAGCCAAGCCTCTACAGACCTACAGTGTACGCGGGGCAGGGTGCTGTGTCAGCCCGTCCGTGATGGCACTGCCCACCTGCCTTTGGGCTGATGCCTTATAATGGTGGAAAGCTGATTCCTGGAACAAGAGTCCTGGGTGTTCTGTCATGTGGACAATAAGCTTTTCTGGTGCTCATGTAACAGTACCTGTCTGTAGTCTGAGCCATAGGTATCTTACAGACACACAGACTGCACCGTGCGCTGGCTTGCTGGTGGCCAGGGTAGTCAAAGTGGCTTTCTGGTATGGGACTAGTAAGACAGATTGATAAAAGCTGGATGAATGTTTCCTGTCGATTAGCTATATCGTCTTTGAAAATAGAGGCTGGACCTGTCTTTAAAACACATGAACATGGAGAACACCTTGTTGAGAACACAGCTGTTTAAAAGGGACTAAGACTAATTTTTTTCACTCTTTTTTTGCTGTTTGAACTTTTACAATCCCTGCAGGGTCTTCCTATGCAACAGAAATCTTACAACTGCAACAATGTAGGACCAGCAATACAGAGCCTAATAAATTCAATTGAAGGTACGCTTTGGTTTCATTAGCTACAGAGAATAAGTGTAAAAAAAGAAAGGACTAAGGTTACCATCAAGGCTGAGAGTATAGTTACATAATATGAAAAGTTTTTGTTTGGTTGTTCATTAGTTGTTAACTAACACATCTGTAAGCCTGTACTTGCTGATAATTTAGGCCATGGTCATGTGAATTCACTTTAAAAACACTGTGTTTCAGTTAAAGGATCTCCTAATGTCCAACAACATGGTATTTCCAAGAACAGGTGAGTGTGCTAATCTACTATCCTCAGTCCACCTGGAACAGGCCAGTTGCTGGTTAAACACACAGCGAGGACTAATCAATAAAGAACTGTAACTTTGATCTAGTTGGTGCTGTTTCTGGTTGCACTAAGGTAATGCTCTTAATGGAACGTGGTTGTCTTGCCTTTTCAGTGTCAAATCCTGTGTTTCAAATAGTCGTTTATTAAAAACATTATGAAATAGCAAGAAGTTGCTTTTGTTTGCTCTCTTCGAGCAGTCCAATAGCAGCTTGTTCGTGCTTTTCTTAAGTGGTTTAAGGTTTTGTTTAGAGTTTTTTCCATGTGACCCAGAAGTCACTCTTTGATCTTTGTCAATAGCAAATGGCATGATTTCCGAAAGAGACAGTTTACATCTATTTTATAATGTTAAATAGGGCAAGTCAGTGCCCCAGTGTCACAAGGTATGATTGCTGAATTCTCTAGGGCTGAGTCCTGGCTTTAGCTGACATTAGAGGAAGCGAAGCAGGAGTACCACCGGGAATCTGTGTGCTGTCAGTCTGCTTTGACCTTACCTCATAGATGTGTATTTTATTTTCCTGCAGCGCAATCAAACATGCCTGCTCACTAGCTCTGAACGCCCTCTGATTTCAGCTGTCTAAATGTTTTTTTTAAAAAATTGCAAGTGGCTGCACCCCTCACAGCACCGTAACTCTCAGTGCTCCCTCATTGACAAGGATTTCAGTTACCTCTTCACAGTCCTTTGCAATACCCATTGGAACAAAGGAATCCTTCACTTGCTTTAAGCTGCCTGCTGTAAAGGATGCTAAGGTGTCCCAGAGTTTCCTGGACAATGTCTGCCGTTGCAAGCCGAAATGTCACTGAATTTGAGGATGGAAGCAGAAATTCACCCTTCCTTGCCAGGATCAATTGTAGTTTGTGTTGACAGAATTTATACGCTTGCTAATCCTTTCCTTCTGGTGTTTCTGCAGTTTGGGGTAGGCCATACTCTCTCCATTAAAAGCAAAAACTATAAGGCTGCCATGAATGCCTTTCTATACTTCTCACCGCTCTCCTCTCCTGCTCGGCACATGCTGTAGATGTGAACAGATTCTACAGGCAGCTTCAGCTCTGCGAGCTGGCGTACGAGAGGTGGCTCTACCAAGCTTGCTTGTCCCCTCCAGATCTAGTGTCCGGCTCACCTAGACCACGGTCCTGGGTGGAGCATACCAGAACTCCTTGTCCACCAAAGAAAAATCAGCTATGGGTAGGGACAGGAGGGGGAAAAGGAGAGGAAAAAAGTTGATTCTGGTTTCTGCTTTCCCTACTGCTAATGTGTTTCTTCTGGTGACTCTCACCTGTAAAATGGTGCCAGAGGAATTCTCAGGAAACTTAGAGAAAGTGTTTTCCCCTCTTATCTCTCTCTCGGCTGGTAGGTAACCTAGCTGTAGCAAGAAGGACGTGGAACAGTTTAGCAGGGAGGTCTCTGAGCTGTGCCCACCGGTACTGCAGGCACAGCCGGCTGTCCGTGGAGGATACGCTTCTGTGATGGTTAGTGACTCATGGAAGGCACACAAGGGACATACACAGGGGCAGGGTATGCTGTGGGGAGGGCAGAGAGGCAGAAGGTCACGGATGATCAGTCTGCTGGAAGAGAAGCTGACTTCTGAGCAGCTGAGGACGTTGATTAAAATGCTGATTTGCAGTTTAAAACGCAGCTCAAGATCTGATGTACCTACTGGCCTGAGATTTTGGTTGGTCCCACCCTCATGCCTCTGCCAGTCATTCTTGGAGTGGGCCACCATTCTGGAAGTGCTTGTCAATTCACAAGAGAGCGAATGCTTGACACAAATCTTCAAGTGCATGTGCTTTTGGCGCCTCTTTAGGCATTGTTTTATTTTCATCCTAGTCATCATCAATTATCTTCTCATCAAGGCCAATTAAAGCAGTCAAAGGTGAAGGACAGAAAAGTGGGATAATGGCAATGGTTAGCAGAGTGGTTAGCTAACTCTAAATGCTTTATGGCAAATTTCCAAAGTGGTGGGTAAGGTAGCAACACAAAAACACGGTCACTGTGTTTTACAGTAGAATAACAGGGTGTTACCATGTTATTACAGAACTTGGGCAACTGTTTGGTCCCCAGACCAAAACACTTCTGAGCATCCACAGGAGCAACTTCTGGGCATAGGCCCATGCAAACTTTGTGTTCTGATTTGAAAGTCGTAATTGATTTTAGATTTTGCTGGGGTTATATGGTACTTGTGAGTAAGCCTTACAAAAATTAATCATTGGCAATCAGTCAAAATGGAGTGGGATCTCAGACCTTCCTCAGCAGAGGTGAATTTTACACCTACCCCTTTCTAGTTAGTAAATTCACAATCTTCTTCGGTACCCCTTAACTTTTCCTCTTGTGTTTTCATTGACAGGTTCTAGTTCATTTCATAATCACAAGTGTTGATTAAATCAGGCCCCCAAAACCACTAGGAACTTAAAGATGCACTTTTTTTTTTTTTTTTTTTTTTTTAAAAAAAAAGAATTCCATTTTCTTAAATTAGTCTAAATAATAGGAAAGCACAGGGGTATCCTACCTATTAAAAAAAAATGGAATCCTACCTAAATATATAATAAATCCTACCTAAAAAAAAAAAAAGGAAAATATACAATATTTACACTGGAGCTCTGGTCAACAAATAAAGATGAAACTGACATATTTATTTGCACAGAGCTGATCATATCATATCAAAATTCTTACAAATTTAGATGTAATATAAGCGGCCCAGGTTGTCATGTGTTTATATGGAAAAAATTGTTCTACACTAAAATCGAGCAAAAAACTTGCAAAACACTGAGAAGAGCTCAGTAAGGTGACAAGTGCATCCTTACATGAGGCATTTCTAAGGAATGATAGTCAAAACATTTATCTATGGTGCTGAGAAGATCAAAATAAACAGCATACCTGTAACAGCAAATATACTACTACACAATCACTAATCTAATCTAATCAGTAATTTTACAATCAGGAAAACTCCTGTTTTCTTTCCTATCTTGTGTATTTTTTTATTAAAATTTACATACTTTTCTTTTTAATTTGTGTATCAGTCACCATTTTTACTGCTGAGAGTTCTATTTATCCCCAAATTAATCCAACAGGTGTCTGCATATGAAGACAGGAGACATTTTAATTCTGATGAGTTTAACAAATGTCTGTCTTTGAATAATTTCCCTAACAAACAGGTGCTGGGAGATGAACCTCCATCAAATACAGGAAAATAATCTGTGTGCCCTTTGTGCTGTGGATAACACATTTAGCTTCTTGTACCTGAAAGAAGTCCCCATGGTAAACAATAATTTACTTGTTTGTAAGTCACTGCTTGAAGTAATTATTGGATACGGAACCAAAAAGGAAAGAGGAATATGAAAGGGAAGCTGTTAATACCTTTTATTGACAGTGTTTCAAACATTTAACCTTCATGTTGTACTTCTTTTTTTTTTGCTTGTTGACCTTGTAAATATCAAACACAAATGTGTATTCTTCATGGTGGATTTTAGTTATATCGTACTGACTGTCACATGCTTTTATAGCCCAGCACTTCAGATAAGATAAAAATTCTATGAGCCTTTTATAAAATTATTAAGTAAGTGGCAGGCAGACTGTTCATGCTACATTGAGATGTTTTATTCTAGTCAGATGATACTCCTTGTGCTTAATATGTTCTACTATTTGCCTGTGAACAGTCATTCAACCATAAAAGGAAAGAGGTCAAAAGTAATCTCAAAATTACCTTCATTTATGACTCAAGTACTAAGGGAATCAGACTGCAGGGGTGTGTGAGACCACTCTTCTGCTAAATGGTCCTGGTTACCAGTTATTTCTTGTGGGTAGGGAATGAACCCTTAAAAGAGTGATTTTGAAAGCATTTTCTCCTGTTAAGATCTGCAGCAAAGTCAGTGGACTCTTGCTCAAAGATGTATCAAGTTCGTCAACAGATCTAAGGGATCGGTATTGATTCCCGCATGAAGTTCTGGTTCCACTGAGGTCAACAGAAAAATCTTGCTGATCTCAGTGAGACCAAGATTTCACGGGTTATCTTTACTCATTATTAACAAGAGTACATTTCAGACAGTCTCGTTAAAATAACCTGATGTTATATTACATAGAAGAATTTTCTTACTGCATGTAATAAATAACAGGAACAGAAGGGCAACAGGAAAGGCAGAGGTAATATGAAAGTGAACAGGGATAAGAGCTGAGGCTGCAGATATTAAGAGGTGGCTTTTTAAAACAAGGGTTTAATATTGGTCCTTTTATTAGTCCTTCCCACTCTTAGAGATATTAATGATCCCCAGCTTTAGAACTCAAAGAACTCATTTTCTATCCTTGCATTCTTTTCCACAATGAAGTCCAAATTTCCATGGGAAATATAAAAAGGATCAAGATTTATCTATATAACAATTTACAAGGCCTTCATTCAGCAGCAGTAGTTTCCTGTTTTGCTCTCAGATATTCACACAACATCTGAATGCCTTGCAAATGGTAATGAATTTGTGCTATAACCTCCTGGAGAATTACAGGAGAAAATTTATCTCTATTTTACAGCTGCAGAATGGAGACAGAAAGACTTTGTGATGTGCCTGAGGTCTCTCACTAGATTTTTCAAACTCTGTGTTTAAACCACAAGACTTCCTTCGCCTCTGGTTATCTTTGCTTTGGGGATTCTAGCTTATTCAAATTCTATTATTTTGAACACTTTTCTTTAGGCCATATCCATGCAAAAATGATTCTTAACCTCAAAAAATATCTGGAAAACCACTTGTCCAGAAGAAAGCTAGAGTTTTTATTGCATGTTCACTGGCTGCTGTAGCTTGTGAGGCAACACAAAGGGAGCAGAAAATAGACCCTGAAAGAGCTCAAAACTACTTTGAAAATATAATGAATGCATAGACGTTCAGATTTAATAGATTTCCTCATCCTAATTTCGCCTGGGTTAGATGTACTAGAGGCTTTTCCAACTGCATTTAAGTTACATGGTTGTTTGCACTGTTAAAGTTACTAGCATTTTGCCACTTTTTTTCTGAAGCTCTCTCCTTCATAATTAACCCTGATTTTTATATGGGCTAGTTTTATATTTAGCTTTCATTTTATGAGGGCTGGATTGCATTGTCATGATGCCTTTCCCTCTGAATTGAATCTACATACCTCATAAATCCACCTTGATTTAAATACTGAAGAAGAACACAGCTGGCTGGTTTGTCTACAGCCTGTTTTGTAAGAAGGACAGGAACAGCAAGGTTTGCTGTGCTGCTTGGAGGAGTTCATATCTGGTAAGCTACATTCTGCAGCACTCCATGCTGCTATTGTACGGCTGCTTCCAGCTCCCAGCTGTCTTGCTAAAGGTTATCCAAGTGTGCTGCATTTCCACATAACTATCATTTGGTAACTTATTGATTTGTTTTGCAATGAATTGTATCAAGTTTTTTTAAGTTAGAGATGGAGTTATTCCATAAATCTGCTTTGCATAAACCTAGTACAATGCAGTTATACCTTTGTATAGGTGTTTATACAAAGGTAGTTTATCCTACATAAACAAACCAGAACACATTTATGAGAAAACCTGGGTATTGGGACCTCTATAATACAGAAACCAGCAGTCTGACAGAACCAGCACACCTTATCCCTGAATGTATCAAGACCCAACACAGTCATAAAGCATCCTCCAGGCTTTCAGGGTGAGGGGTGGAATAAAAGGAAGCAAGGCGAATGAAGTTATTGGGAAGCGTGTTGGTTCAGGAAGGAGACCGATACACACTGCTGTGGATCCCTTTCCACCACTCTTGACTTGGAGAGCCACACCAAGTGGAAACCATGGGCGGACTTGGGGAAGAAGGCTGAGAGAAAAAAACATGGAGCAGAAGTCTCTCTCCCATAAAACTGTTACTGTAAGGAATATCTGGCTTTGATTTTCCTTTTACTTCACTCATTTCACATTGTGGAGCTACTCCTGACTCACTGGATCTCTTACTGACTTCCTCAGGAATAAAGAAAGTTAGAGTTGGGTTCATTGTATTATGGTATGAAGCAGCCTGTCAGCGATGACACTGAAGGACAGAGTTTAGGACTTCTAGAACTTACCCTGTGGTTTTCCTAGTTTATTTAATATAAAGGATCTTGGACATCCAGAAAATGGAAAATTCCAGACAACACCAGCGTTGACTGCTGACTCTGAGCAAACTGATCTGTCTTCAAAATAGGCCCTGCTCTGAGAAGTGGTTTGGACCAAAAGGCTTCCAGACGTCCCTGCCAAACTGCGTTGTTCAGCGACTCTGTGTTCCTACTCCCTGCTCACTGTAAAAACTATAACTATGCAGAGCTACGTCCATGGCTTTCCTCACGCCCCGGTTTTCCAGCGCTTTGAATTCCAGAACCACGTGCAGCACCTCCAGGTGAGGCTGTCCACTTCTCATGCTCTACACCAGAGTTAACACAGCCTGAGCAACATGGTACCGAAACTAACTGTCACCTCCTTTTGCTTCCCCCATCAAACAGAGCTGCTGCTGTCCCTCATTTTACCACCAAATCCTTGAAGTCTCACAAAAAGTGTAAGCTAATAAACCAAATCGCACCTGTAGTTACGCAGTCTGGAGGCTGCTGGTTGTCTGCACATTGTTTTCTTATGGACTTCTAGTTCTGGGAAAGGATTTCAAGGCTGCAGGTCCTTCACGAAGCCAGGTAAAGTCCTGGACAGATTATTAGTTCAGACAGGTTGTCATATAAAAGGCATAACGCTGCTAATACCAGGCCCAAGACAGCTGAAGAAGAAATACAACTGTGTTTTCATGGTGCAGAGTGAGCCAATGCCCACTGTACAGTTAATTTGCACGAGGAGATGACTGTACAAGTGGAAATTTCATGTGTATGCTGTTCGCTGACATTTGCAGGATTTGCAATGCCAGTGGCAGTCACTGAATGGAATTGAAGCAATTTGGTTTAATAATGCAGATGTCAAAATAGTAAAACATTCAGGACAATTATATTGAGAAACTTTTGTCATCGATTTTATTTATTTTTCTTATCGTGGCATTGTTTGAACAGTGTATTTCCCACTGTTGAGAAAGATGGTAAACAGAGTAATAGAGCTGAAGCTAAATCACTCATAAATCCATCTTTCAGTAAAGTGATATGTCATTAATTCAGGCACCGGAACAAGTAACATCATTAAACATTATGGCACACTTCATCCAGTTCCTCCAAAAACTAATTTTCTTAATACTGTGTTTGCAAAGGAAATTAGTATCAATCAATCAAACATGGACATGGACCATTCTAATTATGTATTTTGCCAATATCATAAAAGCGGTATGTTTGGTGCCTTAGCAAGTGTGTATAGAAAGTATAGCAGAAATATTTTGTCTTCCTTACAGGATAATATGGCCTATTTTGTTCGTATATGACTCAGAGGACTTATTGCCCTAAAAGAGCTGAAGAAGTCTGGGTAGAATGGGCTGAGAGGTGGAGAGGTAAGCCAGGGGAAGCAGATGACACCATTCCACCAAGACCTGGCCCTGGGTGCAACCACTTCTTGAGTTTCCTACGAGGCAGCGAGTTTCCACATCACCGTAGCATCGCTGGGAAATTGACACTGATCTGAAAGTGTTTGGATCTGATGCTAATGAAGATGTGCAGAGATACAATTCAAGTTAACATTTCTTTTAGCACATATACAATCCTGGCACGTTCTTGAACTTGGCGGAGAGTAGAATTAGGGAGTAAATAATTGACAATGGAAAAGCAGACAGAAAATTCTACAGAATGATTTATATAAAATGTAGCGTTCCTTTCTAGAAATATTTTTAGCGTCAGATTTTTATGACTTAGATCAATGTTTTAGATGTTGATAGGTACTAATGATACTGTTACTAAAGCTAAGACCTATTTTTCTTTGAACTGTAGACAGCCCAGATGTTTCAAATGGGTATTGTGCTTTGTTACATTATTAATTATTTGAAAAGTGTGTGAATATATCTATTTATCCATTTATTTACTGATTGGTCTAGTCATTGCTCTACCTAATTTCCCCCTTACTGTTTGAGAATTGTGGGAACTGTCCTAAACCACATCAACCTTTTAAGTGAGCAATCTTCTACATGCTTTTTTGAGGATTTATGGGATCTCTCTTAGGTGAAAATGAAAGTCTTCTGTAACCACTGGGAGAGTAAGGCTGTGACTTACCAGTAAACCAGTTAAAGCACAGATTTGATCTGGCCTACTATTATCCATATGGTTTAAATATTACTAGAAGTAAATAAGCCCCATGGCAGAGTTTTGGCTCAATTGCGCTACCTGGGACAATACCCAGGAGCCGTTTGTGGGACAGTATGGGCAGAGACCATTCTTTGCATGGGTGAGGCCACACAATTTAGGGAGGTTAAGGGTTCCGAGCTGCATCCCGTGAGCTGGGCTGGGCTGTTTGCTCTCAGCCTGGCGCTGCATGGCTCCCGGTGCATGCCTGGGCAGCCCACTGACTCACAGCCATGCTGCTGAAGCAGGAGGTCAAGATTGGAAGCTGTGGGGTTAAACAGTAAGGTGTGCTCAGCCACACCTGAATGTGAGTCAGGCAGAAGATGTCAGCAATAAAGAAGAGCAAATGGGCTTGATCACAGTCAATCTCAGATGTTTCTGAATCATCTGGGCACTCTGCTTCGCCAGCTCAGGGTTGCAATAGGTGTGATGGGAATGGGATGGGGTTGCATGAGCAAGCAATCCTGTTCCAGGCATGGCAATACAGTCTCCTTCTAGGGCCA
Organism: Falco naumanni; assembly: GCF_017639655.2. Classification (NCBI taxonomy): domain Eukaryota; kingdom Metazoa; phylum Chordata; class Aves; order Falconiformes; family Falconidae; genus Falco; species Falco naumanni. The sequence goes on along the minus strand of NC_054058.1, from coordinate 87,469,678 downwards.
ACTCCCAGTAGCTAGAAAGAGAGCTAGTAGGAGTCCTTAGCTCCTGAAAGTGCTAGTAGTTCTTGTTAATCCTGCTCTGGGTGGGGTTTCCAAGGCAAGGTAGCTCTCTGGCATCTCCTTTTAGTTCCCAAGAGAAGCCACCATTTGCCACTCCCCTGCCTCAGCCCAGGGTTAACAGCAATCTTGTATTTTGTCTCTATCCTGCCCCAAACAGCTTTTAAGGGGCCCTTTTTGTTACCACGTCATGCAAATATGGGGTCTGCACATAGCAAAAGAGAGAGAGAAGTAGAAGAAAAGAAGAAAGCAAGCAAGCAGGACCTTGACTGCACTCTCTGCAAAACTTAAGAACAAGAATAATTGCCCTCACCTTACTCATATAAGAAAGCGAAGTGCTCTCTGGTGTGCACCCCTAACCCCCTCAGGGTCTTTCTTTCCCTTTTCCTGATGCCTTCACAGATTCTGCCCTCAGTCAACCATCTTTGCTGCAAGTTCCTCTAAATTGTAAGTGGGTAACCTTCCAGCTTCTGAGGGACCCCTTTGCCAGAGGAACTCCTGGGGACATCGCCCCTATTTTTTGAAACAGAGGGGCTGCTAGATGAACAGAGGACTGACTACAGATAGGATTCTTTGTTCATAGCAGAAATCCTGTTTTACCGGTAACTATTTTTAAGGAGCCTTATTACAAAATACCTGTAGTTGTACATTCACGTTCCTGTATTTTATTCTCTGTCAAAAAAGACTCCAAGTTTAGGAACACCGTGCTCTGTGTGTGTGTGTCACATTGGGAATTTGGACCTTAGCCTGCTCACCTGCTACCCTCCTTCTGAGGGATCCTGAACATACAGGCACCATTTGAACCATTTTCCTGAAATCGGTTTCACTTTTCCCTCTCTCTGTGTATGTGGCTGTTCATCACATGCTGAAACCCCACACATACCAGCCCAAAAGGACGGGTCAAGGTCTGTTGTATTGACAAGCAGAGATGGTCTCGATCGCTCAGCTTCAGCTGGCAGCCTGCACTGTCTGCACCATGTCAGTCAGCTGGCCAGCTCTCAGAAGCCCTTTAACCTATAAGTATAGAGGTGAGGCAGGGTTGAGAAGATTAAGGGATGAGACCTACCTTTTCGGTGAGGAGAGAAGCTGCCTAGAAGTACTACCAGCTGTCCTTTGGAGACCAGCAGTGCTTGTACCTGCAGTGTGTTTGGTTCTGTGATCCACTCTTCAAATTAAGTCACAGCAGGGAGAGGATGCTGGGGACATGCTGTGGGTAGCAGGAGAAGTAGTGTTACCCCAGAGTGGTCATGACCAAATTCACCTCCTTCAGTGAGGTGGCCTTGCTGAGGTTTGTACCTGCAGACAGGTTTAACCTTCACCCACCGCACCACATGCCCTTGTTATGGGTTGGAGAACTGCAGTTTTGAGCTTTTCTTCTCCACTGGTGGGATATCACGGTCACTGGGTAATGCCTGATCCCCATGGTATCATGACCTTCCATCTCAGGGTAAGTTTTGGCCTCTGGGTTGAAAAATCACAACTGTTTTTTGACCTCTGTTTTTGTTACAGTAAAGTTACATCAGCTCACCTCTACTGGCTTCTTGCACTATGCTAGGAAAAAGTTCAGCAAGAGCTGGAACTATCTCTCTGGCCTAGGTTTGAACCTTATTATAAATACAAATATCTCCCCTTTTCAGCATAGTCAGGAGAGGTAGGGTCATCTTTATACCTGATATCTCAAGCAAAGCAGTGGGTAAATATCAAAGATGTTAAGACAAGGCAAACATATCCCTTTTATGTTTGTGGGCAGCACTAATGACACAGGGTGAAATTTATCCTCTTATCAAAGGTCAACACAAGACCAGGCATTACTTCAAAGGGGCATTGATCCTATAACTGGCTCCTGGCACTGAGTTGGATATCACCAAAGTCCAAAACTTAAGAGAACAGATAGATTTTATATATCCGTGTAAAAAATAACAGAGTGGTCAGATACACACACACTTAGCAATCCGCACCAGCTATTTTGATTTTTTCTGGGACAATGTATCATTTTTTATCTTGTGTTCACATATTTTGGACAATTCTTCCTAGCCAGCTGTCCCTCCCTCCCACATAATCAGTCAAAACATCCATGCTTTTCTCAACTACACAATATTTACTCAAGCTTTGTGTTTACCAAGAGGAAGCTGACCATTCAGTGACTGTTTAGTACTGCAGATACCGCTTGGTTTGAAGGGGAAAGCAAGAGTGAAGGCACCAACAAAGCCATTCTTTCAGGTCTCGGTGATTAATAATGACAACTATCTAATGTTTTCTACCACGTTCAGCCAATGGTCAAAGATACTAAAAAGTTCTTGTAGATGGGGAAAATGTGAAAGGGAAACGGAAGCAAAGCCATTGCAAGAACAAGTTAAAAACTGGGGTCTTTTTGTTAGTGGTCACATGCATAAATGTGTCACTGCAGAGGAGGCATGGGATTTTTATACTGGAAGTGTGACCAGGCTGAGTGTGAACATATACATTGTAAATACTGTGGGAGAAGATATGGCATCTGCAGTTGTTGGTTGGTTTTTTTTCTTTTGTATTTTCTTTCTGTGGTTATATTTGAGCAGGGTGTGCCAGTATTTGCAGTCTGAGGAACAGCATCAGAACGTCTAGTATTCCTGTCTACTAGCAAAAATAATGAAAACACTTCAGCTAATTCACTGTACCTTCATGTGCATTAGTCACTGGTCCCTGTGCACTCTAATTATAGATTGCCTTGACGTTACAACTGCAGGGCACAAAGCAAAGACTTTACAAAAGTTGGTTTGGTATCTCTTTTTTTCTTCCTAGGCTAAACGGAGAAGCTGCTTTAAATACAGATCTGTGCTTGAAGCTGTCCTGTTCTCAGAATGTGCCTGTGGCAGTTAATAGGATTATGGTGGTATCAGCTGAGATGGATTAGGAGGTGCTTTGCTCAGGATAGGTAAACCTACCTGGTAGTGTTTTCTTGCTTTAGTCCTGAGAAAATCAGATATTTTTTTTGATCCACAGGAGTAAGACATAGAGAACGTTCATATAACTGAGCTGTCTTTTTAACCTGAGTTGCTCTAAATATATAACCAAGGGCAGCCTAATCCCATGTGCTATGGCTCACTGTGCAATTTATTAAACTGTTATAGTCACGAGATTAAGTCAGAAATCCCTTGTTCAGTCATGTACACAATTGCTTTGGGGGCTCCAATAGGTCAAACTCTGACAGTGTCAAGCATAATTATCTCCTGAATATATTCACACCCCCTGCAAAAGCCAGTGTTTGTTTGATTTTGCCTTATTTAAGAGTGTATTCATTAGCTTACAACCTTTTGTCAGGCTTTCTAAGCTTCAACTGAATGACTAAAATCTGCAAGAAACACAGATTCCCTGATGATTTTATTATGACATAAAACATATTGAAGGAAAATTTCCTTAAAAAATTCAAGACATAGTGTTTATTTTTGCACACTGATGCAGACATGTCTATGTGATGGGGCCCATGGTGGTACACATACAGTAATGCACGTTAACTCGTTCTTTTTTTGAGTTAGTGGTTTTATGCATGTGTGATGAATTTTAATCCCCCACCTTATAATGCATTTAGAGCTCATAAAATGTGACAGCTGCTGATGCTTTCCACTAGTGCACTTGGGTGGTTGGTCCATGTACTATTCAGGTGGAAGGTTTGTACAGTGCAAATGTGAAATATCAATAGCATAACTGAAGAATTAATATTACAATGACTGAGACAGCTGGAAACACTGTGTTAATAAGCACGCAGCCGAACACAGCTGAGTTGTGGCAACCTAACAAATTGTCACCTATCCATTGAATCAACACAACCTACCTTGCGTCTGCTTCAGCTTTGGAGAAAAATCATTAATGTAAAGCTCTGACTGACTTATTGTCTGCCAGCTGAAGAAATAGTGTTTTTCTCCCACATTTTATTAATTCATTCTCTGTGATCACAGTAAGCATGTATCAATAACTAACTAAATAACACCTTTGTGCTGAAACAGTTACTTGCTACCTGTGTGGTAGTTTGATTCTGGTAGCTTGTGATCTTTGTTCCTTTCACTGATGGGAAAGCACAGCTACTTTGAAGGAAGACATCTTTTGAACTTATGCTCAAGTTGATACTGCACAAAATGATATTTGTGAAAAACCATAGCAATGCCTTCGTATTTATTTTGAGCCCAAACTGTTGCATCGGTGCTGCTCTGTGCTCCCCTCGTTAATTTTTTATAAAAGATTATTTTAAAAATAAAATGTATTTCTCAAAACAAAAAGTCTGACAGCTAAAGACCATACAAGAAACTAAGTTCATATACATTTTAATAATTCTTTTTAAAAGAAGAAAACCAAATATAAAAAAAATTGTGCATATGTACAATGTAAATCTAGTACAATGAAAATCTAGCACCATATGAATCACTGAAATGGCACCAGTATGTGAAGAAAAGTCAGTTACAAAAGTCATACAAACCCATTTATTTCAGAATGCCACCACATGACAGATTCATTTCTGACTTCCACCTAACTATTGGCATTCACTAAGAAAACACGAATGAAAAAGTGACTAAGAACCTTTCCCCTATCAGTAAAGAATAGTGACATCTGTGAAACACAAGTAGAGGTCCATGAAATATCAGCAGAATTAGGGTTCGTGGGGACTGGGGATGGGGCCAGTGAGTGGGGAAGGGTCAGGGTGGAGTTGGGCAGGGAGGATGGAAGCAGCCCCCTGGGTGGGCTGGGACACGGCTTCTGGGACAGCTGGTGGGAGTAGGGAGGAGCTGGTTTTACTGAACCATGCAAACGTTCCTCTTGTGAAACTCCACATAAACGTATGAGGTATGTTTGGCACATGATCAGAAATATGAGTGATCATAACTAGACCTGTTTGGAAAACAGAGATCCATTTGTCTTAACAAAATGGTTTGGAAAATATTTCCCTTTTGAGTTGGGGTAAAAAGTAAAATGAACAATCCTCCCTCCCTCCCTGCTCCCGCTCCCAACATTACATGTAATTTTTTATTTACTTCAACAGAAAGAGATTTCTTAAAAAAATAATAATGGTGTTTACAGAGAGTTTTGGCTTGCTAGTTGTCTGCCTGCCCAGAAAGTACTGCTCAGTTTCCTCTTCCTTTCCATAAGTGAAATTATTAGTTTTCAGCTGGGGTTACTAGCAGTTAAATGTGAAATCTTTTTGTCCTGCTCCTCTTTGCTGATGCCCATTCAGGGGGTTTTTGCAGCTTTCCCCAAAGGCTGAAATACAGGGGCCCATAACGTTGGTAGCTGTAACTCACTTCTCAGTAACAGAATAGAAAAATGAAAATAGCCATTGGAAAATTAAATTTTGTGGAACAGACGTTTTCTGTTTTAATGATAATAACCTTGATGAAAAATTGCTGGCTAGCTTATACCTCAAGTCTTCTACAAATATGTCAGATATTCCATTTTGTATGTTTACCTCTGATAGAATCATAGAATCATGGAATCATTTAGGTTTGAAAAAACTTTAAGATCATCAAGTCCAACCGTTAACTTAGTACTGCCACAGCAGGATGGAAGCTGACTCTCTACAAAACTTAATATTTACATTAAATTATGTATTTTAATGCTAGAATGTCCCTTGACTCACTACGATAGTGCTGATTCAAGATCAGCAAATTATCATAAAGGTAATGGAGTAGTAACGTTTTGTGGCATTTCCCAGTTTCTCTTTGGTTACATCAGGAAAGGGCAAGATGCCTGTCTTCTTCTGAGTAATTATTTTTGATTTGTATCTGATGCTTCACTCATTAAGCTCTGAGCTTTCTGAGATGACAGATCAGGAAGTTTTTATGGGATTTTTTGAATTTTAATATGCTAGATATTCAGATGATATACAGACACCCACTTGCACATGTATGTGTGTGTGCCATACGAAAGAACAGCAAATCTTTGAATAGTGATTCCAATCAATGAAATTCTTATCAAATATTTGACTTTCTTGCATTTTCAAAATATCCTTTTTACAAATGCTGGAGTTAAGGTTTCAGAATAATTTCTTTTTAAACCCTGCTTTCATATATTCATACCTACGTTTTCATTCACAATAATACGTATTGTTATAATGCTATTCATTGATGCATCAGGTATTTTCCTGAAAAAAATGTAGGAAAATAAAATATAAGTTCATCTAAAAAAGAGTTTATGGGTTAGGCTTCGGGTATGAGATGGCCAGTTGATTATCAACACTGTCCATTTAATGTTTATATTGGATATGGCTGTTACGGTATGTGAAATAGCTCTTCGTTCTGCGAGGGGGCCGGCCTAGAAGACTATCTTACCCCTTCTTCATATCATACCCAAAGCTTCTCCAAAAGACATTGCTTAGATTAGCATAAGAAATTTTCCCCTAAAAATGTCAAATGCGTCTTATATTTTACTCTCATCTCTGTATCCTCTCTCTTCTCTCTCTGAAACTTTTTACTGAGTTTACCAATTCAGTTATAATTGGGAAAATTTTCAGTCAGAAACTGTAATCCGTTCTGTTCACTTTTTTTTTATGAGATAATGTTTGTAAGGACAGAAGTCAGTAACAGACACTACAGAAGCCAGGAGAGAAAATGGACTGAAATGGAGATGGGAAAAGAATCAAGAAAGCAATTATCAACTAAGAAAGGCCATTGCATGAAAGGATAGTAGAGGTTCACTCCCCTTTGAGAGAAGGGAGAGTCAGAAGAGAAAAACATGAGCACGAACAGGCCCATAGGAACCCATAAAGTAATTTGTGGTTAGAAGAGGGTACGGCTCACAGCTGAAGTATCCAAAGGCTAAAATTAGTAATAGAGCAGAGGCATGACTGTGAGCATAGTGCCAGCGATGAACTACAGTGAAAAATGCAACTGAGTCTCAGAAGTGCTGGAGAAGTGTTTTGCTTGAATTCTGTTTTGTCCTGCAGTGCTGGAGTTTTCCTTCCTTTGAGCAAAAGAATCATCACAATGAACCATCAGCATATACCAAATCAACCACATGAGAGAGATGGGAAACAAGAGACAGACAACTGGATGCTGAAATGATACATAGTCTTATTCCTCCACGAAATTTTTGCTGTAGTATCCTCTTTATCTTCATAGCAGACTAGCTTCCTTAGTTCTGTACTTTTGAGAAAGCACTAGTGCTATTTTAGCCTCTAATTCAATGTCTCTTCATGTATATAGTACAAATTTGGGGAGCATCAGATTAATATTGTCAATGTCTTGTCTTCCACGTTAGAAAATATTTTTGTCGAGGTGGTGGTGCAGTTAAAGGAACATATTCATCAAATCACAGGCACATATGGTTTTGATAAAGGGAGAAGAATTTTTTTTTTTTTCCTTAAAAACCCCAGCACATCTAGTTACATACCATGATTGGGCAAATGCACGTGTCAAGCTATGTTTTTGAAGATAGCAATAAATATTTGTGATCTAATTCTGTAAATCTATGTCAAACTGCTATAAATTTAGGAATAATTTGCTTTGATAACTAACTGGAAAATTAGTGTGATTCCTAACAAGAAAGAGCATGTTTATAACAGAAACTGCTGTGATAAAATGCCCTAAGAACTAAATATCCTGGAAAGAATTTTAATTCTTATAAAGATAAGTAATTGAAAGAATGCTAATTCTCTCTTTACTAGGAATGATTAGGAATGACTGTGCACATACCAAATGTCTTGAAAAGTCTGATAGTATTTTTACAGGAAGGCTAATGAGTGTTTTTGGTTTGTTTGTTTGTTTGGGTTGTTTTTTTTTCCTCAGATGTGTTAATACACTCCGGTAAATAAAGACACATAAGGAAAATGAATGTTACATTGTGAAACATGGCCCCACGTTTTTATAAAGAACTGTTATGAATAAAACACTGAAACATGCCTAGCAGTGTTGGAGTCATTGCAATCAGATGTTAGGCAGGCAAAGAACTCAGCAAGAAGAAAAGGATGTCAATAATTTGGTGGTCAATAAGTATTTCCAGAATTACAAATGGAATTTGTCCTTTTTTTCAGTCTACAGTAATGATTTTTAAAAAGCAATAAACCCAAAACATTTCTAAGGGACATAAACCAGTTGCACACTAATGACGTAGGAAAAAACATTCTTTGCATTTCAGACAATTTCAGAAGTTCCTTACAAGTAACTGGATGAATGAAGGGTAGAAGTTGCTGCTAAGCAACTTCATCTATCTTCTTCTGTCTTGCATTAAAGAAGAGACCAAAACACAGAAGCTGGTTGATAACTATGAAAAAATGAAAATAGTCACAGCCGGACAACAGGAGAAGACTGTGGTTGTTAGATGACATTTCCAGGTATGCCCCCCCAAGATGATAATTTTTTCATTTGTTTTTTATACACAGCGATGATTACTTTTATGGCATTAGACATAATATTTCTTAGTTTTCAAATAATATCAAAAATTCTTTTCAGGGACTATCATGTTTTGTTTGAATGATAGATTTATACTTTTCAAAAACTGTCTTTATTTTCCCAATCACTATTCCAGTAATGTACACTATTAAACAGAATTATACATATTTTATTGTATCAGAAGCTTTAATTTTGGGGAAAGTTTCTTAGAAATGTGACACTTATGCAGATACAGGATACAGGAAAAAACCCCAGAATTCTGTTGTGTACACTACTGGTGTATCCTGTGAAGCTGGTATAAACTTCTGGACATTTAAATATGATACAATTCTTCCAAATAAATTCATGATTTTTTTAAAAACTATGATTTGTGCCTAATTTTAATAGTTCTGTTGTCCATTAAGGGCACATACAATCTTCATGTAATTTTTGTCTTCTGTGTCAGCAAAGTTGTTTTCTGTGTTCATTTTCCTGACAAACCAGAAAAAGAATATGTACCACCTCATTTATCCAGCACAAAATGATGGCATTAGCCACATCTCTCAGTTCGGAGTTGCGAGTCTGTTCTAAGGAGCTCTTGGGGCATTTTGAACTTACACAGTCCACAGGCTGTGACATCCCTGAAGCATATTCCACCTGCTAGGTTAGCAGCACATTCTACCTGCTAACCAGCGAGGTAGGACAGATATGGGGCAGGAAAGACCCCATGTGTGATGTTAACCCTGCCCTTCTTGCTCTTGGGGGAGTGACCAGGAACCGTGACAGGGAAACGTGGAAAATAACTCCAGTGTTTGTTTCTGTGTAAACCTCTGAACATGCTGTTTGTGTGGTTGGGTGTAAGGGTGGAGCCAGCTGACAGATTACAAGAGGGAAAATGGATATGTAATGGCAATGTAGAATATTGCCATCCAACCAGTCCATGATTTCCCACCCTCAGGGACCCAACAAGGAGGGAGCTGGACACAACTCTCGATACACAGCCAGGTCAGGGGAGAAGAGGTTAGTGCAGCAGAGAACACTGGCAAAATAATGCTAGCTCTGGGTCTAGCAGGTTAAGCCAAAAGGCTGCCCCTCTTGGCTGAGGGCAATCAAACACCTCATGTGCAGAGGTCCCAGCATTTTCAAGTGCAGGTGGCACCTATCTGTATGAAATGTTTAATGGTGTGTGCTAGTAAAGCTGGTGTTTATACTGTTGTGGGACATAGGGTCCCTTTGCAGGCTCCACATACACTCTGTGCTCTTTTATCTGGTGAAGCTCAGTGAATGAAAAGAAATAAAAGAACTGTTACTTTGCTTGAAGGTAAATTCACTGCAACCAGGGTGCCAAATAACTATGTCGGTGTTAAACTAATCCAAATGCATCTGAAGGAAGAAAATTGCTTAAAGGAACTGCATAATTCAACATAACCACCTAACCCTTCTTAAGATTTCTTTCTCCTGCAGTGATTTACTATAGGGATGCATTATTTTATCTCAAAGTGCTCAACAATCACAACTGTCACTGATCCCTTTTACAGCAAGAGGTCCTTGTGAAGCCTTTGCCAGGTCATCTTCCCACATGCCTGCCTGTAGACCTTCAGACAGTGAGTGGGACACAAGTGATGATCTTTTCCAATACTTTATATTAAAACAACTTGTAGAGAATCATGTGAGAAAGCTGCGACCCAGGCAAGAACAGACCAGAGCTCTTCTGTATGGCAATATCTACAAGAGCCACAAGTGTCCTTCTTAATCCTGAAGAATCCTTCAAGCCTTCTGCAAGGAAGGGTATGCCAGGGAAACCTTCAGTCACCAGCTCTGGCCACCATGCCCTCAGCCATCCTCCTTTGCACCGTCCCACCTGTTCAGCAAAAGAACAGACATTCCTGAAAAGCACCATGCTACGTCATGAAGGAATGTCTTGGTTCTACTTGCAAGCGTATAGTATGGTGTACTAAAGCCTTGTACTATCTTTGTGAAATGTGTGGAGAAGCCTGCTTTGAGTCTCTGCTTATATGGAGATGGTGGAAAAGCACTTTGTTCATGTGGTTCCCCCAGAGCTGTGGATGAGCCCCTGAAGCCACGCAACACATCTGAGGGAGACAGTCCTCAAGGAAGGGAAGGTGGCTTAGCTCTCCCTCCCTGCTCCCTTGTAGGGGAGGGTTTCTGCTCAAGAGCAGGTGTTGCTGGTTATTTAGTTGCGGTGTCCGAGTGTTTGTGTTCAGTTGTTATTTTGGCATGTTGCCACAGCTTTGCTGACAGATGGGACTGACACACACCTGTACCTGGGATGCAGACAAATGGAATTTTGTGTAAGGCACTAGAGCAGGCGTCCTCAAACTACGGCCCGCGGGCTGGATACGGCCCCCCAGGGTCCTCAATTTGGCACCCGGTATTTACAGACCCCCCCGCCGGGGGTTGGGGGGGAACCAAGCTGCGGCTGCCTGCCGCTTCATCCGCGCGCCGGCCCCCTGGTTAAAAAGTTTGAGGACCCCTGCACTAGAAATATTTATCTTCCAGAGCTTTCTTCTTGCTGAATTTCAAAGGCCTACTGTAATCAGTGAAAACGCAGGAACATTCAGCTGAAGGTCAAAATAAGATTTATTTTATCTGATGAGAAATACTTGGCAAAGCATAGTTCTCTCACTAAAAATATATAGATATGAATATATGTAGTTTTAGTTACAGAATTCTTTTTTAGCTGCTCAGTAAATGAAGGTCTTAATAATAGTATGTTTATCCTTTTCCCCCAGCATCTTTTACTGCTGTCAGTGAACACCATAGTAGAGACCCAGACTTTGTCCATGACATGGAGTATGATGACACTGAAAAGCTCCTCTCCTCATAAGTAAGGACAATGGCAGCTTGGTAGATTGGAGATATGAAACAGATGGTTGAATTTCTGGTTTAGATTTAAAATTACTATCTCTTTCTCAAAAGTGTTGGTTTTTTTTTTTCTGGCTGCACATGGATTTGAGCATGGTTTCACATGCTAGAAAACACATGGGGAATTTTATGTTTGCATCAACTCCCAGCAGGATTTTATGTATGCACAGATGATCACATTATTCACGTTTGTTGGACTGGGAGTAGAAGTGTAACCCTCCATGGAGTGAATGCGGGGAGTTTAGAATATATCTCAAGCTCTTCTGCACGTTTTCATTCAGTGTTGCAATGTTCCGGGAAAGCTGTGGATTCACCTCAGCGCACTGCCTTGGAAACATCAAGCTGGAGAATTGTATTTAAACCAGAAAATTCTTAGGACTCTTTGTTTTTGTGAGCATTTCCTTTTTAAAAGCAAGAAGTGTACAGCCAAGCCATCCAAAGTAAATAATTTGTAAAAGACACATCTTTCAGGTGGCGTAAGTAGTAGATTTCTGTTCAATCTTGTGAAATATAGAAGTGACTATAAGGCTAATGGAAAAAAGAAAGAACACACTGAAAAATGATCAACCCGCTTCTAAAAAGAGCTACTATACTTGTTTATATGTATATATATATATATAAAACTATAACTTGTTAATATGGCGTTGGGTTATTAAGTTTGTAGTCTTCACCAGGTAACTAATACCTGCTCTAAAGGCAACTAAACATGTAAGTAGTTTCCCCTGGAGTCATTGGGTCTCTTTCCACTGACTCAGTGTTGCAGAGTAATGTACGTATTCCATTCCCCCAGCTGGCTTTAAAAAAATTTCGAACAGTCTGACAGATTAAAATGGTGCAAGTAGGCAATTTCCACAGAGGTAAACCCCTTCTGTTACAGTATTTATAAGGAACTTGTGAGAAGTATTTCCTAGTTCTGTTTCAGGTAATAAGAAAAAGGAAAAGAAAGAGGCTGGGAAAAAAAACCCCAAAGCTGATGCTAGATTTCAAGAATACGTCTTAAAAATTATGCAGAATTATCTAAAAAATTATCAAAAAAAAGAGCACAAGCTATTTCTTTAATTTCTGGATCAGTGCTATTTTTCGATATAAATTTATGATTTATTGTCGAAACATTTCCTTCCCCCTCAAGACTTTTTCTTCAGAAAAACTTTGCATAGGAATTTTTTAACAGCTCTATATTGTGTGATTGCATTTACAATATATTTTTTTTAAACTGATAGAGTGAGACATAGTATTAAAAACACACACACGCACACCCATTTACTAATTAAATCACACTGGATCCCATGAGAAATAGTTGTTAATAATGAAAATAAAGTATAATTTACTAGCCACGTAAGCACAGTGGGCAGGTCTGACATCAATTCTGTATGTTTGTAACTGGATGACCTGTAGATGTGAGAGTTTCAAGGGGACTGGCCAAGGCTTGCAGAGCAGAGCCTACCGTTTCTCATTTGACTGAGGTGTCAGACCTTTCAAAGACTTCATGTTGGCTTGAAATCTCACAGCACTGCTGTTTTAGTGCAAGCCCTGATAGATGTTGCATTGAGCAAGGGCTGAACAACTGCAGGAAACGGGGTGACACCTATGAAATGACCATTTGCAGCAGAGGCAGCAAACCACTGTGCGCTTGAGGCAAGACCAGCAGAGGGAAAGAGGTACACAGTCACCTCCTCCTTATGTGGGAAGGTGGGGCTGGGCTATCTGGGGTAATGGAAACATTTGGTTCACACAGGGAAGACCCAAGGGAAGGAGAAGCACAGAGGCAGCCTCCCTAGGGCCAAGGTGGCCCACTAGCTGGATGCCCACGGTGCTCTTGCGTGCACCAGCTCCCATGGGTTCATCTGGGGAGTGCAACACCATGCTCCCTGTTGCCCCAGAAGGGCTTGCTGGAGCACCTCCTTTCACCTTTCTGTTACTGAGGCTGGCACACAGACTGAAAGCAAGCTCTGGGACCTGGGATCATACCCTTCCACCTCCTCACCCTTTGTCCATAGCATTAGTCGCATCTTTTCAATAACTAATAGCAATTTGCATACCCTGGGCTGGGAGCTGTGCTACAGGCAGATGGGGAGAATCCAACATGGGAGGACATTTCCTTTGTCACTTTTCATGCAAAGTCCGTGATAAAGTGAAAAATCCTTGGCTCAGGTTTCATGTCCACCATCATGTCCATACGGCATCTAACACAACAGGGTACAAGACTAGCTGGGGTCACTGGGTGATACCACAGTATACAATTTAATCACAAACATGTTGCAAATTTGTTTTTTAAAAGACTGCTTTCAGAAGCATCACTGACAGCAGAACAACAATATAGCAGCCTGAAGCCCAGTGGCAGGAGGAAGGAGCAGATGTTTAGCTCCCTGCAAATTTCTAAAGGTTTTCTCAATAATGAATAGGAATCACTTTAGCAGAATGAAGGAGAGCAGAAGCATGAGTAACTGCATGGAGTTAAGTAAGGGCAAATGTTAACTGTCTGGATAACCTCTGTGACAGCAAAATCTACAAGTCTGTGGAGAATTTTCCCAAAGGAAATGGTGAAAACTTCTCTGATTGACATACATAGATAGAATATTCTAGCGGTTTTCTCCAGATGTGATTTACAGTACAGAAAAAAATACCTCAAAATAGAAAGTTCTTTTCCTTCTCAGTTTACCATTTTTTGTTTTTCTTTTCCTTTGGACAATCAACTACAAAATCAGAGTACAATACAGAGCAAATACAATATATATAAGACAACTTTTCCATTGAAGCTATACTGGCTGGTCGTTCCACCTTCTCATGAACTCTCAAAAGAACCGTAAACTATCTCCTGCCCCTCTTATGCTCCATTGTGAATAATAGTGTAGAGAGTACCTTAATTATGACTTGATTTTTAACCTGGTGATACAGCAAAGTTAAGACCTTGGTCAGTTTACAGATCAGATTCATATCCTATTCAGTCATATGAGAGTCATAATTAGGGTATTTATCTAAGGTTATTTTTTTTTACCTCAATGTTCAGGTTATTCCACATGAAAATACTGTGTACAAGTAGGTAGTTCTTGCCAGCAAAACATTTTGCAATGTGATGCAGTGGTTCAGTATGTTTTTGCAGAAGGTGACCTTCATAATGTGAAATTGTATGTTTAATATTTTGCTTCTTCTTAGGCAGATGACTAAGGTCTCAGATGGGATATTTTCAGGAGCCAGCGCAGTCAAGAGGTTAATTAAAATGAAGAATATTTTGTGAGTTGTAAAAGTCTGTAATTATGTAGAACCTTTTCCTATTTTTAAGCTATTCTCAGACATCCTGATTTTTGTTTATAGTCTGAAGAACAAGATGACCTGACACTTTCTGCACTTGAAGACATTGTGGAGCTCATGGGCTGGCGTCATTCTTCAGTAAAAGTTCGAGAATTTGATTTATATATACTTTCTACAGTGATATACTAGAAACAGATAACTACAGATTCCAATAACTTCATCTTTCTGATAGGGTTGTTCACTGTAGTCAAAGACACTTCTACATCTGGTTTCACCTCTAGTAAAGCCAAAAAATATACTTGCCTCCTTACTGACCTTCCATTATTAGAGGACAAGGCAAAAAAGTATTATTTTCCCCCTGTTCTATGCACCATTTTAAGTATGACCCTACCCCTTACTTAATTCTGCTCTGATGCACAGATCTTTCAGCTATTCAGGCATATACTTGGGGGAAATAGTGAGTCTGATTTCAATCATGGCAAGAGCTCTGTAAAAATCACCAGGGCAATTGTATTAAGCTCAAGCTGCTGCTTTCTCATAGTAATGGTCTGGAAGTAAAATAAAACCAAACAACCCTAGACACAGCTATTTCTTATGGCACAGTCTATTGTAGGTGTTTACTTCTACCCAGCAGGTCAGCCACATATTTTACAGAGCCAGTTCTTGCAGTCTCTCTCTTTTTTTTTAAAAAAAAAGGCATTCCATAAAAGGAGAGAGTACAAACGTAACACCACATTCGTCATATAATTTATTAACACGTAAATTTCTACCTGCAACTGAAAGACCTGTCAGATATCAAGGATTATTGAAAGTCTACCTTGCAAAACCCCTTCCATGCCGTTACTTCCAGTGAAGTCAGTACTACTAAACATTCAGGTGATATTCATCCATGTGAAAATCTTTAAGCATTTTTAAAGTTGATTTCAAAGACCAGGAAGTTTCCAGACATGGAAACAGACATGCCTCTGTCATACCTAATGAATGACATGCCTCAGAGGTCTAGAAGCTGACATTGTAATACACACATCTTTGAGTCTGAAACCTTTGCTGATGAACTAGTTTGAGTTCAATTGAATCATAAGTTCATTTTCCCTTGCGCTAGGTATCCATTATAAACTGACAGGTGGCTGTTCTATAGAAAACAGATAATGTCCTTGTTCACATTTTTATTTTTTGAGTATGCATTGCAATATTTATATAATTTTGGTTTTTAAAAAATAGTTGCTTTGATTATCTGCTATTGACAGATATCATTACATTATCAGTTTTATTAGTGTGGTAGGCATGATATAAACCAAAAGATATAATAAATGTCTTTACAGAACATTTAAGCAGCTTGAAATCCTAGGCAGGCTGAATGATAAATATAAAACGCTGTTGGGTTTATGATTTCAAAGTATTACTTGCTGAGAATCAAATGTATTCCATTATATTAGGAAGTCAGCATCTACTGAAGAAAAAGGCATAGGAAATCCAGCCTCCCTCATGAGGGCTGGCGTGTCTTGGGAAAACCCAGACAGCGCAGGCAGGAAAAAAAGCCATATTTACTTCACTAATTAATAAAGACATTTAATTTCTTTGAGATAAAATTATGGGTTTATAGGAGGAAAGGCCTCCTTGCTGTAGTCTTGAACTGACAGTCTTATAAGGCTTGGCCTTGTTTTAATGAGATATTCTGACACGTGGCCACTGTGTCAGTTGGATCAGTTTTTTCTATGCACCCGAGCTGCATTGATACACTGCTGGCTGTGGGTGGGTGGCTTCTCCCTCAGCAGTGCAGTATGGTTAACAAAGGCCACGCTTAAAGGAGTGAAATGGTCCCCCTTACCCCACAAACCTACAGTTTCAGTCATTCATAGTCTTGACCACCTCTGCTTCCATATTCCTTAAGGAATCGACTGATCAATATTTGTCTTAATTTCCATTGAGGCAAATGCTCATCGATTCCCTTTGGGCAAGAAGCAGGGCCATCTGCACCCAGGACTGTGCCTAGGTTTATTTTACTGTCTCCCAGGAGAGAGACCCCACAACCTTCCTGAGCAGCCTGTGCCGGTGCTTGGCCACCCTCACAGCACAAAAGTGTCCCTGATGTTCAGATGGCACATTCTGTGTTTCAGTTTGTGCCCGTTGCCTTTGGTCCTGTCACTGGGCACCACTGAAAAGAGTCTGGCTCAGCCTTCTCTGAACACTTCAGATATTTGTAAACATTAATGAGATCCTCCCTCTGGGCCTTCTCCAGGCTAAACAGTCCTAGGTCTTTCAGCCTCTCTTCACATGTGAGGTGCTCCACCACCCTCTGGGCCAAACTGTTCAGCCACTTTTCAATCCACCTCACTGTCTGCTCATCCAGCCCATACTTCATCAGCTTCTCTAAGAGGATGCTATGGGAGACTGTTGAAAGCCCTACTGTAGTTTAGGTAGGCAACATCTACTGTAGTCCAGGTAGGTAATGGTCACTGCTGAAGTGACACTCATCTACCAAGCCAGTTAGTTATTGTAGAAGGTTATCAGGTTGGTTCTTCATATGGCTGGAATTTGCTTCCAGGATTAGCTGCTCCATCAACTTCCCAGGGGTCAAGGGGAGGCTGACTGGCCTACAGATCTCTGGGAGATGTAGCTATAGAAAGTCTTTTCAATGAAGTCAGGTAGCCCAGAAGACACAATGAGTATTACAATAATAAACCAAGAGTTAATAAGCAATTGGTGAGGCAAGATTCAAATTCTCAGGGCAGGGGTCTAATAAAGAAAAACAAGGCAAAAGAAGTGCTACTGGAAAAATCAATGTAGGTGACAGCAAGCTGAGGCAAAGTTCGGACAACTACTGAAATTGTTGTGTTCAGAAGGAACGAGGAGCCACAGAAACAGGAAGAAATTCTTCATTGCAGCTATTGGACATACACATTTAAGTAATATGCAACAAAATGTAACCTTATATGTCCTTAACCTATGTGCTGCTGCTGCTGCTAAACCAAATAAGCGCTTTCATTGCTGACTGTGATGTGCAGCAAGCATGGTCTGCAGTGGCAGGAAACTCATGTGAAAAAATGGGCAGATTAGGAAATGAAAACAACATTACAAATCTAAACAAACCAAAACCTAAACTGTTGTTTCTGTAAGCGTATGGATGTGAAATTTGTGAGAGTGTGTTTCTAAATTCTGTCAGGGAAAATATATTGTGATGTCCTCTGGAGGGGTTGGTTTAGTTGCAGTTTAGTATTGCTGATGCTTCATTAAGTCAAGCTGTTGAATTGGCAGAAGTGATGTGCTGTCTGGGTGAGGTGAAGTATTGTAATGCTGAAGTCACTAAAAATCACATGGCAAGTGATACAGAATTGGGATGAGATTGTACATTAAAAAGGTTGTATCGTAGTTGCTTAACTGGCTTAAGCTGAAGTATGGATGAATATGTTATGTTAATGCTAGCTTTTTACAAGGCTAGGTCAGATGTTGAACTATGATAAGTAATGTGATATTTAAGTAGAAATATATTATGGATAATTGCATAAAAAGTTTAAGTAAACCACTAGGCTTTAATTTTATTCCATAAAGATGCTGCTTTCTGATTCTCTAAGTCACAAAATCTGCATGCAGTCATAGTGCATGAAAACTTACTTTGTGCTATGTGGTGCATAAAAGATCTCAGAGAAGGCTGACCTCAGTGTACCCTTAGGCATGGTTACAAAGGATACTTAAATGCACACTTCCAGCAAAAATCCCAAGCAACAGATTTATGACAAAAATTGCCACGTGATAACACTTAATTCTCCAAACACAAACTGGGCAATAACATTTGTTTTGTGGTCCTTTTCTTCGTACAAATCAGGTGAACTTCTTGCTTTATTCTCAGTCTTGTTTTGAAATTGAATACGGATTCAACACAGCAACGTACAGAAAAACCTCAGAAAAGAAGTTAACTAGAACCAGATGTTGAGCAAGATGCCACACACGGAGAAACCCACTTTGAACAACCACCTTACTGTAGTTACTTGAGTCAGCTCAGTTTATGGCAAACAGAAAGGAGCTTTTCTTAGTTGCTATAAACTGGTGCACATACTTCAGCACGTGAAACCAACACCCCCTTAAAAAACACAGCGATTGGTTGTAGGATTTAGAGTTTTATAATTTTGTGTCCCTGGTGACCAACTCTGGATGATACAAAAGCAAAAGCTTGGACAATCTACCGGATTCACATGACCAGTTCTGGTTTTGTTTTTCTTTAATCTGAATCTGAAAGATTATACCTTTGTTCTGTACATTCCAAATCAAAGTCTCTGATACTGCTAGGGGAAAAAAAATTAAATGGAAGAGATGCTGCCAGCTTCAAAGCCACACTTCAGACTGAATTTTTATCTGCTGTTACTACATGCAAGTAAATTAGCTGAAAGAGATTTAAGGAGAAAGATATTATTCCAGTTCTTTTTACTTTGATTTTTTTTTTTTTTTTTTTTTTTTTTTTTTTTAAATATACCAGGTACCTGGGTTTCTGAAACAGGTTGAATCCAATGTTATTTCTGCCTAATTTTTGACTGGATGTGCTTTGTACAATCTATCAGCTACTGTCATTAGAGGGGAAAGCAGGAAAGACCTCAAGAAAGCCTGAAATCCAGAATGGGTAGGACAGACAGTAGAATGGTTTAACAGAACTGGAGGTCAGAAAGCAATGTCACAGTTGATTGCCTGATGCCTTCTGTGCTGGGGAATGCCCTGCAAAGCACGGAATGGTCCATCGGCCCAAGGCTTATAGCCATGAGACTGCTGGGAAGCTCCTGGCACTGGTACAGGCTCCAGCTAGAAACAGTCCATGTCAGATGTCTTGGTGATCTCCTACATCGTGCATAGGAGCGCTTCTGGTGCTCCCACATACCCTTTCTATTATAGCCTTGCAAATATTAACTATGGAAATTAGTTGCTGGACAGAAATATGGTGATAGTTTGTTCTGGAGAATTCAGTGAGGCTGCGGACCCAGACATCTGAGGGTGAATTTATTCTCTCCAATTCACAGCCTTCCTCTTCCAACTTCTTTGCAGTCTGTAAGGGCAGTCACTGATTATCCACCCGGTGGCAGAATCACAGGACATCTAGCTGGTTAAGGAAACACGATGTCTCCAGGATCTTTTAGGGTTAGATGAGATACAGGCATTTTCATACCACAGGGCTTCAGGAATAACGAGAACATGAAGTGCAGTGCAGCTTTTACAATATTTTCAGCTACCAAAAGAGAGGGGCTCATAGTTTCTCACAATCGATCAGATATTTCCAAGCCAGACTGTCTTAACCATCCTGCTCAAATGTCTGAATGTACAGTCTTCAAGGATTTTCTGCAGAAACCAAATGAAATCCATAAAAACAGTGAAGTCTAAAGTGACCAGTTCAAGACATGGTGAGACAATGAGTTCTTATAAGGAAATGGTTACAGATTTCATTAAGACACATTTTGCATCTTTGTGGGGTTTTTTAGGCATATGATTCATATTATTCTTTTACAGTGATTTGTCTTGCTAACCCATGAAATGTTATGTCTTCTAGGTAGGCCAGCAAAGGCAATTTCTCCCTGTTTAGGTCACTGATAAAAGTACACAGGACCAAAAAAGAATATTGGAGGGATTTTGCTAGAAGAAGTTCCACTCATTAATGATTTCACATTGACAGCGTTTTAAGATTTCTCATTTAGCCACTGTTTTTAGTCTGTCAAACACATGCCTTGTTAGTGCCATTTACTGCAAATGTTTTTTTTTAAATCAAGTGTCCAGGTAATAATGCAATTAACCAGAAAAGTACAACCTTACAATAGCAACACAGTTCCATTTTCCAGATAGATACAATGTTTCCATGAAATGTTTCCATGAAATGTAACAAGATTGTTGGCTCAGACCTTCTGCAAATAAACATACTAACTGTTCTTGCTTGTATCTATAACCTTAAATCTGTTGCTGAAACTCTAATTACCATTTCATAATAATAAATAAATCCCCCCTATTCTTTTTAAATATTGAAATAACATTAGTGATATCTGAGTCTGCTGAAGTTTTCTTGAATTTGTTTAAAGTAGTTTGTGGTGTTTGTCAGCCACCTTGTTAGGTTTTGGTTGAAGTAGAAATGCACTGCTCCAAAATTCCTTAACCTTAGCAGATGCTTCTTCACATCCTATTTTTTTCAAAACACAAGCTTCCTATTCAGCTGAGATAGTGCATTTGAGTTCTTAGTTCTTGATGGAAAAAGCCTCTCCACCTTTTTTTAATTTCATTCAGTTTCACTATGTATATTTAGTAACGTACTTTAATTGTTGTCTAGGGGTTTTGTTTTGTTATGTTTTGTTTGTGAAATACCTTCTTATTTGGACTGACTTTATATAGTTTCCAAAATGATAAGTAGTAATCCTTCCTATTTACTTTTTCCTTTTTCCAGTTCTTACATACCAATTTCTGCTGATGTTTTAACATTACTCCCATGTCTGTCTTTATGTGTATGATGTCTTTTGGTGATGGTTACGTTTATCCCTACAAGCAAATCAAGGATTTTGGATGCCAATTGTCCTTCAACAACTCATAGTCTCTTTAAAACAAATCAGTCTAAGTTTGTAGTTCCCTCACTAATTCCAACCATGTGTAAAGCTTTGGCAATTGATACTGTTCAAGTCCCTGTACATGTATACCATTACTTATTGCAATATTCAGTAGAATATTGAACTTATATAATGATAGCCACCTGTGCTTGAACAGCCACATATTCTTAGGTTAATGACCAACTCTCCTTCATCCGATGAGACGAGATCCAATGTTGCATTATACGGATCCTTAGAAAATTTATTATCTCTTGTTTTCAGAAGTAGTAAAGATGACTTTTTTTTTTTCCACTGGCCGTGCAAACTTTCAAGAAGTATCCATCACACTAAAGTTATTTGTAATGCTTTCTTTTTCCTATGTGTTATCAATAAGTATTTGATGAGATAGTCACATCACTCTATCCTGAGATTCAGGTGATTGTTCAACACCACAGTGTAACAGAGATCTGTTACCCCATGGGAGCTGACACCTGAAGCTTTATTCTGGAGTTCTTGGATTGACTCTACACTTCTGCAACACCTTCCTCACGACGTGCCCCACTTTAAAGGAGGGATTTAGAGCAAGAGCCAGTTTGGAGGATAATAGCTCAGAGGAAATTTGGGCCACAGAGAAAAAATGTACAAATAATCAAGACAGTTTGCATGGCAGTTAGAAATGGAGATCAGATAATGTGGCTCCAGCTTTTTTTATTGACCCTAGGACTCTCTTCTACAGTATTTGCAGAAGAGGAAAAGGAAAAATAAAAAGCTGTTGGACTATAAATTACAATTCTTTCTAATCTCATTCATAGCAGATTATTTGCATGGAAGATCCACAGACATCCATAGTGATCTATACCAAATTTTGAGTTTTTTAATAATTTATGCAGCGTCTGAAGAAAATTCACAAACCTATAACCCTAAAATTTGAAGTTGTACAAAGTTTCAGACAAGCAGGAACTGTTTACAGAATGTACTTCTCACTTTGAAATAATTTATTCCATATTTTGCTTGAATAATACTTGACATTCTTGATTTTGAGGATTACTGGCAGCATTGCCCCAAGAATGACATGAAAAAGCTACCTCTGTTCTTGCAGATTTCAGTATCACATACTTGCCCATGTGTACAATTGTCATAGTCATTTTTAATCTATAATCTCAGTATGTCTGAGTGGCTGATTAAGAAACATCATTTAACCCATCACTTTTAAAGGACTTATCAGATAGGAAAAATTGCTTACGTATCAAACAGTGACAGTCAGAACAAAAGTAGTTTGCTTAGTAGGGCAAAACTCTCTCTTATATTTCTTTCTGTTTTCCAAAATCAGCACTCATCACCTACCATCTGTGCTTGCTTTCTGCGTGGATCTTCTTCATTTGATTGACGTTCTTCCCAATGGCAGAACTTTCAGTGCATGTTAAGTTACACAAGAGAACCAATTTAAGCATCTCTTGTGTATAAATTAGCTAGAGAGTCTTAGAGATATGCTGCTTATCTGATGGCGTAATTGAGCCCAAAGCTCTATCGTTGATCTTTCGCAACCTGGCTGTCAAAAAAAAAAAGTTTTTTTAAAAAAGGCAAAAAGGTGAGGGAGGGAAATCTCTTCATCAGAATTGTAACTGTCTCAGGTTCTCATAAACTACATTTCTTTTGCAGACAAATTAAGAGAAATTAAAATGTAATAGTAAAGCTCATGGTGTATTTCTGACAGAAAAGATGTACCACTGCAGTAAATGATAGTGTGTTATCCATACTCAACAAATTTAATTAGTAATTCTTTTCCCAATATTTTGGTTATGTAAACTTACATTTGTGACAAATGACTGTTGTTCCAAGTTGTTAATTAAACAGTTAAGCAGACACTTTAAGTGTGTTCTTAGGCAAAAGAACCATGAAATTTCCCAGTTTTGAAACAAGATTTGAAACACAACCACAGCAACCTTTGACTGCGTTACAAAAATATGGGACTGGCAATATACCTGAAACAAACCAAATTGGTGATCATACTCCTTCCCCCACATCCTGTCACATAATTCAATATCTCTGAATGTTTCACTGTGTCCATTGTAAATAGTTTGCCCTCCATGTTTCCAGAATTTAAAAGTGATGCAGTTGTCAGGATTCCTGACAATGCTATGTTTTTAATATTCTTTCCAATACACTGAATCAGAGCATAATCCAATAACATATCTGCCATAAAATCGGTATGACCTCCGTTTCTTCTGAAGGTGTAGTGCAAACAAATATATATGTGTATATATCTCTCTCTGTTGTCCACAGTGCAGAGTCTTTCCCAAAAGGACAACCTGGAAAACAAGGATACGGCCCTTTTCTAGTAAGTTAAAAAATTAGTGATGAGACACTGGTGCTGCCATACTGTAAACGTGGCCATCCCACATGGTAGTAAGGGGGACACTGCATTTTCTGTGGGGTTTGAAATCATTGTGGTACTCAGCTGTGTGACCACTCCACTCTGCCATTAGCATTAAAAAATACACACACAGAGAGATGAGGGCATTGAAGATTTACAAATAGAAGTATTTTGTCACTGAGAAATACAACAGAAAATGAGAGGACGGAAAATTTCAGACAAAGTTGTAAGGCACGCTGGTACTGTTTGCTGACACTATGTATATCAGAATGACATTTACCAGCAAACTTCCAGCATTTAGTTCCCCTTTCCCCATGCACCTACCTTCTAGATCTGAATTTTTACAACAGTCTCTGAGAAAACTGGTGGGATTCCAGAAGTGGCTGACTAAGGAGTTACACGTAATACATAGGACGTATCTTGTGGGAATAACATTTACAGATCACTGTAGAATTTATATTTAATGAATTATGGTGTCATTGCTGTTATGCATGTCATATTTTAAAGTAAAATTAGCATTCTGTTTTACCTTCTTTCAGTGCAACCTCTTCTTTCTATTACGGGGGGGGGGGGGGGGGGGAAGAAAAAAAAAAATAAGAGCTATATATTCAAGCTCTGGCTGGGATAGACAGACAAAACATAGCTGAACTTTGCTATCAGTGTCCACCAACTGTATTCAGACACTGGAATACAGGAATCGGTACAGGAGATGTCACCTATGCAGCAGATAAACTCTGCTACGTGGGGTAGGGCGCAGTAAGATAAAAAGGAAAGGGACCACCTGCTCTCAGCAGCTTTGTGCAGGTACCCCCACATTCCTCCTGAAAAATTCTACCTAAATTGCCTCTTTTGGTGAGTTTATGATTTACTAATGTTGTGCTTAATTCCCTGTGTAAAAGGAATTATGTGTTTTAACCTTTTTGCTAGGATAGTTCCTCATTTTTGCAGGTGTTATTAATTGTTGCTTGTTATATATTATGGTGGCTCCAAAAACTCTGCACTGTTTATTTTAAACTAAATTAACTCTAGGTAGTAACAAATTTTGCCAAATAATCCTTACAGTAGAGAATGAATAATTTATTCATGCTCAAATTGATGACCTTGGCAGCCAGCCCCTTCAAAACTGTTTTTCAAAACATGTAATAATATCGCTTTGTTTTTGCACAAGGTCCTGTGTTCACTATGCATTGTACAGCAGTGCAGAATGACTTCCATCTACAGATCTAAATGACTCAGATGACTGGGTTTTCATTTAGGTCCATTCTCACTTCTATGGCCTGTAACAAGACAGATCTGATTTCATTTTAAGAAATCAAATGGCTTAAGTTGCACATTACTAAAAAAAGATACGTACGATGCTTTGGGGCAGCACAACTGAGACAGTCACATAGCATCAAGGCTAAGATTAGGCTTGGTCAGAGGATGGAATTTCGGAAATTGATGAACTTCCAGATGACAGCAAAACAGCCTGAGTCCCGGCTGTATGCTGTGCTGGCAGCCAGACCTCAAAATCCCCACTGACTCACACTGGTTTAGGAGATGCATGTTTGGGTAGTCAAGGGCTGGTGATGCAAAATACGGGTGCCTATCCTGTCCGGAGGCAATAAACCCTATATCTGGTGTTGTCCTGACAGCTGTCTGTCTGTTCTGCCTTGTCTTTTCCTCTCCCAGTGCAAGCCTGTGGCTTTCAAAGTGTCAG
This sequence comes from Falco naumanni, assembly GCF_017639655.2. NCBI lineage: Eukaryota > Metazoa > Chordata > Aves > Falconiformes > Falconidae > Falco > Falco naumanni. The sequence goes on along the minus strand of NC_054058.1, from coordinate 87,444,544 downwards.
AGTACTAATTTCTTTAGATGCTGATGACTCTGGAGCTAGCCCTGCACCTATCCTGGAGGGAATTTATGTGTGATCTGTAAATCTGTTGGCATTATTAGTTACAGGCAGGTAAAGTCCTATCTCACAGAAGAATCTTTTGACAGAATTTACTCTTGTTCCCACCTTCCTTTCAATCTCTTTGTCAGGCATTCCTTAAGTGAGCTCCTGTCTCTGCATCTCTTTGGCTTTGCCTCCCTCTCTCAGTCTGAGATCAACTGTTACTCCCCTTGAAGAGAGCAGTAAAATCCTGTGCTCTCCATTGACATTCATAACATTAAGCATGGCCAGATTTATAGTGTGTCCTTGTACAATTTTGGAAGAAAAAGTATTGTTCAGAAACCTTCATTTTCCACCATTCTTTAAAGAGGGCTGATAGCTACATTCACTCCCAGTCCACTCCTGGACATATTTGGAAGTGAGGATGAATGAAGAGAGGCTGTAGTAGATCCAGCCAGATGTGGAGTGGGATGGGAGAATGTGCTGCACCCATATGAAATATGTTATGTGAGTTTCCAAGAGGCCTGGGAAGAGTTCATCATTGCCCCTCCTGGAAAAAACTAGCTTTTGTACAGCCCTTTGAACCAGAGAGCCCACACAGACTGATTTTCACAAACAGGCATTCCCTGCTTAAACCATTTGATGTGCATGATGCTACTAGCCAATAAATATTTTCATCATAGCTGAATTTCCAGGTAAATTGTGAGAAAGGAATTGACTGTCTGAAAGGATCCTGCCAATGGGAAATCTCAGCTGACGCTCACCTCCTCCATGCACCTAAATACACTGAACACCCTCCCTTAAAATAATGATGTGCTCTTGTCTGCACAAAAGTAGCTCTGTTGAATTTACCTCTGTGACAATCCAATGAAGGCAGAATCAAGCCCATGTAATCTGGATGTTTGGGCCCAGGAATACCTCACCTGCAGCTACGTATAGCATGGGACATCAAAATGAGGAGCAAAGTTACCTAGGCTCCCTCAACAGCTGATGGGCAGAGAAGCACACAAGTCCAAAAGAAAATGTTTCCTCACTTATTATCAACTAGCTCTGCACGGACTCATACATTAAACCAGATAAGGTGAATCCAGGCATAACTGGGCTAATTTTCAAAGCAGGTAGCTGGCGACGGATAGATATGCCATAAGGTATCTGTCTAGGCAGCTGGTCATAAAGGATACAGGTCTGTGCACAGAATCATGATCAGTCATAAGCTCTTTGGGGCAGGAACCTTTGTATACCATATCCACACAGGATATTTTAATAAAAGACACCAAACTTGTCTGGCTGTTTGAAAATGAGATCTTTAGGTTATGAAACATACTTAAGAAACCAAGAAAAAATAGTAAAGTGAGCTGCATGGAAAGGTAAACCTGAAACATATATGCTCTCCGGGGATTACGGAACATGGGTCTTCTGAAGCTGGTTGCAAACCTACTTACAGTCTTAGCTACAGGACATTTTTCTACCTTCATATTTGTCTTGAATAAAGGAGAATATTTCTCTCTATGCCATTAGCTAACAAACTCCTTGCTCTGGGAACAGGTATTCTTGCTTCTTCCCAGCATCTTTAACTGTAAGTTACCAAAGGATTTCCCCGCTGCAATGTGATAAATAGATGCAGCAGGGCCCCAGGACTCTGGAGATGTGGGAGTCTGCTTTTGCCACTGATGTTGCCAGATGCATTTCCTTGTGAGGTGACTTCACCTTGCTGTGCTCCATTACTTCCACCTGTAACAAGGCTCAATTTCCTGAGATTTTCAGGTGAATGGAAGTAGAAGTCCTGTGTCACAGCAGATTTGCATTTACTGCTCATTGGCAATAGAATTCCACCTATTATGCAAATTCATTGCAGAGACATTTTCCTTCCAGGTTTGAAAAGTAATCCACATGACACTTCCAGTAAATGGTTCTGTGTCCTCTTTCCTTTTCGACAGAGGAAGACTAACATTACGTGTTTACCTGATAAAAAACAACACGCTCTTCCTAGCAACTAGGCAAGGACCTGCTCCTACAGCAGCAGCATTATTGTGAATGACCTCATTCATTTGCAATCATGATCCTATTCTGACAACAAATCCCATCTGCATGTGTTTGTTTTCTAAAGAAAAGCGTTAGCCCAATGTGAGGTGTTTCGATTGAAGCAGCTCACCGATATCCACTGGTGTTATATTTACGGGACTGAAATTGTAGTACTTGATGACTCCACTGTTTGTTAGCTGGAGAGTGAGTTCATTACCTTCAGAAACCCAAATGTTTACAGCTGGTTGCTACTAGAAACTGTTTTGATTCTGTATTGGAAACCACAATCACGTAGACAACCATTAAGTCAGCTGCCCAGGGAGACCTGGACTTTCTGCTTCTCTCTTATAATCCCCCTATTCACCCTGCTTCAGTCTGGGGGGGTGACGGGACTGTTTACTACTTTAACACTTCAAACCCTCCTTGTTTTTTGCCCTCACCATGTAGAGGAGGTTAAGAAGTGCTAATTGTTGCTGGAGCTGAGGGATTTTTTCTCATATTAGGAGCTACTTTACAGGGGACAGGGTGGATTACCTCAGCCTGGTTCACTATTGTGTGGGAGAGAGGCTTTCATCCATATATTTCTTCTGCCTCTAGACAGCCTTCATCCCTGTCACTTACAGAGCACATAGGAATGCATGGAATCACTTGTGTGTTTTACTACCTATAATCTATTTATCTTGGAGGTACTAAAGCTGTTATAAATTGCTGTAAACCTGGTGGTCTGAAGCCATGAAAGAGGATGAGCTTACTCTTAATACCCGACATTGAAGCAGGAGAAAAGTAGCCCAGAAAGCCTGGAGAGGTATGGAGGCTCCTGCCAAGCTGGTGAATGTTCTGCCTACATCTGCTTTTGAAAAAAGGGAATTAACGGGATGGAACAGGCCTCTGCTGGATGTCAGTTATGTAACAGTTTATAAATTTTCTGTTTAAAAATAAGCTGTGAAGTTTTACTGTTGAAATGAACATAATGTTGGCATTCATGTTTGAAAGTGAGCAGGCAGACATGCCCTGGGTGGGGGAGTCCCCCCTGCCCACTGCCTATGGCTTCTGGGAAATGCCAGCAGAAAATGAAAAGAAGATAAAAACTTGGAAGAAAATTACATTTTACTACGGAAGTTGTTTCTCTTGTAGGCAGAGGGCTTACTAAAGGCCTTTAATTCTACTCTGAACTACACCTCAAACCCTGAAGGGGTGGGTGGGAGATGTGTTCAGCAGTTCAGGGTCTGAGTAATGACCTACGGGTGAGAGCACCAGCCGTTCAGAGCAAAGCAGCTGCAGTGCAGCCACTGTACCAGGGTGTATCATTGAATTTGGGTCATTTCAGCTGAAATCACCCATGGAGCCCACTGAAATTATCTGTACCATGGGGGATCCTACCAACGTGGGCAATGAATTACGTGTGAGTACAATGGCAAGGGAAAGATAGCAGTTAGCTACCTCGGCTGTGGGGAGCAGACTGGGAAACCCAGGGCAGAAAATGGTAATCCTGCACGTTGTCATTTGGTTCTTTCCCTGAGCTGCTGCGTTATTGTGTTTTCCTTTTGTTCCCAATATACTGTGTTAGTTTAAACCACATTGGTCTTAGTGTTTAAACACGAGGAAATGTCAGTTGCTGAATTACTGGTATAAACCAGGCAAGTTCCTAACTAGGCATTCACGAGAGCACTGCTTAAATGTTTGTAGAAACCCTTATAAATTGAACGCACCACCATGGCGCAAAATTTGCACCAGCTTTTCCATTGAGAATGACTCAGTCCTTTATTTTATTTAGGAGAGTTTGGCACTGAGGGCCAGAAGCTCACTCACTTTGAATGCTGTTTTTCTCGCTGGCTTTCCAGACAAGTTTTGGGATGACAAAATTATTTAATAATAATAATTTTAAAAAACTAAACAACCAAAAAAAAACCAAAAACAGAAGAAAGAAAGAAAGAAAGAAAGAAAGAAAGAAAGAAAGAAAGAAAGAAAGAAAGAAAGAAAGAAAAAAAGAAAGAAAGAAAGAAAGAAAGAAAGAAAGAAAGAAAGAAAGAAAGAAAGAAAGAAAGAAAGAAAGAAAGAAAGAAAGAAAGAAAGAAAGAAGGAAAGAAAGAAAAAGGTGAAAAAAAGAAAGTTAGCTAGAAGGTAGAAGTACCACAAGCCATTAACCATGTTTTAGATTGAATATTGATTTCCTGATGAAAAGTTCCTTTTGTTTCTAAGAAGCATCATCACCACAATTATCAAAGGAATTGCTATGCAACCACATTAGGGACAGCACAAGCACCACATGCACCCTCCCTTTGGTCATGCCAGTAAAGCCTGCCATGTCAGCTCTGATGTCTCATCTGAACAGCATTGGAACTTGTTCTGCAAAATGATGGTTTTACAGCCTGTTAGGGGAGGCCTGGCTGGCAGCTGCTTCTTCCACTAACTTCTCTTCTTCTCCCTGTACTGGGAAAGGTATAACAGATTTCATTTTGCCAATAAAGATTGCTTTAAGAAGGATATGTATACAGCCAAAAAAGAAGTTGGTTTTCAGACAATATTCTGGAAAAAAAAAATATTCTTTTCCTAGACATATTTGCAACATAAACCAACTAGTAGGAAAATGGTTGTTATCTTTGCCCTGTAATTTTTTTTGTTGTAGGCAATTCTAATATGAGCGGGAGCATATTCACTACTCTCCATCTATCTCGTGACCTGTATCAGTCATCTAATTTCCATACTGAACTGTACGTTGTATTTGAGCTTGCTATTGTTCCAGCTGGTGTTGAAACATAAATCTTCTAGCTAAAGGTTTCCAATGTTAAAAATGCTCCCTTGGGGCCCAAAACAGATGTAAGATGTAGCTCACACAAATCCCTATTTGAAACTTGAACAGGCCAGAGGAATTATACTTTGCCGTTGTAAGTGAAATAAACATATTTTCTCTCACATTCTGTCTTTGATCCTCGAAGTATGTGTATCCATAGGAAGAACCTGCAAGGTACACTGTGAAAAAATGTAGAGCTGAATTACTTTCTCTCATGGAAAACCATATTGCAGGAAAGAGACTTGTGTATCGACATAGATTCCCAATATTTTCACACAGAGTGGAGTTTCCATCTTTTCATGGGAAATGAGTTTGCACACTCCCCGCCCTGGAACAAACCTTGTGATCCAGCCCACGTGGAGCAGGTCTCCATCTGAAGGGAGCTGAGACCTGGCAGTCCTCACTGGGTTTCTCAGTACACTGGTTTAGTTGTAATCCCATTAATAAGGACTCCAGAATTACAGAAAGAAATAGTGGGAGGTGAACTCGGTCTGCCTGTGTGAATGCCTGTTTGCTTGTTTCTGTTTTTTTACTGCCTGTTTGTCTTTTTTGAAGCTGTTAATTGCTGGTCCCCCATTTCTGTCTGACAGTTTGTTACTTTGTCCTGTTTGCTTGGATTTGACGTGATTTTCCTATTCCTTTTTCAACTTTTATCTGTCTAATCTCCTTCAAGTCTCACTTCTCAGCTGAGTCCTCCTTTTCCAATGAGACACAGTATAAGCAAAACATCTTGAACTTTAAAAAGGCTCTGTTGCCTAAATACTTGTTTACTTCTGAATCCTCCCTCTCCTTCCACGTGTGCCATTGGTTAACATGGAGGATCACGGATGCCAATGCCACACTGAGTCATCCTAGCAGAGGATGAGCGAAGTGAAGGTCTGCTCAGGTTATGTGAGGTCAGTACTGCCATTCCTGCTCTTGAAGTCCCCTGCCCATGCTGCTGCGTGTTCCCATTCAGTTGTGCCATTTGAGGGTTGCACCTGGCAGTGTGTAGATATTGTCCCAGGTGGGACATGGGCTCACTTGGGATGCCGTACAACAATTAGTAATGGTGTGAAAAATACAGAGATGGATGGAGTCCAACCTATCTGTACCTGCAAGGCATGTCTACATGCCAGCAGCTGTAGGCTGTGAACCTCTTCTACCCATTAGAGGGGAAAGCTGCATGTTCTTTCCCAAGGTGATATACAACACAGAAACAGAGTACATGTGTCTGTGCTTCCTGTTCTTTAAACTTTCTGCTTCAGTTAAACCCTTTGAGATAAATTGTTTTCCTCTTGTCATTCTTGGATTGTAGCTCTTGTAGAACAAGACCTTCTTGTGTTTGTGTAGGGCATAATGTGGTGGGATCCTCTAGCCCTGGCTAGAATACCATAGATGTCATTCAATGCTCCTCCTACTAATATCTTCAAAAGATTACCGGTTCGGGGGGCCTAGGTAGGAAGCTGCTAAAGCTTGTGCTTCAAGGCATCTGGGAGACATTGATGTGGGAGAAGAAGGATGTGTATTGACTTGATAAGGTTTTCTAAGCAGGTTTTTCTGCCTCTTGATTCAGTGGCTGGAAGAATGCCCACTCCGGAAAGTAAGGATAAAACTGAAGCTTTTCCAAATGGTTTTTAGTAGCTGGCACACACTTTAGATATAGCTTTTAACTTAATTAAATCAACCATTTAACCCTCTTTCTTAATTCTCTGCTTTGGAGAATTTAGAAGAAAAATTACCCCAGGTAGAATGTTAAAATGAACATCAGACAAATACCGCCCCAAACAGGAAACTGTGTGAACACCCGGGTGTACACCTACTCTCTCCCATTTCAGAACAACATACCGAGACTGTGCACTGTCTGCCACAAAAACACCAAGGACATTTTGTTCAGCTGCCTGGGTTTTGAGCACAATGATACTTTCTGAAGTAGAAGTATTCATCTGGGACATCTTTGCACATAAGAACAGGCATTCATTTAGGCCACTGTAGTTACAGTTGCAAAACAGTTTCCACTATGACCTCCTGCTTTCTCGTGCTCGTAGCTTTCCAAAGCAGGAGAAATTTGGACCAATTTTTGCTATGATGAATCCTTTCTGGGCCAGAGTTTTTCTTAGGAAAGGCAACGGAATGAGACAACTTAGTTTTGCAAAGCCAAAACCCCCCATATTTATTTTCCATGATGAAACAGTCTAAATATAGTTCTTGCTTCTCTTGTCAATATGTTATTAAACCTGCGCAATTAAAAATATAGTATGTCAGAAAACAATAATTTCAAAAATCACATTGGACATGCATCTTTTTCTTTTTGTATTCTGGTTATGAGTACCATTTTGCTGTTTATCTGGAGACGTTTTTCCTTTCTCTGTAAGTCTCCAGAACTCTATATTTATTATACTTAGAAGTAATTGCTTTATCCATGAGGACCATTCCCAGAAGAAATTGTATGAGCACGTGTCAGTGTCTCCCCAGTCCTGATTAGGCCAGTATATTTTATTGCTTAATATTCTTGTATGACATTACCATTCTCTGTGATTGAAATGGGTTAACCTTGACTGGTGGCCAGACACTCACCCAGACATTCTCTTACTCCCCCTCTGCAACAGGGTTAGAGGAGAAAATAAGAAGAAAAGTTATGGGTCAAGGTAAGGACAGGAAGAACAGTTGCCGATTACCATCATGAGCAAAACAAACTCAACCTATGGAAAATTAATTTAATTTATTCCCTATTAAATAGGTTTGGATAGCCAGAAACAAAGTAAAATAACACCTTCCTCCCACCACCCACATTTTCCCAGGCTTAGCTTCATTCCTTTATTTTTGACTTCTCTTAGAGGAGGAGATGACAAATCTCTTCTTGTCTCATCTCTTGTAGACAATCCAAGAGAAAGAAAGATCTTAATTCACTATTATCTGTCTAGCGTAATGCTCTCTAATCTCAGGTTTCCATCAGCCATGTTTGCCACATCAGATATCTTTTGCATTGTCTTTTCATTTGGTCAGTATGTTCCTTCCCATAAACCCAGATTATTATTTTTTTTAGTATAGAAACAGAGGAATATGTCAGCTTTAGCTAGAGATGACAGAAAATCAGATGCTGAGTTTTATCTACAAACAAGGCTAACAGTGAAGATAAGCATCTTCTTGGATGTAAGTAAGTATTCCATACTCTAATGATTGAGATAGTCACTAAGAACAGTCATACTACTATTTTCTAATTGTGAATTATTTGTAAAACAACGCTTTTTTCAATTGGTTTTAAAATTGTTCATAAAAATGTTGTATCCATTTATCCTTAATTATTTTATTATTAATTTGAATTTTCTCATTCACTGATCTTTCTTAATTAAAAGGGATATTTTACTTTTTTACTAGATGTCTCAAGCTGTAAAACTTGTTTCCCATATCAGTCAAAATCTTTCTTGTTAACTAAAGAACTGATTTGAATATCAGTGTCCTCAGCATCTGCTTTTTCTGACAATATGTTCAAAAAGCTTTCAGGTATACAACATTTTTGAGAGACAAGTATAATGTTAGATAGGTAAATAAATGAAACTCTGATTGAGAATTTTCTCAGCTCTACTTAAATATTATGGTAATAATCATGGTATAAATAATCTAATAATTATTTGCTCGAATAAACAAAAACACCTTTTCTTATAATCAAAGGAAATCAAGCTATTTTTAGCAGTCACATTTATTTCTATTTTACTGCTGGACTGGGCCATTTCCTAGAATTTGAGCCCCACAATCATGTTCTATACTTGTTGTATTTTAAGGGTCGCCATTCATTCACGTTTAAGTTTCATGCAAACTCTGTCCAGGAATATTTTTTGTTGTTGCTTCAGGTGTTTTTTTCTAAAGAGATAATAAAGCCACGAAAAGGGAATAAAAAAAAAAGGAAACTCCCAAAAACCCACCTGACAAACCCCAAACCCTCAGCTGTTATTTGGGAGAATATTTATTTCTGCGTTGCATCTACTATGGTACCCACTATTTCACCATCTTCATTTACTCAAGTTAAGGTGACATCCACGACAGAAGTGGAAGTTGTAATGTGTAGCATATTTTGTGTGTCCTGACTCCCTATCTTGATAAGAAGTAGATTATTAAAAATGTCACTTTTGAAGAGAGTTTTTTCTCCAGGCTTTTTCTGTGACCGTTAACCAAGCTGCATAATTTCTACTTTCTAGTCTGAAGGACATTCTACACTTCAACATTGCATTTTGTGAAAACAACCTGACAAAACAAAATAACAAGGAAACCTTTATCTTATAACACTCCATATTTGCAGTGGATCTTTTTTGGAAGGTTTTAAGCTCCTCGTTGTCCCTGGTGCTGAAGCAGGGAGCTACCTGGCAGCACTGCTCTCGTCTGATAGAAGGGACATAAACTGTGGAGCAAACCTGAGATATGCAACGTGAAACAACACTGTCCATATGGCCATGAAAGGATGTCATATTCACAGAAAAATGTAAGTTGGCAAGGACCTCTGGAGGTTGTCTGGTCTAACCTTGAAAGACAGAAGAAGGACTAATGTCAAAACTAGCCCAGATTGTGCGGAACGTTGTCCCACCAGTTCCTTCACCTTGAACTTGTATGCCATGCTCTGCCCACATAACTGTCTTGGTAAACCTCTACTGTGCTCTTTTCAATTTGTCCACATCTCTCTTCTAATAATAAGATGCTCTTAAGAAGGTATCAAGTAAAAGGCCATACACAGCATACATAATTCCCTCTATTCCAAAAACATATGCACAGCTTTTTGCCTTTCAGCTAGTCTTTGTGCACTGCTCTTTCAGATGTAAGCAATTCTGACTGAAGGTAAACATTATGTAAAATTACCTTTCACATTTCATATGAGAAGACAGAAGTGTTTACTTTGTGCCCTGCATTTTGTGCCCTTTAGGTGTTGTATAATTTGACATTCACACAGATAGAAATGTTAGATTTTTCACAGACAAGCTCTTGGTGGGATGGTAGGTCAGGAAGGCAGAATATAACCCCCAATATGTGGAAAACAGGTTGGTTTCCACATGATGATGGAGCAGTAGCTGCTCTTCTTGTACATGGATTAGTATTCACAGCACCTATGTACAATGTGCTTTGGTCTTCTGGTCTTAAAGTTTTGGTATTCCTGCTTCCATGAATCCTCTATAAATACTCTCTGCTCTTACTCTGTATAGCAAATGACTTCGTTTCTTTAGAATACAAAGGATAGCACTATTTCTCATCTCTAATTCTTCTGGGGGGTGAGGAAACACTCGTAGAGACTGATTTAGGTTTTTGCACTGAGCTGAATACTCTCTCTGCTACACATCCCCAAATCAGCTTTTGAGCAAATCAGCAATAGATGAGAAATAGCCAGGAAAACTTACTAAACAACTTGAAAGTTATTAAATTCAAGCCAAAGCATGGCAGTGACAATGCATTTCCACTCTGTTGTATTCAGGCTCATACTTCATGAACACGCATTGCTCAAACTTCGTCTGTCTTTTGAACAACAGTGTTTTAATCCACCGGGTTGTCAGAGGGTGGCAATGTAAGAACACAAAATAAGCACACTGCCAATTAGTGAGAGCTTCTCCAGGCTGGGAGCAGCTGGTTTTCCTGACACAGCCACAGCCTTTCCTTTGTTTACTAACATCACACTCAGGTTTCTGTGAACACTGTGCAAAACAAGACAGGGTGGTCCTGGAGAAACACCGTGCTTCATGTAGGACTGTCTCGTACATGGAAAACCTTCCAGACAGAGACAAACACGCTTCTCTTATTGACAGTTCAGCCATGCTCATCCCAGGCTGAATTTCTTCCAGATCTGCCAGAGGCAATAGAGCAGGCAGCCTCATGATGTGCTGTCAGAAGCTGCTCCTCTGCCATGCCTTTCTGCATCCCGCAGAGCCCGCCTTGTCTGCATTAGTAGCCTCTTGATGGGTCTACACAGAGCTGCAGGATTTGCAAGGTAGATGTCTATTACAGCAAAACACGACAGAAACCGTCCGAGAGTGCTGGTGATTCCTCTTGATGTCACCTTCTCTTCCTCTGCTCATATCTAAAATCCTCTCTCTCTCTTTTAATTAACTCTTCACTCATGCGTGATCATGATACTTCCAGGCTCCAGGTGTCCCCAGGCAGTGGCTTCCTCCTGACTCTCACCATGGCAGTGGTTAGGTACTTCACTGAAATACTTCGCTTTGTACTAATTTGGCTTGAAGGATTAAAGGATCTGACTTCACCATGACAAGGAACACCTAGCAAAAAAAGTGCTTTCCATTGTCCATATATACAGGTTTACAAGGTATTAATAGTGTACAGGTAGGACAGCCAAAACTGCCATTTTTCCTAGCAAAAAATTGTTAAGTTTGCCTTTCAAATTAAAAATTATCTTTTCTTGTCCTGACTTGTGCTGGCAGGGGCTTAGACGAGTAGAATGTGCAGAGGAACTCGCATGGCTGAGGGGAGCTTACACAGGGAGCACCTCCAGGGCTGGAAGAGGTTTTTTGTCAGATCCCTGTGCCCTGGTGCAGAGTGGAGGCAAGATGCTCTTCTGGAGACTGAAGCAAGAGAAAATTTTGCTTGTGTTTTTGAAGTACCTGTAATTTTGTAAAAATGTTTGCTTCACACATGGGAGTATTATGACTGTCATCCTTCTCCCACCAGGATTGGGATTAAGGCTGCAGTTCAGTGCCTACTGAGATGAGTCATTATTCATTTTAATATCTCTTTTTGTGGCTAAGAATAAATTCTGTTGTCAGAGTGCTACACTATCTTCTTCAGAACAAGTGCTGTCCTCTGCACTTACAGAAGAGCTGAGCTTGCAAGAGGAATGGGTCTAGCCCCATTTTGAGCATATTCCCTTATCTTTTGGGTTTGAATTGTATGTCTTGGACAAACAAGATATGAACATAAAGTGAATTTGTCACAAAACTTTTCAATAAATTCATATGTTAAAATGTGTTCTTTCCCCAATCATTTTACTGTCGTCATTCAATGTGCCACATCTAATTCATAGGGTGAGATCTGTTGGAACAGTGACTCATCTTTTCCTTATAAAGCACCATGCACACAAAACTGTATTAATAAAGGAATAATAATGGGATCTGCTTGTCTCTTAGAGACTGGGGCAGAGATAACTGATTCTGTTGCAGATGCCAGTAAGGATATAGCATAGTTTGTGTCTTACCTTGGGTAAAGCTGGGGACTGGTAATGCAAGGATTGTAAAGTACAGAGGCCCATGGATGAAAGCTGAAAGCAATCAGATCTTAAAATAGAAATCAAGGACCCCAAAGAAAATGCACCATAAATGCAAACAGTTTGCACTATCTCCAGCTGAGAGTCTCAATACCACTGGCAAGCAACCATGACCCAAACCACAGTATATCTCATGAGATAATGCAATAGTGCTATTCCACTGAAAAAGGAGAGCACAGAGAAACAATTATTTGCCAAATAAATCAATTTCACTTCTGAATATGGAAATAAATCTATTTGTTTGCTATGGAGTGATTATTCCACATGAATAGTTAAACCCGGATAAAATGTGGGAAGTCTGCAATCCTTATTTCCTGAACCTTCTGCTGATTATCTGAGGCTATAAATTATAAATTTCTTGACAATGGTTTGGGAAAGACACAGAATTTGGTGCTTCTCAACAATAAAACAGAATTTCAACACTGAACTGTAAGCTGCTTAAACCAGTGTCTCTGCCCCCTATAGCAGATACACTACTACAGTATGGCATAGTATGTCAGTACTTAATGTTTGAAACATTAAATATAGAGTGCTTTTAAATAATCACTATGAACGGATTCCAGACAAATGTTTTCACACTTCTTAATTCTCAAACAATATAACCCTCAGAAGATGCCCATAATTAGGGATATAGATCTAAGAATGCAGTAAAAGAACATGCATGGAGTTTGCTTATATTTGCTCTCTGACCTACCGTATTAACGTAATTATATGCCTTAGTTTAGGGCAAGCTTGACAAACTTCTTCATTTCTTCAGTTAATATCAGAAATCTATAGCTTAAGAAACATAGAAAATGACAGGAGAGTGGACAAGCTGTTTATATGAGCTAAAGAAACAATTATCAGATTATTCGTGGCACTGTAAAGAGTAGGAATGATAAGCAGCCCAGTTATTGTAATGTGATTAGTTAATGTTAGTCAAGCATTGTGAAGACAGAAAGAACTCCACAAAGGTTAAACGCTATTATTGTCACTGTTAATCCAGAGTGATGGAAGGCACAGTGAAACCTCTTACTATGTGCTGTGTAAAGCTTGCAGAAACCGAAATTTAGAAGTGAGAGATTTACAGATGGGATAAAGAGCATTACCAGCTGGTGAGCTCTTTCTGCTTGTTCCTTCCTGAGGTCTGAGTAGCTGGTCATTTGACAAGATACCTCATAGATAGTGGCAGAGATATAGAATATATCACAGTAGGAGGGACAGATGTGGGTCAAACTGTGCGCCAGGATGCCTCTCTCCAGCTTCCCTGTGGGTCCTCTAGTCACGCACGAGGAGCCGCAACCCTGAGAGCTGCAGGTTGCCACCCACAGCACTTCGTGGGCCTGGCAGCTCTTTGAACGTAATCCATATGGGCATAACCATCCTGGAAACGCTAACTTTCTTTGGCTGCAGCCTTCTATTTCTGGGTGTCTCAGTATTTATGTCATGGATTGTTGCCTTAGGCAAAATTTCTTGTATGTACTGCACGAAACAAAAGGTGCTTCCCTAGGATGGTTTGCTCCACCAATGTATTGTTATGTGGAACTAGACAAAAATAAGATTTGTAATTCTCAAGGGAATTCCGGTGTTTTAAAAGCATTACTGTTCCAGCCTGGAAACCAAAAAAGCCACAACCTCTTGCTGTATTAAATACTAATACTAATATTATTACTACTAATGAATCCCTTCACAATATTTTTTGTTGTTCAGTTGGAAAAATTTTATTGAAATCCATAAATTTATTTGAAATATATGACCACTGGAAAAAAGCGTATTTTTATAAAAATATATTCTGTCAAGTATTTAATCTAGCTCTTCCATGCTATGTGTCTCTTATGAACAACACTGGACAAACACCCAGTCTTCCAGAAAAAAACTTGTAAGAAACCAAGGCTGGTGAAGGAAGACACAGTGAAGAGCCAGAGCTGATCTTGAAACATGTGTTTAAGCTGAGGTGGCAATGCTGCATGACCAGGGCCTCAGTTTCTTTTCAACTTCTGGTAAACTTGTATATTTTAAAGTTTCAAGGAAGTATTTTCAAAGAACATGAAGATACCTGCTCCAGCCAGGGTGAGATGCCGTCTTCACCTTTCAGATTTAGAGAATCATGGAACCATTTAGGTTGGAAAAGACCTTTAACATCATTGAGTCCCACCGTTTCATCTCTTTCTGACTACAAGCTCAGTTTCTCCACTTTGATATGGAAAAGAGAGGCAAACTGCCGATATCTGTGTAGGCTGGACATCGTTAGTATTTTGCGGATTTACTAACCAGAGAAATCCCCCATCCCAAAGCCTTATGAATCTGGCATACCGGGCAGGCAGGAGAAGCAAAGGATGAGGTCAGAGAAGGAGGAGAAAACAACAGAAAGAGGAGCGCTGGAAAGGTGATTTGCCATGTGATATTTGGAGCTTTTTCCAGCTGTCTTACCACTGAGTTCAGACCTTTCGGTTCATTGAGAGCTGACATTCAGAATAACAGTATTATGAAGGCTCTTAAAAGAGCTCTGAGAGAAAATCTGAAGTGATTCAGCAAATGATTCACTCGTATTGATAGCAAAGTATCAGCAGTAGCTAAACATGACAGATACAGTGTGTACAGAGGCAGCCAAGCCAAGTCTAAATTGGAGTTTTGAGCGTGCATTTGTTATTTATTCATCTGGATAATAGGCTATGGGCTGTGAGAAACCAATATTAACTGAAGAGCATTGCATTATCTCCAGTGTGAGTATTCCCAAAGGTACAAAACATTTGTCCCCTTAAAAATGACTGCTGTTGGTTTTAGGGTGTTATTCAATCAAACAATTTAAAATATGATCTCTGTCATTATTCTCCAGCTAATTTGTATTATAAGAACTGAATTTAATTTAACTCAAGATTCCTCTGTGTTACAGAATCTGGCACCCGTACTTCCGCTGATTCATCATCTGTGATGACAGAATTAAGTTGCAAGAGCACCAGAGGTCAAAGCGTCTGTACCAGCACGGCATGTCCTCGCTGTTTGCACTTTTATTGGTAAAGACCATACAGGTCTTTTGGCATGTTTTGTTGCAATAGACTATGGGATGTGGAAGAAGATATATCACAAGAGAAGCAGCTCACACCGCAGACACAGTGGGTAGTTTTCAACTTGTCCAGGTAGCACAAATGAGGATTTTAGAACATAAAACAAGGGGAAACTCATGAGAAAGAGACAATCTCCTTCTCACTATGTCATTCTGACTGTTCCCTTACCTCTGCCACACCTGGGTGTCTGAGTGACTCCAGTCTCCGGTGATACCCATGTCAATGTGCATGCTACTAGCTTGGATTTCAAAGGGCCACTCAGTAAAACAACATCTTTCCTGGTGGTGAACTGTGCCATCAGTTTTCAGTCATGCCCCGGGCCTGCAAGAATGAGAAGCTGTGACGAAAACTATGGATGAGGAATGGCCTGGCAAGGAAAGAGAAAGGGTGCTGCAACAGAGGTCTAGGACTTGAAAGCATTTGTGAAGTTATTAATTTACTACCTGAACATTGTTAAATGATTTTGCACACCTGAGGAAGCTTGGATGTATTTGTGGGTCTAAGGCAAACAACAGAGGTTGCAAAAGCTTCATATATGAAAGGCAGCTTTACAGACAAAAACATAAGAGGAACACTGCCAGTGAGCCACCAGGTATATTCCCCTTGCAGACCCTATAACTTTGGATAGTGGTTGAAATGGTGGTGGTGAGAGGGAGGAGCTGGGAGCTTGGGAAGGGACTAAAGACCCACAAAAGATCTGTAGAAGTAAAGGCTACATGTCTACCAGTAAAATGATAAATTCTGCTGTTGTTCATAGGCTCCACAGCTGTAACAATAAACAGAATAGGGTGTCCCCATCCAAACTGCCTACTTGGAAAGGCTCATCTCATGCCAGGGGAACCTCCTTTTTGGCAGAGGTCCCATCCCAGAGACAATGCTGGCAGTCAGAAGAGGAAGTTCCAGTACTTGGGAATATTCTCTGATACTGTTTATTCTACTGGAGAGATACAACCAAAGAGTACAGAAACCTCTGTGGGCTGTTTTGGCTGCTATTCCCTTGGTGTAGCTGAGGCATGATGAGCATAGCTATGAGTTTGGGTCCAAACGTCTGTCTTGCCTAGCTTCGTTGCTCTGTAAGGTTGGGTCAAGCTCCTCTTCTCACATCAAACTTTTTTCCCTGAATCCTTTTCTCTGCTACGGTCTTTCCCTCTCTTTGTTGTACTGTACCCTCAACAAAAAGAACCTCTTTGTTACTAAAGAGAGCTGCTCTGTTCTTTGGTTTGGGGATTTTCCTTTTGTGTGTGTGTGTGTGTACTTCCCCAGAGATAAACAGGTTTTCCATTGGGTGTTCTTTTTAGTTCAACCACTCTTCATCCACTTGTTAATGACCTTTTTGTTTGTGCTGTAACTTTTTCCAAAAGGGTGGGGAGAGGTTGGAAAATCTTCTGATGGCTAGCTATGCATTGGAGTCTTTAACAACACAGCAATTTCATAAAAAGAATCAGGATTATTTAAATTACCTCGTAGCCAAATGCCCCAAAGCACCAGACTGCACTCTCAGGGCCTAATCTTGGCCTAGAGAGCAACTCTTCATTCTCTGTTCCCCAAAATGATGTTTCATTGTTTAATTTGACAATTTTAGCTATCTTGTTTTAAATAAACATGCTCAGGTGGCATTTCTTCTGGGAAACATTAAGCCAGTATGTAACCGGGTTTGCATGGCAAGGTTTTGGTAGTGGGGGGCTACAGGGGCAGCTGCTGTAAGAAAGTGTCAGAAGCTTCTCCCATGTCCAATGGAGCCAATGCCAGCTGGCTCCAAGATGGACTGGCTGCTGGCCAAGGCTGAGCCCATCAGTGCCAGTGGTAGCCCCAGTGGGTTTAACCCCAGCTGGCAACCAAGTACCATGCAGCTGCTTGCTCACTCCCCACCCCCTCCCCAAGGGATGGACATGTATTTCAGAAGGGGGAAAAAATGACTAGGGAAAAGCAGACAGAGGAAAGGAGTGAAAATATGTGAGAGGAACAACTGTGCAGACCCCCAGGTCAGTGCAGAAGGAGGCAGGAGGTGCTGCAGGTGCTGGAGCAAAGATTCTCCTGCAGCCCATGGTGAAGCCCATGGTGAAGCAGGCTGTACCCCTGCAGCCCATGGAGGTTAACGGTGGAGCAGACATCCAGCTGCAGCCCATGGAGGACCCCATGCCAGAGCATGTGGATGCCCGAAGGAAGTTGTGACCTTGTGGGCAGCCCATGCTGAAGCAGGTTCCTGGCAGGATCTGCGGCCCTGGGGAGAGAGGAGTCCAGGCTGGAGCAGGTTTGCTGGCAGGGCTTGTGACCCCATGGGGGACCCATGCTGGAGCAGCTTGTTCCTGAAGGATGGCACCCCATGGAAGGGACCCATGTTGGAGCAGTTCATGGAGGACTGTCTCCTGTGGGAAGGACCCCACGCTGGAGCAGGGCAGGGTGTGAGGAGCCTTTCCCTGAGGTGGAAGGAGCAGCAGAGACAGCGTCTGATGGACTGACCACAGCCCCATTCCCCCTCCCCTCATGCTGCTGGAGGGGAGGAGGTAGAGAAATCAGCAGTGAAGGTGAGTCTGGGAAGAAGGGAGGGGTGGGGGGAAGCTGTTTAAAGGTTTGATTTGTCATTATCCTACTCTGATCTGATTGGTAATAAATTAAACTAATTTCCCCAAGCTGAGTCTGTTTTGCCTGTGAGGGCAATTGCTGAGTGATCTCCCTGTCCTTATCTCGACCCGCGAGCCTTTCGTTGTATTTTCTCTCCCCTGTCCAGTTAAGGAAGGGAATGATAGAGCGGCTGTAGTGGGCACCTGGCATCCAGCCAGGGTCAACCCACAACACAGTACTACAAAGAACTGCAGCAGATTTGCTTTTACCAATTAAAAGAGAGTTCCTAGGAGTGCCAAAGATTTGTCTTCTTTGATAAGATACAAGAAATTTCTTGGTAAATTGGTTTCCCATAAATGAGGATATATGACTCCGATCAGTAATCAGATAAACAAACATTTTCATTTAGTACAGACATGGTGCTATATCATTTGAATAATAGTCTTAATGAACGGGCGTGTGTAGTTTTGCAAAAAAAAGTCGTGAAAAGTCTCAAATATCACATTAAGCTATCATAAATCTAAATTATATTGTTAAATCCTGGGTCTTTATCTTCTGTGAAAAAAATATGAGTATTCAGGTTAAAAATACAAGCAAAAATACGGAATTTGGATTCTTGGATGGAATTTAAATGAATGTGGAGACAGGTCCTGTGTCCATTTCCATGCTGCTAACATTCAAAGATGTATCACTGGTGTCATGAGACATGATGCCCCTTTAAAAAGTCAAGTTTGCATACTTAGATTTTCTTTATGGCCTCATGACTACAATGAACTTTGAAAACACGAGAGAGGCTTATTAATTTAGTTCCAAATTCAGAAAACAAACTGAAAATGCCATGTAAAGAAATCACTGGGTTTTTCCTCCCAGTACTGAGTGAATGCCACACTGCCTTTCTGCTCTCTTTGCATTTCCTTTAGCTTGAGAGTGCTTTTGCAGCAGCAGGATACAACTCTGATCCTCTGTGAGCTGGAGACACTGCTGTGCAGTATTGCAAGTGCAGTGAACTACTAGCGTGGGGTCTACAGACTCCAAAGTGAAAGCATGTATGGAACTTCTTGTATTGCTTACATGTGTTACATGTTAGATTAACCTGTAATGTTGAATTAGTTTTCTTCAAACATAGCAGTTTGTTTAAGGCCCTGGGTGTTTTTACCCCCTCCTTGAATGCTTTATTTTTGAAACCACTGGTTTATATTCAGTTTAAAAAAACGCAACGGAAAACAAAAGTCACAATTTCTTTTCCCCACAGTATCTGAATGGGTTCTTTCCACTCTATGGAAGGAAAATAGTCTGACTGATCGTTTCCAGGAAGAAGGTGGATAATCTTTTGTCTCTTTACTTCCAGTCCAATCTGCATTTCTTCTATGAAAAACGTGATATGTGATAAATAACAAAGGCTAGTAAGCTGAGACATGTTTTTGCCTTCTCCAGGCAGAAGAGTAAATGATCAATGCAAAATATTTTTAAAAGGTGCTGGGTGTCCTGCCATAACAGACCTAATACCTCACAATTTTCTGCTCACCTATTAAAAAAAAAGAAAAAAGAAAAAAAGAAAAAACCTTACAAAACCTCAGGTCAAATCCTTATCATGCAGCTGATGGATCTATGCTCATGTAAGCTATCAAAGAATCTAGTTCGGTCATAAATTCACAAGGCACATTTTGGTGTACGCTTTCAGTGTAAACATATGAGGGACAGGTGAAATAATTATGTATTACACATGGATGATAGGATTGAAGTTTAAATCAATGGAGGCAAGGTAACTGAAGTACCATACTAATAATGTAATGGACTATAATGCTCAACATCTACAATTTTTCATTAATAAGAAATTTTACATGGTCTTGTGCCTTTCTGCATCTTTAATTCCAAAATATCTCCCAAAGGATCCATATTTAAAACTTAAGAGCAATAATAGAAATACTAAAATTAAGATTAAGGCAACACAGGTAAAATATTGCAAAGGTGACAGTTATTAAGATGCTTCACAGATTTATGTCATTGTCAGATCATCTTCTCCAGCACTTCAGAGAAGTAAAACAGAAGCCAAAGGCAGTGACAAATAACAAATAACTGTAAGAGGGCCTTTTTGTACTTGCAAATCTGTTCTGCAATAGATCATCTCCAGGCTTACCTTTACACCATAAAATGGAAAATAAGAATAATAAATAGCATGCAACTTGATAAGAAAAACTACAGCATCTGGTCACTGCCCTGCATGGGTTTACCGTTTTCCTTGAAAGCCTGATCACTCTGCTTCCTGCAACCTCTTCCCATGCTCAGGAAATATTCCTCCCCTCTTCCCCGTGCAGTATGGCCCACAGCTGAGAGTCCCTGCAGCTGTATCAATCAGGACTTGTGGGTAGCAGGTTGTGCAAGGTGCTCATTCTCTGATGGATATAAATAGGTTTTTAGAAAGATCGCTGTTTCCTTGTGGGGACTGAAATATCCCAGAGAACAGATCTTACACTGTTTGTTATAAAGCTTTTAAAGGAACCAGAAAAAGTCTTGAAAAGCTTGGTAAGGCTCTAGTGGCACAAATTCAAATAATCTTACTGAAATTCAAGTAGCAAAACCTCTGCTTTGCTTTGAAACTGTACTGGGAGTACAGATAAATTCCTATCTAAGATATATGTGAACCTATGTTAAATACTGCTTCACTTCCTGGTTTTTCACATATTATTTTTCTCATTGATATGATGGCAAATTAAGCAAGGAGTTTTCATATTCCGTATATCAATTAGCTCTGCAAATGCAGCATAATTTGCATTGAGGTGCTAAGATGAAGCTGCACACCACAAGAAGCAGCATGGTCATGGTCGATTAGTCTGGTGTGCCCGTTCCCCATGTGAAAAGCCTGACTCCCAAGGCATTCTGCTGGGGGAAGCAATTGCTGCACTCAGAAAAATGATCGAGACTTGTAAGAACTCTAAAAGCTGCTGAAAAAAATCTGGATTTGTAATCAGTTGCCTCTTAAACTGTGGGTGGCAGCAGCGTCCAGGCAGAGGGAATTTTTGGAAGCTTCCCCCAGGGCCCTGACCTCCACTGAATGTTTCTGGAGGAGGCAGCATTAATTGCTGCCCCAAGACTAGGAGGCTGAGCTCACAGTAGGCAAACACATTAGTTTGTAAATGAAGGATTAAGTCAGGAAACCTTGCTAATAACCTAGTTCAGTAGCTCCATAATCACCACAGTGTGATGGTGAGTAATTCTCAGTGTTTGTAAGCATGAGTTCAGCAGCCCTCTAATTGACTCAGTTTCCTATTCTGGATAGCTGTGCTGATACTCGGAATGGTTCTGTAAGATGATCTTTAAATAATGCTCCATGTGTCACGGCACATGTGGCATTCCTGACTTCCACTTCTAGCTTTCCTCATTTAGACGATTTATGGGCTTGCGTAAATCAGTCTCCAACATAAGTGGGTGCCTGTTCTTTTGCTGATTCATACTCCCTCCATTGTAAGCAAAGTTATGCCCTCGGACAGTCTCCATTATTCACAGGCTTTGCCTGCCTTGAATATGAATTTGGAGGAAAGAGTGCAGCTTTGCAGAGATTTCCAGCTCTAACTGATTCTTTTATATTTTGCCTGCCTGAAAAGTGGTCTGAATATTTTCTGAATAAGCAGGTGTACAAAGCACAGCTTCTGGGGCACAATCAGCATTCCATTCCCCCTGTCCTCCCAATAAATAATTGCAGGACAACTGGGGAAAGCTGAAATGAGCTGGAAGTGAAGATGTCCCTGATTCGCCCACTCCAAGACAATATATGCAAAAAGATTTTAGGGTCACCTTTAAAATTTCAAGTTCTGTGTAACTATGCTTTCACATCCTGGTTTCTAATAATGATTAAAACACATTGACAATGACATTTTTGCAAGGGCACTACGAAAGGACAAGGCAGTATATGAAACAAGTGCTTCACACTGAACACCAAATTCCTGCACTTGTAATGAACACAGCATGCAATGAACAATCCACAAAGTATGCTATGCTTTCCAGATATAAAATGTAAATAGATACTTAAAAAGTGTTTGAGGTTTTCAAACTCAGTGAGGGGATTTCCCTCATTAGCTTTGGAAACAAGTTTAAATCAGGCAGTCTAATCCAAACAGTCATGCTTTTTTTTTCTCCCCAGACTTACAGTAGAGCTGGCTGTGACAGGAGGATGAGATGGTTTAGTCATGGTTTTTCATTGAATCAATTCCTCTCCTTTATCGGAACTTTGACCTTCCATTTCTAAGACTTGCTGAAACCACCAGACCTCGCAAGCTTCTCAGAAGAGCACAAGAATGAATAACAGTGTAAAATCAGCTTAATGAACTTGAGTAACAGGGCTAGTTTGCAAAAGCACTATTACTTAAAAATGAGAAACCTAAAGTCAACTGTAAACTAGATTGTGAAAGTTTCTTTCCTGCTGGGCTGAAAGCAGTTAAAGTGATCAGAACAGGGAAAAGGAGCAGACTAAACTGGACTTACTACTCCTCGTGCATGGAGGGCTGGGATTTTTCAGAAGTGCACTATATGACTCACACTCTTCTCACGCAGAGTTCAATGTAAAATGGCCATTGACAGCAGTGGGAACAGTGTGAAATTCTACCCTACAATTTATTGATATGATCTCCCTGTAAGGAACAGAACAAAGACCCAGCTCCCACGCCAGATAATTCAAAGCGTCAACACATCAAATGGAGAGTGAGAGTTGCAAAGGAGAATGATGAGAGACAATGCAAAGACTGCAGCAATAAAATATAATAGTGTCTCACTTGTGGCATATTCACACCTTCTGAGGTTTTCAAGTGTTTTGATTTTAGTTTCACTTTGCTTGTTTGCCCTGATCAATGGATGGGTACAGTTGTTCATTGTTCTTTTGAGAAGAACTATAGTTTCTACACAGTGAAGTAATTTCAATTAAAGTTTGGTCAATGTTAAATTCAGCACTGGATTGACAGTGGGCCTCAAATCCCACATCCCTTCTCTAAGTACATCATATGGAAGAGTGAATTTTGAACCCTTGTACCTACACTCCATAATTTATCCAGAAGTCCTGGCTAAAGACTTGCAAAACGAAAGTGAATCATGCAACACCTCTTACCAGAGAGAAAACAAGTAAAAGAAAGCTAATAAAAGGTTTAAAGCTATCAAAGAACACAAAAATATTTTAGATGCCTTCCTATTTATATTGAACATGAGAATTTTAAAGGAGGCACTGGGAAGGTGTCGATCAGGAGCATTATACGAAGGTATATGGTAAATGTCTTGCCACTTGGGAGTCAGGCAGTGGGCATAAAACACCTCTCAAAAGGAGATGCTGCAATTCAGGACATCCTGTGATAGCCTATGCTACCCTGGCCTATCCTATCCTATCTATGCCAGGCCATATGTCACTTTAACGTAGGCTGTGGACTGCTCTTCGAACACACAGAACTGTCTGTGAACATCTGTTTTAGCTCATTTACAAGTGATTTAGTTCAGCTCTTTAGCTGTGTGCTTTAAGGGTCAAATGTTTAATTGTGTATAGAGTTAGCTTCATTCATTTTCATGAATGTAAGGTGACTTGCATTAACTTAGAACTGGGCCTGACCATGGTGCTCCAAACTAAATCTAACTCCTTGGGTTGGTAGGTGGTCGTAAAAGTCTTACAAGAAAATTCTTAAGAGCAATGCTATTGTCCAATCTACTAATGACAGCAGGTTTAGGTTTGTCATGGAGAGGCAGCTCAAGTCTTGACAATGGAGACTCTGTAGTAAACAGACTCTGATGGTTTACAAAACTACTTTGTTCCTAACTTCCTTTGAGGACAGCTGTTTTCACCTATATGCAGAAAAATCTGATAAATAACAAGTTAAGCTGGCATTTTGTATCAGTTACGAAGACAGGTGGATTAGTCTTAACCAACCCAACTCAAAACTTGAAAATGCATGATGGAAAAACTATGCATTTTTTTTCACTTGCTTTAAGAGCTTTGTAATGGCGATGGTGATAGAAAATCAGAGAAGAAAAGGCTGTTTATTTGATAGTTTTGTCAACGGGATGGTTAACACACTAACCAGTGAGCCAGATGTGAGATAACTAGGAGAAAAATTTTGAAAAATATCCCGCCTTTTTTATTTATTTCTGAAATGTCAAATGAAGAACATAATTATTGTATTTCTCTCTCCATCTCTTCTTCCTCATCACATTTAATTTTGTTATGGATAATTCTTATGGGCAGCTTAAGCAAAACTGTATTTGTCTTTTTTCATGTGTGTAAATGAAGAGTGTAATGTGTAAAAATACATATTTATTATGTTGTGCCTCTGGTCTGTGAAGGGTTACATGTCTGGGAGTGGAGTGCTTAAAGGGTTTGCCAACATCTCATCGTTCCCAATTAGTCAGAAAAATTGGCATAACTGTGGCTTAATTAAATTTAGGAACCAAAGAAACTTCCTCATGCCTTTGCTTATGTTCCTTGTGGAAAGAAAGTGCCCTTTTAAGAATACCACTTAAAACATATTTTTAAAATATGTTTTCTGTTTTGTATTTGTTTCATCACCTTTAAGTTAGTATCTAATCATAAACATTGAGAGATGTGGAAGAAGCTGTGTGCAGCAGCCTGCAGTCTGGGCATACTTACCTCACATCACCTGATACTGGTCATGGGGGCATGCCCACTTGATGGAGCAGATGATGCCTGACTCAGTGCGCCCAAGGAAGACAGCAAAAATATTTAAATCTCTTCCAGCCTGTTGGGGATAGGTGGGGAAGAATGCCTTCCTGACCATAGATTTGGCAATCAGTTCTCTTTGTGCATGTGAGTAAAGAATTGCTATATTTACAAGCGACTCATTTATACCCTGAGGTTCCATTTGTGTCCTGGTAATCTTCCATTCCCATTTTCCCCTTTTTAGTTAATTTTAGTGATCCAATCCATTTACTTCTATGGGCAGAGAATTTGAAGCTTTCACCTAGTCTCTAAGGGCTTGATATCCTCAAGCACTCAGGCAAGAATAGCTGCAGTGTGGGTGGGACCTGGGTCACCTAAACACAGCCAGAAAAGCAGATCTTTTCACAAATTCAGATTGTTGTCACTGGAGAAAGTCTGAGAAAAATAAATGCAGATGAATCCAAAGGGAAACTCACCCTTTTCTAAGATTTTAAGCGAGGTGTAACAGCTTGCCCCCTCAAGATACCTGTCTCTTGCTTCTGGATGTATTGCAATTACTTATTCAGACCAGATGCTTGATTTTCTGATGGCTAGTGTTGACTGGATGAGTCCCATCCTCTCTCCTATCTCCTTAGTGCTGGTCGAGTCAATGTGCCTAATCAGAACAACTGATGATCCATCCTGACTGAACAGTGAGTTAGCATATTTACTCACTTCTCTCTCATGCTACACAGAAATCATTAAACATTCAAGTGCCAGTCTATGGAAAGTGGGGCCAAATATTCAGAATGCACAGAAGCTGACCCAAAGATAAAACTGATCTCTGAATGGAGCAAATTCTGCTCCTTGGTAACACTAGTGTAGAACCAGAATAATTCCATTAACAGTAACGTAAACCAGAAAGGACTTTGGATCAATTTTACATCACCAGAAGTGACCATGTTTTGCTGTTCTTTTTTTTTGTTTGTTTGTCTTACAATAAAATTAATTTTGCCTCCTAACTTTCTGTGTTTCCCAATTTAGCTAAGGGAATGAAAGAACTATGTTTATTTGGAAGGATTTTAAGAAAACAAAAATAGGAAAAAATTCATCGTTAGGGCTACAAACCAAGAAATATGGTGTATTTCTCATTAATGATTTAAAATATCCTTTCAATAAGGAAGTGGGAGTATTTACTTCTATCTAGTAATATAGTTAATTGCGTATGCTAAAATGCTGCTTACATTAATGAAACATAAAGTTTTGAGTTTTTGTCACTATGTAACCTTCATTTCTTGTGTGTATTACTTTTAATGGGACTCACTGTGTTCTCAGGAAATTATGTGCTAAGTTTTTTACCTTCCAGAAAAAAGATAATTGAAAGTACTATCGATGTAAGAAAATTCTTCCACCCTCATCTGAGCAGACTTAAATTATGTTGCTGATGGTATTTACAAAATATCTGTGGCAAGTACAGTGTGTCTGTGCTAAAGTCAATGAAGCATACAATGAACAGGACACAGTCACATGAGGCTTGAGTTCATTCCAGTTTGTACTCTGGAATTTTTATTTTTTTTTTTTTTAAGCTCAGATGATTGCAGTGACCAACATGTGATTCGGAGGGAGGATCACTCGGGTCAGGCCTGCAGAAGCTAGCGGCAGAAGGCCTGAAAGCAGTTCAGACCAGGAGTGTTTGTGTGTGGTAGTTCAGAGAGCGTCACATGCAGATGGACACAATTTTTGAGAGAATGCCAGTGCAGCTGGGGCTGTTTCATGCTGACATACTAACAGGGTGTTCTGTTGAATGGTAAGCACTTCTGAGATAATGCCTGAGATCTGGATACCCCTTGGCACTGAAGGGGGGTAGCTGTTCCTTTCCCTTAGTTGTTTCCAGAGGTATCTTCCCAGGTGTGGGTCTCCTGAGCACCTCTCAGGGCAGAGCTCAGTTTCACAGACACTGACCAATCAGCCTGCAGAGAATTTCCTTGTACCGCTTAAATACATTACCAAAGTACATACATTATACTAATAAATATATGTATATATAATAATACTAATACATAATGTCCATAACAATTTACATAAGCAACACATTTTAAAACAAAATCACAAAAAATAGCACCGCTGCTAATCCACTGCTCTCTTATTCCCTGCGTTGCACAGACCACTGTAGCCTTAATACAGCTTTCCAGGGAAGAGAGCTGAAACATTTATCATAAAGAAGCCACCACTCGTCCCCAGACACATAGCAAGTGCAGAAACTGATACGGTAATCTGGGAGCAGCTTTGGTGTTTGGATGCCCCCAGCTGAATTTGCAATAGAGATGTCTTAAACTGCTTCTGTCTTTCTGACTCATCTTATCCAAACTGTTCTGGGTGTTTCCTGAAAATAGCAGTTGAAAGCTATTGAAACCATTTCTCTAGCAACAGTGGCTTTTTTTCTGTTCCGAGGCAAACTCTGCCGTCCCATCAAATGTCAAGGGTGAAAAATCCTCACCCACATATATGACAGAAAAAGCACTCAAGACTAGCATTTAATGTAATTATTTAATAGCTCCCCCACATTAGTCAAACCTCAGGTTTAGGAAGATTGTTAGTATTTAAAATTAAGTTGCAGCGTCCTTCTCATTAAGCTGTCCTTCTGAAGGAAGCCACACTGTAAGTACGGAACATATAAATAAACACAATTTACACTGGAATATTTAAGGAAGTGGAACTAAAGCACAGAGGTATTGATGCTTTCACCTTTCTGACAACTACTTGTGAAAAAGTCGTAGTCATAGGCAAACCCCACGGTGATATGAAGGTAAAGACAGATCCTCAAACCGTGCAATGGTGCTACATACAGCAACACTGCATGCCAGATGGTAAGCAGGCAGATTCCCTGGGAGGTGGGTTGCCTGCTCCTGCTGAGGCATCTGAGGGGACAGAGCCATGGCACCAGCAAGTAGCAGTATAAGCAGATGAACACTGGCTCCTACTACTCATATGGGACTAAATTTATAGAAAAATAAAATCATTAGGAAAGTAATTACAGAGGCTGGCAGCCTGCCTTTGTATGAGGCTGTGACAGACGTGTCTCACACAGTCCATTCTACTGAAGTTATTGCTTACAATGAACCTTACTTACGCTGCTATTCCTTCTTCACTTAACTAATTTAGGTAACTCATGTGCTGGGCTGATCTCGTGACTAAGAGCAAAGTACTCTCATTTAGTGGCTACTTCATCTCTGGAATTCTGGCAGCAGTTTTTTTCTTCAATGTTATGCTGCATCTTTTCTCTCCCAGCCTTCTCTTTCAACACATACAAAGGAAGGCGGATCAACTGCACGACCTGCCCCCACATTCCACAGAGATATCAAGGGCTCAGATGCCTCACCTTAAAGGACAAGATGGGAAAGGAATATTTCATTTTAGTCGAAATTCACTGTCACTATTTCATGTTGTTATCTACTTAACTATAATATTCTTGATGAAGAAACAAGAACGACCCTAATTTTTCATTAAATCCTGAGTCATGTAAAGCTAAACAATAAGCTAAAGAAAAAGAAAAAAAGATCAAAAGAAAGAAGTGTGATACACAGGATCTGTTCAGCAGTGTGGCACAGCAGCTCTACGATGCTATTGCTGAGCTCTTCACATTTGGCAGGAGTGAAGAAGTTAATTGACAATATACTACTGTAAACATGTTTGTATTTCATTCACAAGGTTATGTTCACTCTAGTGGCTAATTTACTAGAACAGCTGTTTTTTATGAAGAATCTAGTGCGACTTGTCAGCCACAGTTATTGGAAAAAACTTTTCCACCACTTTGTGGTCACAAAAAAGTAAAACAGTGCAGAAATGGACATGAGAAAATACTGAGTGTTTGAATGTTGGTAACAAAAGTCTTATTGTCACCGATTTGCAAAACTGGTTTTCTAGACTGTAATAAACAGCTTTTATTGATAGGATTATTGTTGCAGCATTTTATTCAATACTATGGGTAGCTGATAACTAAAACATGCTTGCTTGAGTTAGTGTATTTTTGTAAAACATCCATCGAAAGCATCTGGCATGTAGAAAGTAAAGAAAATGTATTTTTAAAATCTCTTGGACTCATAGTCACTCTCCTTTGCTGTTATATTTACCTGTACATTTATAATAGTTTTTCAAAGAGGTTAGAGAACTCCATGTGGAAATGAGATGTTCACTGGATTGTACACATAGTTGTCTGGCTTCTACTGACAACTGCTGCTTTTGCACCTGCATTTTGATCGTAAGACCTTGTTTGAAAGGGGTGAGGAAAATAAGGTTGTTCCTAAAGCTTGTTTATTACTAATTCTGGGGTAGATGTTGATACTGTCTATTTAACACCTCACACTGTCGTCTTCAATTAAACTACAATACCACGATTATGGATAATAATATCTGGTCCTTCACAGAGTATTATTTTCATTTTGACTTGTATGTTTAGATTTCTTTACAGCAATCCATGAATCTGCAAAAGGGTTTAACAGAATGCTGTGAAAAAATTGCTGTCTGTTCATGGCAAACAAGCACATACATCTGATTTAGCCAGTCACCTGGGGGCTTTTGCCAGGCCTTTGGCAGGCACCACTGGAGGCACACGCATACAGAGATCAGTCCCAGTGCCAGAGTGCTCCAAGGTAAAAGGAAATAACAGTATTTTAAGCCCAAAGTTTTCTGTGATGATGCTCTTATTTTGATAGATGTCTAGGCAGGTGTGAATAAGGTTATTATGTTACGACAAAAGCGGCTGGGAATAGAATTTTAGGCTGAATTCTGGCAAGTTGAAAACAAGATTTTATGATTATTTCATCTGACACCTTGGCTGTGATTAAATGTAAGACTTTCAACACTTGCAATGTGGAGGGTGGTGTTTGAGCTACACACCTGAACTCCCTTTAATAGCAATAAGTCTGCAGGTCCAGAATCCTATTAAGCTCATCCCAAATTAGGCATCTAAACCACATCAAATCAGTCATGTTGTAGAAATGCCACTTAGAGTCCATTTGGTACAAACAAGGTCTAGATCACCAGCTCAGATGCTAATATGAATACAGAAAACATGAAACTTTAGGTAAGATGAACCTAATTCCCCTTGATGTGTGAATGACCCCAGATGGACCACTTAGATGTCAAGAAGCTCTGCATCAATATTTTGAGGAAAGCTATTTTAAGAATTTATTCATGTTCTATACGTATGTACAAACTTCTGAAAGTCACAACATGCAATCCTGTGGCACAGAAATAAATTAAGACTTGAGAAGAAATGTTTAAAGAGCACAAAAAAGAGAAATAGGCTATTATGTTTTAAAAGTACAACTTCACTCTGAAGCAGCAACATTTATGAGGTGAAATCTCAGAGGAGAATAGGGAATCACTATTCTAAGTCTAATAATATACTAAGTCTGGGTAAGGACAAAAGCTTTTTTTCCTTGTAAGAACTACAGAGAAAAGATTTGTGTACATCAAGTTGCATACATTTTTCTCCATTATATCCATTGGTCTACTAGAATATGTTACCTCTTCCCAGGAGCCTGGTGTCACCAGAACTGCTGTCAGATGAAGTTATTTCTCCAGTTTCCAAGACATGAACATTCACACTGGATATTCTATCTGGCTGAGCATTTTGCCAACTATCTGTTGGTGGAAATGAAACTACGGAGAGAATACACACCACCTAGCAGGATTTGGCCCTGAAATGTCATGAAGAGCCAACAACTGGGCGTGACACAGCCGATGCAGCTCTTTCCAACAAGACACGAAGGGTTTTCAAAGTGCTTTCTAAACATTCATTAACTGAGGCCACTTAATGTGATTAGGTTAGACTGGAATAATTTCTTTAACACTGAAATATAACTGTCACGGTGATAGCGTGGGGGAAATGCATGAGGCCTGGATCCTGTCTCAGCGATGACGATGGGAATTTGAAGTTGTGTTCTCCTCGAAATGGCTCAGATATAAGGACTGCCTGTAACCTTCCCAAGGACCTCAGCTCTCAGAGTCCACTCTGAGCTGTAGGAAAAGAAGTTAAGGCTCACTGAGTTGGCACTTTTCCAGAAATGAAGGTAGTCTTCACTTCTTCTGGGGGCAGGAGGGGAAAGTGCTTAGACAGTGATTGCAACTGCTAACAGCTTCCACTTTATAGTCCCTTCAATAATCAGCACTTCTGTGTCCCCTACAAACACAAAGCCTATAAAGTTGGTGCTGGAAACCACTACCAGTGAGTTCCTCCTTAAGATCTGCCCAGAAAGCCTTGACCTAATCCGAACCTTATCTGCAAGAACTGATAGGATCAGAACAGAAGCTGCCGTATTTACAAGCATACTAACTTACTATAAGTAAGATCTTGTTATCATGTCATCCTGATTATTTTTTTTCCTGAATAAGAGCGATGAACATATACAGAAAAACTGCTGTAGTTTTCTGAAGGTCAGGGGAGGTTTCCTAAAATACATGAATGGTTGGTTGCTTTTGCTGTGCAAGCTGATGAACACCAAAATTCTGGTCAAAATGGCTAAATGCCAGTTCTGATTCCAAAAGCAAAGCGGGGTTGGACAAAGTTTTCCTCCAGTAAGAGAGTTGTCTCATTTGGTTGATTTCAATTAACAACTTCCTTAAAACATCATTGACCTTTCTGGCACAGTACACTTTCAAGCAAAATGCAGGATGCCAGTCTAATCCACTCAGCTCCAGAACAGCTTAACCAATATCCGTAGGGCACACATCCTGTGACTTGTTTTAATCTTATGATCAGGGGAGTGTCACTTGATGTGTTAGGTGCTGAAGACTTAGGAGGCCCTTGACCTTTTTCACAACTATAAGACTTCCTTGTTCTCAGAACAAAAAGAGTGATGATGAAAAGTGATATTTTTTTTTTTTTTGCATTTGTGTCATCTGACGAACACAAAGCAGAGGAGAAACTAACAAGGATTACACTTGTAGAAAACCATTTTTAAATTAAGTATTTTAAGATGTCTCTTTCCAAAATGAACTTGATGATGTTCCAGAAGCACAGTTATTGATCACTGCTGCATTTCATTCAAGTGACTATAGTTGCATAGTCATCTGAGTGTTTCCGTCACTGGTGAAGAGAATTGTTGCTGTTTGTGACAGTTTCTGCTATTCAAAATGGCTAACAGCTCTCCAGAAGTAATGTTTTCTTTGATGTTACTTCAAATTGTAATATTTATGGGGAAGTAATACTTGTTTTTTATTTCATTCAGCCAATGTAATTGGTGAATTCCTTGCAAATTTCTAAGCCTTTCATTTGAGACATCTGGTGACACAAAGATAAAGTGACGCTTGTAACGATTAAGTAAACAGCTCTCATCATCTATGTGATTCTGAAGAGTGTTGTGTTAAGTATAAATGTGCGTATTTCTCTGCACAGGTACCTCTACATAAATGAAATGTTTCCACAGTTGTTCAGAAATTAAGCCTAATCTGGGGTCTCTCCCTGCTGTTGGGTTCCCTCAATGTAACACTCACTCTGTCATCTGGAAATTTGAGATCTATTAGGAAAAACAAAAAGACTCCAAAATTAAAAATGCCACCTTCTTGTGTGTCTTGGTTTCTTGCTCTAAGATTCAAAGCAGATGCCTGAATAAGCACTGTAGCATGGACCATCCCTGAAGTCAGTGAGCATCTGTCTTAGGCAATGCAGGCCTTCTCCTGGGCTCCAGAACAGCTGGGACACAAAGACCTTCTGAGTGTCAGAAACAGAGACTGAGGATTAGGGCCCTTTTCTCCCTCAAACCCTTGTAAAGACCAAGGATGTATGTGTATATATGCATCTTTAGCCTGTTTCAGTCTCAATAGTTGCTGTGAGTGGTGTATTTTTAGCCTAAGAAATTAGATTTATGGGATTAAACCATTAATGAATCTGTCAACCACTTTCAACTAATTTCAAGAGCCAGGTCATATCTCAAAGACCTTAACTGCTATTAGAGGTTTGAGCAACGTATGACGCACAACAAAGGCACAGACAGAACAGAGCCAAAGAAACCCATCAAGAAAGTTTGAGTTGCACAGTTCTGGTATGACACAGTAAGAGGTAAAATCTGAATCGTCCGTTTTATTTAACGTAGAGACTTTCAACTACAAAGCTGACATCTTCAAATATCTTATCTGTCAGACTTTTAATTTTGATGAAATGATTTCAAATGCATTTTAAGGGTCATGGTTTTGGTGGTTTTTTTTTTTCCTCACAGTTATTTGCAGACAGTATTTTGCTGCTGATAAGAACACCTAGTGACCTGACTCTGCTAATTTATCTTAAATATAATCTTGGAAAAAGCTTCCTGTAAAAGACTCTCTGTACAGTTTCTTTTTCATTTTAATGGTAATCAGGTACATAAGAAATCTCAGACCGCTTTCAGGCTTCGTTATAACACTGAGTCTGCTCATAATAGACTTTGTAATGATTTACTCATTCATTCATTCATTCATTCATCTATTCATTTACTGAGGCGACAGTAGTCATGTGGCTTAGACCGCACTTGTTCTAGTGGCAGCATATAATCTAACTGATTAAAGAAAGTTACTCAGCTGTCTTAAGCTCCTTTTGGGAAGTCTTTCAATTTCTATATTATTTTGAGATCTAGATCTGCAATCAGGACTCCCGTTGATGTTAGGAGACATGCAGCGTTCTGAAAGAGATTATGGACTGTGTTTTGATTTATATATCCTCAAAAGGTCCAATCCTATTTCTCCCAAAGGCCAATTCCAAATTTTGCATGGACTGACCTAGAAAATAATTATCTTTTCTGTGTACATAAGGAGGTTTTCTTATATTTGAGAGACCAAAGTGTAGCTGTATCCTACATTGATATGTTTACCTTTGTCTGCTAATACCAGTCTCATACTTCAGTTTTGATGTTATTTTTGGCTATATCTAGCTATGTCTGGCCAGTTCTGTGTACAGACGACACAAGAATGAATCCCAGAAGAGCTGCATTGGCATAATTTTATGGCCAGCACAGCATTTGTGCTAGTACAGTAACGTGGCTTCCAATTTGAGACCTACTCTTCATGGCACTATCTGGGGTATCTTTTTATGTCCCAGCATAGCACAATGTTAAGTATAACCCTTTCACTTCTGATATATCTGTACTTAGGCTCAGCACAAACACATCACCTAAGCAATCTTAATAATAATAAGATTGTTTAAAATGTCCCATTCAGAAAGCAGACATTAAGACACAATTACATGCCAGAATTTAACTCACTCATGCAATCCTTTGGCAATTGTGAATGACGTTCTGTATTTCATTAAGCAATCACCATCATTTCATAAGATCTTTCCCCACTCTTTTTCTTACAAACAGACACATGGAGAATTCGAGAGGACAGTGACTGTTCATTGCACACAAAATCTTCAGAGAATTCTGCTGTTAGATTTCAAGACTCCATTGAATGGAGATTTTATAATTGCACAATACAGATTAGATAGGGTTGGCAGTTTATTGGACAGGAAAAAGCATGCTCTTGCAAACGTGATCATAGCATGCTTAGGGTTCTGCTCAAAGGTATGGCCTTTCAGTAAAGGCATTTAAATAAACTTCAAAGATAAGCAGATATTTTTGCATTTTTCTCTGTTTTTTGGGGGTTTGAAATAGCTGAACTGTATTAGCTGAAATAAATTTAAAAAAAGAAGAATAAAAGAATATTAGTCTGAGAAGAAACTTTTTCCTAATATTTTGGGAAAACTATAAAAAATAAACCCATGAAAGCTTAGGGTACAAACTTTTGGGCAATCTTATTACCTTAACCAAAAGTGTCATGAAATTGTGACTTTTTGATCACATACAGGTAGAATGCTTTTTTTCTAAAAATGCTATCGTATCTGGTTTAACTATGCTGTTCAAAAATATTCAAGTTATATGTAGGGTTGTGAGGAAATCTTCCCAGTTTGCTACATTTTCTGGTACATTTTGTGTAATAACACTTTTTGTTCCACTAATAGTTTTGCAGGAACAAGCTGTTTTATATGGCGGTTTCTTAGTGGTTTCCTCAATAGTTAAGCACATCACCCTTCTGACTCTCACCATTGAGTGTCTGCCTGCTGCTGTTGCAAGATTGCAACAAAACTGAGTTGCAACAAATGGAATTTGACCTTTAATACACAGCTGCCCATTTTCTTTTAGACACGTGCATTTAATACATTTTTGGGTTGGGTTTTTTTTTTTCCCCCTTTTTTTTTTCTGGTCTGTGGGAGGTGTTTTTCTTCCTGGTGTAAACCTCGTCTCACCTTTGGAGTAGGAACTCATAAACCTGTGCTGGCCAGAGGCCAGAGCTCTTGGTCGAGCATGGAAGGCAGCTGCCAGGTTGCTGGTAGAAAGGAAATGACATGATCACGCTGCCACCTGTTTCCAAAGAGCTACGCTGGCTGCCCGGTTGCTCATTTGCCAGGTCACCTTGTTGTAGCAGGGCCAAATCATGCTGGGTGCTGATCTCACTGGCTTTCCAGCACCCTGGGTGCCTTGTGCAGAGCCTGCCTCGGGCTGGCCATATAATTGACACTGGCTGGAGGAACTATGATGCAATTTTTTAAGAATAGTAACTTGGAAATGTCAGGAAATCATTTTTACTCCTTTTCTATGTAGATGTCAGCGATGACAATGGGAAAGAGGCCAGTGATGCCAAGGAGAGCGTCAAGTAGTTGTCCTAAACCACCACAAATTGATTTCAACAAGCTGCGTGCAGTTTTTCTGCATACAGCAACAATTTTTAAGACTGGGATTTATGGCATGAGTTCAAAGCAACTCTGCATCATGTGTGCACTGAAATCAGACTCCCAGCACAGGAGATGTGCAGTTTCTACACGTGTGTCTGCATCTGACTGGCTGATCAGGAATGCAGTAGGTACATGAGGCTTAATTTGTGTCCTGGTTTTGGCTGGGACAGATTTAATTATTTAATTTTTTTTTCTGTAGCAGGTGCAGTGCTGTGTTTTGGATTTAGTATGAGAATATTGTTGACAACACACTGATGTTTTTAGTTGTTGCTAAGGTATGTTTATACTAAGTCAAGGACTTCTCAGTTTCTCAGGCCCTGCCAGCGAGAGGGCTGGAGGGACACAAGGAACTGAGAGGGGACACAGCCAGGACAGCTGACCGGAATTTGCCAAAGAAGTATTTCATACTATACAGCATCATGATCAGTATATAAACCAGGGGGAGCTGGCCAGGGCCTGTGGGTCACTGCTCAGGGACTGGCTGGGCATCGATCAGTGGGTGGTGGGCAATTGTATTGTGCATCACTTTGTCTGTTTTTTTTCTTTTGGATTTTATTCCTCTCTCCTTCTTTCTCTTTTTCAGTACAATTGTTGTTGTTATTATTATATTTTACTTTATTTAAATTATTAAATTGGTCTTATCAGCCGACCAGGTTCATCTTTTTCCCAGTTCTGCTCCCCAACCCGCTGGGGGCAGGAGGGACTGGGGATTGAGCAAGTGGCTGCGTGGTACTTAGCTGCCGTCTGGGCTTAAACCTCGGCAATTTGCCAGACCAACAGCATTTCCTGTGAGCTCCTCTCCATGAGGCTGGGAGCAAGCTCGGGCTTTTGTGCCCATCTCTTGTGATAGCTTTATCAGAAAGCCAGCTGGCAAAGAAAGAATAGGCCCTGATTGGTGGTTTTAATATTAAAACTGTCCTGCTAATGTAAAGCAGCAAGAATTCTCTGAGTGGCTTTAAGAAAGTTGATATTCTGGAGTGATGCTTGCTCAGAAACAGATGCATCTAGAGCTGCATGGACCAAGGCAAAAGTAATGTAAGAAGAAGAAAAGATGGGCTGTGCAGTAGCTCTCCTACTTCATAATTTGGACCACTCATTGCACCACACAGTTCCAAAGTGAAAAAGTCTGAAGGTCTTGAGGTAAATCTGCACTGAGAACATGAAGAATTCCCCAAACCGCTGCACTAACACTGCACAAATGTGCAGTGCTTGTGGGATGCAGCTGGTGGAACTGAAGAGCTACAGCTGTGCTGCCAGCTGCCCTTTGCACCTTTGCTAACCCTGCACGAAGCTCAGCTATCCAGATTCTCCTTGCAACGCCAGTAGCTGGTCTTGTTTGCAATACACAGTTAAGGAAACTTTTACTGTTACTGTTTGGCCAGAGCTTGTAGCCCTGCAAAGGCAGGAGAGCTCCCCAAAACTGTCAGAAATAAAGCCACATGACTTGAAGAGTTCTCCTCAAATGAAATGTTTCACATTAAGCCATAATGAAATAACATTGCTTGCACATTACTGGCTTCCCTCCCACACAACATACACACATACACACTTTCTGACACAGCAACCATGTGAAAAAGATCCATTATCTGGGCAGCTCTAGAATTTAGACTGAGACCCACAAAGGACTCGGGGTACATCCATGCGTTCACTGCAGGCAGACACAAGCAACCTCTGTCCACACTCTAAGCTCACAAAAAGCCCACGTGACTACAGTTTAGTGAGTCACTGAACCTCAGCTAACATGCTCTGCTGAGACGAGCAAACATGTATTTTAACTGCAGGGCAAAACATTTTAAAATGTGTTTACCGCTGTCACATTTCTTGGTATCCAAACAAGTATTTATCAGTACCATTTTCCATAGCATCTAGAGGCCCCTGGCTCCTGCTGTGTTAAGTAGAAAAAACAAATATGAGAAAGACATGGTCCCTACCCTTCACAGTTTGTGATTTAGCAAAAGGTAGAGACAGCCAGCAGGTGGAAGGACAAAATAAGCTGTTGTATTACACCAAGGTCACCTTCGGTTTGAGTAAAATGTTGCCTGCCTGTCCCATCATCTTCCTGTGTTTTCTTTGGGATGATGCAAAAGAAGTCTTTTCAGGGTTTAAGGCCATATATAAAACACTGATGTGGCTAGGCAAAGCATTAAGAACAACACTCCTTTTGGCCTTGGTAATTAAAATGCATTCGTACTCATTTTTACGTAGCCTTAGTGGAAATGGAAAGTAAAATTTAATGTGTATGTGCACTTCTAAGGCAGTAGAGCAGACTGCAGAAACTGCATCATCAAGGCTTTTCTGAAGCAGAGCTAGCCTTTCCCCTTTATGCCTTAGTCTCGTTACACATATGTTATGTTACATATTAACTGGAGTTATGGGTGATTATGGAAAGCCACTATCCTCTGGGTCAAAAGAGTGGCTGTTTGTGGGAGATGATGCCTGAAGCTACTCATAGAGGGCATTACTACCCAGTGAGAGTAAATTTCTTTCATATCAATGGATATTCTTACGCTTACAAGCTAAATTCTCTCTGTAAATAAAATGAATAGTGGTTTTGTATGTATCAACTCTCAACAACTAGAAAGGGCTGTGTAATTCCAAACATCCAGTGCTCAATACTTTCTCGAAATGGGCCTGTCAGTGAGATCCTTGAAAAGCCCCAGACAATCAAACCACAAGTTAATTTAAAAAAACTCCACCTAATTGAACACACATTTTATTACATCCTTTAAAACAAAGGCAGCAGTAAATGATCATATGCTCCGAAGTTGCTTGGATGTTACAGGGATAAGCTCCTGCATACTTATCACCAACACTTACTTCTCCAGTGCCCTCTAATCCTGAGCAGACATCTGCTTTATCGCTCTCTTTTTAGAGCTCGTGGCAGCATGGCACAACTGCTCCGCTTCTTTTCCAGGCAGCTTGATGCTAGTCGTTTTGGGATGTTGTCACTGGGGGAAGCATTCCTGAGTAATGACTTCAGGACTGTGTCTGATGGAATTCCTTGCTGAGAAGTAAATCTGAGGCAGTCTCCAATCCTGTGTGTAATTCTAACACAAATGTTGTTATTTATCCCTTGATATCAAGTATTACATTCCTTTCAGCTGCTTCAGGTTTAAGCTGTGTAGATTTTCAGGAGTGGGAAATAGAGATCGTTTGAAATTAAAGTTTTGGTTTGCTTTGTAGAGGTAGCCAGTGAAAGAGCTTTTTTTTTTTTTTTCATGTTTTATACTTTTAATTATTTTGAAATGGAAATACCACAATAAGTGTCATAATGTGCTGGAAAACGTCCAGAGAGGCTGTACAATCTCCATCCTTGGGATGTTCTTGAAAAAATCCACTGGACATAGCTCTGAACAACCTGTTTAAAGCTTTGAAATTAGCTTTGCTTTGAGCTGGACTGGGATTAGATGACCTCCAGAGGTCTGTTCCAGACAAGAAATATTCAGTGATCCTATGGTACTAGCATTTGCCCATTGAAATTTTTGCAAACCTTCAGGTGTGTTTGCACATTGCTGTGGATATGGAGCACAGATTTGAAACTAAAACTAAAACTGACACTGACCTTTGCAATAATTCTACATGGCACAGAGCATCACCTCACAGACACACTGGCTCCAGTCCCAAAGCATTAGAGGCATTCCTTATGATCCAATCTGGTCACTCCAGACTTCCTGAGAGTTTACTGTACAGCTTATTATTTAAGGTGTGATGCTTTAGAACAACTCCAGGTCTCCAAGAACCAGGGAGAAGCTGTTGCAGTAAATACAGTCTGGGTTATCTTTTTTCCTGCATCTACTGTCCAGTGGTGCAAATGCCACCAGTTCTGGTCAGTCTTCCCTCTGTTCAGGACATTTGCATGGTGAGATTTGACTTTAGCATTACCCAGCCTGCTCACAGGCTAAGGAAAGTCTCCAGTGTGAAAGCTGAAACTCTCGGAATAGCTGAGGAGCTTGAGGATAGTCACCTGGTATCAGTATTAACAGAGGATGCTAACAGAGTTACAAATGGCAATCAAAAGTGCAGGCTGTGGTTTTAATTTGCTGTGAATGGCGCTGTGTTGAAGACATTCTGTGCTAGTAGCCTTTAGTATCATAGCAGGAGTAATATAGGATGTTTTAAGCTACTAGCCAAAGCATGAAGTGGCATTCGGAAGTATAAAAGCTTTGTTGCCACAGTTCTTCCCAATCTCTAAAGAAGCAAACACTCCCACAGCTTCCAGTCAATTCTCACGTGGAGGCATCCTGGGCGAGGGTGCTGGCCGGGTCTCCCAGGAGCTGAGCTCAGAGGACTCCGAGCCCCATCCATATTCAGTCATGCTCTGCTTGAGCCCACAGGAACCAAAGGCACTCAGCACTTCACTTCTGATGCCTCATAGTGTTGGGCTCTGTGTTACACCACATATTACTTTACCTCACTGTCAGGAAGCGCTTAAATTCCTGCTGATTTCAAGGAGTATATATTCATAACCAGTAAACAGTGATGCGCAAATGATTTGAATAAGCTGTTTAATTTTTCTGCAACCAAGAAAAGATCTCGTGATACAGATTTGTAAAGAAACCTGTCTACTCACCATATGTATTCACTACTGGTATTTGAAGACTATTTTACACGTAATTTACAAAGAGCTTTTGTTTACTGGATTTTTACAGGAATCAAGAAATGTCACTGGATGCTTCCTGTTGGTTCTAGCTAGGATCGCAGAGGCTATGTCTCTAGCAGTTAACTCACACAAGAAACAGAATTCATCCCGCCTCACTTCTGTCATCCAGAAGTTAAGCATCTCATCTGTGCTACTCACTGAGGCCTCCTTGATAGTCTGTGCAAAGAAGGCATCCGAACTAGGCAGAATAAATATTTGTCTGCAAGTACCTGATTCCCTCTATTGACTACAGGGAAAGAGTTGACTGTCTGAGACTAGCATCTGATGTTTAATTCAGTGGAAAATCACTTGAAGTTTGTATGTGCATTATCTGAATGTGCTCAGATGAAAAAAGGTACAAAATAAGCTAAGGAAGATTTGGATATGTAAAGGGATTTATTTTTCAGTTTATTAAAATATTGAATGCTTAACATTAATCTCAGTTGAATGGCTATACTTTTGTCAATACACAGTGGAAAATAGCACTGCAGTTTCTAGAGTTATTGCTATTTTAGGCGACAGCAAGAGCTGAGTGTCCTCAATAACTTTCAAGATAAACCCTTTAAAGTAGTTATTGAAGACATAAGGTTCAGGAGGTTTCTATGGAGATGGCTCTTTTTGTGTAGGTGTATCAAAATAAGCATTTGCATCAAAGGAGAGTTCTGGAAAATGGTTGTTACAAAGTCTGTGTTTTTCAATCCATAGCTTGTCATGTAGTGTAATATAATATCCCTGATCTAAATATTGAAGCCAAAAGGAGTAGCAGGATTTCACCACCTATGCAAATCAGATCATGCAGATTAAATCCAATCCTATAAAATCCTGTTTTACAACAGGAATACCTTCACTCCACTTACATCCCAGATGGCAATCCACAGCACGGCCACTGCCAGCTCCTCTCTACACTGGTGTTAGGTCCTTCATTCCTGCTTTCTACAGCTTCCCTCAGTGGGTACCATGTAGCACTCGAGCTTGCTCAAAACCACGCCACTTGGTGAGACAGGCATTCATGTCCTGTCCAAACTCTGTGACAACTGCGGTA
The DNA here is from genome assembly GCF_017639655.2 of Falco naumanni. Classification (NCBI taxonomy): domain Eukaryota; kingdom Metazoa; phylum Chordata; class Aves; order Falconiformes; family Falconidae; genus Falco; species Falco naumanni. Next base: position 87,403,805 of record NC_054058.1, on the reverse strand, counting down.
AATTCCCTAAATCCTGCCTAACATGGAAAACTCCCCAGTGTCACTGGGGCTTTGTACCCAAGCCAAGCTTCTGGTGGTGTCCCTCACTTCTGCACCTGCGCCGTGGGGTGAGAGCATGGAAACCCCTCGGCATCTCCCACAGCCCACAGTGCCTCAGACCTTCAGCATCCATTTCCCTGATTAAGCCCCAACTGTGAAAATGCAGGGTGGCCTGCCTAGGTGGATGTCTCATCTTGCTGACGAGCTGTCACAGAGGTGAGGATGACTGGCAAGGGGAGCCACCTGGCAGGGGCGCAGTGCCTGGTGAGTGCAGCGGTGGCTGTCCGCCCTCCAGCACCAGGCGCGAGTGGGAATGGACCTCTGACATACGTCCTCCTCTCCCTTCAGCAGCGAGTTCAGACGCCAGTTTCTCCCTGTCAGTTGCAGAGATCCTCTGCGCTTTTTCTGACTGCAGCTTTGGGTTTTTTGCCTTGCTTCTGAAAGATCCTCTGCTCCTTTTCCCACTTTGGAGCTCACATCTTTGTAAAAGTGTAACTCTAAAATTTCCTCTGCTTCTGAGTGCTTGTAAATGTCTGTCTTTGGGATGGCGTGACACAGATGGGAGCACACTTGGGATAGAGGCATCTACTGGTTAAGCTCTTTGACTCCACTCAGAAACTTAAATATTTGATCAACTATCTTAGTGAAGGGCAAGGGGTAACACTCCTCTGTTTTTCAAAAAGGAAAATGTTTTCAGGCTGCAATGTTTTTCTAAACCCTATTAACCATATTTCCTAGTGAAGTTAGATAGCCTGCAGATTGAAGTTCAAGAAAGTGTGTTTGCTGAGCCCATGAATATATGAACATACCCTAAGGTATTGATTTGCTGTCATGAGCTGCTGAAAACCAGAAAAGCATTTCACTTAAAAAAACCCAGGGGTTTAGTAACTTGCTATACCTTTAGACCTCCTTCCCATGTTAAAAATTAACCACTGTAGTTAACAAATGTTTATCAGCTAACAGCAAGTTCACTTTGCTGATTCTCCAAGTATTCAAATAGAATTGACATCTGATCCATAGCAATTTCAGCTCACGTGGTTACAGACACCTACCAGATCAGATAGGTTCAGCTTTCACTGTTCACTGCCTCTAGGCTGGGATTTGCCCTTGACCCACATTTTTCAGCTGCTCATATAGAAAAGAAATGGGTAGATTATAATAAAAATCCAAAACAGGGCTACGTATCTATGGTATGATACATACATAAGACTTCGAGGCACCGAAAAAAAAGTGAAAAATCTATATATCAAGACCAGCATATGAAGAATTCAAAGCAAAGCTCTACATATTTTACATACACACAGATGCCATAGTAAACATACTCCAAAGAGCACTAAGGGAACTAGTTAATGAAATGTTCAATAAGAACATCTTGTACATTTTACTGAAAGAACATTATGTTGTCTGGAAGAACAATTTGAAGGAATGATTAATACCATCACTGGCCCCTGTGAAGAATAATTGCAGGCGTCTGATTTTATTAACCTAAAATGGCATACGCTGTATCTAGGCTGTATGAAAGAGAACATGAAGAAAAGAATGCTGTATATATGCGGTAAAAAGGAAACATTAATTACCAGTCAAAACATATATTATAATGGAAAAGAAGCACTTGAAATGCATCAAAATTTTTTGATAGCAAAGGGTTTTCTGGATTTTACAGTAATGATTAAATGAAGTTACACAGTAATATATGGAATACCTATTTGTTTCATATACCAGATCAGAGCTGTAGAGATTATTGCAATAACTATAACATGTTTTCCAGTGTGAAATAAATAAGCCTTAAGAGTCCCATTATTTCATATCTCTGTGTGGGGATTTATGCACATCCCTCCCAGCACCATTAACAGAGATAAGACTTATGTATGCAAATCCTAAGATAGCATGTGTAGAATACACCGGTAAATTTTGCAGAATAGCTATTAGACTGAAATTATGGAGGAAACACAAAAACGAACTGTCTTGTAAGAAATTAAGTATTCTGGGCTTGATCTTTATGCCCAGAGCATGACAGATGGAAAAAAGTATAAATTGCAAGATTAAGATGTAAAATAGTACAATAGAGAATGTTTCTGCCTGTACTCCTGGTCACGGGCAGGCAGTGCCAGAGTACGTTGAGGTTATTAACTGGAAGATGTTAATATGAAGGTGTGCTGAGAGGGGGAACAAAGGGCTCTGTTGAAATTATGTGTCATAGGTACCTGATTTAGGAGCTGGAATTGCTCTGGGATTTGAGGTCAGGAGGGTGATGAGTGAACCAAGCTCAGGTGCCCAGGGCTGGCACACCCTGGTTTCCTGCAGAAGCGATGGGGAGGTGTGCCGATATTAGGTAGCCTGGTTCCTCCTTAGATGTTGCAGGACATAGTTTCAATCTATGGAAAGCAATGTTACCAAAAAAATCTTAGAGGAAAAAGATAAATGTGCTAAGCACTCCTGGCTCTGTGGAGCCTATTCCCCAGAGCAGTTCATGAAGCTCAGGACTCCCAGTAACATCCTGGGACTGGGGCACATGTTTCTTTCCTTGTGCAGTCTCTATCACTGGCTGGGCTTTGCCATTTCTGATTTGTGGGTAACCAGTTAGCAGAGCCCTTCTATACATGTCTTTTCTTTTTCCTCCCCACTCTGGGGTTGAGCAATGGTTGAGTTCCTTTACCTTATTATGACTTTTAGGGTAGCTTTACGTTCAAGATCTCACCTTGCCCGTGACTCAAACTGTGCATGCTATAACTTCGATGTGTGCCTTAGATGTTTTCCAAGAAATGATGTGACACTATTTATTTACCTGCAACTGTACACAAAGCTAGGCAGATATTGCAACTGTCTTTCTGGATGACAAGATAGTAGCTGATGACAGAAAAAATCTCTGCCACCTTCTCCTCTATTAATTATGGGTTTATGTAATTAATGTAAATAATGCTCATTTTGTACATTATGTAATTACAGTACAGCGTTAATTATACCATTTGGAGATCTACTGAATATGAAAAACATATGGTGACTTTGTTTTCCTGATTAACCAAATAATTTCAGACAATATATAATGTTTAGACAACTTGTGATTTAGGGAGAGTGGGAATGTTGTTGGGGTCTAGTTAATTTTGTTGAAGTTCCCATTCTGTCATGAAAACTGGGAAAACACAATAGCTCTACTAGCTTTTCTGTCATTATATTGGTAAAAGAATCAGTCTTGTAATAGGCTATAGGGCCCATCGACAGGTGCCAGAGCTCATTTGTGCTGAGAATTGTACAAAAACGTGACAAAAAGAAAGTTCTTGTTCCTGAAAGCCTAAATAAATTTTCTGATCTGCAACACAGCTAAGTGGAGCAGTTAATATTTTCAGCAACTCTTCATTCCTCTAGTATATAATATTAATTAATATTTATTTTTAAAGTAATAATTTTGTTTTGCAAGTGACAATGACCTTTCCCGGTTTCTTTTAGCAAGAATAATTTCCAAGTTCAGATAATATCTACTTCCCTACTGCTTGTGCTAATGGAGAATGCTCTTTCTGTCATTTTGAGCTATGAAATTTAATTGCCCAGAGTGGCTGATACTTATTTTCAACAGCTGCTGAACAAACTCTTTAAAATGCTATAATTGCATATACAAGAATCCTTAATTTAATGTATGCCTTGTGGCATTAAAAATGTAAGTGTATGCAAAGGAGATAAAAGGCTCACATGCCTTCTGAAGAATCTTCATTTGGGGAGGAGCACATCATGTGCTTTTTTGTGCTCTCACCTACATTTGTTATAGACAGAAGTAAAGTACTTCATTTATATGGACTTTTCCTCAATTTTACAGGTAGCAGTGAAGGGCGGTTTCAGCTCTTCCTTTCATTAATTGCTTTTTCAACGAACCCGAATACCTGAATGCCACACCTCATCGTTGGTAGTCTTTGTAGTAGTGCGTCTTTGGGTGACAAGCGCAATATAATTTCTCCCTAGAAATATTTTCATGTCATAATTTGTAGTTCAGTATACAAATGAACCTTTTTACCTGAAAGGGAAAAGTCTTTGGGTGCAAGCTAGTATCTGCTATCACAGACCTATGCGACATCCTGACATATATTGTGCAGTTGATGTATTTGAATATGTTTTTGACAAAAGCAAAAAAATACTATGGAAGAGTCTTCACGAGAAAGCATTCAGAAATTATCTGCTGTAGTAGATAATGCACTGATTTTTGGGTGGTGGCCAGGTACTGCAGCACTTACCCTCCTTCATGCTCCCTGGAGGGTTCCTAAGGTTGATGGCTCCCCCGTGGTCTGGTTGAGGTTCACTAAAAGCTGAAGAAAAATCCAGCAAAGCCCAGCATGAAATAGCTGTGAGCAGACCAGTACAGTACAGTAGCAGATAGAGGTTTTAAACATTTGACTGTTAGGTAAATCAATCCAAATATTTATATTACAGTTAGCAGTCTGGGGTAGGAAACTCTTTGTACTAAATACCAGGAGCTGCCAACTGAGACATGCCTTGATGTACTCTATGTACCAAAGAATTGAGAACTTCTGCCCTGGAGGGGTAAGCATATGAAAGAAAAGTGGTTATCTGATATCAAAGAGTACTGCCTAGATTAGAACAGCAAGATGTAGCTGCTGAAGTGCTGAAGCTCTCTGAATTTAAAAAAAAAAAAAAGGTATTTTACCTACTCTGTGGGGGCGTGCCTTTTCCATTATACAGGTCACAGAGTAATGGTTTAGCTACCTAGGCATGTCCTCTTTCCAGTGATAGAGTCACTGGCTTTGCCTAACCTAGGTCATATAAATGCTGCCAGGGGATCCATTAAGTGCACAGTGTAATTCCCACCGTTCCCACAGAAGAATGGTGTTTTTTCTTAGCTGTATGTTTGCTGTCGATGAACTCCAGCATTGAAGGACTTCCAGGATAACAGCTCTAAAATTAACTCACAGGTTCAACAGAGAGCCAAGTAAAGATTTCTTGCTTAGTAGAAGTTCTGAAAATAGAAGGGGGTGTCTTAAATAGGCTGGTTTTTGCTGATCAGCAACCACAGGTTTCTGTTCCCTTCTATTCTGAAGAATCCCAACAGAAAAGAAATCATTTCAATGAACTTGTGAAGCAAACAAAACAAAACAAAACTCACTCAGCAATCAGAATTTACTTGGAAGTTTTTCTCCTCCACCCTTAATAAAAAGCCCTAGGTATTTGCATAATCCACTCTCTGGCTCGTGGGACTCAGCAAGTCATCTGTTTTTAGGATGTGCTGGAATGGGAAGAGAAGTGGTGCACATGGGCAGAAAGCACATTTATATGTTGTCACTTCTGAGCTGCTCTCTGGGGACTGACCTTGCAGAGCAAGCAGCATTTTCCCTGAAACAGTGTGGAAGCATTACCAGATTAATATGAAAATGTAGGTTAAAAATGTTCTCTGTCATTGGGAAGCTACAGGAATTACTTAGCTGCTACCAAGGGATTGTGAATGAGTTTCAGGGCAATTGAGCACCGAATTTCCTAGTGTATCACAATTACAGAAAGAAATGTACTGTGAGTGGGAGAGCTTTTAAAATGTTATTAATTACTTCATCAAAGGTTTAATACCACTATTTGTGAGGATCATGCCTTTCGTCCCCCTTTTCCAGCAATCATCATCGCATTTCCTTTATTCTTTCAGCTCATGTATTTGGATGCTTATTGTACTTATTTTCCAAGCTTGAGGTTGTAAAATACACTCTGGGATGAGGAGGGAAATGAGTGGAGGTAGGAAAATACAGAATTAGAAAGATGGTATTTATTACAAAATGTTTCAGTTAAAGGAATTTTACTGAGCTGGAAACCAGACATTTCAATTCCCAGATCTTCCATTGTCACCTACAAATGTATTTGTGTCCTTCCCAACCACATCTGCTTAATTGAGATCTCTTATCCCACATGAAGGAAATTATTATTGTGCACCCATGCCACAAGTAAGACAACGGAGAATTTGCAAAAAGCGCACTGTCAAAACTGGGAAGAGATCCATCAGCGCCAGTTTGCTTTGCGGTGGACTGAGGAGCATGTACACACAGAGCTGGCTCAGCTCCACCTGAAAGTGGGAAAGGGATGGATCTCCTCAAAACATGGTGACAGGGTTGCTTGTGGTCATGTAAGCATTCCTTCATAGAGGTCCTGGACTTTAATGGATTTGTTAGATTTGAGTGTTTTTTAAAAGAATTGGCCCAGAGTTAAATAACTAGGGTTGCTGAATCGTCTGAAGGAATACAGAAAGCATTCACGCCAGCATCTGGTGTCTCTGTTCCTCTAAGCCTCCAGGATCTCAAGTCTTTCTACTTACACTAGGAGCAAACACATTTCCACTATAATTTGGCATCTTCTCAGAGCATCTTGTATTATTCTGTAGACATCCCTAGAAAGCTTTTTTCCTTAATTAGAAAAGGAAACAGCATTTCAGGGCTACTGAACACACTTAGCTTATACCTACTTGTGGTAGAGAAGGTATTACAGAATGCTTTTTATGGTTTAAACCTATTACAATTTTCATGCAATTCTGCAGATTTTGAACGGGCCTCTAACACTTGTTGTTTTTTTCTTTATTTCTCCCCAGTTTTTATTAACTGCTGTTTAATCATGGTTGTCCTAACCTCAACCTTTAAAGGTCCGAGTACATTTCTGATGGATATTATGGTAATTGAATTATTAAGGCTGGATAAGAACCGGAATACAGTTGAAGCAAAATACTACATATTATATAAAACTTCAAAGACTTGGTCAACTAAATTCAAATACGGTTCCAGGTCATATTTAGTAAATCACCTCCAGCAACAAAAGGGGTCAAGCCAACCATCACTTTTTTCAGGAAATCTTGCAGGGAAAAGGGAATCTCCTTTCTTCTGTCCTGGAACCATCAATTCCATTCATCTCCACTGGTTGAGGCACATCACTGTAAAATGACAAATATTCCTGCAGAGTTACAAAAGCCAGTCCCTTTTGTTTTATTCACTGCCTGCGTGGTAGCGGAGGGAGTGACTGGGGGGAGAGGGCAAGTGCAACACAAGGTGCGTGTGGGTTTCAGGGGTCTGCGGGCAGCCGTGCCCCGGCGGCCAGGGTCGCTCAGCTGCTGTGACACTGAACTGCTGGTCGCCCTCACGCTTGAGAGCATGGGGTGTGTGGTGGCACAGCTGCCCCCCCCGCACCACAGCTGCCCCCCCCCCCCCCCCGCACGGCTGGCAGCTGTTTCGCACGGGCTGTCCAGCAGCCGTCAGCTGGCAGCAGCCCTCAGCTGTCACTCCTGGCCTCATCCGTATTCCAAACGCTGGGCAAAAAGGGAGGTTAAAGACCGCGTAGCCCTTCAGCTCCTCACCTAAATCTAGTTTTGCAATAAAACTGAGACCATAGCATAAAAGATAAACTGGCGTTATCTAAGTCGCAGGGTGTGAGCCCGAGGTGTCCTCCAGGGGCTCATTCCAGGCTCCGAGTTCCGGGCAGCCAGTTTTGTTGTATAACTATGTCATCATCAGCTGAGTTTTGGTATTTTGTTTTCCAGAACTACTAGTGCAATAATAATAAGCCCAGTAGTAATCTTTGCAAAATCCCTTCTCATTGCCTACTATATTGAAGTAGAATGGAAACAAATTGGCAGCAGGCATCTAGAAAATTAGATATTAACTTTCAAAAGTGCATGCTAGTTTGCCCTGTAATAGCTGGGAAGCAAGAACATTATGTTTCAGCACTGAACTTTTTTGTGGAATCAAAATATTCTCTCACTATAGCCTGGTTCACATCTGCTGTGGGCTTTAACGTTGTTAACAATACTTGTGATTGCAGTAATAGAAATGTAGTCAGGGAAGAGAAAGGGAAAAGCCCTCTTATTTGTATTCAGACCTCTAACTCTAACAATGCAGTTAATCCTACTGCAATTACTGTGGGAAAAAAAAAAAAAAAGAAAGGAACAAATCTGAGAAAAGAAAATTAATGTGAAAAAAACCCCACTCCTCTGCATTTATTTAATGTTAAGGATGTGAAATAAACCCACACAATCAAAGAAGTGCACAACTGCGACAGGAAATTTGGATCAAAATCAGGATCTTGATAAAGACTGTTATTATAAAAATAGTGTAGTTGACCACAGAGAAAGCTAAAGGAAGAAAATACTCCCTTTGACTATTTAGGGCAAATCAGATAGCTGAGGCTGTTATTAAAGTGACCATGGGTTACAGGCTAGAGGTAGCAGCATTACTGGAAGGGAAGTTGCATAACGGCAGTCACTGCTCTGCCCTGGGCCTCTGAGCTCACCAGGCGCTGCCCCTGGGGCAGGGGCGCTTCGGCTGCTTGGCTTTCTCCTTCCCAATAGACCTGACCGAATAGCACAAATCATTTGCTGCAAGAAGTAAAAGAGAAGGTATGCCCACCCTTCCTGGTTTCAGCAAAGGGGCACCTGCCCATTTTATCCCGTTTTCCATTTCCCATTTTTCTTTGAGCATTTTGGTAGGCTCCTTATTCCCTGTCTTTCACTGCTGCCTGACATGAAGCTCTTTTGGACATTTTCTGCTTTTGGCATCTGTGACTCGAGCCCCTGCCCATCAGCTTCTCAGGAACTTCAACATGAACTTTCCCAGATTTGCTCCTTCCTTCTTGTCACATGAAGATCTGTCTGTCCCACTCTCTATAGCTTCTTATTACTCATGATGTCCCTTGTGTTTTTTCTTCCCATCTACTAGTGTCACCATCCTTCCTGATTGGGTTTCATCTCCCTTAAGTTATGTACACATTAGATATCCACGCCTGAACTGCTCACCCAGGCTTCCTTTGGCAGCTGTTTACAGGAATAGACACTCGTATTGTGACTCATCTGACTTGTTTTAGATGTCCTCATTGGGATGAAATGCATTCTGGAAATGCCCGTATATCTTACTGAAAATAACAGGGAGTTATCCAAATAGGCCAGATGGAGTTGTTGGCATTGTAGCTGTGTAAAATGAGGTATGATGACTGCCTCTGATATGTTTCTTCAGAAGGTAGCATAGAGAATAAATACATCAAGAACTTTTTCAAAACTTCTTATGCCTAAATCTTAAGTCAGTTTCTGAGAATGATTAAAGAACCCAGATAAACTTCACACAATACCTGACTTTTATTACAAACAAGAGCACTATTTTCAGACTATTAAATAATGCTAAAAATGATTCAGAAGCATCTGTTTTCCTTATATGTTGACTTGTTTCCTCCTGCCCATAAAATACATACTTTTAATCTTAATGACTGATAAAAATTGTGGTTTAGCAGAAACTTTATGGTATACAGTTAAAATAAAAGAAAAGAATTTGTAGATGTTGGAACTTAGTGCACATATATTCTGAAACTACCTTCAATCCTGTGCAATAGGATATTGAAATTGTGAGCTGTCTAAAAACTACCTTAGGGTGTTTTTTTGGATATATATATATTTTACAGCACATCTTTTTGATTGTTAAATTATATTATTTTATAATAAAACAGTTTTGGTTTTTAAGTTAGTCTCCTAAATCAGATCTGTCAAACTATTGGGTTACATCATTGCTCATTACACATCAGGACATACAATAACGGATTTTACATGACGTAGTAGCGTTTTACAATTTCTCAAATCACCTCGAATATAACCGTGTTTAATTCATAGTTATGTTGGTCGTCTGAGTATTGGCTGGTTCTGCAAACACGAGGCTGCGCAGTTAATACATTACAAATGCACCTTCCTGCCTCTTGCAGTGAACCACTGCCCTGTCGCAGTGCGCTCTGCAGCCCTCTTCACTGGTGAGGCCAGTGCTGAGATCTTTCTGCTTTACCCCAGTTCACTGAAAAGATCATTGTGGTCTGTCTGGCCCAAGCATTTGACTCAACACCCTTTTATTTCTCTCAGTGGCTTATACTTCGCTGGTGCATCTGATTGGTGCCTTGCCCTGAGGTCTCCACAGAGTTTGTCCCTTCCCTATGTGACCATTTTTTGCTGCTTCTGGGTCATTCTTAACCCTGTTGCAGCACCAGTGATTCTGTATCCAGTTCTCTCTTCATTAATTTTTTTGTCTTCTGTTTGCGGTGTCTCCCAGGCAAATCATCACCTGGGATTCCTCTCCTGACTGGCCTGCAGCTCCCTCCTCCTGCAACTTGCTTCTCAATACAAACTTTTGCCAATATGGCTACAAAATTCAACTTATTCAAAATTGCTTTATAGAAGTACAGGTAAGGGTATGGCATAAGTTCACAATATGGAACAAAACAAAACAAAGTATGAAATACATCTCATATATATTTTAGCCTTTGTTCCCATTCTTAGCATGTTTGTTTTTCTATAACCGTAAGTATTCATATCATGCATTTATAAAGCCTAACACAACCTTAATGTTACTGAAACATTAAAGATTATCAGAGATGCAGAGGTAGAACCCGTAAACATTAATGCTCATTATGGTTCAATATTTGGTACAGCACCATATACACAAACCAGATGTTTTTGAAAGTTTAATCTTTTTATCTTGAATGCTTCCATGAATTCTGTTATTGTTGCATTTCCTAATTATACCTCATAATTTATAGTATATTTGTTTCCTAATACCAATGCGATGCAAATATGTGCTATTGTTCCCGTTTAGCAGATGGAGAACTAAGGAATAGAGAAACTATGATCCAATAAAGAGCACTGACATCCAAAGCAGAGCAAAATTGAGGTGTCTAGATTATTAAAAACAAACTTAAAGCCACATTCGATAAACTTCACTCTCTATAAACATCATTGTAACTGACTGCATACTGCAATTGTCAGTCAAAAAAACTCAAAATAAGGGTTATTTCTAGATTTATATCAGGATTTAATGCACAGTATCTGATTACTGATATCAGTTACCCATGAGGCAACATGCAACAGTGGACACAGAATATTCAAGTTTCACATCCTTGTATATGTGAGAAAACTCACAATAACAGTAGTGAACAAACATAAAAAAAATTAATCACACCCATGTAATATTTACCATTAAAGAACAAAATTACTTTAAACTGAGAAAACTAGTTGAAAAGAATAATTAGCTAAAAGGGTAATTTTTCTTCCCTGAACTAGTAATTGAACAGCAGACAACAAGGGATTATTAGTAGAAAAGAAATCATCTATCAGAAATGAAATAAAGCTTTCCCTCCCACCCCTACCCCCACCCCCCCAACCCCCACAAAAAAAATGGGGGGAAGAAGTATTTCAAATGTTTGGAAGGAAAGTCATCTGTTAGAGGCAGATTCAATCGTGAATAGGATTGTAATAAACAAAGACTCTAGTGCAAGCCTATAGATGATTTTTTTTTTTTTTTTTTTGCATTAGTGGTCATTGTAGGAAAGACTAAGGAGGTATCTATACTGCAGATTTCCTTTATGGGTAAAATACACGAGGACTGTATCTGTGTGAACTGGTAATAGAAGAGACTAATACCTAGCAATCTGATAGCAAAACAATAAAAACCATCAAATGGGTCATCAGCTGTTAAAATGGGCTTTTATTGGCTCCAGCAGATCAGTAAGTCTAACGTGCTTATCAGAAAATTTGCTAGAAATTATAATAAAAAATATTCAGTAGACAAAAGAGTAAAAATGATATATTGGGCAAGAATCAGAACAACTTCTGTGGAAGAAAGCCACACTTTGCAAAACTATGACAATTCTCTGAAGGAGGCAAGGATTATTTGCATAATGTTGATTCAAACTTATGAACTTGAATTTTCAAAAAGAGACCAACAGCACTAATTAAACCGAATTGTCATGGGGTAGAAGGGTAAACCCTTTCCTGGATTACTTGATGAAAGATAGGAAACAAAGGATAGGGTGAATAATCATTTTTGACAGCAAGGAACCATCAGCAGTCCAAGGATCTGGATTCATAAATACTGTGGAAAAGTGAGCTGAGAGGTGATTTTTTGTGTAATGATACAGAATTAATCAGGGTAGTAAAAGCATAAGCTGCATGTGAAGAGTAACAGAACAGTCTCATGATATTAAGTAATGAAATGACAGATGAAATCAACGTCAATAAATGGAAAGTCATGCACTGAGAAAAAATAACCTTCACTGTTCATACACAGTGATGGACTCTAAATTGACTATTACTACTCTTGAAACCAACCTTAAAGTCCCTGAAAACATCAGTGAAATGTTCAGTTGACGTGCCTTCTACAAGAAAAACATGACAATTAAAGTAGGAATTATTGGGAAAAGAATGAGGAAATAAAAAATTCAGATGGATATGTAAATCTATTGTACACCCACATCTGAACAATAAATGTGGTTCTGAGTAATCCATTTCTGAAATGGATCTAGAGAGCACAGAGAAGGGTGACAAGGAAGAACTGCGCTACAGAAAAAAATCTATACAAGCAGAGGTTAAATAGATAACACTGGAAAAATGATTGAGGGGAAATTATGAAGCCTGTAAAAATAATAATAAAAAGTTTGGAACAATGAGTAAAAAAAATAAATATTCAGTGTTTCTTATAGAATAAGAATTAAGAACTAATGCATCTATTAGGTGCCAGACTTGAAACAAATGAAAAGAAGCACATTTTCATGCAATAAAGCTGAAAAAGTCATGGAGGAGAGTCCATCTTCATATATTAAATTGTAGCTACAGCTTCTGGCTCAGGAAGTCCCAAGGGTGCTGAACTGCAGAGGCTGGGATGCTGTATCAGAGAAAGGATCATTTGACTTGATCTATTTCCTATATTCTTTCCTTAACAATCTATTAAGCTACATTTATTCTAGGAAACTAAATAGAGCCATAGCAGAGACCCAAGTTTAGAGAACTCAGCGGTTCTGACAGAAGTTGTGCTGTGCTGTTTGTCTGCAAGGCTGAAAACGTGCCCTGACTTCTTTTATTCACTGTCAGAGGCACAGCCTTGGTGGCCACAGTGAAAGTGGTGGGCAAGGGATGTCTTTGGCTCCATGCAGGGCAATTATTTGCTCTTAACATTAGCCTCCCTTTCTTTGCCTTGTACACATTTTTTAAACATCTTGGGGCTGGTTAAGTCCTTTACCTCTTTTAAATCCCTTACCTCTTTCCAACTGCATTGTGCATAAGTGCTTTGTTCAAAGTGTGAAACTATTTTTCCTTTTGTAAATTTTCATTTAGCTGTAAAAGATGTGCTTAGTAAATTCTCTGCCTGCTTATTTTTCTGGAGCATGGTTAGACATCTCTGTCATGTACGTATGGGGGACTCATTCTGGTGTAAAGGAAGTGAGTTTTGTTCAGATATAGGTGATAATCTGGTTCAAATCCAAACCACCATAATTAAAACTCAGGTCAGCCCAGAGACAAAACCAAGTGCAGATCTCTCACACGGGCTTTGTTCCATTCCCACCCAAGCACTAGGGTAACTCTAGAAATAGAAAGAGAACAAATGTTTGTTCCCACACTATTGTTACAATAAAACAAAAGCTTCCAATCTTTGGAGGAATTTTGGAAAGCTGTAACATTTTTTGTTTTACATGCTTGCTACAGATGAAAAAGTTTTTCTGAAGAGGCTTTTTGTGCTCTTATGACAGTCATTTCCATTTGTTGGACCAACCCTCGCATTTTCTCATGGGCCACTGTGTACATCTACTATCACACTTCTTGTCAACCCATTTGTAAATTTTGCTGCTTAACACAGGCTCTCTTGCAAACCATCATGGTTTCAGACCACAGCTTGAGAACTAATGATGTGTTGGATAACTGAATTTTCTTTTTCCTGCTGATGCCTTTAGTTCAAGCTAATCCCAGGGGCACTCAGTTAACCACCATTCAAGAGTCTCAACATGTACGCTGATTACAGAACTGTGTTTACGGTACACAGAGCTGGCAGATCCCTTGGAGAGGGTCTCTAGACAGCAGATCACTCCTTACAGCTTGGTTTAGGTGCAAAGTCAGTGTGGGCTGAGGAGCTGTGTCCTGCAGCATACCTGGACTCATTTGCCCCTCTCTGGATGACACTCGCTGGAGGCTATTGCCTCCCCAGCCTTCCTTATCATTGTCCAAATGTCACCTACCTATACTTGCCCTTTCCCCAGTAAAAAATTATTTTTTATCACAAGCCCATTTCTCTAATAGTTGTGTTGATTATGACATTATTCTGCAGCATAAAAAAAAAAATAAAAAATTGCTTCCGTACACGTGTCTCTGACTAAAACATCTGCAGGGCCTGACAAACATATATTTTAAAATACAGGTTAGTCATATTTCTAACTGAAATCAGGTGATTTCACAGATGATAATTTTAAAAAATAGGACAAAAAGTTTTCACCTTTAACTATATGCTTACTTGAAGTGCATTTATTTTCTGAAAAATCAGCATTGTAACAGCTGTTGATGCAAGGGTTTTTTTCAGGAACTGCTTGTGTGCTCTCGGAGAATGATGGTGAAGATACAGCAATGATAAGAAATGAAACTATCTATCAGAAACAGCTATCAGAAGTGAGACTATAATCGCAAATATTTGGATGATTGTGTAACAATGCATGACTGAATTAATTCTAAGAGCAGTCATCTGAGTACATACTGAACTGAACAAGAACATTCCCTTTAAGAAATTATTAAGAGGCTTTAACTATAACATAAATAACAACGTGGCACAAAGTGTTTGGATATGCCTTTAATGGAGAGGAGATAAGCTGAGATAAGAAAGGAATTGGAAGAATTTTGTCTAAGGACAAGAAGTATTATTCTCAGACCCTAATGTTATACATGTGATCATGGCCACATTGTTAGAATAACATGAAGTTTTTTGGTAAATGTACATGGTGGTATTGCTGTTACATAAATTATACCCATTGCTCCAGGTAAACCTGGGAATTTGACCTTGACACGTAACACAGTTCTGATCCATTGATCAGAATGAAGCAAATTCATTAGTACCTAGACACTGCAGCCACTTCCATGCTCACAGATTTATCTCCTGGGCAGCAAACCCGGTGTGATTCTCGCACGTACAAGTGTGGCTGTGACACACAAGTGGACATTTTCCTGGGACTTGCTCTAGCCCTGAGGGTATATGGCTCAGTCCAGGAAACATGTCTTCTTGGAGCAGGATGCAAGTGATATATCCTGAATGTGTACATTGGTCAAATAAAAGAAGAAGTTAAGAATTACCTTTTTTTTTTAAAAAAAAAAAGGAAACAAAAAAACAACACTTTTTGCTGTTCTTTTGAATTGGAAATTTACTGTGAATAGTCCATATCTGAGTTAGCATGCTTGGTCAGCTCAAGCTTGTAAATCACATAATACCACTTCTAATGTGATGTTGTGTGAGGTGTTTTCAGAAAAAAGAATCATGTTAGCTGTTTCTTTTCCATGAAGGTATGGAAACAGGATCATTTCCAGTGATTACAAGGTAGCATCAGAATGGTTGTGAAGATGGCTGAAGAAAATTCTTTTTTTAAAAAAAAATCTAATATCTATTCACAAAAAGACAGTCTGCATGGCTGTGCACCTGTTCAGTACCACTGAATGGACCTAGTGCAGACAGGACAGATACTTGTATGCTCATGGCCAATTGATCTCTAAAACTGGTGGTCTGGGGGGATGGCAGATGTGATAGTGTGGGCTATTTGCTATGAAACCTTCCTGAGAATGTGTGTAAGTGCTCAGGTGGCTAGCCTCAGCTATGTCCCTTACGGCAGCTATCACCCACCTCCACAGGCCATTTAAATTGCTTTAGTTGACAAAACTACAGACACCTCAGTGACAGCACATCGTAAGTGTTATAAAGTCCAGTTGGAAACTTTTGACAAGTGCTCACTAGCTCCCCTTTGCTTATCTTACTGAAAACCAGAGAAAATAGATCCATGGCATGTTCTCTAAGAGAACCCTTAAGGGCATGTCTACACCAAGCTCTGTCTGAAACCAGAAACAGCATGAGAAAAATGGGAGAAAGTCAAGAGGGAGGTGGCTATGATGACCAGGTTATTGTCTAAGAGACTGGCACAGAAGGAAAAGTTGAGGCACCTGGTGATGTTTATTCAGAGAATTGGTGGGGCATAGTCATCTTCATGTATATAAAAAACCTTCTGTAGAAAATCAAGGAATAAACTGGAAAACATATATTGCCAAGTCTGCTATGTCTAGGATGAGAAATAATAGACTTAAAGTGAAACAGTATTTAGCATATTAGGAATAAAATGGTGTAATAGATTGCTCAGGGAGGTTATGAGATGTTCATCACTGGAGACTTTAGGAAAAGACTAGAAAAATATATGTCAGGAATTATTTGGACAGAGCTGATCCTGCCTCCGGGCAGGGAGTTGAGCTGGATGACCTCTTGAGGTCCTTTCTGGTCTTATTTTCAATGATTTTATGACTGTGGCAGTCTACCCAGCTTGATGTGTTTGGGTGCAAGATCTTACTAACATGACCATGCTGCATTTCAAGGCAGGAATTTTCCCTTCACTGAATTTAGGAACCCACTTAGTGGTAGCTTGGGGGTCCCTGTAGCAGACTGTGATATGGCCTGCAGATCTGCTATTTAGCATCAAATAACCACCTTAGACATTTTAAAGATACACTCTGAAGAACAGGCTGGGTACAACATCTATTGAGAACACCGCTGTGCTCAGGGGTCAGCTAGGGAGACCGTTCTGTTAACCACTGTCAAACACCATCTGAGGGAGTCACACAAAGTGACACTTCTCCATCCCAGGCATCACACATTCTTTCCACGGTCCAGCGCATGTGACCACTTGGTTCAGTCTGTGACAGCCAGCCTTGCAGGGGGGTGCAAGCAGCTGCAATAGGCTGTCCTCAGACTCTCTTTTTAGCTGCTTCTGTTAGGGCTTGTGCTTTAGGGGATGTACACCTATGTGTTGAGTGCTGATGACACATGGCGCTCTGCTTTGCAGACCATAATCTGCTGCTCTCTATTATAGGGGTCGGCTTTCCAACCTCGCCACTTTTCCTTTGATAAGCAGCTCACATTGCTGTGCTATTTCTGGTCTACAGGGAATTCCTAGGGAATACTGCAAATACTGTGGCGATACTGTCTGGTGTCAGCTGAAGTGTGTGAGAGGGTGCAATGTACTGCTTTGCCAGGGAGAGAAAATTGGGTCATGTTAAATCTGGTACGTATGTCAGCCATTCTTCATTTGGCATAAGTGAAGAAAGCCATTGATCTTTATTACAGAAGAGATGGCCAAAACACAGGCTACATGCACAGCTAGTGTGCGAGCAAAGCCGTGGGTCCAGGGGCTGCCTGAGGTCCTCAGACTAGAAAGCTGGGGAATAGACAGGGCTGCGGGGCTCTCACTTTCTCAAGTTCCCACTATAAAAGCATCCTTTTGCTTCATACTGCATACCAGCTCTGGCTAGTTCATTTAATCTCATCTGTGAGACGCAGTGGCTGGATCCTAAGTGTCCCACTGGCTCTCAAACTACATATCTGTAGGCACTTCAGTTGCACTTTCTATGTCCAGGATGGGCAGAGCAGCCAGCAGGGAAGATGTCCTTGCCCAAGGACACTCAGATTATTTTAATCCCCAGTTGTTATATGGAAGAAGTCAGCAAAGATTTCTGCTGCAGCAAAGATCATAGGTTTTCTTGAGATCTGGCAGAAGAGCTAGTGGTGCTCAGCCTTGCTCTGCAGTGTACAGGCCTTGACAAGAATTTAGAAGAAATATGCTTGATTTACATTATTGTGGTAATTTGTCCAATTTATCCCAAGAGGGACAGTGGGCAAGACAGAAATTCAGCATGGGGATTTTAAAACACTACACAATGCAGAACCTGTGTTGTCCTAGAGGACTGTTCCTGCAAGGAGATGTGGTAAGAGTAATGCTGGTGTTCATCTGATAAGGCAAGGGACCTTGAATCATGAGATATCTTGAATCTCGTAGGAGAAACAATAAACCCAAATATGAATCTCTTAAACCTTTCAACAGAGACCTAAAAGTATGCTAGTGAAACAGCATTCAGATGTTATGATGAATTTCACGAGACAAAGCTTTTGTCTTTCTGTAGTTCATTTAAAGCTACTGAATTGTGATTTATACAGGACTGGCTATTTTTACTGCCAAAGGGACTAAACATCACAGATGAGTTTCTTCCCACTGGAATTGAATCAACTTGAGTGCAGGATTTTAAAATCTTATGTACTCATTCTAGTTCTGAAGTTTGTTGATATTTTTTTTTCAGATCAGCTCCCTAAATAATATTGGCAAATGCTGATTCAGGTTTTCATAGCATAACATATGCTGCTACTTTCTCTAATTAACAGAGTTTCCAAAGTTTCTTATCCACATGCATGTGTGCACACAAACACAAGCCTGCACATGTGTCTATGCGAAGCACTTGAAAGAAATCAGATGACAAATGCAAAATGGCATGAAATCTGAAAAGTGAAAACAGATTAAGATATTCTTAAAATGTGATTTTGCTCTAAAATGTACTGACAGAAATTTTCACTTTGTCAGGGCACTATGGTAAAAAGCACATTTTTTCATTAGAATAATCAGGAGTATTGTTTTGTCACTGTATAATAACTTTAACCCTGGAACTCTTCAAAGACAAATAAAATGATTATCATAATGCAAATGCCTCTCAGCTCACAGTGCTGAGGACCGAAGGACACAAAGGCTGCATTCTCCTCAGACCGGGGGATGGACCCACTGCAGTCTCCCTGCTTCTTTCCTTGGTTATTCTGGTGTAAAATGAAGCTGTAACACTTTGTCACCCTGTTTCTCTGAGATGATAGAAACTTTTTCATCGTTCTGTGAGCAGCGACTGTTGCTGCACAGTCCCAAGGTCACCAACGCCATTCACAGGTACAAGGAGGAGGATTTCAAACTGCTGCTACTCCTTGGCCAGGGCACAGTCAGGTGCTTGTTGTAACGGCCTTGTCAAAGTTGGTAGATGAGTTAAATACGATTTAAGCTAATTCTGCCCTCAGTTACTAAACCACTTTGCTCCAAAATGTGTTACTAGCTTCTGGTTGTTGTTTTTCCAGGCTTGTCAGTTGGCCGATCTTACTGATGATGAGAGGGATTGGCAGTAATCTCTTGCTGGTATCAGCCAGATAGCAAGTCTGCATATCAGTGAGCTTTCGTAAACGTTTGCAGTGATCTCTAGAGGGACTTTGTATATTTGATGCTGGCTTTTCCTGAGTAATGGTCACAATGAAATGTCCTCCCTCTCCAAGTAATTTTTTTTCTTTGAGGTTTTCATAAGACACTTATATTCTTTTCTATTAACAAATAATCTTAATAAAATAGCTTCATTTGCATAATGCCATTTGCAAAACTGATAATCTTTTGATCTCTAGTGAAAATGGGCATGATTTCTTTACTCTTAGTATTTTAAAGCTCATCTACTGCATCAGAGGATCACATGTCATGTTGGCTTCCCTTCTATTTCCCTGTGTGAGCTTTATTGCAAGATACACATTGTTTTGTCTATAGACAAACACGCTGAGTAGCCTTGTATCTGTGCAGCTACACTGCTGAAAAGTACAGTCAATAAACACAGAGGCATTTTGCTCTGCCTCATATTTAGACAATATAGTGGTCACGACAGACAACACCTACACAGAATGTCAACAAGCTCCAAGTCCTTGTGATCAGGCTCTGGGTTTGTCTTCGGCCAAACTTTGATTTAAGAGAAAACAAAAGCTCAGGTTAAATCCCTACCTGGTACAAACTGATGTAGTTCCACTGAATTCAGTTAACACCAGCTGAGAATGTAGTCTTGTGTTTGTTGACTGGAAGCTTGTTCAAATACCTTATCCAGGCTAATTGTGGGTAAAATGATTGCATCTATTCTGACCCGAACAGCTGAAGGTGTCACATGTGGCTGCAGAAGGTTTTGTCTAAATAGAATATGAGGCAATGTGTCTCCCAGAGGTCCCAGTTCACACCTTGGGGTGCTGCAGCATGGCTGCAACTTGTTCACCACTGTATTAGCAACTGGGATTATATATAAACCTTGGGATGAGTGCAATATCATTTGGGAAGCTCTGTTTCTGTTGTTTGAAAGTAAGTTGGACAAACCTGGTGTAACTTTTTCATTTGATTGCCCTGCTATGAAATTTGAATTTACTCTAACTGAAAACCAGTTTCTGTAGCAAAATTAAGGAGCACACATGTTAAAAAGAGCAAACATTGCCTGATTTAATGGCTGCCTGCCTATATTCATAGGGTCTGAATACTGGACAATAGAAAAATTCACTCAAACCTGCAATATTAGAGAGCTTCATATGGAAATAAAAGATAAAGGAGAGAATTTGTCTAAAACAGGTTTAAATTTTTTTAAAAAAATCTATTTGTTTTTATTGTATTTTCAGTTTTATCAGTCATGGCTTAATGCAATTGCTCTAAGTTACACATATCAACTGTAACCGACTTGGAAGTGAGCTTGAATGTAGTAGTAATCAGAGGAGTCCCTGGATAACCCCATCTGGCTGGTGACTGGAATCAGCATTTTCCCTGAACGTCATAATTTTCTTACAGACATACAAGAACTTTTTTCTGCTGCTTTACAGCCAGATGTTGCCCTTTCTGGCTGGACACAGGATTATTCCAAAGTAGATCTATCTTTTGTTGGAACACCTGGGTGGAGAACAAGGTAGAGGAAAGCTGACGGTATGGTTAAAGTGTGGCAATCCTAGTTTCACAGAGGGCAGCCAGAGGCTCTCATGAGGCTCTGTACTCTACAGGAAAACTTGCAATGGATGGATGTCCACACCACACAGGCTAGAATATCTCTGAATAGTTTTAATTGGTTACATTTAGATAATCAGCTCACAATCCCTTCTGGACAATCAAGAAATAAAGATCTTGCCACATATATTACCAGCACTTGCCATACTGAAAATCACTTTGAACATAAAAGAGCTGGCGTTAGATATTGTTTCTTGTTCTGTTATTTTACTAAAGGCTTCTTGCACACGGAGGCAGCATTTAAAAGTTTCGTTGGATACTCATGTGGTCTTCATACAACGTGAAAATCAGATTCATGATAATTTGTCAGCTGGAACCTATGAATGATTTGGAAAATGGATTGTTGCTAGGCCATGCATTTATTCCTGCTTTTTACTATTAAGAAAAAAAAAAGTTAAGATTGTAAAGGAGAGGCAAAACATTGCATTTTTAAAGATTGGTTATGTTAGATCAGATTAAGAGCTTCTTAATAAGCCAAATACATGACAGCATAGTCATGTAAGAGACCAAAATGAAAACTTTTATGCTAAAATTGCAGGAAAATAAACATGTCTGACACCCCAGGTTGCACAAACCTCATAATACTACTGGCTGTTTTGTGAGAGCACTGCGTTTAGCACAGGACAGTAAATTGCAGTTTACAAACCATTTTCCAATTTGCTTTCATAATGTAACATTTTTCCAAGCAGCTCTACTCCACCGGGCATCCCGGCTTTGGATTATTGGTCCGTTAGGTAACACAGACTGCTGCCAGACCACTGGCTTCCCTGGAACCAGTCGTGTTCGCTAACCCTGGGCCTTTGGTTGTTTACAACCCCTTTAACTTTATATTGCTTGGAAATTCAGCATGAACTGACCTCCTATTCTAAATCAGCTAGGCAAACAAGAACAAATTTGACACTTCTCTTAAGACAAAAAACTAACAACAAAACCAAAAGCCAACTACTGGATAGTATATTGTTATGCAATATGTAGCAATTATACATATATGAATCTCCAAATTTGTTATTTCCATTAGGTATTACTTTATGGTGCATATAGTTCTATTCATCACACTAGGAGCATGCTGGGGCACAGCACGTTCAGTGGTATAGAAGCTCAGAAATATCGCTAGCTGCCAAATCATATAGAACTAGGTTTGCATACTTTTTTTTTGAAAATGTCAAGAACCTGGCATTCTGCTTGCTTTGTTTGATAGTCACACACAAAGGAAAACCAACTCAAATTCTCAGTGGGTATGTTGTTATTCTGCAACAGAGCAAAATGCAGAGAGACCTGGCCTGACAGAGGTGTGCCTGAACGAGGAACTGCTAGGGTTGCTTCAGCTCTTTACTGAGCCAGAACTAGAAAACTGCCCTTACAGAAGGCCCTTTAGCAAAGGTACTTTGTTTAATCAATACATGCTACATATTTCCAAGCTATACCATGTTACATTGCAAAGCATCAGCAAGTATGTTTTATTAAATTTTGTATAAATGTCATAAACCACAGACCTTCCCCAGATAATTTTCAGTCCATAATAATAATAAATGCAGTAGAAAACATTTCATTCTCCTGTCTCAGTAATACATCAGTTCTTTTGGACTCTGGGATGTCTGTTCCATCCAAATTGCCCATTACTCTTCTCTCTTTCCTTTTATCTGCAAATCACTATCCTTGCCTTTCCTCACACCACTCACTGGACACAAGATTCATCTCGCCTCTCTCTGCCACAGCTCCTACTGCCTACATTGTTCATTCCTAATTGTTCTTAATATCAGCACGCTCACTTTTTGCCTTGCTTCTGCCTGGTAACAGACCCCACCTTTACCACTGTTGATCAAATTACTTCTTCCAGATTGTCGGTCAGCAGAAATATTCGTGTCTTTAGCAGGATCAATTAACAGCACACCTCAGAGAGCACTGTTACTGCTTAAGGGGAGAACAATTAGTAGCTTATATAAATGGACAACTTCTGAATTGATTAAAGCGATCTGTAAAACTGTCACACTAAATGAACATTCTAAAAGGCCTTTGTTCCTCCCCCCCCCAAAAAAAGTCACAAAAGAAAGTACTGTAGTTAGCAAAGCTGATATTGAAATTCAAGAACCGGGCAGATTTCCTATGCTGTAGTGAGTATGCATTGCTTAATTCTTCTCTTTTGGCTTGATTCTTACTTATAATATCAAAGAAGTAGAATGTTTTTTTCATGATGTCTTGGAGTGGGACAATTCAGAGGAAATCCCCAAGTGAAACAATGATTCATCGGTGATGACTCAGTCAGTATTTATCCTCTGAAGTCAGCATTAGCCCAGTGCTGGGCAGATGGCAAGGCTGCTGGTTTGTGTGGTAAAAAGCCAAGCTGCAGACCCCAAAATTTCAAGCAATTAAAGAAGCCAAAGCAATTTTTGTAAGAACAAGGATTTTAGTATGCTCCAGCCATGTTTTGTCATTGTTATGTTTTAATGTTTTTCCAGGATTTTTAATTCAATAAACCATAGTTTTTGGTAAAGTACAAAATTCCTAACAAGATTTTAAATGGTGATTTGGTCTAAACTGGAGGCAAGCGGTCAAAAAGCATGGTGAAAGTGAGTGGCTGAGCTACATATCTAGGGTTCTCATTTGGGCTCTGGTTCCACAGACTATAGGAGACATCCATGCATGAAACTGCAGCAATATGGTACATTAGAGAGACTATAACAACAAAATTTGTCAGTCCCTGTGACAAGGATCACATTAAGGAAATGAGGCATTTTTATGGAGAAAATAGCTCACATCAGTGTATTTGATCAAAAATCTCATCATTCGTAGGAGAAAGTCTACACATCGCTTCCAGTGGGTTCAGTAGAAATGGAAGACCTTCTTCCTCCATTAACATAGAAAACCCAGTTTGGTATTCACAGCATGGGGCTGCCTCTGAGAAGAAAAGTCATTGTTCAGAGGCAAAATATCTGATTATTTCTTATGTGCCAATTCATCACAAAAAATCTCAGGCCTGCTTCAAGAATGCAAGAGACAAAATTTTCTAATATCTTGTGCCTAAAAGATGAATATACATTTTTTTTTAATCTGGTGCTCTTGTATTATGTGTGATGAAGTCACGTTCAGACCAGTCAGCATATAATTGAACATCATCAATAATCTTTATCTTTTCTTTTACCTCCTTCTGATTGCAAAAAATATTTTGAATGCACATGTGTATAGCCAAGAAGAAATTTAAGACAGAAAATTTAGGTGAATTGTTCGGTTATGCTCTACCCCTAGTTAAAATAGCAAAAGTTATGTATGAAATCTTGACCAGATCTTGCAAAACCTTTGCCACACTGTTAAACCATGGGACTTCCACACACCAGCTTGTATTTTCTGCAGTTGCTACTAGCTTGGACAAAGCTGGAATGGGGCAGCAGAAGTTATGAGATACCAGTAAATGTCAATGTTACTGTTATCTGGTAAACCAGCTACATCTAGCCTGAGCCAGTGCTTATTCAAGTACAGTCAGATGATCTATATAACTGTTTCCAGGTACTCATGGTAGGAACAGCGAGACCTTTTGAGGAAGAGATAGCTAGAATAGGCAATCATTGTATGAACATGGTTGGGTAAACATTTAGACTGGGGAACAGTGAACCTTACTTTCAAATCCCTTTGTACAACTGCAACAACTTTGTACAACAATTTCAGAGAAAAAACCCTCTTAATAGTATGAAGAAAAGCATCCCTCAGAAGAACAGTAAATTCCTACCACTCTTGGCAAGTTATGCCAAATTGGCTAAGAATCTTTTTTCCATGGACATAAGGGTCCAGATTCTGAATCCAAATGCCCTACTAGAGATTGCTTCCAAAGGATTTTTAAAGGTCCTTTGTCTTTCCCCACTTTTTATGCTGCTCCCAGTTCCACCCTCTGGGCAGAACAGCCTGGTGCCACCCCGATTTATTCTGTAGGACTTGAAGTGGAGGCCAAGGTGCATGTGCCATGGGAGCATGAAAATCACTTGGAACTACTGATGGTCACTTGTCTGGCTCTATAGGCGCCCTAATATGTGTGCAGTTATCCACAGGCTAATTGCCGTCTCCTTGGGGCTG
The DNA here is from genome assembly GCF_017639655.2 of Falco naumanni. NCBI lineage: Eukaryota > Metazoa > Chordata > Aves > Falconiformes > Falconidae > Falco > Falco naumanni. Next base: position 87,379,058 of record NC_054058.1, on the reverse strand, counting down.
GCAAATGCTGGCCTAACTTCTCTTGTATACACCAGTTTAAACATATATTGGACTGAGGTACTTACCCACAACACAGAGGGATTTTATTGCATTATTACCTTGTCTTGTTTGTCCCTCCATGTGTCTAGTGCATCTGGTTGTAAATCAAGATGTTAAACTTTATGGAATAAGAATTTTATTTCTGTTTTGTGGTCATAAGAAAACTAGTGTGGAAAATCTGTTCCTTATATGGCTTTATGTAATAGTATGACACATGCTCTTAAATATTTGGAGTAATTTAATTCCTTTTCAGGTAGCCAGGTCAAGCCTTTGGCATTACAGTTTCTATTTTCACAATTTCATATAATAGTGCTTTATTTCCTTCAGTGCTAGAATGCAGTTTGTAAAAATATAAAGGATTTTCTAAGTTAGTTACAAGTAAGATAGGTGGAAAGAAAACAAAATTCATGGAGTGTTCTTTACCTTTCTACTCTAGTGCTTGATGATTTTCCATGAGTATTTTATGGAAAACCATGAAGAAAATAGTTATATGACAGTTTAAAGTGAAATATGCAACAGTTTTTAATTTCAATATTGAAGACCAGGGAAAGGCTTACTATAAAAAGGAAACAGCAGTCCCAAGTCTGATATATTTCCAAGTTCCAAATCCAACTATTTCTGCACACAACGTTTTGCTGTTGATTACAGTATATTGCGGTAGCGTTGTTACCTACCACAGCATATAGCCAGAGCCTGAGAAGTTCTCTGTAGATCAAAGGGATGTTGTCGATTCATGTGGCCATACTTAAGTCAATTTAAATGGTATAGGTCAACCTTAGAGAGTACTATAAATGACCTGGGTAAACGACAAGGTTAGATACTGTCTTCTGAGCTGCTGTTGGGAAGCTACTGTCAGCATCTGATTTGCATAGTGTAATGCAGAGGTAGAGAAATTTTCCTTGCAAAGGACTGAAATGGCTTTCTAAACAACTTTTATGCACCATAAAATAGTATGTATCTTAAAATCATGAGGCCGCGGATTATATGAAGTGAAGTCACAGGCTTTATTCAGTTCCCACCCTGAAAGTCCCCTCTAGCTTGGAAGTTTCCTCCTTGAAAAATCCCTTCTTGCTAAAAGCTAGGCTCAATTTATATGTAAATACAACAGACCAGTATCAGCAGCACCTCAAAAGACAAACTGTAGAAGAAGAAAACCCCACACCTAGACGTTACGTACAATATCACTGATTTCAACTCGTCAGCAAAGTCAAGCACTAAATTCAGGCATTCTGAATCTTACACCTGCAGTCTGTGCATGCAGGAAGGGAGTTTAATGATGCCCAGGACTGATTTCTCAAGAATGTTTTATGAATGGAATTTGAGATAAGTTCCCCAAGGTATAGCTTTCGTTCTTGTGCACTGAAAAGAAACACAAGTTACCCAGCTACTGAACAGACAGCACGACTGGAGGAAGTTTGTAATTAAAGATCAGGAGACAAAGTTATATCTTGGCCTTATTGGTTTATCTTGACAAGCTGCAATTGTCTGATTCTGCTGGTACAGATGCGTGACTGCCCGTGAGCACGCACACGGAGCATTTCCGAAATGCATCATAGTGTCTGTGGAATGTGGCTGTTATCCCAGCAGTCTCCGCAGACTTTCCCAGGGCAGATGTATATCTGCACCTGTTTGCCTTCCCTGCTCGTTCCCACCGCTGCTTCAAAGGATCCTGCACTTCACAAGTGCTGTGTTTGCCGTGCGGCTCGTGCTCTCGTGCAGCTTCCCGTGAGCGCCATAGCAGAGGGCTACTGGCTGTGGGCTTGCATGTGGCCAGATGGGCTTGGGGTGCAAAGGCAGGGTGTCCTTACAGAGACATGGCCACTGCCATGTGAGGATGGGCTTCACTGCAACAAAGAGTTTAATTCTCATGGTAACTCATCACTCTTAGCAGCAGACTTTGTGGTATTATCATCTTCTCTCTTGTTTTGCTGACTTCTTTCACAGCTGAGCTATCTTCTTGTGTGTTTTAACTTAGTTCTTGCAAACAGGACTTGTCCAGGTTGAGCACATACAACCTATGCAGCACAAATCCCAGAACGGTCCTTGCTTGACAGGTAGCCTGATACTTCACCAGGGAGAGAGCAAGTAAATGTGTAGGCAGAGAGAGAGCCCCAAAGAAATGAAAATACAAGTTGTTAGTACATGTGATATGAGATAAAGTTGATCAAATAAACTGACTTGACATACCGACTGGTTCCTGGCAAAGTGGTACAACGTCACCCAAAATCCAGCATACAGCTTCCAGGCAGGAACCTCAGCATCAACTTGTAAGTATAGGGGTAATTTATAATCTTCAGTATAGACACGGCTTTTAGTCCCTAAATTTAGCAATTTGGCTTTCATAAGAAATGCCTTTTTAAGAGAACTAACATGTTTTTGCTAAAAGACGTCAATGTTGATGAAATTTGATTTTGGAAAAAAAAAAAATCAGAAAAAAGCATTTTCTTATAGTCCATGTCCCTTTTACTCTTTTTCATTTAGAAACCGACTGCTATTTAAAACTTAAAAGGTATAAAACTGTACCTACAGAACAGTTGAGTTAAGCAAAGCGCTTTCGATTTATGCTTAGGTCAAATGCCCTATAATGAAGTATTTTCAAAATTTCATTTTTGTGAAATAGTTTTAAATGATGGCTTTCCAGTCCCCGTTTTGACTTTTTAGCTGTCAATACTTCTTTTTAAGGAAACCCATTTCTATGATGAAGTTTACTATTCATTAATTACCTTTTCTTCATTTGGGGTCCAAGGAGTAGACATATGTGGTTGAGGCAACACCCACAGAATCTACTTCTTTATCTTTGAGTAAAAAGTGATTTTTCTACTACTCTTGCACTGCATGACAAAGTAAAATGAGCCACATAAACTAAAGGAAGTTCTTATGCTTTAACTTTTCATCAACATACTTTACATTAATAGTTTGTGTCATTTGTTGCTGTTTTAGCAGGACAAAGCAGGCAAGGAACTGCCAGCCAGTCACCTCTTTTGTTCATGATCTGTCCCAAGCCAACAACTCTCAAACGTTTTCCTTTGTGTTCCTTCCCATATTGCCTCCCCAGCAAAATCCTGGCCTCCGCTCCCATAACGTGCTATGAGCCGGGACTGGAAAGGGTGAACCAGGAGTTGTGCTGAGGAGGAGGATGGCACTTCAAGAAAAAAATATAAATCATTCCCCTGTTTGAATTTATGATGGTGGTCAGAGGAAGCCTATGTGTCCTAGGGCCTCCTAGCTACCTCCTGCCAGCCATAACCCCATCTCCGCTCCCAACAGTTTTGTGGCCATGCACTTCCACTCAAAAATCCCTTAATTTTCTTTAAGGCTTGTTCCAAAGGTCACGGACTGCTGCCCTGAGCTGAGGTCATGAGAAAAGGGGTTTTCACAAGTGGTTAACATGTAGGTGACTGAGCAGTGGGGGAGAATGGAAATTTTACAAGATGTGTGCTGCTGAAATTGAAAACAACTGTTCATAAAGACATATTCTGTCTAAAAGAAAAGTATGCCATGAAAGAGTACAGGAGTAGGCATAAATGCTGTATCATAGCCTATATTCAAGGTATACTTGCTAGCATACACACACATATGCAGAGTGTGTATATCTGCATATATGTGCATATCATCAGAAGCTACTTCTCAGTTGTGCCTATCAAAATGGTGCCTGTGGTGGAAGCGAGCCATCTGCTTCACAGTATTTCTATTTTTAAGATTTGCAGTAAGGCAGTTTAACACATCCAATGTCACTTCAAGCCCTCCTCCCCCAGATGAACTCCAATATGTCACTGGGTTGTCCCATCAGCTCTACGTTGTCTCTGTAAACAGAAACCCTACCTCCCTGCAGACTGAGTCAGCAGCTGTACCGCAGGACCTATCTTTAAGAGTTACAGAATGTGTAATCTGATGTCGAAAAAACCAAAGGAGGGTATTTGCCACCTGACTCTGGAATGAACAGCGACCCTTTAATAGGAGTTCCTGCTAGTCTGTCTTCACATACATGGATGAAACTTCTGTGGCATTTGCTTGACTTTTGCAAGGCTGGAGGAAACCCCTCTGCTTCAAACTATTTTTCTGGGAGTTCTGACTCTGAACTTCTTACCTGCCTACATGCCATTTTAGAACTGTTGTGCAATGTGCTTATCAGCTTTGCATATCAAATGTGTTATGTGCATATCATATTCACTTTCAATTTGGGGATTTAGACCAAAATCCCCTTCAGGTATCAAGAAATTAAATATGACAAATCAAATCTGACTGAAAAGCCTCTGTGGTGTACAAAAACCTGATAGGAGCATGAGCAGACCTAAAGAAGTATTATGAAACAGCGTGTTGACATACAGCGGCTTGCATTCTACACGCCATTAGAACTTCTGCACACATTTTAGTGCCCTCCTGCCAGCACAGCTTATATGAGTTCCTCCTAGCATTATCATGAAATGTACTGAAGAAATAGGCCACAGATAATGGTTCTAGTTAACACTATGGGAGGGCAAAGATGCTTGTGCTAGAAACCACTACAAGAGTTTTCCTGTTGTAGGACACATATGAGAGTACCTGGGTGGACAGGTTCCTTTTCCCTGTTGCATTTTGATGGAAAAGTTACATGACTGCTTTCACCACAAACCTCGATGGAATGGAAATACAGTTGAGATCACACCAATTTCCTGTGGCTGATGATATGGCATGCTTTATTCATAAGAAAGTGGCACAGGTATATCAGTACTTTTTGTCTTTTATTGCTTGAAGGGTTAAAGTCACTCATACCAACAAGTGACTTCTCCAGAAAGAAACCAACACAATTCTTTGTCACAAGTTATGTTGTGTGGGAGACTAGACGAAATGGAATTAGCAGTGTTCTCCACATCAACAGTGCACAGCATGATCTTGTTAAAAAATTATACAGCCTCATAATCCTCAAACAAATAACATTATGCTATAATGGATTGGTTTTTACTTCCTAAGCAGAAGTTGGTAGGTTTGTTTTTCTTATTAAACCTAATTTTCATTTCAGACAAAAGATAAATGATACATTGATGTATTTACTTATCCTTTTCTTGAAGTTTACAGCTGGGAAGAGGAACTTTATTATGTGAATCTGTTGTTGTAAACAAAGCTTACTCTTCTGATTCATAATTTATCATTTTTTTCTTTTCTGCTGCTTTGCATCTGAGTATTGATGGAAGAAACTGTTGGTTAATCAAATGCACTTGCCATTCTTGATAGCAAACAACAATGAATTGTTAAATAGACCATTTATTTAATCTTGCTTTCACAAGTGGGAAAAAAATTATTCCTAAGTCAAAATAATCATTGACTAAAAACTCCCCTCTTCTTGATTTTCTGTGCTGCAGCCCACTGGGGACAAGATTGACTGGGAAAGGGCATCCCGATCGAAGTTCAGTCCCTTACCCTGCAGAACCTCTTCTTAATGTATAAATGATAGTAGTGATGCAAGCATGGTGTCAGGTCAATTAAAATTTTTATATAATTTTATTTTTTTCTTACTCTTCTTGTTCAGTGCCTCAATCTTTAAATGAAACATTTCCAAATAAAAAATATAAATGTATCTTTCAAAAAATATTGAAATAAAGCATTCTAGCTTTAAAAGAAAAGGAACATTTTTAAAGCCAAAATTATTTAACAGTTGTTAACACATACTTCTAAATAATGTTCATGTACTTGAGAACATATTACTCAGATGTAAAATTAAAGGTCTGAAAAACATTATGCCAAGTAATTAAAAATCTTTAGACACTTTTGGCCCCTGGCTATTAGCCATTAATAACTGATTTTCTGCATTGGATTGAGAAGGGAATAATCTCCCTGCAAATTAAAAAACCTTAAAGGCAAATATATAAGAGCTCATTCTATTCCTGAATTTCCTGGGCTTATCCCATCATGTTGCCACACTCTACAGTTTCTTTTCGCCATGACACTGTTTTCTGCCAAATTGGAGGAAAAAAAATAAAATTGTGCAGTAGCAAGGATCTGGTCATGCTCATTTTTCTTTTTGTGGTCATGTTTTCTTTATGGTAGCTAAGTAAAAATACGACCTCCCCAAACGCTGTCAGCAGCAGCTAGTTTGGAGCAAAGCTCAGTCTGAAAAAACATTAAACATAACAAAAAACCCCAGTATGTCCACAAAATTTGAATGATGGTTATATCTTCCATGATGGATCCCACTTTGACATTTTTAGTGAATTACAATATGTGTACCAAGGGCATGTCACATGGTTTCCTGTTGCTTTTATCTTTCCACCCAGTGCCAAGGTAGTATAGTCCATTACAATATGTGTACTATTATTCTTTCCTGGAAGTGATGAAGACAGGGACCTACTGTTGGCAAATATAGCCCTTCCTCTTAAAGTCCTCATTAATCCACTAGTTTGCAGCTCAACTCTGTCCTTGAGTAAGCAGTGTGTAGAACCTCTTCCTCACTCCCCTATCTCCAGCATATATGTTTGGTGGCTGAGCAGGCCTGGCAACGTGGTGGAGGGACAACCGCCCCGTATAACACTGCCATAATCCAGTACTAAGATACCAAGCAGAGATGGGATGTTATAAACATAGCAGACACATGCTTCATGGAAATTCTGCAATATATTTACCTAAGCACCGTAAACATTTCCCAAACACTGGGATGGTATAAAAAGATTAGTAACAACCAGGAGGAACAATATTTTTGCAACAAAAATAGTGGTAGTAAAGGAGACAAGGGACAGACAGCTAAAAAAAGAACCCAACAAAAGCCCCAGTTAAAATGAAAGGGATATTTGTAGAGGAGAATTAATTAACCCTCACTATAACAGAAAAAAAAAAAAAAAAATCACTTTGGCTGCTCACAGGAGCTGGAAAAATGCATTCATTGTGAAGTTGTAGGTTTCCCTACTGACAGGGAAACTACAGTTAGAAGAGATATAGTTTACCAGTCCACATCTTCCCTCTCCTACCCAGTGGGGTTTTGGCTTGCGGGTGGGGGGAACGCACCCATTACCTCCTGCCAGGCTGCCACCTGCACACTCGCCCCTGTGCCGCTGCTAGATGTCAGCAGTGCTTAGAGCAGCATGAAGGCTGGTGAAACCAAAGCCAGCATGGAGCTGCATTAGCATCCTAGTGTTTCTTCCTACTGTTCCTACTGACCATTTCCTGGTGTTCTCTGCAAGGTTAGATCCAATGAAAGACCTGATCGCATTGACCCTGGATGCTAAGGCAACTGGTATTTCAGCAGTCAGGCCTAGAAGATGACCCAGACCGTTAAGGGCACCAAGGTTCTGGATTGAACACATAAGTCAAGGCAGGCACTGCAGAATAAAGTTCACTCGAAGTTGGAATTCACTTATAGCTAGTGAACAGAGAAAGCTGATCCCTCCTCAGAAACCGAGATCCTCCTCTGGAGACACAGGAAGTCATGACCACCTCTTCCCATCACATCTTTTCTAGAGAGCAGGCGCAAGGACAGCTGCTCTTTCAAAGAACTGGGCCAGGAATTGCTCTTATAAAAAGATACAGCTGATGGACACAGTGCTCTTTTTCAAGTGATAGTTTCAGGATGGGAGCACTCATTCAGGACTGGTAGGCATCAGCCAGATCTAGACTGCAAAGCAAAGCAGAGCATGGGACTTTTATCTGTCTCTGAGACCAGCTTGCACTGACTGATCATGTTCATGGAACATGCCACTTGGCTCTGCATCTCTTTTTGGTCAACAGTGGTATTTCTAAAGCCCTCTATGAAATGTTTTCTTTTGAGGTTTATTTTTTCCCACTGGAAGTGCCTGAATAAATGTAGGGGTAGTGATGCAACCCATCAGAGTGGTGTCTTTATAGCATGAGAGTGAGGATGTGGGCAAATGTGGCCTTGCCTAAGCTGCGTAGAAGCTGAGTCAGGCTCTACTAATAGGTAAGTAGCGAGGGTGACTAGTAGTGCCATGCTTGAGTTTGTTTTTCGTGACAGTATGAGCCCAGCTTGGTACTCTAGGTCTTCCTACATTTCCTTTCTCCCAGGACAATCTCAACCATGAGCTGAGGGAGAAAAGTCTCTAGCCCTCAGGTGGGAGTGCAGGGCTTGGTGAGAGTTAAGAGTACAAGGCTGGCTGGATCCAACTGTCTACCCTGAGGTAGATCCCTCCCCACAGGCTCATGTTGAATGCAGTGAACTTCCCTGGGTAAAATGCAAAACTGCACAGCGAGCTCCTTGCCTGCATGAGGAAAGATTTGGGCTTACATCTGCTGACAAACCTCTGATTGCTTGGCAGACTTTTGGAAAAGAGAAACCGGGTCTATGTGTGCGAGCATGCATGTGTTGGGGGAGTTGTCCCAACATCCACTTTTGAAGAGATGCTGCTTGCAGATGCATTTTCTGAGGAGCTTAGTTCTGTCAGTACGGCTATGTTTGAAGCCCATTTACTTGGTTTGCAACCCCTCACCCCCACAAAGACGGTTAGGCAAAGTAATGACTAGTAGTTGTATTTCTACAATGCTTCACGGAGCATTAATGGCTGAGTGGCTCTGGCTGGGGCAGTCTGCACATGCACAGAGAAGAGTCCTGGGCACCAAAGGACCTTAAAAGTTAAACATGGAGGGTTGTAGAGAGCAAAAGTCTTCTAGGGTGAGAAAGTGAATCATTTTTTTATTATTACTGTTGTCCTCAGTTTTATCTCTGATCTGTTCCATGTCCCTTATTAGATGCACTTCTGACTTGCACTGATTTCTGTGTGTTGGTGCTGAAATGGGGTGGCCTTGGGCCTAAAAGCCATGAAAGAGTAAAATTATTTTCCCCACTGATCATGTATAGAACCTGGAACTGATTTTTCAGTTCTCTGTTCTAATTAATACCTACCACACCGTCTCTGGGGGTGGGGTGGTTTAGGGTTATTAGAAGGCTGATTGTGAATACGGACCCCTCTGACTCCTTTCCTCACTGATTAATTCTGTTATGTCAATATTTATGTTATAATCTCAGGAATCTCTGTATTTGTGTTTGGGAACCTATCCAGAGTTTGACTGTCCGGGAGAAAGTAGTCTGTTTTGTGTATGTAAAAGCTTTTCCAGGTCAGGCAGAAAAGAAGTAGGTCAAATTTTATATCCTCAAATTTTGATCTGAGGGATGGGAAAACAAAAATAAAAAAACATCACATGACTTAATGCTTACGCTTTGAGATTCTTTTTCTGCTAGAGTTACTCTGAGGGCACTCACACAGATCTGTATACACAGATACTAGGCCAGTGACTTATAAACAAGCTCAGTTACATGAAATGACGCACATCAATTTCATTAACAGTTGTATGATCCAGGTACTCATTTATACTCACTTCCCTTTGTTTGCCTTGGAACTGCAGTACAAGCGGGGACAGTAAAAGGCAGAAGAATAAGTCTGTCATGTATTTAGCTGATATTGTGTGGAGTTGCTATCTGCACACAAAAGAAGATGCTCTATTCATCTCATTACTATGTCTTATCAGTCCTAGATCAAGCAGTGTATCTGCTGTCATTTTTTAAAATTGTCAATTAGGGTTTAATTAAATTGACTTAAAGCTTTGATGACAAATTGTGTAGCTGAAACCATTTAGATCCTTCTTCCTTTATGAGTTACAGCTTCTGAAATAGAATTGTGCATTGACACCTTTTTTAGGTAAGTTTTTTAACAGCAACAACAGACGCAGTAACGTCCTGGACCTTTAGCAGCCAGGTGTCTGTAAAATAGCTTTTCTCTGGGGAGCTGAAAGGAATGCAAAGGGAAGCATTAACTGGTTTGGCTGGAAGCCTAACCTGCAGTGGCTTCGCCTGCACTGTGGGAAAACTTACTGCAGTGTCACAGCCCTGCTACTATCAATTAGTGTCAATATGCACAAAGAACACCAGATATAAGGGCAATGTTCTGGAAATATAACAAGCAAAATTATGTTTTGCAGCAATGCTGAACTTCCCCTTTGTATGTGAAAGAGGATCCAGGAAAGGGAAAACAAAAGCAGATCAGTCATATATCTAAATTTAGGGTTTTTTCCATATATGCTACTGTTTCAAATAGGTCATGGAAACTAATGAAGTCAGTGTTATGAGATGAAAGGAATCCCACAGTGACCTGATATGAACTCGTGGAAGCCTGATAGGAGGATTTGGCAGAGAATGTGGAGGAACTTTTTTTATCATCCAATGACTCCTTTTAACAGCAACTCCTATCACGCTGTCAGCTGAGCAAATAAAATTGCCCCACTTCTCAGGCCTTCCCTCCATATGTTCTAATATCCGAGAGCTGACTTGATTTTCATAGAGCCATAGAATGGTTTGGGTTAGAAAGAACCTTAAAAATCATTTAGTTCCAAGCCCCCTGCCACGGGCAGGGACACTTTCCACTAGGCCAGGCTGCTCAAAGATCCATCCAACCTGGTCTGAACACTTCCAGGGATGGGGCATCCCCAGCTTCTCTGGGCAACTGTTCCAGTGTCTCATCACCCACATAAGGAAAAATTTCTTCCCTATATTTAATCTAAATCTACCCTTTTTTCAGTTTAAAGCCATTACTTCTCATCCTATTGCTTACAAGCCCTTGTAAAAAGTCTCTCTCCAGCTTTCCTGTAGGTCTCTCTAGGTACTGGAAGGCTGCTATAAGGTCTCCCTGGAGCCTTCTCTTCCCTGGCTGAACAGCCCCAACTCTCTCAACCTGTCTTCATAGGAGAGGTGCTCCAGCCCTCTGATCATCTTCATGGACCTCCTCTGGACTCATTCCAATAGGTCCCTGTCCTTCTTGTGCTGGGGGACCCAGAGCTGAACACAGTACTCCAGGTGAGGTCTCATGAGAGCAGACTAGAGGGAGAGAATCATCTCCCTTGACCTGCTGATCACACTTTTCTGCAGCCTAGGATATGGTTGGCTTTCTGGCCTCCAACACACATTGCCAAACCCTGTTGAGCTTCTCATCCACCAACACCCCCAAGTCTTTCTCCTCAGGGCTTTTCTCAATCCATTCTCTGCCCAGCCTGTATTTGTGCTTGGGATTGCCCTGACCCAGGAGCAGGACCTTGCACTTGGCATTGTTGAATTTCATGAGGTTCACACAGGCCCACCTTTCGAGCCTGGCAAGGTCCCTCTGGGTGGCATCCTTTTGCTCCAGCGTGTTGACTGTACCACAGAGCTAGTGTCATTGGCAAAGTTGCTGAAGGTGCACTCAATCCCACTGTCCATGTCACCAACAAAGATGTTAAACAGTGCTGGTCTCAATACTGAACTCCCAAGGAGCGCCACTCTCCACAGGTCTCCACTTGAACATTGAGCCATTGACCACAACTCTTTGAGTGTGACCATACAGCTAATTCCTTATCTGCTGAGTGCTCCATCCGTCAGATCCATGTGTCTCCGGTTTAGAGGCAAGGATGTTGTGTGGGACAGTGTCAAAAGCTTTGCACAAATCCAGGTAGATTACATCAGTTGTTCTTCCACTATCCACCAATGCTGTATCCCTGTCATAGAAGGCCACCAAATTTGTCAGGCATGATTTGTCCTTGGTGAAGCCATAGTGGCTGTCAGCAACCACCTACTTATTTTCTGTGTGCCTTAGCATAGTTTCCAGGAGGATCTGCTCCATGATCTTGCCAGGCACAGAGATGAGACTGACCACCCTGTAGTTTCCCAGGTCTTCCTTTTTTCCCTTGTTAAAAATGGGCATTATGTTTTCCCTTTTCCAGCCACTGGGAACTTCACCACACTGCCACAACTGCTCAAATACGATGGATAGTGGCTTAGCCACTTCATCTGTTAGTACCCTCAGGACCCATGAATGCATCACATCAGGTCCCATGGGCTTGTGCACCTTCAGGTTCCTTAGATGTTCTCAAACCTGATCTCCTACATCAGGCAGTTCTTCATTCTCCTGGTCCCTGCCTTTTTTTTTCTGTGACTTGGATGGTGTGGCTAGTGCACTTGCCGGTGAAGGCTGAAGCAAAAAAGTCGTTGAGTACCTCAGACTTCTCCATATCCCAGGTAACCAGGTCTTCCATTTCCTTCTGGAGAGGGCCCACATTTTCCCTAGTGATCCTTTTCTGACTCTACTTGAGGGCTGCACACGATTCTCCCCAGACAAAAAGGGGATATGTTGACCAGGAGAAGTGTTGCCCCACAGACAGCATACAGACCTCCTTCTCAAAGAAGGATAGGACATGGCACACAAGACACCTGCCTGCAGTACAGGCATCCTACTCTTTGCTGGTCACTGTGGACACAGTTTAGAAATAAAGACGGTTAACCAGTGGTTGTTCAATTATCTGTAACCTCTCTGCATTTCTCTGTGCTCTGCAGTTCTGCACTGGTACAGTAAAAGAAGTGAATGTTACAGCCTATAGAAACTGAACCTAATTACATGCAACTGTTCTAATTTATGTTTGACACTGCTAACTGCCTCCCATGGGTAACAGGGGCAACACTGACATATCCTTAATGTCAGCGTGTACTCGCCAAGACCTGAATAGAGCTTGTAAATTGGAGCACAGTTTGCTTAATATTGTTAATAGTAATTGTGATCAATTTTCTAGCATCTAAATTCATCAACATGACTGTAACGGCTAAAGCTTGGCTTAAAATCCATTCCAGGCTATCAGTATTTGTGGGTCTTTTGCCCTGGTATACTGCTACATTTATTTGCTTACATTTATTCAATTCATTTATGTATGTGGAAATGACCTTGCTATGTGATTTTAATGTTTTTTGGAAATGAATTTTTGCCCTATCTAAGGACATATTGCTCAGGTGTTCAGTCTGTGCAAATCAGAATCAGCCTGTTATTAATCACAATTTCGTAGACCTGCTTGGAAAATAATAGTGTTGATAGGGAATTTTATTATTGTTTTCCTGCACATTATTCTAGATTATACACAGTTCAGAGAACACATGCTGTGCTCTGCCTTTCTTAGAAAGGGGTAATGGGTGTGACTCCTTGCTAGTGGTAGAAATAATGCAGTATTGTGCACAACTACATGAGCCAACTCTAAGCAAACCATCTTGGATACTGGGAGCAACCCAAGTTCTGACTGGGTTAAAATTATGGCTCATAAAATGCTGGCACCTGAGCGAGTTCATTTAGAGCCAACATCAGCGTGCCCATATGACACTGCACTGTACCATCCAGAGAAACTTTGAGGCCCAGGGACTTGGGGCATTTCTGGGTAGCAAACACGGGAGTTTTGAGAACCTAGGACTTGAGGTTATCTGTTTGGCTAAGTGTCCAAAACCAGTGCAGTAGTACCTGACCAATAGCTTGGCTGCATGATAATGCTGATGGTGTAAACTGGTGAAGACCCTTTCCAAGCTGTTGAAGCTATTGGTTTTGGAACATCTACCCTGGAAAGCAATAAAAGCAGCCCTGGATGACTCAGCCAGAATTCCTTCTGATGATACTAGTTGCAATACAATTCCCTTTGCAACCGTCAGTCTCTTCAGTTTACTTGTATCTTTGGCAGAAATCTTGCCCTTGAACAGTCATTACGCAAGAGAAAGACTACAAAAGCAGTTCAGAAAAGTCACCTTCTGGTAAGACCTAAATGTCTTTTATAGAAGTATTCTCCTAATCTGAGTATACACATAGTAATTGCCTATAAACCAACAGCTCTTTTTCTTTCAGGTATTCTGCAATATAAAGAAAATAGATACAACGGAGTGAGAGTTATTTTTGACTCAAGATGTCCACACCAACTTGAGTAAAAGTAATGTATTTCAAGGAATAAGAAAAGAGGCACTGACCTACTCAAACTTGTGTCTTCATGATTCTACTACATGGTAAATCACTTTCACACCTTCACATCTTCACAGTATTTTTGAAGTAGTGTTTGGTCTTTGATTCCCAGCTTTTAAAAACCTGAGATGCAGACCAAAATTCTTGCTTGTCTGTCTGCTTACCTAGTCTTCAATATATTTTTTTTTTCGATAAAAAGAGGACCTGAGCTTCTCTAGATTTTATCAGCTTTCCTGATATGCCATTATGTTTCACAAAAAAAGCAATACAAAGCTACCACCTCAAATTGTCAAATAGTATCAGGTGTACTCAAAGGTTCATGCATGTCCATGACTGGCCTATCTTGTGGATTAAACTCTGTCCATGCTTCTAGACAAAGAGCTGAGTTTGTTTAAAATAAGATTATTTTAATCTTGTAAGACAGCACAAATTTGAACCCCAACGTGTATGTCTTTTGGACATATTATTTTATTTCAAGGAATTGACAGAATTCCAGGACCCTTATTTCCCTTAGCATGGAGATGGGGAAGAAAGAGTAACTCTCTTTCCCAGGGATAATAAATAAGATGCATTTCCTTAGTAATGTAAGTTCCAGCCTGTGTGGGACTTCGGACTTGTCAGCACAAAGGGTCCTCATACACGGTCTTGTGTCCGTGCATGTCCATTGTGTTAGAGCTCAGCAGTCTGGGTTGGCTTTTATCTTTGCTTTTAGAAATGTAAGCACAAGGGGTTTACAGTAGGAAAAACAGTACTTCACAAATGTAACATTTAAACAGGCTAGTAATCATGTATTTTTCCTTGCTGCAGTGGGTTTGCATCAGGCAAACATATTCTGCCCTTATGTGTTCTGTTGTTAAATATTTATGTAAAATACCAATAACTATTTTTAAGAGTGCTATTTAAACTTGTTTACTGATTAAGGCTCCCTCCCGCCCAAACTGGAGGTCTGACTATCCTGTTTTGCATAGCACTTTTGCTATCTCACACTAGTACATGGATCATGAATGAACAGGAAGAAGATGTAGATGAAGTCTTGGAATCAGCAGCACAGAAACCTACATAACCAGGCCAGAACAGTCCAAGACAACTGTCACAACTAAGCTAGAAAACACCTCAAAAGATCACTCAGTCTGTCTTCCTGCTGAAGAAAGCTCTACCTATTGTACTCCTGACAGTTCATCTAATTTATTCTGAAAGACCTTCAGACCTGGAGATTTCATGATCATCCCATACAATCATTTCAGTGCTTCACTATTTGTATTATTAGGAAGCTCTTCTTAACATCTTAAATGAAGTTCCCTTGTTGAAATTCAAACCCATTGCATTTGGTCAACAGCGTGCACGTGGACCATGTTGTCTGGGCTGGCAGACTTCAAAGTATTTGAAGACTACTAATAAGATTTTCCTCTCTCTTCCCTTATCTAGGCTAAATAGCCCTACTTCTTTCATTTTTCCCTCCTAAGCCATGTTTTCTAATCAATTGCTCATTCTTGTTGCCCTCTTCCTGATGGACTTCCATTGCTCCAACCTTCTTTTGAAGTTCCTTACCTAGTCCTGGGCAGAAAACTCCAAGAAAGACCTTGCCAGGGCGAACCATTGCTCATCTTAGAGATCACGCTCCTGTTTGTCTGATTTTGTTTTCCTACAGTATGACTGCTGATTCAAGTTCAGGCGGTGATTCAATGCAATTTCTACAACTTCTTATAAGGAACATTTTTTTAACCCCTTTCTGACTTACCTAGATCATTCCTTCCAACAGTACAACTTTGGTCTTGTTTTTATAGGCATGCTGTTTTTTTTTCTCCAGATCATTTCTTCAAATAATCAAAATTATTTTGAATTCTGGTCCTATCTTCAAAAGTGCTTTCGGGCCCTTCCAATGTGATTTTATCTGAGGATCTAATTAACATATCCTTTTTTCTATTAGTTGGAATTTTTCATTGAAAATATTAATTATCAGGTCCAAGACACACATCTGTCAAGCTTCACTAAATACATCCTTACATTTAAACAGTGAACAAGGAGGTGAGAGAACAATCTGTGGTAGTTTACAAATTGAGCCAATTTACTCCTCTCCAACCCGAAACAAGAGGACAATCAGTGATCAGACTATGACTCAGGTGCAACTTGGCTTTTCATGTTCTTCTGAGGCCTATGTGATCAGTCACTACACTAGATATGTAATGGAGTCTACTGTAAGTCTTTTCCTGGAAGGAGCAAATCCTGTGCACTGGGATATTAAGTAGAGCTTGTGGTACAGTGACAAGGAAGATGAAGAAGTCAACATTAGAAAATGAGATGAAAGAACATGAAGGGTATTGCAAGGTTCCTTGAGTGTGTCCAAGGGGAATTTTTCTAAATGAAATTTGGAGCAACTCTGACTGCATGCTGGAGTTAAAGGAAGAATGTATATTGAATATTAGACAGACGTCCAACCGTGAGTGTTGGACAGATGTCAGAAACATCAGAGAAATCAGAAGGACCAGAAAGTGAGCTGTGAGAGGGATCACCATGTTCTCTTCCACAAGGCAGGAGAAAAGAAGGATTCAGGGTTTTTTTAGTCCAAGGAAGAGAAGGTTTTACAGTGAGGATATGACTTAGCAATGGAACTTTAGAGAAAACTGGGCAGAAAGAAGTTTCAGTTCAGTAGGGAGACTGGAGAGATGTCTTTACAGAGGTTGGAAAAGACAGCAATGACAGATACCAAGGTTCAAGGACTGATTACCCAGTGAAGTGGTTTACCTGCATAAAATTATTTACTTTATGAATAAAAAAGAAAAGAAGAAGCAATAAGTAGTTTAATCCTTCTGAAACTTGATCCAGACCCACAGAAATCAATGGATAAGCTACACTGACTTCATGTGGTTTGGAATAAATCCCTTAGAGTGTGCCATTGAAACATTACAGGATGAATTAATCCCTGGTGTAATTTTATTAAAGCAAATTGAATTTATCCTAAGGATCTGTTATTTCAAATATACATTCATTCTTTCATTTACACATTCTCCCTTTTCATTGATACAAGTGGGATCTCAGTGTGCTGTAAACCGTGTGCTTACTGGAAAAAAGACAGGAAATGTACACTGTGAAGAACATTAGCTAAGAAAAAATAAGGTTTCAAAAAATATTTGTTCCAGCATATATTTTTAAATACCTTTCATAATTATGAAACTTCCAAAAAAAAAAAAAAAAAAAAAAAAAAGGAAAAAAAAAAGCCACAGAAAAATCCCCCATACACCATCAGGGGGCCACTCCTCATATTCCATTAGATTTGAGGTTCCTATCTGATGAAAACGGCACTGAGCTGGAACAAACAATGCGTCAGGGATGATTATGTAACATGAGATGAAGAAATATTTCTCAGCCCAGTGCCAGGAAAGCTACAGGCAATTCTGGAAGTCACATGCTTTCTGGTGGGGTTTTTTTGCATTTCTGTTTTTGTGTCTTGTACAAAAGGGTAGCCCTGTTTCGGAAGTCAAGTTGCAGGAGGAAACAGCCAGTAGAGAGGATCTTTTCTGTGTTTGTGAATTCTGGTTGAACCACAATGAGCACATTCTTCCTTCCCTCTTTTGTGTGTGTTTGGAGTTTTGTTCTTCTAGTAGTGAAAGTTAAATGGATAGAAAGGCGTCAATGGGGACATTGTTGAACTGACCTCTGGTGACCATCTGAAAACAAACGAGGGCCACAAACAAGATGGACACTGCCCTAGCTAGCCATATCTGCATCTATTTTCAGATTAATTATTGTATAGTGGATTCTGTGTTATCGTGTTTTGCTCACAGTGTCATTAAAGACTAAATGTCGGGGGGGGATGGGGGGGGGGGATGGACACAGACACGGACAGGACCAAACCAAACCAAACAAGGGATTTTACATAGTAGTATACAATATGTCTGAAAAGCAGTGATAAAAGGATAATTAGAGCTATGAAAAATTTAAATGCGATTGAAAACAGATTGTTGTGAACACAACTGTCAGTTTCAGCTGTCCCAAACTGGCAACACCACCTCTGTGTGAGGAAGGCAGGGGCTGAACAGGTCCTAAACCTCAGTGCAAAATTCAATCAGTCCATGGACGGGTTGGTTACACAAGGCTGGCAGAACGACTATCACACTAAGCAGATCTGCCTAACCCCATAGCCTGAAGTTAGTCCCAAGCTTCAGTTGTGTAAGATACTGGATCAGAACCTATGAAAATTGCGTTTAGAACTAGGATCCTTCTATACTAGCATGCATCCACTAATTTTTATCTTGATAACTTCCAAATTTTGCACAAGTGTCACTAACTTCAGTCTGTGAAAGACTTAATTAAGTTACCTCAAAACATTGTCACGTGCCATTTGACACTTCAGCATTTAGATGGTCAGTGACAGCTGGATGTGATGTGGGACCTGTAAGAGACAATCTTCTTCCAAAAAGGACAGCCTGATGTAAGAGGAACAGCACTGTACATTCCTGCTCTGGTAGCTAAATCCCACCCTAATCACCAAATTCAGATCACAAAGGAAAACACCTGTATTCAGGTATGTAGGTATGCAAGATACCACCTGGACACCTAAGTATCACTCTTAAATTTCCATTGACAGTAGTGATCAAATCTCAGTTATTTACAAGGACAGTTTAGCCACATATTTAATGTCTGCACAATTTGGTTTTGGTGTCTTGATTTGAGGGCTAAACAGGGTTCATATCCTGCCAGTATTTCTCATGTTAGGTTATAGCTTAGCCACCAACACATCAAATTCTTGTAGAAGCAGCTAACTATTGTGTTGAAACCAGAGTTATAGTGAGTCAAAACTTCGGGACAGTACATGAAACAAGCCTATTCTTATTTATTTCTCTCTTGGGAACTACTTAGATGCTACAAAATAGACACTAAATATTAAGTTTCAGAGAGCTATTTCAAACTTGCACCTTAACCCAGATTCATTTGCGAAGTAGGTAAATAAGATTAATTAGTTGGAGGATTACGTTTTGTGTTGTGGAAGTGAAAAAAATAATTGTCTGATCATGTGAATCACTGGTAGTATCTAGCAAAAGCCTTTACTCATGCCTGTGGGTAAATCAGGTGATCAGGAAAAAACAAAGATAGCTAAGGGACAGGTGCAGGAGGAGCTTCCCATCTACTGAATCAGGAATCTCCTATGGGCGCTGTAGTGTTTTGTCTCCCTGTTTTCCATAAAGTCACTTTCTTTCCTCAGAAAAAGAGAAGCAACCTCCCCTTCCCCCACCCCCAGAAGAAAAAAAAGGAAAAGAAAGGAAAAAAAGTGGGATTGATTTTTTTAGAGAACATCTTTCCTTTCATTGTTCTGTGTTCTTTTCTATGGAATGACCCTGGATAGCAAAAACAAAACACAAGACAAAAATGATCCTTTCATTCTCTTCTATTGCACTCTAAAACAGATGGTGTTTTTGACTCACGTTATAAGTGGTATATAAGGAATGGTAAGATTTTTATAGAAAATCCCAGGTAGTTTCCTCCCAGGTTTTTTTCTTTTTGTTCATTGTCCTTTACTTACCATTAATGAGGAAACTGATATCAAGAGAGATATGCATTGTCTTTTATCACTTTTAATTTAAATATAGACAGCCACAGCCTGGCTTCAATCCCACAAACTATCCAAAAGGTATGATTCAAGTATATTATGTATCCTTATATTTTGAAAACCCTTTAAGCAGTTTTTTTATTTAATTTTTTTCTTCCACAGCTGATGATCCAGTGGCTCAGGGAAGGGTGGCCACCAAACAGAGAGACTTTCCTAACTTCACAGACATCTTGCGAACACCTGACAATGCCAACAAAAAGAATAATTGAAAAAAATGCCAGAAGGATGTATTAAACATTCTTGATTGAGGAATGGATTAAGCTACTTTTTTTAAACCTAAATCTGAGCATATTTGTGTTCTGAGGACTTCAAGGCTACAAACACTGCCCCAAAATCAGACAAAACAGGTCAGATTATTCTCTCAGTTATATTGTTATACAGGACATCTGTATTGAATTCAGTAGATTTATGGGCAGATGTAAACCCAGACAGTCTCCACCAAAGAATATTTAAACCCTAGATTAAATGTTCTTAGCAAATTTTGAGTCTATGCATATTAACAATTATAATATTTATTTAATGTTTTCTTTTAATATCCATTTCAAATGCACTGTTTGGTACTTGGAATGTACTTCAGCAATGAAAAGTACTCATGCCTCCCTAACAGGAATAACGCCTCTAGAAAATTTTCAAAAATAATGTCACATTATCTTGAGCCCTGGGGTGGTTTGGCCACCAATGAACTGCTTTTCTGGGAAGAAAAAAGAATGGAGAGGAAGTATAGCCTGAATTTGTGCTGTGTATTTGCTACTCTTTGAACTGCACACAAAAGGTGGTTCAGATCAGTAGCATCCCTAAAAGGCATCACAGTTGAGTACTGAGAGTCCAACCACACTGTACTGTGAGCATAGAATCTATTACTATGGCTTCTGTGGCTCAAAGTTAAAGGTGATTTTTAAGAACAAGTTAATTACTATTAGTTTTCCTCCTGCTTCACACCATAATCAGATCATTTGAAACACCCTAAGCAGATATTAGGGTGTATTACCATGTGTCTTCAGGAAAATCTAATGAGAGGAACCAGTAGATAGTAAGCAAAAACATTGTTGTTATTTATGTGCTGACACAAAGTGCAGTTCAGCTCTGTTCTAGGGATTTTATGTACACTTGGGGGAGAAGACTTGTTTTCTGTTTGCAATACTTCAGGCTGACTGGAGTGAGGAATCCTCATTTCACAGAGAGGAAACAAAGCATTTGCTGAAAAAAACTTCACTGAAGCAGCTATTAAGCCCAGACCATGGTCCATATATGAAGTAAAAGACCTCAACAGCGGTCATCTTCCAACTAGAAAAAATCAGAGTGCTGCCACAGAACACTTCATGGGTAGTAACATTGAGCGTGAACTGGTAACTCCACTGAAGATAAATATGTGTGCTTGTTGCTTATTTTCTTAATGATGGCAATAGAGACTCCCTCTGTAGAAATTGCAGGATGTGTCAGCTAGAATGTATATATGATTTAGTCTACTGTACCTTTGCCTATGTAGTTGCTTTCTGCATACCAATTTATCTCTCTGAGAGAGAATTTCAGACTTGCAACAGATTAACACAGTTCTCCTGTACTGCTTTTATTTAATATGCAATATAAACAAGTGGTTCCTCTTCTGGGCCCAAACATGGAATTCCCCCAGAGCTACCCTGGAAAAAATGAGCACACCTAAGATGAACAAAATTCAAATGAAAATCAATAAGCATAATGATTCCATCACTGTCATTTCCTGAGTCCTCGGGATAGCCTCCGTTTTAAAAAAGGTCACTTAGATTTGAGGTTTCAGGGTTGAGTACTCTTCAGTGCTTACTGCCTAGCAGAATTTCCAATCTAGTCTGAGGTTACCAGGTGAGTGAAGGGAATTCAACACCTGAAAACTAGTGGTCCAAAAAGGGGGTTGGTTTTAACCATTATTTGAATACTGTGCTTGCCTCACACTCACAGTGGGGAAAACTATTCATCACAACTTTTCATCATCTCTTCCATATGTAGATGAATGAGAAATGTAAAAGCATGTGCAGTAGCAAAAGTTACATTGTACGCCTGGAGTTCTACTCTAATGCCTATTTTTATTTGTTCATGATTCTATATACATCAGCGGAAAATATTATTTTCTATATTGTAAGTGAGCATACATCTCTGACTTCTTGTAAATTTTAATTTTAGGTATCATCCTCAAGTGATTCATATTTTATGTGAAAAAAATAAAGTTCCACTATGATTTAGATATATTTTTCTTAAACATGCCAATATATCAAAACCAGAGAGATACTGAAAGCCTTCTTTTCCAACTCCTCTATTGATCACCCAGAAGCAGATAAAATGGAATTCAGGCTACTCCCTAAGGAAGTACAGATGCATTCAAAATCTCTCACTCCAGCTAATAGTTTGTTATGTCAAAATGAAATCAGAAAACTGACTGAATTTATTTGCCCTTTCAAGGACATGTTCCTGCACACAGCATGATCTGTGACCTGTAGTAAATCAAGCATGCATAACGATGAATGAACTTACTACTTTTGTATGCTGCCTCCCTTCAGTTAAACAGATGTATGGTTTATCTCAGCAAATATTGTCCATCAACCAGAAGTTGATATACTTCTTTTTCTTTTAACTAGAACACCACCACCACCACCCCGACAGTAAATTATGTTACTGTATCTTCCTAGGTAAAATATATTTTTGCATTATTTTCTCCTTAGCTGTTTCTTTCCTGGTTAATCTTCCTATATTACTATATTTCTTATGAAACATACTGGCCATTGAATGAATCTAGTCTGGAGGCTGGACTGGACACAATGATTAAGGAATAATTAGCATAAAACAGGTCCTGATATGCTTCTGTCTTGTTTTTGCACCAGCAAGAACTAACACTAAAAGGAGGAGGAAGGAATCCAGAAGGGGAGGCAGGGAGGGAACGTGTTATTGAAGATTGGTTTGATGCTTACATTAATGGAGTAAGATGGTATTTGAGCAGGCACATGCATGTTTTATCATTTTCTGCTTTTAAAGTAGATTAATATTTGTTTAATTTTGCTTCAATCTCTATAGACTTGAACAATGATACACTGCAGTTCAAATCTCCAAAGCATGTCGCAAACACTATTCTGCAGCTTCAGAAGGGGGGGAGCAGCAAGAGATAACTGCGTCTAATAGCTGATGAGGAACAGAATTTGGGAAAAGAAAATAAAGGGAAGCTTTATCCAGTTCACATTGCAACAGATTTAAGTCAGTCAGGCACATACTTGCATGTTTGAAGGCCACTACAGTCAAAACAGGACGTTCAAATCTTGTTGTTATTTATAAAATACTGGAATGTATGAGCCCTGAACATATTAGTTCAAGGCCAACAAAGCTCTCAGTGGTTTATGTCTGAATTTGATTTATGTATATAAGAAAAAGTTTATTTCTTCTGTGAAAACACAAGAGGTTTCTCAGAGGGTTTCCTATGACCAGGGCACTCTAGGTCATCATGGCATCATCTGGAAATGCCTGTAACTGCACATGCCTGCTTTGGTGACACTCCACAATGTGGAATGTACTTTTGCAAAAATGAAACATTTCCTTAGATCCAAAGGCAGCTATAAAAAATTACCTGAAAAAAGTGAAAATGACAGTGCAATTTGATGGGTGGATGTGGACACACACATTGATAATATAAAGAACAATAATGAACAAGATGGGATGGATTTCACTTGGTCGAATTTTCTTCTCAACATCTATGAAAAAAAGAGACAACATTTTCAACACCTTTTAGTAGTCCTGTTAGGTGAGACAAGGAGGTCTGACTTTGTCGATGCTGCAGCTTGAGTTAAAGGGCTCCCTTTTTTCCTCCATCCCCCCCTCCCACTGTTACAGTGGCACCAGCAATTCAGAGCTTTGCCAGGCTGCTTCTGTTTTCTGCTCTCCATCACGCAAGCAGTTATTAGCTTCTAAGGACTGGGCATGAGAAAGAAATGTGCCCACTTCTCACACTGGTCCAGGGCTCCGAGCTACCCGTGCACATTATTTGGGCTGTGCTTGGTGCTTGAGTAGCTCTTCCCTTGATCCCCCAGGAAAAGCAGAGGCATCAGATGCAGCTGCAAATTGCTGGCTGGGTTATGCTGAATAGGGTAAAATTCATCTTAGCGCAGGGAAACATTGCACACCTAAACAGGGCTGCAAGACTGAAGAAGTGAAAAGCAGACACGAGGTGAGGTATTATGGCAAGTGCTGGAAAATTTTGGTGTGTGCCCAGAGAAATGAACCTTAGAAAGATTTGGCAATGTAGAGAAAAGGGGAGAAATGTCTGGTCCTTTTCGCTCTCTCCAGCAGTAGAGGGTGAGAGAGAAGTAAGGTCAGCAGATGAGCTGGTGAAAGGGGAAAAGTTAATCCTTCAACCTCAGCTCTACAACTAGCATCAGGCCCAAAACCTGTGAGAGCCCTTGTTTTTCTAGGTCTTGTCATCTTGCTGGCAGGTGAAGGGCAGTCAGAGCTGCCACGTGTCACAACTAGCACATGGCACCTGAGCATCTGTCATGCTTTCTCACATCCCAGGTAGAAGGTTACTCGCTGTACTCCCCGAGAGCACTATTTGTCTCACAGGAACGTGCCGCAGGCCAAAAGTCAAGCAATCACAGGCTCCAGACTCAGTTGACTGTTGTTAATAATTCCTTGTAGTTCACAACCTTTGTAACCAGCCTGGGCTTCATTTCCCTAAGCAACTTAGCAGGCAGCTATCGGGAGATGTGCAAAAACAGAGATAAAGCAAATGTATTATTAAACGAATTGACACAGACTTAGGAAAAGTAGACCTTTCAAGCTTTAAATCATACCTGTTTAGGTTCATATTGTGATTCAGGACCTCGTGCAATACTGACTGGTGTGATGGGTGTGCAGAGCCCAACATGCTGGAACCCCTCCAGACTCATCCAGAGCTCAGCAGCAACCAACTGAGCTCAGAAAAAGCAGCATAACCAGCATGGTTTCTTAAAATAACCAGATCCATACAAGTGAAACAATCCTGAGAAGACACCCTCAGCCATCAGTAAAACTGAAAACCATAAAAAAACCAGGAAAAGGCTTATTGTACTAATCTGTGACCCACGGGGTGAGTGAAAGAAGAAAAATATTTTGGGATTCATCCTAAAGCATACTATGAGGCTCTTCTCTATTCTTAAGAGACTACCATCTGCTGGGGGGAAAAACGCTATAAACAATAAACCCTAAGTTGCTCCCATTGGGTCAGCTTGATTGTTATCTCTGCTCATTCCATTTTCAGTGAAGTGTGCTGTAGCTCTAACCACTGAGCAATAGAAAAGAATGAATGTATTAATTGCTAAGCTGTATTAAGGGTTTAAGTAAACGATAAGTTTGGAATTTCCTTTAATGGCTTATTTACTATACTTACAGTAATGTTTTGAACTATGTACTGAACTTTTAGATCTGTCATAAGACTTTTCTTACTTTGCCTGGAGACACATAACATGTCAGCCTACTGCCGTGAGCTGTTTGTGCAGTGTTGGGGATTTGTTCACTCTCACGCAAATCGGCACAGACGAGATTGCACTTACAGGACAATTTTGTTTTCAGTAAGCAAGAATGAAAATTTCAATTAGGAAACAAATTCAGGTTTCCTAGGATGAGAAGAATTTTACTCTGTGAAACCTTCTTAAAGTCAATGGAAGGCTTAATTTTCCCGTGCCTTAAAAAGAACAAAGAGTAACTGTGAGATTTGCAGTAGGAGTTGCAATAGTACTTGTGAAGTAGCCCCAGCGAAGACATCAGGGCAACGTGTACAGAAAGCTGATTTATTTAGAAAGTACGGACAAGCTTTTAGACATTAAACCACCTTTTCAGTCAGAACTTTCTGGAGTTTTTTTATATACTGAGGTGTATTTGCTGAACTCTGACACAGGAGATACCATACAGAACAACTTCTGTGAGAATGGTTGCGGGCTGACAAGAATTACACCGGAGATGCCATGGCCTCAGTGGCCTATCCAGCGGGAGTTTGACTATGGCAAAGATGGGGCAATGTGTGTGCAACAGCATTTTTGAGCTCTGAATGTTAGCTTTGCCCCAGCGTAACTTGTATTTTTGCATGTTGGTCTATAGCTTTGGGGCTTCGGGAGAGGTTACGGAAGGGCTTTAGTCAAATAGTAATGCAACGGTGGCACAGCAACTTAAACAATAACAGTTCGTTAACTAGCTGGAGTCACCCTGCTACTTCGACCTCTTTGGTAACCAAACAACTCCGGATAGTCTGAAAGCCTCCCTGTACAGCTACACTTACACAAAATAAGTTGCCCCAAATGGTATAATGCAAATGTGCTAAATTGAGCTAACTCTTTAGCTCAGTGAGCGGGTATCATACGTGATACTGAGCAACCTCAGTTTATTAGTGACAGACATATTAATTCATTCCAAAACACTACCTAATCTGACTGTAAAATTAAAGTAACTATGGCAAAGACAAGTCTCAAAAGAAAAAAACATCAGCAGAAATAACTGTGTCATTCCCTTATAAACCGTTATTGCTTACACAAACTCCAAGCTGTTCCATTAAAATATGCTCTGCTTCATTAAAAAGGACCTGTTGGTTAGCTAGGCTAAGAGTCATGTAACCTGACTAAAATATCTAAAAGATGAATATTTCAGTCTGAACTAGTAATTTTAACTTTTCCTTATAGTCAGAAGCTAGCAACAAGGTGATTCATGTGACCTGTCTCTCAATTGCTATCTGAATGAGAAGAATCCATCTCTGCCTGTTTCTCCTCATTGACTCTAAAGAGTTTAAGGTGAATGGTTCAGGCTTAGGTGTTTAAGTTTCTGATGTTTAAGTTATGGTACACTAAATTTTATCCTTTCTATATCTTCATTCAAATATTATTTCTTTCATTACATTTTCTTATGTATTCACTCTGCCTCAGCAGTAAAACTTCCTCAAACTATCTTGACTCCACAGTGTGGCAGATCAGACGTTATGTAGCTTACCCTGATACTCAGTAATATCAAATTGCTTCCATAGATTATCTGAGAAGCAAATGTCTTAAAACATTCAGCTGTCACTGACTTTCCCTGGTGCTCTCCTTGTCTTTTTTTTCCTTTGTTAGCCTCCTTTTCTATATAATTATTATGTAATAGGAACTCTAAAAGTTTTAGTTATCAAGCCATGCATGTGATGATCAAAAGAATATGTAATGGTAACCAAGATATCAGTAGTGTAATAAGTGCAGTAGTTTGTTAATTTTCTCACCTCGCTCCTCGGGTCTTGGCTTTAGTATGTGGGAGCTTGTTCTAGAGATGAGAGAGGAGCTCAGTTCTCCTGCTTGTTGAATCTTTGAGGTTTATATTTTATTTGAACAAAAAGCCAAGGCAGTGGCTACTTTGGAAGCATCCAAATAGCAGAAAACATGAGCAAGAGAGCATGCATAGCAAGTAAAATTATTTTTTTTCTCACAATCCATGATGATCTAGAAAATCATTACTAGTGACATTTGTTGAAACAACACTTACCAGGCTGCCTGACTTCTGGCCTTATTTTACAAATCCACGCAACACAAAACGGTACAGAGCAAGCAACTTCATCAAGCATATTTTTCCCTCTGTTGCTGCTGCTGCTACCTTAATGCAAAATTCAAAATACGTAGTCAGAAATGTAAATAGCATTCTTCAGTTTTACCACATTTCCTTTTGGGCAATTATGTTAATTTATTATATGTGAAACATATTGTATTTATTATATGTGTATACTGTATAACTTGCCACATTTCTGTACAGCATGTGTTACTCTAGGATTTGTTAATGACACAGTAATTGTGGTGTTTTTCCGAGTTGGACTGTCACAGCCTGTCTGAGCTCTACAAGAAAGACTGGTTAATGCGAGTTCCCATTAGGAAAACAAACAGAAAGGGAGACAAAAAAGAAAACCAAACTGTGCCAATATAAAATTATGACTATCATCCCAAAATTACTTATAAAACATCAGAAAAAATAGAATTCCATGTGAAAATATTGCATTATCTACAGGGAAACATTGCTGGATTTTTTTGTTCAGCTTCCACTCTGCTTATACCAATTCTGAACAAGAACTACTGCAAACCTTAAACAGGATACTACAAAGTTTCCTCTTGGATGCATTAACCTAGAAAGTAAATAAAATGCAGGCTCATCTGAAGTCTATAGAAAAACTGCTGGGAAAACTGCAGGTAGCTGAGGAATGTGACACAGACTGCAGAGCTCTGTGGTATATTCCCACACTTTTCTGTGCTGGACAGAAGGTGGTGGCTCTGCTTCACAGCAAATTTTGGGGTTTGGAATTTTCAGGGTTGAAAGAAAATATTTGGAACACATTTTCAAAATGTAGTTCTACCAAAACATAGGTTAAAGGCCTTTTATTCAGAAATCTCACTGAAAGCGTCTTCAAAATCTGTTCAGCTCCATTAACGTTTCAGCTTAAATAAAACAACACCTTTCAAGAAAAATACATTTTGTCAAAAACTGCCTGACCAACACTGCCCTGTGTTTAGAGAGGCCATTTAAAAATAGGTTTAAAGGCATTTTTAGAATTGCAAATTAGGGGAAATCTATTTACTTGAGAAGTGTAGATCCATAAATAATGCTGAACTTCTATCTTCATCTAGAAACAACTGGTATTTCTGACAAGTTGCAATTACTTTTCAAGGACAAAAGCTGCATGTGACTTTTCAGGACAAACCCTTCAGTTCCTGCTCAGAACTCAGCAACCTTTCTGTTACTGACCTCTGCTACAGAGCTATCTGCCTTTTTTTTTTTTCCCCCCAGCTACCTGACCTTTTGCAGAAAAAATAATAAACCTAACAAACAAGAAATGCACTACAAACAGAACAGCTTATAGATCTGCCTGTAAAGCAGCTCTCCGCTATCCGTTTGTCTCTCTGCTGTTTACTCGTAGTCTCCCCTGTCTCCCATCATCCATGATAATTACATTGTTGTGTTATGTTTTCTAAAAAAATCTTCTTTGGACAAGATCCTTGTATTTTTACATCTCTGAAGACCATCTTGCTCACGGTTGGAACATAAGTAATAACAGATACTCACCAGGATTTCAAAACGACCTTGCAGAGAAGTAAGGCTTATCTTTGGGGCAAATTTAAAAGGAGTAAAAAATTCTGAGCTGATTAGATTTTTTTCTGAGACCCCTGTTCTCAAAAAATGTCTTGCAGAGTGAATAAAGAGAGATAGACTTTACTGCCTGACAGTACTAACCATGGAGCTCTAGTTTATATATGGTATTTATTAGGTCACTTGAAAAAGACATGACCATAAAACCCTCTAATCGCATTGTAAATTTTTCATACTAAGCCATTCTCTCACAGTTTGTGCTAGTTCATACCAACAAAATTATAGGTGGCTTTGCTGAATGTAAGCAATCAGGATACGAAGCCACAGTGCTAAGAAACTCTCTCTAATGTCTTTGGGTTAAAAATGAGAAGGTCATGGAAGACTGAAGCCAACTTGTCCACTCTATAACCTTCCATCAGGGTTTCAAGCCTTGTTTCTTAGCCACAATTAAATAAGATTGCAATCTTCTTTAAGTAAGAAAGTGAGTAAGCAGGCACAGTAAGTGCTTGTGAGAGATTGTGGGAAAGGCTGATTTTAAGAAATTAACTTTCATGGATAAAATATCTCCATCTGAAAATAATCCAAATTTCAGACTAACAGGAGTTGAAGAAACTATCTTTTCAGCCAGCGTATGTTTGCATTTCAGAAGCCTAAAGCACTTTTTGCCGTGCTATTATCAGACCTTGAAGGCATTAAAAGTACAAAAATCCTTCAGGTGACTTTTCATTGCTAAATGTATTCTTGTTCTGAGGTACCTGGAAACAGGTCTGGTTTTCAGCTCATTATCTATTCAGCCCTCTGAACAGAAAATCAGGCTGGAGTGGTGTTTTATGTGTTACAGTCTCCCTAGGAGAAATGCAGGCCATGAGGAAAGCATGGCTGGCAGATATTTAAAATTCACTTTAGCTCTGCCCTCACAAGCAAATCCCAGGGGACAGGATCTTCCAAACACACAACATAGCAACCCATCAGGCTGCCATGGGATTGCTGGCGCTTCACAGCACCTGAGCACAAGAAGGGTGATCAATAGTCTAGGCAGTTACAATCTGGAATTGTTGAAAAATCTCAAATATAAGGTATTTTGAAAGTTTTGGACCTGACAAAGTAGAAATCCCCTAAACATTGTTTTCTGCTAAATTTTCAATATATTCTAATTAGAGAAGCTATATTGCTAGGTAATAAGAAATAGTTGGGGAAGGAGCATAGTGTTTGAAGTGGATTGATTAGTTCAACTGACAACACAGAAGTAACTTTAAAAAAAAATCTACTTTCTCTGACAGACAATTTCCTACCCTTAAGCCAATTTTATCATTGCAGAAGGGAGGGTTTTGTGGGCTACCATAGGATCTAATTCTCTAAAAGAAAGAGAGGTATGCAAATGCAAAAAAGAAAAATCTATATTACAGATAAGCATACATATCATATTTTTCTTTATTCCAGTCTGAGAATCTTTAAAAGCACCTTAGGGTGGTTAAGATTTTGTCTCCACTGACCTGTGTTGAGCTTGCTGAAGATTTATGATCAAATATAGCATTTTTCAGAATCAATATTTTGCTGGTCAGAAAAGATTTCCTCAAGCATGTACAGCTAAGAGGCTGCCCAAAGATGCTGAACACTCTCCTGCTCTGCAGCAAAAGGCCATGGGGGGGGGGGGGGGGGGGGGGGGGGGGGGGGGGGGGGGGGGGCATTTATCATAAGGTCAATTACATACAGGTGGATGGAGTTTTCAGGTCTTTTGCACAATTACTTTGGTCATCTTTTTTGTAACCAGGAAGGAATAAGATACCAAAATGTCTCAGCTTATTCAACATTGGGGTCAAATTCCTGTTATAAATTGTTGTAACTGTTTGCTTCAAGAAAGCAGTGTTGATTTACCTCAGCTGAGCGTATACATGTAGCCGAGTTTTCTGCCTCCTTGCTCTTGCTTCTCAGATACCATGTAGAAAAACAGCATTTTGTATTATCTTTGGAATTTGTTGAGGGATTTACAGTTTCTATTGAAATCTTTACTGTTAGACTGTACCTCTATTTGCTTATTGCTATTCATATACCAAATATGATTTCACCAGTAGCTGGAACCACAGGGATGTGGTGCCCAGATGGTCTTCAGGAGCCAAAAGGGAGCAAGACAGAAGCAGTGCAACAGGGTGAGACCTTCCTTGTTGTTCAAATGCCAGTGCTGACCTGAAAGAAGCATGGCTGTAGTTGCCTCCTCCCAGCAATGGACTCAAAGGGGAATCATGGTGAGCAATCTCTTCTGCCCTCACTCAAATGAAATGCTTTTTCATTGAGAAAACATTGAGTGAGACCTTGGCTTGGGCCACTAAAAGAGCGTTAGCACCAGCTGCCTACCAGCTATCTAATATATGCTTTCTGAGATGAGTTTTAAAAGCTGTCAGACACCTAATTGCTGTTGAAATTATGTTGCATGTTAGTGCTTTTTATAACATCTCATTCATTCATGTTAGTAGATACCTCACTGATAAAAGGAAACTTCCTCTGAAGAATCCAAAGAGATTGTTTTGGGGATCCATTATAGCTCTCCATACTACATTTACTAACACAGCTGAACTGAAGGGATGGTGAAATAGCTACCTGAAGGAAAAAAACATTAGGAAAAGCAATAAAAGGGTATAAGCAATGCGTAAATCCAGAGAAAGAGAAGGTAAACTGAAATGCAGACAATAAGAAAAAAATATCATTTAATCATTTGATTAAATGAGAATTCAATGGACAAATGAACTTTCTATTGTTTCCTGAGATGGTATAACATATATGTTGGGTAGACATCCTCAGAAGGTAACAAAATGCAGGCTTTGCAATTAGGGAGCTAAACTTGCTAACTGCCTGCTTTCCCACACATAGATTCTAATACAATCACAGAGAAGCATTTCTCTGGGTCAGACGTTTTCAAAGTGTGCATCTAGATAAAAGCAATACAATGTTAATGTCCAAAAAAGGCATAAACAGAAAAATCAGATATGGGGCAGTGATTTTAGGATTCTCTGAATGAACATCCTACTGCAGTCAAAAACTAGTGAATGTTAGATATTCTCCCTCCTGTATCAGAAGCATCAGAAACAGGAGGAAGAAAGAAAACGGTTCCTTCAACTAGTAACTCTCTGTGTTTGCCCTCATCTTCTCCTATATTGGTACTCTGGTCCTTATTTTCTCAGAATTCCTGACTTAATCACAACTCTTAACTGATCTGTTCTAGAGCTCAACTTTATTTGTTCATGGGAGACAGTATTGTAGGACTGTCCATCCAAATATAGCAGACAAATGTTCTTCCTTCACTATACTAGATTAGGCGCTGGACTGTCTTCTACTCATTGCTACTTACTACTTAGTTTTGAACGCATAGTCAACCTTCGCATATTTTTTAGTAACCGGCACTGATTTATTATTCTTTTAAATTGCTTTCCCACTTGCTATTTTTTCAGTACTCAGCTGGTCATATACATTCTCCATGAGCTGCTTTGTTATGTATGAATGTGCACTATGGTATCTGCCTTAAACAAAAGAAGGATTTTATTTTTCTGTGTTTTAATTATCTCATTTTTTTGGTTTTGTTTGTCTTGCACACCCTGAATTCCTGCTGCAATCAAATCTGGGGTAAAATGAATGAAAGATTGGCCCTTACTAATTATCTCTCAAATTGGCTGTTGTACAATATACCACTGAATATTATTGAAATTAGCAGTTCTACTCAGGATTAAAATTTACCAGATAATAAATACTTTCCAGTCTTCTTGAGTTTGCCTATTTCTCTAATTGATGCTTCTATAGATAGGTCTGTGATGCTGCGTTATTTCATGGTTCTTGTATTTCTTGTTCACCTGTGTTTTCATTTGTTGTTTAGTATGCTAATAAACCTTCCCTAGTACTTGCTTTCAGGGAAAGTCTTAGTGTTTACAAAAAGAAAAAAGGGATAAAGAGACTCATTTCTAGGCCTGGGCATTGTTTTCCCCTTGGTGCTCTATTCTGTTTGCTTTGGGGAAGGTCAGATTTTCCCCTCACCAGATGGTCTTCCACACCACATGACATCTGCATCACATTTACAGGTGCAGGCTATATGTGCACCAAGGACCCAGGTAGCTGCCAGTTACACATAAAAGCTTTGAGTGTTATTAGCAACTTTAATTAACAGCATGTGAATCATGTACTCACATGTCTTCTAATTATGACCGGTTAGCTGAAACCCTTAGCTGCGCTACAAACTAACAGCACCTGAGAGAACACACTGTGCCAAAGCATTTTTGATTTGTGAAAGAAGCAACCTTTACAGACCTATAATTAAGTATTTGTGAGATATGTTTCCACCAACAACAAACAACTAGAGAGCTGTCTGTTCGACCAAAAAGGTACCCATTTAAATAAAAGACAGTCATACGGTTTATTTACATGGACACTGATTTAGTTCAAATGGGTGTTGAACTGAGCTCTTTTAAACTGTTTCATCTGAACAAGCATGAACATCTTTCCAGTAATATGCCAGCTGAGGCACAGTGAGGTTATTTTCCTTAAAGGAAAAGCAATTAATTACATCACTAAAGCAAATATTTTCTGGAATTTCTGACTGGAAATGTCTTTTATATCCTATTGTATTCTCGTATAAAGGGACTTTCCCCCCCCCCCCAACTTTTACTGAGATTAATAAAATAGATCTGACATTTGTGTGTTATAGATTCCCATAAATCTCCGAATACCTAAATGTATAATACCTTTCCTCCACTAAATTATTGGGACTGTGTTAAAAGCAAATAATAGGGTAATTAAAGAAAATACAGATGATAAGGTATTAGAAATCCCCTTGTTACTTAAAATATCTGATGAGGGAACTGAAATATTCTAGAAAACTTTGGGTGTTGTCTCTGCTGATATACATGATTAAGCGCCTTTCCGTGGTGCATGCAACTGAGCAGCCGATGATGTAAAGTGCTACGGGCGTCTCATCGCCTTGTCCTGGGAAGCTCTTTGAGGAGGGTTGAGGGACCCTGGGGATTTAAGGCTCTCTCCAGTTTCTCATGTTGGCTTTTGCTGATGGGAAGAGGGGGGTCTGTGAGCCATCTCGTGGAGAATGGCTTCCCCAGGCCCTGCTGACCCGGCTGCTCTGGGGAAGGTTAAGCCCAAGTTGTGCAACAGCTTTTCCCTGTTTGTCCTGAGACTTCTCCTCTGCCCCAATTCCATAAGCTTTATCTTCTCTCCAGAGAGCCATTCCTTTACTCTTTCTGAGCCTGATCCCAGAAGCACTGGGATGACAAGAAATCACGGAAGGGAGCTGCACTAATTTTAGTAGGCTTGGGAATAGCTTCTGTGGAAATCAGACAGAATAAGCCCCAAAAATACCTAAAGGAAAAAATGAAAAAGCTACAGATAAAGTCCTGTTTCACATTGAAGTGAAAAGGAATACTTATTATTACTGTAATTTACTTCAATAGTTTTATGGTTTAACTTTACGTATTCTTGAGTATTCCTAGCAAGAAAATAGATGTTTTAGTAAACGGAAAGCATTTTGATTACTTCACCATAAGATCTTTTCAAATCTTCTGTGGAATTTTATTTTTGTCTTCATGGTCATACAAGGAATCCAGTAGAGAAAACATCTCTTTAGCAGTAGGATGCACTAGGATTCAAGCACTATATGGTGTTTGGTTAATATTTTACTTCCCTAGTCTTTGGGTTTTCACTTTTCCTGGAAGAAAAGAATCATTCTATTCCCTGCATAAATGTCATGCAGTTACCAATAACTCAAAAAGGAAAAATGTGTCAAAGCAATCTCTTTGATAAGATGGCTTGTGTTGCAGTACATGTAAAGGGATTTTTGGCAACTAAAAAGTAAAAATCACAACAATGATCTCCCAGTCTGTTCTCTCAAATACACACATTCACACACATATACACACAGTTATTTATGTATGGTTTTTTTTCAAATTTGTACCAAAAATTTCATAGATCACTTAAAATGACTTTTCCATGTATGACAATCTCACTGATATTAAACTGGCCTGTAGAATTGATTTTTTCTTTTTGTGGTTCTTCCTCTCACCCAGAGAAGGTGTAGCCAAACTTCTGCAGCCAACAAACCATGTACTTAAGTCTTCACCTAGCAGAGAGCTGTACCTCGTCTTTTGATGAGACAGAAGATGGCAATGGCTACCTATTAGTCCACTCCGCTGTGGAGGGCAGGGGGATGGTTTGCCAGTGCCCACCAAAGCCAATATTCCGAGACATGGTTGTGCCTGTACTGCAACAAAGCTGCTTTTATTTTTCCACACGTGCCATCCAGGGGACTCATAGGTAAGATGTCCTGAAGCCCCCAGTGCCTGCACAGTAGTGACTTCTCATATTCCCTGAGGCTCAGGAGTTCCTTATGGTGGTGAACTTGAATCTGGTTCATGAGTAAGAAGACTTTGAAATGAGTCTTTATTCAGTAAGTTTTGGCGTAGAGGGCAGAGATAAAGGGTGATGCCTTCACAGTGACATCTGTTGCTGAGCAGATGGACTGTTGTGTTCTGCACTAGTTGGAGCTGTTTCTGGGTGTGGAGTATTCATTTCTATGCTTCAAAGCACTCCCATTACTTTATTTGTCCATTAACCAAAACTGGAAGAAAAGAAATTACATGTAAATGTTCAGCAAACATCAGGGAGTCTCTCTGTGCCAAACTAATCCATTCTGGTGGAGTACCTGCCTACCAAGGTTTTATTCACCAGCAGTGGCAGATCTCACCTGGCTTTGCTGATGCTATTTATCCCTCTGAAATGGAGTACCTGCCACCATAAACACCAATATTATCTTCCTCCCGCTGCAACATCACACACCACCATGACCCAGAAATAGGGCCCCAGAAACAAAGAGAAAGGTCTTTAGCATTTTTGTTTATGATTATCTCTCCTTCTGACAGAAATGTTTGATCTTTTAGTCACAAAGGCAGCTTCTGTGGCATTTATCATTTCATGCCCATTAACAAATTTATGCTCACAATACCCCCACAGATTAGGAAGTACTCGTCTGTATGTGTGAGAAACAAGGAGAAAAAAAGTAAAAAAAAAGAGGCAGATTTTTCTTAGGGAACCTCCAAAGGACCAAATGTTTGTTGTTACTTAAGCTGTGTCATTTCATATTCACCCACCTCATCAGAGACAGGTGTCTCTTCCTTACAATGTAGCAGAACTCTACATTCACTGACACTGACCCTGACTGCAAACTCACAAAGCTATACCTTGTCTATAAATCATTACTTCAAACCAAAAGTGATATAAGTTTTAGTATTTATTGCTAAGGAGTAATGGAACTTAACAGGGAAGGAAATGCTATTTAAGCTTGAGCATAAAGGGACCAAACATTGAAACTGTGAGCTGCTCCACTGCTTCATAAGGCAAAGATCTGTAACTGAAGTAGCAAATGTTATCTCTGTGTTCAGAGCCATTTATTATTGAATAGTTGTTGCTTCTAGGTTAGGCTTTATCAAGAAAGCAACAGTCAATTAGATGAAGACAGAGAGCTAAAGGCCTTTGAGTGGGGAAAAAAACCCCAAACTATTCTGGTCCTGTGGTTGCTCTAAGCTCTGCTTCAGTGACTGAACCCTACTGTGAAGTTAACCACATTTAAAAGTGGTGTGAAGACCTGCTTATCTGAAAGAACAGGTCTGTCACAGAAACAGGATTTGGTCAGAATATGCAGATTTCCCCAAATCCAACCACATCACAGGAAAATACAGTTTTGGATAAAAAGTGGAGAGGGGGAGAGGGGGAAACTGAAGGCAGAGTTTTTGGTTGGACTGAGAAGACTCCCTACAGAATTATGCTAGTTGGTACCTGTCTGGTCAGCAGGAGAGTGAGAAAACATGGGCTTGAACGTTCATGTCTTGCATCCTGGATAAATGCCTTTACCACAGACATACTCCCGCCACCCCAAAATGCTTTGAAATGTCATTTCATAATGAC
The DNA here is from genome assembly GCF_017639655.2 of Falco naumanni. NCBI lineage: Eukaryota > Metazoa > Chordata > Aves > Falconiformes > Falconidae > Falco > Falco naumanni. Next base: position 87,342,689 of record NC_054058.1, on the reverse strand, counting down.
ATGGAAATTGAACATTTTTGCAATCTCAAAATTTTTCACAGCTCAGACATTTCATTCCCAGCTTTGCTCTGTTGTGCCTGTGTCTTAACCAAACTCTGTGCATTAATATAATTCAACCAGAAATAATGCATGTAGAAAGAGCCAGCAAGCACAATCAGTTAAAAGGTAAACAAGCTAACTGCCCTGTCAAGCGATCATTTTATTCTTACACTGAACAGCATATAAATAAAACCTGATTTATCTATATAATGCTTATATACCATCTTGTCTCTTTAGATATGAAGCATTTTGTAAGCAGTAAGCTTTAATTCAGGATGCCCTTTAAGCACGTATTTAAACTGTTCTTCTGAAAAGGGCTGAACTGAAACACTTGTTTAAGTGTTTTCCTAATTAGAGGCTAATTAATGAAACCTCCTGGCTTTCCTGGGGAGGGATCTTTTTAGATGGAAAAATGGAAGCCAGACTAGTTATCTCGCTAAAGGCTGCACAGAGAGCTACAAACTGAGGAAAGACATGAGCACCTCTCCCCTCTCTCCAGAGAGTGCCGTTTTCCTAAGATCCACGCAGTCTTATTTCAAGTATTTATGCCGCGTTCACAGGCCAACTGGTAGAGTTTCATCACAGACTTTGAAGTCAGGAAGGGTGGTAGACTACAAGGATACAAGCTGACAACTTTTGAAACATTCTCTAATGTCTGTTTATGGGTCAGGACGCAGCAGAACAAATGAGAATCAGGACACTGTTTTATTGACACCTTTTCTGTGCAGTTCTCAGACGTTGTAAATCACTCAAAAAAATCCTCATTTCTGCGCATCAGACAAAGAGAAAGGGAGAAGCATTTTCTGTGACAGAGAAGGTCAAGGATGTTTCTCACTTTCATCTACAATTCTGGCAGCTGAGGGAAATCCAGATTCATGAACAAGGAAAATGATTCTTACGGTCGATTAATCTATTGCTTTAATTCCCTTCAGAGTGATTGCTGTGATCCCCAGGTGTTTTTTACCCTGAGCAGGGATTGCCTGTCTTAGTCTTTGATGACAGTCTGACAAATTCCTTATGGACAAGTGCTCACTGATACACATGTTAATGCGTCAGCCACATGGCAAAATATTTGTTAGGTTAACTAAAAGCCTACGTATTATCGGTGTGTAAGGGCTAATGCCATAGTTCTGTAAATAGAGCTGGGTAGTTGTTGTAGCTGTGTATGAAGAAAAATATACCGTAACAAAGTATTTTCTTAAAAATATTTAATTTCAAGCTATACTTCTGTCCTTGACAGCAGCAGCCTTTCTGAATAAATCAGGGACTTCTGCAATAAATTTATAGGCACATTTATCAAAACCTAGCAGCACCACAGTACTAATTTGGGATTCAGCACTTTACCAAATGTGCTAGAAAGTAGCAGCAGGAGATGTTCCTAATTTGTGAATGAATTCAGTGCTCAGGGAAGTGAATGAACCAGGAATAGCCTGGCCAGAAGATGTGTGGTTCCTCACCCAGCTTTCCCTCTTCTCCACAAGACAACTCTTTTTGGACCCATGAATTTTGAGGGCTGGTTTCAGAAATGAATCATTTTCTGAACCAAAATATCTTACATGGAAAGTAGAGTCTAAAATGTTTAGCCTCAAAGGAATACTTGCTTTGATTAAACATATTTGATTAAAGACTACCCAGCAGAATATCTATGGCTTAAAAATTCCTGAATCTGCCTTCTTACAAGGTTTAGTCATCTACCTTTTGATTTTGTCCTTTTCTCAGCATCAGAGACAGTAAACTAATCCTTTCCACTCAGTGGCACAGTTTCTGGCTCTGTTCTCAGCAGCTCACCAAGCCTCCTACTTCACCTTTGTACTGCTGTACCATTTGTGTTCAGCTTTTTCTTACATTCCCACGTCTTATCCCAAGTCCCGTTCTTTCAAAGGACATCTCTCTCTCTTCCACTAGTTTTATATTTGATCTTAAATCCCCTTTTTAATCTTTTCCTGACTGTTTTCTTTATATAGATACACTGAATGGTTACAAATAGTAACAACATTAAACAAAAATTTAGCTTTTTAAAAGGATATCTCATTTGAGATTAGCACGAGAGCTGTTTGAACAGTCTTCAGCAGGCCCAGCTAAGGCTTTCTGCTTTTCATTTTTGTCTTGTTCTCTTTTTTCTTTCTTGTTTCTATTTTTCTCTCTTTCTACTCATTCTCACTTCAGCTCCAAAACAGATGAAAACACACAGATTTAATCCATACACATAAATTTTAAAAAACCCGAGGAAATATTTTTCCCTTGAATACATCTCTACTTATGCAGACGTTTAGCTGATACTGAACCACAGATAGTAACCACAAAGTGACCATGTGCTTTCCTTCCTTCCCAGGAGCCCTGTTAATCAGACCCTCAGCTTGCATTAGCTGGTACAGTCTGTTGACTCAAAGGCAATATGCCAGTTTACCGCAGCTGAAATATTACCTTTTTTAATTGTGTTCCTTGCATTCTCTAGTAGGCATATCACATCAACAAATACTTGCCACACAATAAAGCAGCATGGCAATAGATCTGTTGCACACCTGTGCACTGAAATGCAGTTCTTCTGCTGTGTAGATGAAGCCAACGTGTTTGTCACTGACATGTAAAGAAAAGCTCTTGTGCTGACAGTTACACAAGAGTAATTCAGGGTTTAGAAATCTATCAAGAAAGAGGCACTATGAAGAAGTTCTTAGCAGCAATGTATATAAATACACATGTATTTGTGCTGCTGGATCACCACTTCATTTACCTTCTGGAAACTGTACATAAAATATGTTTTAAATACTTATGCAGGAATCCAGATTTGTAATTTTAATTTTTCCCACTCTCTTAGCTCTGCTTCCCCGTCTCTTATAAGCAAATACATCAGGGCTTTTACCTTGCTTAGCTTTAGCCTTCTAAAAGTTAACCACCTCTTCTAAGCTAGTTGATCACATCCCCTCCAAGGCTGATTTTCACCCGAAGGTACTTAGCTCTCCATATAAATTTCCAGAGTTTACATACAGAAGCTAGATAAGCTTACACACTGAAATTATAAGTAGCTGAAACTTTGTGAGAACAAAGTCATCATTTGTGATTGGATCTTATACAGCACAGCCAGGCTGTAGTTGTAGTACAGTCGAGTATTTTAAGTAAAAAAAGGAAACCTCACAAAGTAGATTAAAGACTTTTATGGACTTTAAAGATACAGACATGTTACTATATACATACCTAAAAATCACAGCAGTTGTTGTTACAATCCATCTATTAACCATTTCATTGAATTATTCTTTTTATGATCTGACCTCAGTTTAATGCTTCCACTTTCCCAGTGAATGAAGGACAGCCTCATTCCAGATACTTCATGACCCCACTCAAATCCCATCTAAAAACTGAATTTATTTGTAGATCCATGGGTAGTACGAAATACAGTCTGAGATCGATGAGTTGAAACTGCTTGACACTGGTTGATTTTTGTTCTTTTCCTGAATCCAAACTTTTTCTACTTTTAATGTAATGAACTAGATATGATTGGTTCATTTGGTTCATTTCATACAGTATTTTCAGTACTTTATAAATACACCAGTCATAGTGATGGACATGCATAATTGCAAAGAAAAAGTGTTAAGTCAGGTTTAAATACTCAATGGTTTATATGTACATAGGATTTATTTCCATTATAGTCTGAAGATGTTTTTCAACACTCAGCTGCAGAAAGGCACATAATTTCTTATCGCTGTAGATCCTACCAGGTAGATGCAACACTGGCAGTTCCAGCACTGACAGACCTGATGCATCCCATCTGTTGGGAGTGCTAAATGTGTCCAATGGAGCTGGGTAAGCACAGCAAGAATAAGACAACATAGGAGCACCAGCCTTGTATCCAAATCACCTTCACCTCCCAATACAAAGAACATTCTTCTCTATTTCTGAATGTCTAGAAACCTGAACTGCTGGATAGCTGTAAATCTAGGGAGCTCCTAGACAAAATTGTAAATTACTTTACTATGGAAATACATAAAGTGCCACACATAGGGATGGAAAAGAAATGTCTAAATGAATAAGGGAAGAGGTATCAGTTCATAGAAAAATATTTTGGAGATATAGGTGGTCAGATGTGATCTTTAAGCTATATTGCCCTACTTTTGCAAAAAGGTAAACCTTATTCTAGGTTAGACAATCAGCAAGTCATATAAAGTAATGCTTCTGCTCCACTGAACATTTGTAAGGTCTCAGCTGGATTATTGTACATGGGTTTGGATGCAACAGCTCTGAAACAATGGAAACTGAGGAAAAGCTACCAAAGTTCTGAAACCCACAATAAATGGAGGATGAGTTAGCACTGTTTGTTGCACTTCTGCCCTTATTTTGGCATCTACTGTGCAGTACTGCAGGAAAAGTCTTGCTAAACCCCACTTCCACCTAAATCCCTCTTTGTTTCTGTACGGAGATATGAGCAGCAGGCTGTCTTGCTCTAGGTGCCGGCAGCAGTGCCAAGGATAGCAGGGCGTATGCAATGAAGTGACCAGTTTTTGTGTATAACAAAAACCAGTGTGCTTCTGTGGAATGATTATTATACAAGCTAAGCTACTCTTACAATTTTTCAGAAGCTATACCTAAAAAACCACAACAAAATCTATATCTGGTCTCAGTATATACTTTTTCTTTTAAAGACTACGGCTGACAATATGGCATGTATCTCTAATTAGGGAGTACAAGAAAAAAAAAATAAATGAAAAGGCTTGCTCTTCTCGGTTTGAATTTTTTCCTCTTCTGGATGTTTGTGCCGCATTTAGTCATTCCAGAGATATGAATAAAGCAATAGCATTTAGGCTGTTCAGAACTTGCTTTTGACATGCAGACAAAAAAGAATTGATTCCCAGCTCCTTTAAATGAAACATAATAAAACAAGGGAAATCTGGAAAAAACATAGCTTTACCCAATAAAGTTAACAATCTGACAACTATAACTGCCTACAGAGCAACACAAAATATCTTTGAAACATTTTGAGTAATAGCAAGCCCAAATTTATTCCTCATGAGCTAGTACTTTTATCCAGAATCAGTAGTAATTGAAACAGTGTTCACATCTTTTAAGTGATACAAAATCAGTACAGATGAGGGATTTGGGGTGTATAGATGGGCATACACTTCCAGGGAAGCTTTCTTACAGACAATAGTTTCATTCATACAAACAATATCGTCACACAGAGATATCATTTATTACCAGAGTCTCTGGGCCCAACCTTATCCCTCCTGAAACTACTGTTGGCTTCATAGCGGACAAGATGTGGCTCTTCATTTTTTTAAAACTCAAAGCAGACCTTCTGTCATGTAGACATGTAGAGTAACATGGGAAAAAATTTGCCCTACTTACTCTTCATGTGGGTCTGCGTACCAAGCTAAACACAGCCCTGGCTGAACACGTGTGATGCATTTGATGTTAGGGATGTTGGATGGATAAAGAACGTGACTGACAAGTTATTTAAAAATAAGATTTGTCACATTGTATTTTAAGCTTAAAACCCCCTCTTTTCAGAAATACAACTGCTCCTCATTTTTAAGGCTGATAATATTTTCCCAACAGCAAATGGAAATAAGGAATGATATAAAACAGATGATCACAGAATAAGAACATTTGTTGCTGATTAACTTGACTGGACCTGGTGTGATGAACTTGTGAGGATCGGAGCAGTTTCTATAAGTGCTTTGAGAAATGTCTCAGATGTGGTTCAGTCATAATAGACTCATTTCTTCAGGCACAAGATAGACATGTTTTCTCTGAATGGATGAAACTGGTATCTTGTTTGCATGTGACACTTAAGTCCTTAATTCAAGAAGTTCTTCATTTTCCTTCTCTTTCTTTTCTTAGAAAAATGGAAAATGTTACCGTGAAGCTAGTGAACTGAAGGACCTAACTGCAAAGAATCAGGAATAAACACATATAAAGTGCATGTCTCATCACTGGCTCGATGTGCAATACTTAAAGAAGATAGCTGGTCTGTGTTTCTTAGTAAAATGTCCTGCCACGCAGGATCCTTAGCATCGCCAGTGTGTGCTGCACTACAGAGAAAGGAGAACAGTTGAAGTTATCCAGAAGAAAGGATTCAGCTAAAGAAGCTGAACTGACTTCTGCATGCTTCTTCAGGAGAATCAGGCAGTGAGTATGTGTTAGGAAGGTATAATATCAGGCAGCTTGGGGCAGTTTTAGCTTTTGCTATTTGCAAAGTGTGCCAGGGAGCAGCTGGGACTTCTCACAAACACTAGCCCAATAGTATATTTTGCATTGGCCCTCCTGCCAGTATCTTGTATCCCTAAGGCATGTCTGTGCCTAAAAAAGATAGCCATACTGCTAGAGCTATGCAATCCGTCCTCCCTCTGTTCCTATGGGAACAGCTTATACAAGAGCAGGAGTTCCTTTGCCAGTACCACTTCTCAGGATAAGCTGCACAGGCAAAGGAACTGTTTGCTTGTTTCATGGAATCTCTTAGGTGTTCGGGAGTTTTTTAGCATATTTATGTTGGTTAAAGCCTTGAGATTTCTCTAGTCCTCACAGACTTAGTTATGCCTGCAAGGATTCAAAACATAGGTCTGCCTTGGCTACATAATTCAGTGGCTAATTCAGCAATAGCAAGAAAAGTTCTGTGTGCCTTTTTTATTTTGCTTAATGCTCAACATTATTCAATGGAAATAGCATATTGTATTAACAAGGACTCCCACAAAAATTTCCAGATGAGTCGTTCCTTAATCTTATGCAGCCTGCAGCCACACTTCTCTTTTTTTCATGTTATTATTGAATAATGATGTGGATCAGCAAAGGTATATGAAAGGCTTCCTTGGCCCTCAGGACTGAAATGGCTCCTTTTACCTACTCTAGACAGCATAATTATCTGCGCTATTAGAAATGCTTTACATGACCTTTGAAAAGTCAGATCTGTTCAGAGCATTGATTTTGGGGGAAGTCAGATGCAGAATTACTTTTAAGGATAACCCTCTGCTGTAGTTCCACAAACACCATGAGCTGGCATAAAGCTACTCTGGTGCATCCTGTGCTTCCCCAGCACAGCGATCTACTCCTTCCCCTTCATGCCCGCAAGCCCTCCTTCCCTTACTTCCCAAAGTAAGACTTTGTGCAACTATATAGTGAACTGAAGCAGGAAAGTCATCAGGGTAAAAATAACTTTTCAGAAAAATAGTTAATTTTAATCTGAATTAACTCCTTGACAGAGCTGACCGTGTGGCCACGCAGCAGAAGTGGGGAATATGGCTCATGTGAGGTGTCTTCTTCTGGCAGAGGTCCTCATTTGTGCCTGCCTGGGGGTCTGGGAGCTGCAGTGTGGATGTATTGCATGTGCCTCAGTACCTCCTCCATAGTACGGGGAAAACAGTTCTTTCTCACTTCTCACAGATGCTGTGAAGATAAAAATTTACAGACTTGGTGATCTTTAGTTCTAACAGCTATTAAGACATATGTGTTCCATAGGTAAAGTGGCAACTCCGACAGTAGAACAAAAAGAAATCTTCAGAAATACAACAGGAATAGATCTGTTGAATTTCCATCCTTCCATTCACTTTAGGATTGGAGAGTCACCCCAAAACTATGTGCCTGATCCTGTGCTGTGCATAAGCATCTCAGGATCCTCAGCATGTGCAAAGCCTTTGGACCTAAAGAGGAGACTTAGTGTTTTCATGCATTCATTGAACCAGTTTGTATAACTCCACTGGCAAAAATACTGATTCTGGGTGCTACTTCTGAGAATAATTCACAATTATGCTGCAACATCCTGACACTCTCTTTTCAGACCTGAATCTTTGTGGGGTCTAATGTAAAATACCCTTTGGGCAATTGGACAGTCACTGGTTATACATACCAGTAAAAGGCTTCTGTAGCTACATTCTGTAAAGTAGGTTCTCTAAAACTGATATAGTAAAAAATGCTACCTTTTAAAAATTTTAATTGATTGTGGAATTGTTCTCAAGAGACACTGTAAATATGCATTTCAGTTAAATATTGATCAGGCTAATATTGAGTTACTAGTAACTTAAATGTGTGATTATCAGAAAATATACCATTTTTGTTAGGCGCAGAGAGAGCACAAGCTTAAAACCAAAGGACTTGGTGGACCCCTAAATTCTCTGGGGCTATCCCATCAGTAATGAACACCAGCTGTTCCACCCTGCTGGTCAAGATCCCAGAGGGGAGGGCATGATTTGCTTCATGCATTAGGCGTTTGAAAGAGCATTTAACAGCAGTTACCAAGCCATCCAGCTTTTCAGACATAACAGAATTATTCTTAAAAGCTGCTTCATCACACTTCTTTCACAACCAGTCAGTCAGTCAGATAGCCAAAGTTTTCTCAAATGCATATACCCATGCAATGCAGATTTTAGTGGTATATTTTACCTGAAGATGAAGTACGTGAGACTGGCTTTGTTCTTAAGAGCAGTGAAGGTCATTTACAGTTTTGGAGAAAGCAGAAGCCACGACATCTGTTTTGATGGGGAAGTTATAAAGAACTCGGAATATTTCAGCATCTGTTTAAAACTTTAAGTTCAGCACTGCATCACAATTATGCCTCCTTTGTTTTGGGGAAAAAACCGGCATTTTTTTCCTAAACTTACATCATATCTTGAGTAAGTAACTAGATAGATGGGGTGAAACCTCTGTTCCTCAGCACTAAGAAAAGGACTGGAAAAAAAAAATGACGAAAGGAAGGAAATAAGGACTACTTTTTATGTAGGTCTAAGTTCATTGTCTATGATGATACTGTTTCCTGCCTGATTTAAGTCTATGGTGAGTCAGATTCATAGAAGCATCAGGCCCTCATTTTTTGTAAAATCAAGCCAAGTGCACTCATACCAATAGGAATTATTAAAAAATCTTCCTGTTAAAAACACTGTCAGACACCTGTATGCTGATTAATTAATTGCATTTATAATGCAGACTGCATATTTTATGAATAAACTCAGAATCTACTAAGGCACTGGTATGATAACAGAAAGGATGTTCACTGATGCCTTTTCTGTCTCTTTCTTCATTAAAATAGTGAAGAAATGCAGCTGTAGGTACATGTGAAGCAATCGTCTGTTTTGTGTTGTTAGTTGGTAAGGCTTGATTACATGCTAACCAAAAACATTGGAAAGACTGCCACTCACCTGAAAAAGCTTTGGATAAGCCATTTGTGGTAGAATTTCACTCCTGATGAAGACTTTGCCCTCATGTGTAGTGCCTGGAGCTGCATTTTCAGAAAGTCTTGAGACAGCTGGAGGAAGGAGTAGTGTTAAATGATGAAACCCAGAAAGAGAAACAGGGAGCGGATTCATCATCCAGCACCAGAAGAAGTTGAACTAAACCATGTAATAGCTTTCCTTTCTGCAGGAAACAACCATTTGGGCAAGTTTAGAAGGCAGAGAAGTATCTAACGAGCATGAATTTTGTGTCCATGAAGGAACGGCTGATGATTTAGTGATGCAGACATATAAAACAGATAATCATTATGCACCTGCCCATGCTTTTATTGTCAAACATTCCCTTTTATACTGTTTCTGCTCTTTTTGTTAAGCCACCTGCAAAGCTGTCAGAAGGAAGGTCACCTTCCGAAGGAACTGTGGATAATCCAGAAACCTCCAGTAGTTACAGTGATATCTTTGAGTTACTACTTCCTTGATACATTGGTTTGATTACATCAAGACTGATTTTCACATGATTAGTAGTGGTCTTTGGAGGTGAAAACATAATATTTAAATGATTGATTATTTCTTGAAGATTAAACTAGACAAATGTTGAATACATTTTCACATGTTGCTTCTTTTGAAATGTTGTATAAAAAATTTATTCTGTGAGATCATTTAATAATCTGAGAAGGAACAGATTCTATTTCTATACTACTTTCATTGCTAGTTCCATGGAAATTAAGAATGTGGATATTGTGAGCCTGGAAATCAAGATCTAATCTTCTAGTCTTATGTTGCCATTATCGGATGTTTAATTCAGAAATTAAAAGATAGTTGTTGCTTTGGTTTCATTTTGTGTGTTTATTTTTGTTTGTTGTGTTTGGTTTTTTTTGTCAAGTAGCAGTTTCATTATTTGTGTAACAAATAGAACTCCAAAACTCAGTCAAAAGAAAAATAAACCTTCCTAAAAAAAAGGCTTTTACTTTTCTACTCACTGCTTCATGACACCTAATGTGTCTTTAGTTTATCACCCAAAATTCATTTCAGAATTCAAACCTAACATTGAAGTCACCAGCTGGTATATTAAGCATATCATGTCATGTCATATCAGTCTCTAAGTTTGTCCTACCAAAACTCAGTATTACATATTATTGAAGATCTTTGATACACATGCATTAGCAAGCTCTGTGCTCATTATTGAAATGGATTCTAGAGTGTTAAATGATGATGCATATTTTATGATACGTATTACAGCTCATCTTTCCAGAGACCAGCATCTGGCTATTTGTTTGCATTTTGATATTGCTATAATGTTAGTAAATGTTTACTTTAATAAATGTTCATTTCAAATTATTGGTTTTAACAGATTTTTTTTAATAGCTTATATATCCTTACAAGCAACCTGAATTTGATACGTCTATTTCATTCCAACTGATAAAATAAAATGGTCATTAGGAAGTCTATGAGAAAATGACATGACTACTAAAAGCTGAAAATCCTAACTCCTGATCATTTGATTAGGAAACACTAGTACATTCTCTCTCTCACTAAAACACATATTTGTTCATAATGGACAATGAGGCTAATTATACAGTATCTCCTTGCATGCTGACTGAAGCTGGTTTGCATGTTAATGTGGAGAAGAAACAGCATTAAGACTGTCAGTGCTGGACATGCTTCAATGTTGCCTTTTAATTAAAAGTTCAAATTTCTGAAAGAATAGCTGGAAAAGAATGTACCGGAATCTTACACAAGAGCTCGACTTACAAAACACAGCAGTCACATGGGTTTGTTTCCTGTCACACACTGTTAGCATCAATGACATTGCTGCTGCCAAGTTCACTTGATCTATGCATAAAAGAGATGCTTACTTTTCAAGAGTTATTTGCCCAGCAATAATGAAAACATCCAAAATTCCTTCATAGTTAACATGCCCCCATCCCCAGCCATTATTAATATGTGGCTATACAATTCAAGGAAAACAAAGTACTGAATCGCTGACCTCACAACTTTTTCTGTGGGGTGGGGGTTGCTTTGATTTGGGGTGTTTTGCTTTTTCTCAGGAGTGGAGTTTTCTTTTTATGGGTGTTGCATGAATGCACATTTTCTGTACTTACTGGCTTATCTGCAATATTTTGCGTGGATTTCTAGACTGAAGCTCCTCTATCATTAATGGAAATTGAGATAGCTGGTAGTTCTTTCAAAGCTAGATTTATGTCCTGAAAGTGCAACAGCCCAAGGAAACTAATGCCCCAAGTTTGTGATTTAAATCATTCATTCCTAGCAGTAAGTGAATATCGTATTTTCAAAGATAACATGTCAAAGTTTCCCAGAGATATTAATTACAATGGGTCACAACTGATTATCTGTTGCGCTGGGATGAATACAAAGTAATTTTCCTTTCTCAAGTAGGTCTGCTCTGTCATCACACAGCTATAAACTGAAGTACAATTGGCCCACCCTTTTTTGATCTTTAGAGTATAATGGCTCAGCTCAGAACAGCAGTAGAATAATATTTGCATATTTGGCCCATTTTAGAATCAAATACCATTATTTAAATGATAATTGGAATCCTGCCTTTAGAAAATGCAGCATAAACAATGCAGATATGAATTAATCATCTTCCTTTATGAACTTTACAGTTCAATGAAGATCGTTTAGCCAATGCAGAACAACTACATTAATCAGTATAATACAGCTAAACTTGCGTTAAATAAATCAAGAAGAGCTTTTTATGAGAAGGGATTTGGCCTTGGTGCAATCTTGTAATATTTTTTTCAACTCAAGCTTGATCAGATTGTTTTTAAAGAAAAAAACCATCAGGTCAGATGAAAGGGCAGTCTAACCCAATGTCCTGTCTCTGACCATGGCTGAAAGAGGATGCCTAGATAAGAATAAGAGAGGGTAGACACCTACAACTTTCACTGAACCTGCATATTCTAAGAAGTTCTTACACTGCTTGTGTCCTGTGACTCTGCTTTTCCAATGGATATTGAAGGAACATGAGGCACTTAAAGCACCATGTTTCTGTTAGCCATTCAGAAGTTCATTTCCTCTTAGGTTTCTTACTTTGAACATAGCCCTGACAGCTCCTTCTTTTTCTTGTTTTTCAAAAAATTTCAATAATCTTTACCTTTTCCATCTTTCTGAACTTTAGAACTAGTGTACACAGATTTGTTGCATTATGAATACATGGCAATATCGTGCAACCACATGAAAAAGAAGCATAAGCCAAAGTCACCTTTGGCCTGGTGACCTTCCTAAGATATTTTGGATCTAGATTCCTCTCCAAGAATATTTCTTCCAGGGCACTAGATCTGCTTATAGGCTAGCTGCTCATAAAAAAAGTCTCCAAATGCTAACATTTTTGAGTTTTTTTTGCTAGGTACCAAGAAACTGCACTGGTTAGCCCAGGAACAGCGTAGAAAAAAACTGTCTTCACAGCTGTTCAGGCATCGCTTTAAAACCAGGACAGTGCACTTTATGCATCTGTCTGAGCCATCTCATCTTGAGGCGTAATTGCCCCTGGCTCTCAATTCAGTTCCTGGTTGAGTTCGTGAGGAGAGGCAGCCCGTGACTGCAGCTCAGACCTGAGGTGACCCGAATCGCTTTTCCAAGGGGCAAAGCTGTCTGTATTGATTGGTCACATCAGCTGTTCCAATTGTGGACACATCTTGTTCAGGTGTCTGATGCTAGGAGATATAAATCCAGGCTGTATAGTGGAAAGACAAGTAACGTTAAACATTTTAACAAATATTTGATCATGATTTTTATCAAGCCTTTTTGGTGGGTGATACTAACTTTTTGCAACTTAATTTCCTTCCAATAAGCTTTAGTTACTGAAACAGGTGTTTATAAAAAACAAATTTCAAAACTTCATGCCCACAGATCACTGGAATGTATTTCATACATGCACATGAAAGAGTCCTTGCCAGACGTGTTCCCATGCCCAGTCAAACACCAGAGAGAAATTATCCTACTTGAGTGATCTGAGTAACCATAACTACATAACACAGCTTGGTTTTCAAGTGTCCATGAGTGATTATGGAGTCAAATGATTCAAAAAGCAATTACTGGAAAAGTTGGATAATTATTTTTTTGAAACTGGGTTTTCTATATAGATATTCTACAAACAATAAAGATGCTAAATTTATCAAATAAATCTTTTGTTGTGAATTAGTCACTCCATGACAGCTACAAGCACCAAAATACATAAACATACATCAAGAATTGACAGCCTTCTGTTAAGGTCTCTGACAGAATGGAAATGGGGTCTGTACTATTTGAATAATGTAAGAAAGAGGAATATGTCAAGGCTGTTGAATTTATTCAGACTTTATCACTCTAGGGCCTTCAGTTATACTAAAACAGCCAAGTGCTTCCTACAAACATTTTGCCAGAGACAATATTTTACCATTAGTTAGCAAACAACAGTTTAAAAAATTCAAAACCCTTTAAGATCTTTTTAACTTTTTTCCATTCTATTTGTCTTTAACCCCCAAAATAGATACAAAATATACACTTAAACTGTATTCAGAACATAGGAAAGAAAAACTAGCCAAAAAATCCTCTTCACCCAGCAACAGAAAAATACTTGGCTTTATTTGTTTATTTATGTATGTATTTATTCATATTCTCACATGTAAAAAATGCCAGTGAATTAGTAATATATCTTGCAAATAAGTTATGATCTTAGATATCAGTCTGAAAAAGCACATATGCACACACCTGATCGGAAAGTACCTAACCATATGCCCAGCTTCAGTAGGACTTAAGCATATTGGATGGAATCTTTCCAAAATTAGGACCTCGGGCAGTAAGAGAGCTAGCTCAGGCATTGGAGGAGAACACTAGCACAAAAAGTCACCCGAACTAACTTACCCTGCAGACTCAAGCTGACCAGTGAATCTACTGAGGTAACACAAAAATGTACTATGTTTCAAAGGGAACATTTCTACGATCTCATTTACAGCACGGGCCCCAAGGAGCCGTAGTGGCACGACCGAGCTGGTTGTGCTGTGGGAAAAGGGTGAGTGGTGAAGGAAGACTGGGACCTCAGGGATGGGGCTGAGGGATGAAGAGGGGACCACCACCACCACCACCACTGCCACCACTTGGCTGGAGCCTTGGACAATGCCTCCAAAAGGTGGTTGTGGTGGACTGCTCTCCAGAAGCTTCAGGTCCAGCTATTGTTTGCCTTGACCTGTTGAGTAGCATTTTCCATGTCCACTATCGTTCTTCAGTTTACTGGGATGTAGTTTTAGGTTGTTAGGGGTGACTCATTCCTACACTTAAAATCTTAATTTTTGTTGATTTAAGGAATTTTATACACTCATGCTACTGTTACATTTAGAAGCAACAAACCTTGTCTTTATTAGACAGATGTTTGATTGCTCTACATGAAACTTTTGACTGATAAATCATAAAAAAGTTTGCCTGAAATCAACTCATCTCTTTAATGCAATAGCATTTATGTGGATTCACCTTTCCTCCCCCTTTTCCTTGTCACCAAGGATTTTTTTGTGAGAACTACTTGTTACGATGGTTGACTCTAAAGCCCGTTTTTGCAGCTACTAAGCAAATTGGCTCTGTCACTGATTTTTATTGAAAATAAGCCCAGAAAGCAATAAAATCAGTTGTAGGAAGAAAACTGCAAGATGTTTGAAGTCTGAGGGCAAGTTCAGCATCATCCTTACAACAGAATGTGTTGCATGGAGAAACAGTGTTTCGAATTCTTGGCTCATGCTTTCCCTCCTTGACTTGGCATATGCTGAAAACTGAAGCAGCGCGTTAACAACCAGGCACTCATTGTCCTCAAGGGTCTTGTTCCTCAAGCGTACTTAGTACACTTAGGTACCAAATGGAGACTTTTTTTGGTGCTCAGAGGAAAATTCTGTGATTTAGGCATTCAAAATGTGGTGCTGACAAGTTTGAAAGCAAAACAGGGAAGCTGAGGATACAAAATCCTTGATTCTTTTTAAAATCTATCTGCAAATTCTTGTGAACAAGGCAAACCTACCAATTTCTTTGAATTCCCTAACATTTTTCCAGTGTGAGATGTTCCTTTGTGAAAGTATAAAAGAGAAAGCTACTAAGCCTGTTATTTGACCCATACTTATTTCGGCTATAATATTGCACTAGCAACTCCTACTACTTCATACCTCAGGTTACTCATTCCCACTTTTCTATCACTCCCTTACTTTGTCAGTACAAGCATTGGCAGGACTTTGCAGAGAACTTGATTAGATAAGTGACCTGGTTTAAACATAAATCTTTCTTATTTATACATTTACAGAGCTACTTTTTAGCCAGATCAAGTCCTGACCCAGATGACCACACGAGCCCTAGCCTAGTGGATTGGAGGTGGCAGGGGAAACAACTCAGGTGCCTGTCAATGCAGCTGGCACTGTGACTGTTTTAAGCAAAATGACAAAATTGCACCAACCCATCCGCTTTCCCCATGGTTGTCAAACATGGACCATTTGCTTGCTATCTTCCAAAATATCTATTTCTTTAATTTGGTCAGTTCCTCATCCTGCCTCATGATCTAGCAGCTGAAGAGGCTGAGATGGGACAGCATGTGGGCCTATGTTTGGGGAAGGAGTGGCCAGGCACTACCACAGATGATGGGTCCCAGTGGCCCAAGCAGGGTGAGGAAACACCTGGATGAGCAGCACTGCGTGAGTGCTGCTACAGGTGAAGAAACACCTGGAGATCTTCCACCTCTGTGACGTGGGTATTGGCAGTAAGGATGGAAAGGAGAAGTGGGTGGTGATAGCCCAGACTGGCACAGCTGGCAAAGAAATACACATCATCCCATTCTTGTCTAACCTACTCTCAGTTTTTCAGCTGACCACACTTTGTACAACAGCTTGAAATCAGGTTAAGGCACATAATTCTGCGTGGAATGTCCATACTGCAGCTTACTGCAGTTTAGCTCTCCTACTCAAATTTCATGGGTGTTAGTTAATTTAGTCTGCTTTTCTTGAGAAAGACCATTAAAGAAAACCCCAGGAGAAATGGTGCGTGAGTCTTGTGTGCTCCATGTGACTTCAATACCAGGTTGCTGCTAGCAGCCTTAGTTTATACACTGCTCTTCTCCCTTTTGCCAGGCCACTGGCAGCCCTGCTCTACCACCTGTGAATTAGCTGCCCACAAAAATGAGCTGAGGGACAGGAGAGAGACTATGGTCTGCAGAAAGCCCTGGCTGTATGTTGCCTGCTGGGGGACGTTATCCAGAGCAGAGTCACTAGAAGGTATGATACCCTGCTGCAGCCCTGAGACATGGGGCTCACAGCCTGTTCTCCAGGATGAGATCAAGGTAATTCATCCTGAGACCCACCATCACTCAGGTGTACCCCTCTCTGACCCTCCATCTCGGGTTTCATAGTGCAGAGCAAAAACACACTATCAAAAAATGTAGTGCTGTGAGGGGTGCTAGTGGGTGAAGGAATCCAAACAATTAACAATTGCACAGAACAATATGTTGATCATATTGGAAGGGAATTCAGCCATAAACTCTCAAATTTCTGTGGGAAATTCTTTTCAGATATAACAATCATGGTTTGAATTTACACTAGTTTCATCAAGGATATTTGCTTATCATCCACTGAAGTTTTTTTTTCTCCCTCAATAGCATTTACCAGCTAAGATTTCTTGGGCTTTCTTCACATTTTAAGAATTGTTTTCATTATTTTTGGTTTAATTCAGTTAAGACTAATTTAATTCAATGAAATTATTAATTCAATTCAATTCAGGCTCAAGAATTTTGAGCAGTTTTTAAATGATCAGCCTATGAATTTGCTTACTATAGGGGATTTTCAAAACTCTTAGGGTTCTAATTAGATCACACAGCCTGTTTGGACATGATCATCACGAGTCTTAAATTAACTTCTTGAGAGCCATTAACTAAAATTGATAATGTCAAGTTTTTTACTTTTAAGTGACAGAAGAAATTCAGCTGCTCTGAGCTTGAGCTTAAAAAAAACATTAAAGTGAAATAAATTGCTGTTAAGGGTTCGTTTCTTTAACCTTTTGCTTGATAAAAACTCAGAACTGGTTAACTCAGCAGCTGAGAACACATTTAATCTTGATTGCTTCATTCTAGCATTACTTAATTTAATTTCTTTTATCTTTATCCCTGGCTTTGAAATCTTACTAGCTCTTTCCAAGCCACTGTGATTGATAGTCATATTACTCTCATGTGAATTTGTGGTGAAGGTGATGTTTCTCTGCTTTGAAAGCAATGCCACAAATGAAATTGAAAACCATAGTTTTAAAAGGAGAAAGAGTATTTATGATTTGGATAAAAATATCAACCTTGAGACCAATACAAAAATTGAATTATAAGAGTAGCCTCATTTACTCATATCTTACATTTAATTTACATTTTATATCAACCCTTAAGTGCCAATTTTAATGCTAAATGAGCTGTTACTTTGGAAATAGATTATCTGGTTTGATGGAGTGGCAGAAGCTTTGACATCTAGCTCAGCACAAGGATAGCTGAAGAAAGCCATCTTAAATGCAACAATATTCAAGGACAATGGGAATATATAGCTCTATTCACAAAACTGCACACTAGACACATGCTGTTTATGGCTTATATGGACTGAGAAGTGGTAAAGTACTCTGCAAGCATTTTTCCAGTGTCTCGGTTACTCAGGCATCTCTGAGCATTAACTTGCTCTAGCATGCTGATCTTTTAAGTTTTTCCAGCTCAACTGATTCTGAGATCTAGTTTTACTACAATATATTGACAGCAAGAAAAGCAAAAATTGGGGGTCCACACTGAGGTTCAGGTTACCATGTGTCAAGGCTGGAAAGAGGACAGCATTCTGGAGACAAAGTCTCAGAGAGCAGTCTGGGTTGCTTCTCCAGGAGCACCTGAAATCAGTCCGCAGTGGAGCTCCAAGTCCTCCCTCTGCCAGTCCAGACACATCCCACTTCATTCATCTAAGCACCTACCTTCTGGCTAAGCAGTTCACAGCCAGCTAGGGAAGTACCTAAATGTCTCCTAACTTCTCTAGGTGATCCATCAGGCATGTTCAGAGCATGTCTGACACACTGGCCTAGCAAAACCTAAAGGTGATTACTATTTCATCTAAGAACAATCATTCACCATCCTTCTGGGAGCCAACCAGTTTGATCACCATCCTAGAAACTCTCCATCTTGAAGGTTATGAGTCTATAGCTCCTACCGCCAATGAAACTGGTGTAATCACTACAATGGACACCAGCCATGGGGCTGCTTTCCACAGTGGCTGGGCTACTTCACAGAGGGTGAAGGGTTCATATTGCCATGGGGAAAACAAATGAGAAGGGCGCATCTCTGTCCGTCAGCACAAAGGGTGATTACCCACAAAGGAAGTCTTGGGCTGTACTTTGCTTCCACAATTGCCTGTAGATTTATTCAGTGATTAACTTTTTGATGCAACATTCCTAGATTAAGGACTGCAAAGAAAATCATAGTTATTTGCATAATTTGTATTATATTAACATCTACAGTCCATTACAAGGCTGATCTCTAATGTTCTAGTCAGGACATTCATTTGTTCAGGAACCATCTCTAACAGTTTACAATCTAACTAAAAAACCACAGCAGAGTCAGGAAATGGTGGAGGATTTATGATTTATGTGAGTTTAGGCCATTATGGGTCCTTTTCCCCTTGTGTGAACTTCACTTGAATTTCTATGGTTTTATCTGTCCTGTTTAAATTGTAAACTGAAGGGCTCTGTACAGACCGAAGCATCCAAAATGTTTTTAATAACTACCATCTTACAGGTATTATTTCTGAAATATCATTAGAATGACACTTATGACATAATGAAGCTATTCTTTATATCAATAAAACCAGACTTAAACAGAGGTGTATACACCAAGCATTTTGCATCTGAAAGATTTACAAGCTACTAAGCACCCAAACTATCCTAAATCTACAAAAAGCAGTAAAATATCTGATTCCAAACTGAAAGCGCTAACACTTGTGGGAGCTTAAATATGATTAATGATATCAATTGCTGTAGACATTTGATACTCAGATTTTGACCTTAAACAAAGCATGAGCTGCTGAAGAACCAGCAGTCATCAGCTGCAATTTACAGCTATGTCTTCTTCTGCCGTCTTTTTAATAGACCTCCAAGCTTCACCGGTATTAAGCCCAGTCCCTTTTTTCTATGAGGCTTTGTAACAAAAAGAGTTGATTTTGATAATTTTCATCAAAATTAAATCAGTGTTGAAGCAACGACCCACTGACCTTGGAAGTGAGGGTCACAGTAGGAAGGATGTGAAGTGAAGCCACCTCTGTTCTGCATCTGGAGGCACAGGGGCACGTTTTCACATCAGTAGATGTGATAGCTATGCCATGCAAGCTATGCTTGTTTGAATTCACTCAAACTACATGAACCCAAGTTGGCGTGCTGCATTCACCACCCCTGAATTTCACTTGGAATAAAAAATCTGGGTCAATCTATGCACCAGAGCCCTTCCTCATTCTCCTTCTTCATTCTTTGTGCACGCTTCAAACCCTGTGGAAAAATCTTACGACAAATAGACGATCTGCCCCTTTGGTTGCCCCTCTTTGGACCCACTTACAAGCATCAGTAGAACCAGGTTAAACTTTGCCATCAGTGATGCAAAGATTCTTTGTATTATTAGGTTGTCTGAAATATTTTCTCTCTAAGAAAAGCAAAAAGAAACTCATTAGTTCAAGTAAGAACCGCCCACAGTACTCAAGGTAGGGCTGCACCAACACTGAATACAGTGGGATAATCACCTCTTTTGACTGGATGGTTGCACTGTGTGTGATGCATCCCAGGATATGATTTGCTCTCTAGGCTGTCAGGGAAAATATCACATTTTTATGTTGAATATTGCATTATGTTTTACTCAAAACTTCTAGTTCTTCACCTATCCAAGAAAACTGCTATACAGAAGACTGTTGAGTAACAACTAGACTGGCTGTGAATCTTGCTGGGAAAAAGGAATATGTGGTGGGAAGTATTAAAGTCAGCTTTTGCAGCTGTTGCCTGGAAGTCACTGTAAGCATTGCGAGCTTCCTGCTTTGTTTCAGAAGTTTTGTATATCGCTACCACTAAGCCCAGTTCCATGGCTACATTGTTGCAGAGCTTGCATGAGCTAAGATTTAAAAAATAAAATGTGAAGGTGGGAATGAGTTGTGGAGCGTTTGCCAAGAGTAATAACAAGAGAAAGATCCTGATGGGAGAGGAAGAGGGTCCTGGGCCAGATCCCTGCTTCTCAGCCCCTGCGCTCACTCCTGCTGCCTGTGCAGGGGGCTGCGGGGACCCACGGCCACTCCTCTGCGCCTGCTCTGCCCACACCTCCACACCCCACTACAGGGAAGAAGCCCTCCTTGTGCTGCTCTGTTCCCCTTCTCTCTGCCTACACAAATAGCTTTCAAACTAGAAGTAAGCAGAAATGTGCCACAGTTGTGAGAGGAAAGGCCAGGAGAATCGGTAAAAAATTATTTCGGTTGAGAAAATGAGGACTTATCCCATCTTTATAGTTTGTAGACTGCTTTAATTCTTGACTGAGTAACTCCCACAGAGCAAGTGAAATTACAGTGAACTGTGACATAATTGGGGAAAAAAACCCCAGCATCTTGTATGATGATGACCATATACTCCTGTCTGCCAATAAAATTATGCAGTCACAGTTATTTCTGTTTTCACTGTAACTATTCATCCCACTTTTCTGCTGTTTTGTTTCTGAAAGTGTAAAGAGTCTGAAATAGCACATTACTCTTCTTTTTCCTTATCTAGACAGATTTTCATATAGGCTTCAACACTGAATGCACAAAAGGACTGTTTTCACAATTATTTGCTGAAAAAATCAGTTTCTAGCTGTGAAACCGAACTTACATTACCTCAACTGACCGGACCCATAGCAGACTTTCAGCTGGAATGTATGCATTGCTCTTTGCCAGTTCAGAGGTTATTTAATATGGTATGTCTGGAACCAGCCTTTTTGTGGAAATTTTTTTGGCTAAGAAACTATCCAGATGAGTCTACTGCAAAACTATGTGCTTTGACTGGGTTTTTCAAAGTTGGTCTGGAACTGCTCCACTCAAAAATGGGCAGCATTAGAGATTACTTCTTATGGAGAATATCTCTTAAACCAAAGGTTTGGTTTAGTTCATTTTTATTTTATTTATTTTTATCTAGGATCAGTACAACTCAAATATGCATGTGTTATTATATGCAAAACAACTTTACCTTTCCTTCTCAATTTTTTTCATTGTCTGTGTTCAAATTATTCAGTAAAACATCAGCAGAGATAGGGTGATAAAGACAGGGAAGAACTGTAATTTAGTCATGTGGATGGGAGCTATCATTTTGCAGTATTCTGTTTAGCCATGCATCATACTATCCAGAAATGGTTAGTTACTATGTTAATGGGAATAGCTGATGTATTGCAGTAAGTGCTGGCATTTTTCTGCTGTCATGGTTTTTTATTCACACTAATGAGCATTTTTCTTTTAAATTGGTTGCACTGTTTAATTCATTGTTATACTTATTTGACACCCCAGAACAAATTCTGCTCTCAATTATACTAGTGTAAATCTACGATAAGCTGTCTGTTCTCATCAGTGTTAGACCTTGATTTGTCCAGTGATTTAGACAAGCCTTTAACCTTAAGTACATTTCCATCAGATGCTGATAGTAGGGAGACTCCTAAGTGTTGGGTTTTTTCTTCCTCATGTTGGTGAAAGGAAGCAAATTTGAGCTTGTGTAATTAATTCTACCATTTAATAGCTAAATGTATAGCTACATATAGCCCAGGCGGTAAAAGAGATACTGAACCACCTTCAAAAACAACAATCATGGTGAGTGAAATATTAAGCCCAAGTCAGTAGGCATTGCTGAGAAAGCAGAGCTTGTTAACCTGGGCATGACAGCCCCACTGCTGCTGCTGCTTTTTGAAAGGTGCCTGAAAAGCTGCGTACTCTGGCAGGAAGGTTTGGGTGAATTTAGCAGTGGTAAACTCAGGTGCAACCTCACCCAGATACCTGCCCCACAGCTGGGACTTAGTGAAACCTGGCACCTGTGGAAGGGGCAGAAGAAATGAGTGTGCCAGCTCCTCCTTCAGCTACTGGAGTTCACAGTCTGGCATATTAATTCAAGCTGCTTTCCTCGGCTGAGAGTTGTCTGGATGGTTTTTCAAGTCCTGCGAGGTAGATTGGATTCAATTTTTCATCTTACTCATCATTAAGTGGGTAATGGGCAGTTTCAGGCTTGTAATGAAACTAGGTCAAACAGTAGCCTGCTTGTATAAGCTCCAAATGTCTGGTTCACTAGAGTTAGGTATATCTTAAATGACAATAGATGGTATTTTGATGTACCTTACAGAGCAGAAAAGGCTAGACATATATTAGCCGTGAATAGATTTTTTCTTCTTAAATATGCTGGAAATTAATTATGTCCCAAATCCAGCATTTTACATTTCAGGCCCTTGGGATGTGGTCAGAAATGCAATTTCAATGTCCAAAATTCAATTTATGTAGTTTAAATCCTGGCAGCTGTCACTACACTAACTCTAATCACCATCTCAGAAAAGATACTTTGAAGTCCAGAATTTAAGTCTATGTGGGAATATAATGCAAAGTAGCATAAAATCTTTATATAGTCCCCCCTCTTCACTCATTCAGTGTTGCGAGTACTTTGTCCAGCTTGTGACACAATAGATAATATACCATGCAACTCTCTTTAGCAAAGCTAATGCTAAAAAACTCCAAACCAAAACAGTTTATCACTCCCATTTTTGAAATGTACGCAGGTTTCCCATGACCACAAATGAAGATAAACTCAGAACTTATGATTTTTAAAATTTGCTAATGCACATCTTTGTACAAGCCTCATAACAAAAGAAACAGAGAAAGGAAGAAATGAATGGTAGACACTGAAATATCAGATCGCAAGGCACAGTCTCGGGGGTTCTCATGTGGTCATTCCTGCTGAGCCTGCAGCAAGCCACTGAGCCAGGCTCTACCGTTTCTCTTCATGCCTTTTGTTTCTTCTGAGCTTCTCTGGGGCAAAACTGCTTTTGACTCTGTGCTTGTAAGAGTAGATGGTTTAGTCAGAAACCAGATTATGAATTATGATAATGGCACCTGCTTATGAAAGATAACAGCATACTCAGTCAATAGACGAAGTGTCAAAACCATGTAAGGCTTTACAGAGTGAAAATGAAGCGCTGGAAAAGTAGCGGCAACAGAGGCCAGTTTATTTACAAGTTTGGAGGGAATTTGGAGGAATAAACTTTTCAGAAAGTGCTGACTGCTCATCTTCAGGGACCTTTTATATAACCCACACTGTGAACCCCAAGCTACACTTCTAAAAATGAAGACATTTTAACTTTCCTGGACTATATCCCCATCAGGCTCAGTCTTGCTCCAGCACCATAAGTCTCACATCCCCTTCTGCCCAGCCTCACGCCTTTGGTATCTTCAGGGGTAGGGCACTAGCCTTCAGCTCAGGCTATTCCACCACCCTGCAGTAAGAACACCTTCTTAAAAGTGGGAACTGTGGATTCAAAACTACTATGGGCCAAAACGAGTCAAGAAGCATAGGTTTCCCATATTGTAAATGTTAGTCTATTCTGTCAGGCTATTGTGTGGAGGTCAGTGTATGACCTGAGCATGTCTAATGGATCAGGCTTCTCTAAGGAGTTAGGGTAGATTTAGCTGCCTCGTGCCTTTTATCAGCCTGCATTGGAGGGTAGATGCTTTATCCCCTCAGCCAACACATCTCTGAGTAAGTGATATGCTAGTCCTGAGGAACTTTGTGCACTGAAATGGGGGAACAAATTGATTTTAAGCACCTCCAAGGCTTAGACAGGACTGGAGTGTCAGCAGTCTGAGAACTGTGGACCTGGTATCAGGGTCTTGGGGAGTGAGAATGAAACCTAATTTGAGGGGCAGGCAGCTGGTCCCTCGACTTGTTGTAACAGTTCAAATGAATACCTACACTAACCATTCATATTCTTGTTTTTTTGAAAAGAAAAATCAATGGATTATTTTATTCTACCCTGACCCCACTTATTACTTGAGCTGAGTGAATAATTTACAGTATATCTTCCCTGACAAACAGAGCTGCTTTTTCTGCTCTTGGACATGAATCTATGAAGCCATCTGCCTGTAGCTATGAATAAATTGCAGTTTCCTCATGTTTATCTGTCTGCAAAAATGCAGTGGGTTTCCCCCCCACCCCCAATCTTATAATTTCTATGAATTGGTCATGACCTGATCTCTGAACTCGTTTTCTGGTCACAGAAATCAGCAGGGTGGTATATTTCAGCCACAGGTACAGTGAGCTCACATGTTGTTATTTGCTATTGTTTAACCATTTTTTTGTTTTGTTTTGATAGATGGTCTCAAGATTTATGATGAACAAATGTATACCTTTGTAATCTATTCAATATGATAAGAGCTGCGGGAAGATACAAAAAACCAGGTGCAGCATAAAATAAAACTGGAAAAGAGCGGTTAATAGAATAAACAGTTTTCTGAGTCATTTCTGAACCCAAAGCTGACATGGAAATTTGAAGTCACATATGTTTAAAACCTTGCAAATGTTACTTTGAAATTAAATTTCTGCTATCCTTTATTGTAGTAACATTTTGTGATAAGCGAGGTATAGCTGTGGCAGGGTGCAGGTTGAAGGAACTGTAACAGATGCAAATATATTAAAAACCTCACATGTATTTTTGGAAGGACTTAGGTTTCATTTGGGATGTATTTTGCTATAGTCATTCCAGCCTTTTTTATGCTTGATTAATCATTGTTAATTTGTGAACTGGCTAAAACAAGGGTTACTTTTCACTACAAGAATGTGAGTCATCTTGGTAGATCCAAGGCATGTCACTCTCTGTCTGCTGTAAAATTATATTTTCCTGTCTTTCTAGAAGTCTGTTGTTTAATTCAGCCCTACAGCTGGATCAACAAAACAGCACTGAGAGAATCATTCACTGTCATCCCTGTAAGCAAGGTTCCTGCAGTAACTCTGAGTCAGGTCTAGAACTAGTGCCAAATTCAAAGTATGGTCCCATCTATGCTATTTTTTTACAAATTAATATGAGAGGTCTGTAATTATCTTAAAGGTATACTCTTATCCTCTGAAAACAAATCTGGGAAAAGAGATAGGAGGAAACTGATACTGCACCAAAACCATGTGAGCTTCAAACAGAAAGGCTGATAGTAAGAAATACACGTTACAGGCTTTTACATCCTTATCATGCTGGACACCTCATGATATATTGACTGCCTTTAGTTCCCTAACCCCAATGGCAGTTTAAAGCATTTGGTATAGCAGAAGATAATAATAATCATTTTACAGGATGGAACTTACCAGTGTGGCAGTTTATGTGAAAAACTGTCATGTTAACCATGGCATCTTGGGTTTCACATTGAATCCTACTACATATTCATGTTACTTAAGTGTACCAATCCCCATCTATCAAGAGGTGGATCAAGGTGTTTGGAAGTGGCTATTTAATTTCTCAGATTTACATTTGGCACTTAAGTATGCAATCTGAGTCCTGATTTTGTATTTACTAGGGCTGGATATACAGCTATCTTCTGTAAAATTATTGCTCCCTTTTTTATGAAACCTCTGAAAAATGAAAATTATTTAGTGAAATTTTTTTCCACTCCTGCGATGCTTGAAAACTTTTCCATTCTTTTCTGTATGTATTTTAATTTGGAGCTTTGTTAATTATAAATAACCACAAGTTATAAGATGTTTTCGAATTAACCAACCTAGCAAAATATGTTCAGGAAGTTTAGCAGAAATTATTTTGGTTTATACTACTTTGGGATTATGCCAGCGCACTGTGACCGCCTCTGAATTGATGCAGGTAATATACCTGCATCCCTGTGGACTATAACAAAACTAGCGAGAGCAGCTTGTCATCTTCTATCTACTAGCTGTCCTAATATATTCCTGATCCATTCTTGTGACAATTACCACCCTATACTCTAGTTCTATACCTCTCTTCCTGTATAGGAAAAATGGCATGGTGTCCAAATAATGATATAGTCTAGACAGATTTACTGCATGACTTATTTTGAACAGTTGAGTTGTCTATAATTTTTGCTAATATTAAGCAATTTTGATAGTTGGTTGGCTGGTTTCAGTACTTGTTTTTTTCCTGTGTCTGCCTGTGAGGAATCTGGTTTGCAATACGCTCTCACTTCTCTTTTGTCTATGACAGTGTTAAGATTGACATAGCCCTTTCTTTTATGCTTCTAGGTTTTTTACTGCCTTATACTAGTGCCATGTCAGTAAAGACTCCTCTGTCCTCATATCAACATAATGTTGGCCCAGTACAGTGGAAAGTCTGACCCAAAGCACACAGATTCTAAGAATCAGTCATTTTTCAGTATCTGAGTCATTCTTGAATCAGGATCATGGCACCTTCATCTTAAGTGAGGTGCCTTGACTCTACAGAGATGACTCTGAGAACAATAACTCATGTAACAGCAGTCCTCATCCCCTTTAGTAGGGTTTAACAAAGACTGCATGCACCAAGATCACAGAACCATGTGTATGTATGATAAGCTTGTTGTATTTTATTGTAAAGTAGATACTCAATTCTTACTTGATCTCAAGTCAAGGAGAACCTTTACTTTCAAGGAGAGCTTGAAACTTGAAGTGACAAGATTCAATACTGTAGCAGCTCAGAAGTGGTTAAAAAAAGCCCAGCTACCCTAGAAGATGTAATTAAGGAGTCAGTCACCAAACAGCAGTGTAAGACTGAAGCCAAGACAGACCACTTCTGGAAAAGCAGACTTAGCAGTAGAGTGGGAAAAACTTCATAGCGAGATGAAAACTTTATAGCTAAAAAAGGTATTCTAAGTAGAGAGCAGCCCAAAGATGCAGGTAGGATTTCTGCAGCTGCTTAATTCAGGGTCTCTGGGGTAGGAGCAGAAATAATTTGGGGCCTGAATAGTTTTCATTTTGTTTGAAATCTTTGTGAAACAGCCAAATGGACCATAAAGTATGAACATGAGGGGACACAGACAATTTCTAAACTGCCTTGATAGCTGAACTTGAGTTTGACTAATTTTCTGAGCTGTGATGCTTGATTGCCTGTTCATAAGACATTTTAGCACCAAAGCTTCCCTGCTTGGAGATTTAATGGCTAGTACCTGTCAGCAGAGGAAGCCTCCTTTCTTTTTTTCACCTAAAAGTCTACTGTGAATGTGGTGACTTCAAATTGTGAAGGAACCAGCATTTCTTTGGGAGAATAGTATGGGTAAGATCTTTTCCATGGGAGGATCTAGTAATTTTTCAGACTTTTACAAACATAGCAATTCATGTGTACCTTTTTTTCACAGAATGTTGAAAGCCAATCACAGAATGGTTGGGGTTGGAAGGGACCTCTGAAAGGTCATCTAGTCCAATCAACCTGCTAAAGCAAATTCACCTACAGCAGGTTGCACAGAGACATGTCCATATGGGTTTTGGGTCCCCAGAGAAGGACACTCCACAGCCTCTCTGGGCAGCCTGTCCCAGTGCTCTGTCACCCTCAAAGTGAAGACGTTCTTCCTCATATTCAGATGGACCTTCCTGTGTTGCAGTTTGTGCCCATTGCCACTTGTGCTGTCACTGGGCACCACTGAGAAGGACCTGGCCCCATTTTCTTGCCACTCACTCTTAGGATATTTGTATGCACTGATAAGATCCCCTCTTAGTCATCTTCCAGGCCCAGCTCTCTCAGCCTTCCCTCAGAAGGTAGATGCTCCAGTCCCCTCATCATCCCTGTAGCCCTCCGCTGGGCCCTCTCCAGTAGTTCCCTGTCTCCCTTGAACTGGGGAGCCCAGCACTGGACACAGCGCTCCAGATGTGGCCTCACCAGGGCAGGGCAGAGGGGCAGGATCACCTCCCTCGACCTGCTGGCCACGATCCTCCTAATGCCCCCGGAATCCCACTGGCCTTCCTGGCCACCAGGGCACACCGCTGGCCCATGGGCAACTGGCCGCCCACCAGCACTCCCAGTCCCTTCCCCGCAGAGCTGCCCCCCAGCAGGTCACCCCTGGCCTGTGCTGGTGCTGGGGTTACAGGTGCAGGACCCCACACGGGCCTTTGTTGATCTTCATTAGGTTTTCATATACCTCATATACACAGACTATGAAATGAGAGTTGAATTCTGCTGTGGTATGAAAGGCACATGTACAGCAAAACACCCTAAATGATCACAGGCCTTAGTTCTTGATGTTTTGTCTATACAGGCCCTGACAGGCCCCTTTGGAGAGGAAAACTGCTGCTGGTGAGAAACTTTTATCTGGAGAATGTGGTGCCATTTCTTAGAGATGTAGACACCTAGTCATGGTTAAGAATTCATTTGAATTCAGTGGGAAATATTTATTCATTTATTTATTAAGAGTAAGATTAACTACATCTGGCATAACAGCTCATTATCCTGTGAGGCTTTTCCAGTGACTGACATTCAGTACAAACATTTCAGAGTGTAAAACCAAAAAGGTACTCTGACTCTGCAGGAAATTCTTGGGGGAAATACGTTCAGAAGGAGAACTTTGTGCTGTGCTGGGGAAGGCCCCACAGTAACACAGGAGTGGGAAGCCCTGAGGTGCCAGATGAACAGTAGCTGTTTGATACAGGACTTGCCAACACAGGGGACAGGAATCCAAGTATCTCCCCCTGTAACACTTCAACAACCCAAGTATGTAAATGTAAGAAAATTACATTAAATTATTCTAACTGAAAGGTAAAGAGTAGAAAGGAGAACTCCATGTAATTAGCATATGAAGGTGTCCCATTAAGTACCGTACTAGACTTAGACCACAATAATCTCTGAGTGAAAAACCAATGGGGACACAAACATACCAGGTACGCTCATAAATGGATTAACCACTAACATTGTGTCAGATTTCCCAGTTACAGTGGGTTGCATGCTAATTTATTCTAATTTTGCAAAACCAGTGCCTTAAAGAATGGACTTTACATTTCTTTGAGGAGGTACATAAAAATATTAGCAGGTAAAAGAACCATTGTACATGCTGCTAGAGTGTGGAAAAATGCTCCCTTAACCTTCTTTAAGCAAAGAAAGTGATAAACCAAATTAAATAGATTCATCAAAGAGCTTTCCTTTGGGCTTCTAGTAGAGCTAAAAAGGAAGGCTTTAAAGAGCTTACAAGAGGCTCCCTCACAATAATCACTTCTATATGAATAGCAGCTCTAAGTGAAATATGTTTAATTAGGTTAAAAAAAAAAAGAAATATAATCAATAGTGTGAACAAGGTTAGGTCAATGGTAGGAATTCCTAAGGAATGATCTTTTAAGCTTCCTAATCTCTTCTTCTTGAAAAGTTGTCAATATGAGCATCACAGTAAAGAAATTTTGGCAATATAATCTTCAGCTGACACTAAGAAAGATATCCTTACCAGGTTTAATGGCATCATCTCTTTAAAAGTTTAAGAAGTGACAAAAAGTTTGAGTTACTTGAACAGCATTTTTACAAAGTCTCAATTGTAGTAGAAAATATCTGAGAAAACAAGGTAAGGTTGGAGTTGTTTTGTATGTCTAGATGAGACAATTATTTCCTACTTATTTTAACACTGAAATCACGAACAACTATGCTAAGGTTGACATTTTTAAACTTTTTTTTTAGTTTTAGTTATTTTTTAATTCATCTTATATTTTTATACCTGTTAGCTTAGTCAACCTTTTAATACTTGTTTAATTAAACTTTCATGCCATTTAATTTTTCTGCTTTCCAGAAATCTCATGGTCTCTGTCTGGATGACATATTTAAATAAGAACATCAAAGAAAAAAATGAAAATGGTATATCCCTGTGACAGGAATAAACTTTGAGGTTTAGCATAGTACCCAATGTTTGAATAACAGAGAAGATGGGCAATTATTCAGCCCATAGTTCTAATGGACTTTAATTAGTTCATGTATAATTTCTGTGCTTACATAACTTCCTTGAAAGAGATACTTCCTGAATTGGCAACCAAGGGACAACTGAATGAAACAGGAAACAAATAAATAGATATTAAGGAATAAACTCTTATATGCCTGTGACAGAAATAAACTACCAAAATACTGTATTAGTCATGAAGAAGAATAGTAAGGTAAGATGGAAAATATATATTATCTTTTTTGTGGCAGTTTTTTTCTCCCACATATTCTGGTGACAATTCAAAGCCAGCAACAGATGCAATTCTGATTTGTCTCATGTTGTGGATGAAAAGACTCAAATATCTCACTTCTAAAACCTATAGTCTCAGTCTCTTGAGGGATTATGAACAAGAGGAATGAGGAAAGTTTTGGGAAGGATGCTTAAGGTTTAAGGGCTATGAGGATATTTCAAAGATGTTAATAGCTATCTTCTACATCATTGAGAGGATGCTAACTTATGGAGTTGCATTACAGAAGTTAAAATATTTTCTTCACATAAAAATGAAACTTAAAAGCATTGTGAAATACAGTAATTAAGTAAAAATATCTTTTCATATTTTACTTAGGTTTAGATCTGTTACAAGCTTGCATTTTTGAGGGGTTCTCTCATAAAAGGTCATATCCTGATTGAAATCCAAGAAGGAAAAGAAAAAGCCCAGTTAGACTGTGAGGAGGTCCAAATTATTCTCTAAAAAAGCAAGTGGTTCACCAAAGTCCAATCTGTTCATCGGTTCATTTTCAACTTAGAGTTCAAAAGAAATAGCAGCTCTGTGGTCAAGCAATGATTGGAGAATTTAGTAATAGGTCAAAGGATAAAGCAAAGGATAGGAAAGAGATGGGTGAGCATCTGCGGTGGGGGAAATGAATAACATTTTCCTTGATCTGGTCTGAGAAAAAACAAGAATGTGGGGGAGAGAAGGGGCAGGAACAATAAGATCATACTTCTCAGGAGAAATACGTTTCTGCTCAGAATGAACAGTGAAAATCTCCAGAGAAAAACTTGAAAGATGCTACCACTGTGCTTTAATCCTTCAAAATGCTTTCTGTAACTAATTCCTCATTTGAAATCTGTTACTTTCTTTCAAAAAACATTACACAATTAAAATACCCCAAAACTGCAAGCCAGATTTATTCTTTCTTCTTAGTGCTCTGCTGTGTTGCAGTATACTGAAAAGAGATATTTTTTTGTTCCTTTTTCCCCCCCCCCCTGAGATTTTTCCTCTGGGAATGAAAGCTTCTTCTGTATTAGCCTTATAACATCTATTTGCATAGCATTCCTATGACTTAGGGATATATATCTCCCTTTTTTGTTAACAGTTGAAAATATTTTTGCTCCCGTTTTTAACATTTTGAAGTCAGAAGGCAAAATATTCCTTGTAGTTTACCATATAAATGGATCCACAACCTTATAGCATTATTCATTATTAAACAACTTGTGCAAAGTAAATTTCTTAAAATAGTGAAGTTTAATTTCAACAAGCAACAAACTACTGTATGTATCCCAAGTCTTTGTAAAACATCTTTGGTTTTGGAATTAGGGAATATATGTATTTTCTGTACTACATTAAACATCTCTGAAATACTAATCTCAGCCTAATTCAATCCTTCTGGGTTTTGTAGTGGACTTTTATTTACATCCCTAGCTCCTTCTGTTGATGGTGCTTCTGACCTGCACATGGTAATCATGCAACTTTGGAAGAAATTTGTCACATCTGTTGTGTCTGTCGGTGTGACTGTGATTTCACAGGTGGAAAATATTAAGTGTCTCAAACTATTTAGCTATATAGTATAGATAAGAATCAGACTTAAAGGCAATATTACATGTATTCCCAAAACATGAAGTATTGTATGTATAGCAGGATACAGGCTTTTTATAAAGGCAGATTCTGTGGGTGGAAGAGGGAATATTCTATAGATACAAAATTAATGAGAAGTAAGCATGTTCTTCCATATGGTCCAGAGGAATTTCTCAGGCCATTTGACAGGGGTGATGGACAAGATGTCCACCAATTTTGCAGCAATGTTGTACTTTAGCATTTTTAGGGAATTAGGTATTTTTTTTATAGGATGAGAGCTCTAATCACTGAGCCACTAAATAAACTAAAGCTTCTTCTTTGTATCAGTTTAAAAAAAAACAAACCCAAATGTCTTCTATTGCATTTTGTACAGAGGCCAGTTCCATGGTTATGACTTAGGTTTTGGGAGATAATTGCTCCGTCTGAGCATATGCCCCCAAGGTTGGCAGCAGTTGAGCAGTGGGTTTTGAAGGTCACAATTTTGGACTTAAGCAGATTTTAAGTACTAATTTGTGGGATTTGGAAGCATTCCCAAGATCAGAAGCTGTGGTGTAGCAGAGAATGGAATCCAGTTGTCTTGTGTTGCAACCCATAAACACCGGGGTCTAGAAAAGTCTATGAAATAATTTTGATGTTAAATCACTGCCATAATGGAAAAAAAAAAAAAAAAAGAAAGAAAAAAAAAAGAGTTTAAGGGGTGGAGTTTTGAGGTATTTAAGAATATACTGCTTTTAGGTATTTAAGGATCTACTCACCAAGCTTTTCCTTTTATGTACTGATAAGATAGATAATACTCTGGCTGTAAATATTTTAAGCTATTGGGGAAACTACCGTGAGGGGGAAGGTTACTGCAGTCCCTGTGACAGGCCTATCAATGGTCTTTCATGGTTACAATTTAAAATTACATTTCAGGACTAAACAGATGAGGGAAAGGAATTCAGAAGAACAATTTCTTAAAGCCAGCTTTGTAGTAAGAAGTGACGAGAGTAATTATGTTTTTAGAATTCTACTCTCTGCCACTTTGCTCAGATGACAAAGTGCAGGTATTTATTAGGTTTGGGAAGGTGGAAAAAATTATCCTAGATGGATATTTGCAAAAAATTCTGCTCAGCGAAAAGAAAGAGCTAGAGCAGGAGGTCTCTCTGACTTATATACCCTAAGTCCTCATTCAAGTGCATTGTTATTGCAGAACAAACACAAATCCTGCTGTGCCTTGCTATTTAGCCGTGACATTCATAATGGCTAAAAATGTGTATATTGGACATTACCTAAAAAATATTTGTTGGGAAGAAAACCATAGCTTAAAAATATATGTAAATATAAATGGACATCTGGAGGGCTACAGTGACTGCCTTTCTTTTAATTTCAGGCTCAGATTCACTTTTCTTGGTAAATCAGCCTACATGTAATTTAAGTAAGAGAAAAGACCTTTACATTGACTTCAGTAAGGGGAAAGATAGATTTTTAATAACAGGCAGTTATACATGTGTGGATTGGAGCCATACTACTGTAAACTCTTTCCTAGAACACCTTTTATTATCTGTAAGGCTGTATAATCAGGCAGCTTGTCAGTCTTTCTAAAGGAGAGAATAATTACATCTTCAGAAGTCACATAGTGGAAACATTACAGTTTGATTAAGAACAAACCCTTGCTTTTCCCCCGGAGAAGAATCTTCTCATGTGAAAATGCCTAACTAATCAAAAAACATATTCCACAATTAAAACAGATTTGAAGATCCTAAATAATCAAGCAATGACAAATTTAAAGTGTGCCTGACACTGAATGAGGGAGCAAGACTACAGGTGTATTTCACAAAGTCTAGTTAAATGAAACCTAGGGGAAGAACAGGTTATTATACCTCCTCTTTCCTGTTGCTTCTGTGTAACAATTGGCCCTGAGGTGATTTGGTATTTCTAAAACAAATTCCTTGTTCTGATAAGCACTGGAAAAGATATTTCTGATGCTAACTGTCAGGAGTTTCAGCTTCTCTAGAAGAACAAAGGGTTAACAAAATCTTCTCTTCTTTTCAAGTGCTAAAAGCCAAGAGTTGTCCCTGCTTTCATTTGTAAGAAGAGCCTGATTGAATTTACTTCTGTTTCACTTTTAAAACTTCCTGGCTTTTCATTCACAAATCACACGTTTGTCTTCTCCCGGAAAAGCTTTGCCTTTGTTTTTGTGACCTACATTTGTAGGGCCCCTAATTAGCAGGCAGCACTAGGATCTGCTGTCCTTCAGTAGCTCTGCTGCTTTGGGGTCCTAAGCTAAACAGAAAACATGCTGCCGAAATCTCAGTGAAAGTAACTACCTACTACTGGCTGGCACCTTTACGTGAACAGTGTAAAACAAAAATCCAGCATAACTGCAGATGTTCCCATGTATTGCATTCGTGTCCTAGTCTAGCAGCTATTGAAGTTAACATGAGAAGGAAGAAGGTGAGGTGAGGTAAGTTTTCATTGTCCTTAAAACAAAAATGTGCCAGCATTACATGTGTCAAAACATTCTTCCCTGCATTAGTGTTTGCAATAACTTCCTCAATTTTCTCTCTCTTTTTTTTTTTTTTTTTCTCTCAAATCTTTCTTTAGCCTCTGTAGATAAGCTGCTCATTATTTTTACCTTTGTGTTCAAATGATCATTCTGGCTTATGAGAAAGTGGCACAACATCCTACTTAAATAGCATTAGACCACACAAGGACTAAGTCTTCTCTGTTCCAGTTGTCAAAGTAAATAGGAGTTTGGCTGGAGCTGGAATGCAGCATTTGACTCTGCTTTTTGTATTAAAAAACACGTTACGTACTGTGGTGAATTGATACGAACTGCTGCATTCAAGCACATTAACCAACCAACTCCTCCCACCACAGGATCTTGTTACTTTCTTAATGACATTTTTAGACTCCTGCTATGCCTATCCTCAGCAGTGCCATGTTAGTAGCTGGTCAGTCCAGTGCTTTGTCCCACAGAATAGGTTAGATAATGTCATTACCATTAGAACAAACGAAGTTTCATTTTCTTGGGATTTGCCTTCTGCTTGGTTGCATACCTTGGGCGTGCTGTGCTTAAAGGCATACTTTCTTAGAAATTTGTTTGTGATGAAGCCTTTTCCTAAACCTCACCACTTGCAGCACTTCTCAAAATTTATGGGAACTTCAGCTCTGTAGCCATTGTTCCTCACAATCAAGCTGAGCTGATATGCTCGAAAGTTCTTGGAGGACACAGATGGTGACTGACTGCTTTTGCCCTAGAAATTTAGGCTAGAAAGACTTGTATCTGGAAATATATACAATATATACAGTAATGTCTGTCAATATAAACCAGATACCTCAGGTTAGAACCCCAAAGGCAGGAAACAGGTATGAACACACCTAACTTCTAATTAACATCCCACCTAGAATATAAGATGTTCAGTCTTTCCCTGTTCCAAGATCTAGCTAATAGTACAGCAGAAAATTCCTAGTCCTAGTGGCAAGACTAGCTTGTTTCCAGAAACTTTTTTCCTTGGTGTTTTTCTACTCTGCCAGTACTCCATTGTCTGGCACAAGAGTGGAAGGAATGTGCTGTATGTCAGGTTGCCACTCTGCAGATATGCTGCTATACTTGCATTTTCTGGAAAGCTATAGGTTTCATTGCATGCATGCTTTAAATACATAACTATTTCCAACTACCAGATCCACTGTATGTATACAAAACTTATCTTCTGTATCTATCTGGTAACTCCTGATTCTCTTGCAACAGAAATAATTCTGTATCTGAACAGTAAATCTGGCATACCTACAGGCTGTGTGACATTGCACGGGGTCAGAAACAGAAAGGCTGCTGCATACAGCCCTCTCCCAAGACTGTGCGAAGAGGGCTGTTTGTAGCCTGGATCCATGTACGTAGGCAGTGACTCATCCAGTCAAAAAGGTTGAACAGTGGAGACTGAGGGGAATTGATGCTCGTGCTGAGGAGCTTCTACAGTGCCAAGAGAGACTTGGCCTAGATATCACTCCCAGGGGCAAGAGGAGGAAATGTTCCGTTTATTCAGTAGTCAGATGGTTTCAAGAAAGGGAGATGAAGTTCCATCTTTATTTAAATAGGTATTTAAATGTCTTCGACAACACAGTATAACTTCACTAGCAGAAAACTGTTCTTTTAAGAAGCAGTTTTCTTATTCAGATAGACAGATTAGTATGTGAATACAAGACTCCCATTCTGTCCTGATTTCTAATGCTGGGGCTGTTGGCTATAATAGGATGATTAGACAAATATTGGCTTCTCCTGCCTTGCATTCTTCAGCACATTGGATGTGTTCCTCCTCACATAGGAAAAGCATCTCCTAGCTTGGCTGAGGTTGAATTGGCTGCTCACACCTTTCAGACTTCAGACTTTTTGGTGTCCACTTTCTGGCAGAAACACAGGGCATGCTTATAAATCACAGTGGAGTTAAAGGTCTCCAAACTGATGTGTCTGTATAGTGCAGTGCAGTGCCAGGCAGAAACATGAAACTGAAGTTGAGAGCAACAGCACAGTGTTAGGGTGGCACTGCCATCATACTAGTACAGCCTTCTAGAAGGAAAGGCTGACTGGCTCAGACCCAGCGATGCTAAAGCCAGTAACTCCTTTGGTTTCTTTAAGAGACTCAGTCACCACCAGCTTGGGGCTTTTGTGCCGTATTTCATTTACGTAGCGTGTACTTGCAGTTTTACAGTCGCCTAGGGCCCTTGGACTTTACTGATATTCATCACAAGGCACTTCGCCAGTGCCAGTGCCAGAAAGATTTTTAGCAAATGCTGGTTGCTGAGAGCTCTACCTCTCAAACCTTGCTTGTTCTGTCAGCTCCTGCGGAGCATCTGTACAATGCACATCTTGGGTGCAATTTTGTCTCTGTGTCTGCAAAGCATCTAAGCTCTCACTGTAGGCAATGGAGATCTAGTCAGTGGAGTATGGGGGGATATTCAGTTGACGAGCTATAGGTTTTTGGGTTAGGTGAACTGATTTTGCTCTCCTCTTAGGATTTTTAATATGCCAACCTGCCAGTTGTCTCCTCGTGCCAATCTGTTCTCTCAGAGGTGAAGTGACAAGTGTCACAGGAGTAATCCAGATCTGTGGTTACAAGAATTTCCACTGCGCTGGAATGATACCTTGATGTTAGCCATTTACCCTGAAACTGTCCTTTACCCTGAAATGACTTTTCATTCAACCTGCATTACAGCAACAACAAGCAATACTTATATGTGAAATCTGAAATAGTACTTGCAAAGGTTTAGAAAACCTGATGTGTGACAGAAATAAAATAACCCTCATTGAACTCCTTCCTTCCATGTATCCAGCAGATGGATTATGGATGCTCTGATTACTAGACACCACTTTAGGGTTTTTTGCACATGAATGTTAGTTTGTATTTTCACCTATAGATTTAACTCAAATCCCCTTTTTTCCTTTCCTGGGAAATGTTATTTCTCCTTTCTTGTAGGAGAAAAATATAAGCTTTTTTCTTGTCTTCTGTTTATCGACAGTTACCACCTCTTTAGAAATCATAATGTCTCAGTGGAAAACCTAAAATCCCAGTACACCCTCCCATATAAGCCAGTGGTGTTGAAGCTCTTGACTTCCTTCTTCACTTCCCTCCTCCAAGAACATCAAGCAATTCTCATGTGGCTTTTACAAACCCTAAATGTTTTTTTGACAACCACACAAAATCTAATGCATAAATGGAGCTCTTGGCATGAAGTCTGTTAGTGATTCTTGAGAGTGATTCTGAGATTAGAGAGAACAGGAAACAGGCACTCTGGAGCAATAACAGAGTTGGCATGGCTCAGCCCCCCACCTTATGCTCCTGCTCTGTAGATGCCATGGCAGCTTCTTAGATGCTCACTGCAGACTTTAAGCCCTGGAGGCCTCTAAGTGCCTCCCTCCCGGAGGAGGGAGGAGGCAGCTGTGCAGCTGTACTTGCTGCCTGCCATGTCAGCACTGGGACTGGGTGCCCAGGCACATTCAACGTGTTCAGCTCTTTTGCGTTAGAGTGAATCATGGTGGGTGAGAGCAACTGTGGATGCTGCTGAAGTGAATGTATCACCTGCTTTAATTCATAGGAAAGCTAATGTTTCTTTCCTCCCACCTTTTTTATGCCATAGTGGACACAAATGATTACCATGCAGTAAAAGAATGCACCCTTTTAAAGTCTGAAAATAAAGTTAATCTCTTCCTGTCTTCAAGATACTAGTAGACACATATATTTGCATGCTTGAACGCAATGTTAACTGCAATAACAAGTGGGAAAATGAAGCCAAATTATTTAAAAGACACCCAAACTCAGCAATTTTCAGCCGAGTTGGAAGTTGAAGCTTGATTTCTCCTGTTCCACATAAGCTCCTGAGTTAGGAGCTCATCTTTGTATGCAATTGGACTCAGACAGTCCCTTTCCTAAATCACCTTCTGGGAACAATCAAATTCAATAAATGTTCCTGTTCCCTTCTGTCCCCTGGTTCAGCTCACAGCATCTCCTTGGCATTAAATGGCAACTCTCCTACAGCACTGACTGAAAAATCAGAGAAAAACATTTCTATTTTCTTCATTCTTGTTTAAATAAAAAACACTTTTCATGCATTTGGAGGCAATTCTATCTCTCGCTTGCTAACAGAAAACTCGTTGATAGCCTTTACTCAAGAGGTTTTCCATAAACCTAGCTAAACATGGAGAGCTTAACTACAGGATGAGAGGCAACTTATGTAAAACTGATATCAGTACTGAGAAACCTAAAATAGTCACTGATATATATCCAGGGTTTTCTCTTGGTTTTGTTTGGGTTTTTTTGAAGCAAAAGAATTCTGAGTTGTTCAGAAAACCTAGAATTAAAACCTGCAATTCCTTCATAAATATAGCAGTGATAAAGTGCACAGTAAAACTATTCTGACAGCAGTAGCAGGTATATTGTTTTTCAAATAGGTACCTAGTAAAGAACCTGAGTACAGCTTGGGTTAGCAAAAGAACTCTTTAAGTGCTCTACTTAAGAGTTTCATTTTACTGTTATTGACTCAAAATACACAGAAATGTATCTCTGACTTGAATGCTCTAATTTGGTTTTATATTTATTATATCTATGTTTATTGATAATTTTATCATCAAGATTCTTCATCAGCCTTTAAAACATAAAGCGCATACAGATTTCTTATGCTGAAATTTCAAGTTGAAAGAATACTAATTTCTTCTTGCACCATGATGAATTAAGGTTGGTTTTTGTAAGAGGGGTATATCTGCACTGTTGCTAAGTCTCTAATTTTCATCATGGATCTCACATTTGATTAGCTAAAAATATAATTTTGGGACCCATTTTACTGCACAAAGAGCCCTGCTTTCTTTGTAGTTTTAGATTTATTTTCTAGCCCTCCCAGTTTTGGCAAAGAATTTCTCTAAATATTTTTAATGAGAAGTTCTAAGTTGAGTGAACTGTCTGGGAGACAGAAGGATTAGGGAGTTATGGGTTGTGTATGAAAAACAAGGCAGTGATTAGTGACAGCCAGTATGACTTCACCAAGGACAAATCATGCCTGACAAATTTGGTGGCCTTCTATGACAGGGATACAGCATTGGTGGATAGTGGAAGAACAACTGATGTAATCTACCTGGATTTGTGCAAAGCTTTTGACACTGTCCCACACAGCATCCTTGCCTCTAAACTGGAGACACATGGATCTGATGGATGGAGCACTCAGCAGATAAGGAATTAGCTGTATGGTCACACTCAAAGAGTTGTGGTCAATGGCTCAATGTTCAAGTGGAGACCTGTGGAGAGTGGCGCTCCTTGGGAGTTCAGTATTGAGACCAGCACTGTTTAACATCTTTGTTGGTGACATGGACAGTGGGATTGAGTGCACCTTCAGCAACTTTGCCAATGACACTAGCTCTGTGGTACAGTCAACACGCTGGAGCAAAAGGATGCCACCCAGAGGGACCTTGCCAGGCTTGAAAGGTGGGCCTGTGTGAACCTCATGAAATTCAACAATGCCAAGCGCAAGGTCCTGCTCCTGGGTCAGGGCAATCCCAAGCACAAATACAGGCTGGGCAGAGAATGGATTGAGAAAAGCCCTGAGGAGAAAGACTTGGGGGTGTTGGTGGATGAGAAGCTCAACAGGGTTTGGCAATGTGTGCTTGCAGGCCAGAAAGCCAACCATATCCTGGGCTGCATCAAAATAAGTGTGGCCAGAAGGTTGAGGGAGATTCTCTACCTCT
Organism: Falco naumanni; assembly: GCF_017639655.2. NCBI lineage: Eukaryota > Metazoa > Chordata > Aves > Falconiformes > Falconidae > Falco > Falco naumanni. The sequence goes on along the minus strand of NC_054058.1, from coordinate 87,302,570 downwards.
GGTCTGCTCTCATGAGACCCCACGTGGAGTACTGTGTTCATCTCTTGAGCCCCCAGCATAAGAAGGACAGGGACCTGCTGGAGCAAGTCCAGAGGAGGTCCATGAAGATGATCAGAGGGCTGGAGCACCTCTCCTATGAAGACAGGTTGAGAGAGTTGAGGTTGTTCAGCCAGAAGAAGAGAAGGCTCCAGGGAGACCTTATAGCAGCCTTCCAGTACCTAAAGGTGGCCTACAGGAAAGCTAGAGAGAGACTTTTTACAAGGGCTTGTAAGCAATAGGATGAGAGGTAATGGCTTTAAAGTGCAAGAGGGCAGATTTAAATTAGATATTAGGAAGAAATTCTTTACTGTGAGGGTAGTGAGACACTGGAACTGTTGCTTAGAAAAGCGGTGGATGCCCCCTTCCTAGAAGTGTTCCAGGCCAGGCTAGATGAATCTTTGAGCAGCCTGGTCTAGTGGAAGGTGTCCCTATCCATGGCAGGAGAGTTGGAACTAAATGATTTTTAAGGTTCATTTCAACCCAAACCATTCTATATGACATGATCCTATGGCAAAAGGAGTGGGAAAGAAGAAACAAACAGCGAGTTGTAAGGTTTGCTGACTTAAGTTTTTAGGTCCGGCTGGTATGGTCTCCATGCCTGTAAGCTCCATTCTTGACAGCTAATGGAGATGTGTATGTTTGTGTTCTGCTTTGCTTAATGTGGAGGACTGAAGGCGGTGGGTTGATCAGCATTGATAACATGCAGCTGTGGCCTTGCCTCAGAGGCAGTGGGTTGGTTGACATGGATGATGTGCAGCTGTAGCTCGTTCCAGCTAAGTGGTTAAATAGCCCTGAGGATGGTGGGGGGGGGGGGGGTGTGTGTCAGGTGGAGCAGGAGCAGTGTGGGTGTTTTTTTGGGGGGAGGCAGGGGAAGCAGCATGGATAGTAGAACCTGACTAATGGTAAAAGTCTTGTTGCAGTCTACTAGTTTGTGTTCTGCTCTGCTTAATTCACATTAAATTATAAAAACTTCTGTGCATTTAATAGTGTACTTTTATAAGCCTGGGTGGTTTACATTAAAGTCAGTTTGTCTTTTATCCAAAATGGGTATTTTTACACAATTAGATTTTCACGATTGAATTAAAGAAAAACATTTAAGTGGTTCTGGTTTATTCAGCCTCTTATAATACTTTGTGGTATTTATTTTTGAAATGTAAGTGGAATTGTCCTGTGTGGCTTATCTTATCATGTAAGGAGGCTTGCCTATGGGTTTTTTTTAATAGTTTGGTAGTGTTAATAATATAAATGTGCTGTTTAGACTGTGTAAGTAGTCTGGCTGGAAAGAAAACAAACAAACAAAAAAAACCACCAAACAAAAACCCCACCAGATTTGACCTCTGCCTCCTCTAGAATACTTGTTTTCTTACCAGAAGCCTGACACTGATAGTAATGCTCTTCTGTGTATGAAGCTGAGGGGGCTAACACCCTGCCGCTCAGCAGACCTGAGCTGCCAATGCAATGAAATGCATCTATAAGCTACAGTCAAACCACTGGAGGGTATCTGTTGTGTGACCTGGAGTGCCTGCATCCTGCTAGCGGGGTGTGTGTCGCACCAATCTCTCAACACATCTCTGCTGTGTGACTGGAATACCTCATGTGGTCTCTGCTGCAGAAGCCAGACTGAAACAGATTTATGGTGACACCAATTTTGATAATGTGTAATGTCTTCTAAGCATGGCGAGGCAGCGGCTCAGGTGTCAAGCCCTGGAATACCTATATGAAAGGGTTATGTAACCTACCATGGCCAAAAGACTAGGGTCTAATGTATAAGGCCTTCCAGGGTTAAGGTTATGATGAAATGTATACCCTATAAAGAACTTTTGCCAAAATGTGTGAAGCTCTGTGTTTTCAAGCTGTCATATTCTTCTTCTATAAACAGGTTTTATTGTTTAAATTTGTGTATGGAACCAGATGCTCATCTGATGGTTACATGATCTGGTCTGATTGACACCATCTGTGAATCTGATCTGTAGTTTGTTCTGGAGCTGCACTGAGAAAGTCAGGTGGATTTTGGTCTCCTTATCCCCTTATGTGCAGTCTTTGTTTCTACAGTGTTTTGGTTTTGTAAGAGAATGAGAAGGTTTCACTACCTAACAAAGAAGTCTTTGATTTGGGCCTGGCTAACAGAATCCAAAATTAATGTTCTCAACAATTATGCTTTGTTCCCTGAATCTTTTCCAGATAGAAGAAAGTTTAATATAACCAGGATGGGGTTATTCTAAATAATTGCATGCCAACAGTTGATTAACTTATTTAAGTTTTTGCTTGGTTCTCTGTGGAACATGATTTATGCAATCACTCTCTGAAAGTCTGCCCTCGGCCTCTTGGCTCATTTTAACCCATTTTGATAAGGGAAAACCCATGTAGAGATAACTACCTTGTTGTAAGTTTTGTTAAAATAGCAACTTGCATAAAGGAAATGGGTCCTAAAGGTGTTTGGAGTGAACATAAGGTCACAGAATAGTTTAGGCTGGACCAGAGCTTATGAAGCCAACTGTTATAATACCCTGCTCAGAGCAAGTCTAACAAAGTCTTGAGTCTTGAACACAGCCAAATATGGAGATGCCATAATGTCTCTGTATGTTCTGTTCCTGTGTTTAACTGTCCCAATGGTTAAAAAAAAATCTTAATATGCAATTGAAATTTCCAGTGCTCCAGCCTGTGCCCTTTTCTTCTTATGCTATTGCTGTGCATCTCCAAGAAGAGTCTGGTTCTGTCTTCTCTGTATCATCTGACCAGATAGTTATAGACTCATAGAATCATTTAGGTGGGAAAAAAACTGAAGGTCATCAGCTTTAACCATAACATAAACCTAACACTGCCAAGCCTGCCACTAAACAGTGTCCTTAAGTGCCACGACTACTGTCTTTTAAATACCTCCAGGGATGGTGACCAAACCACTTTCCTGGGCAGCCTGTTCCAATGCTTGACAACCCCTTTAGTGAAGACATTTTTCTCAATATGCAATCTAAACCTCCCCTGGTGCAACCTGAGGCCATTGCCTCTTGTCCTGTCACTTCTTACTCAGGAGAAGAGACCAACACCCACCTTGCTACAATCTCCTTTCAGATAGCTTTAGAGAGCATGAAGGTCCCCCCTGAGCTTCCTCTTCTCCAGACTAAACAACCCCAGTTCCCTCAGCTGCTTCTTGTAAGACTTGTGCTCTAGACCCTTCACTAACTTCGTTGCTCTTCTTTGGACACTGCAGTGTAAATTCACTCTTTCTCATATACAATTCGGTGTTCATATGTACTGAGTAGAATTGGTTGAGGAATATAGTAATTTACAAATACCATCTTTGATATAAATATGTTTGGTTATCAGCCAGTGTTAAAAGTTTTAAATAGTAGGAAAGCTAATAGATTCATATTTGTGTTCATGCATCCAGAAATTTTAATGAATTTTAACATAAATGCAAAAACATATATCTGTAGAATACTTGCTACTTGGGTTTTTTTCCAAGAGGTTCATGATCTGTAAATATTTGAAGACTATCAACCAACAGGTACTAATCATGTACCACAAATGAGAGATGATCAAAATAAACAGTTCACTAGTAATCAAACGTGTGACAACTAAGTTGCATCTGTTAATCATTGACAATTTAGAAGGGGTTCAGAACTGATTTTTGTAACATAAATATTAAAAAAAGCCAAAAAAAAAAAAAAAACCGAAACAAACAAAAAAAACAGATTAAATGCTTATCACTGCAAATCCTCCTCCTGTTCTTTCTGGTGCAACTCATAATGGCTTTCTAAAAGTGTGGCAGGCATTATCTGATTACCAAACCTTCCAGACTAGCATTTACCCTGGTCCTGGCATGTTTTCCGAACTGAGTGAAAAACTCCAAATGGTGTGGTCACTACACGTCAATGGACAAAACGCTTGGGACATGAGGTGGTTGGTAGACTTGGCTGCTGTGGCAAGTTGTCTGGGAAAACCTGAGGCAATTATTTTTAGTAGGATAAATTCCAAGATTCTTCAGGGATCTCAGTTGAGTTCTCTTTGATCTCTGCTAGTGCAATACATAATCTGAAGCATGTTTTAAACTCACACTTCAGAGAATGTTTAAAAATGGGATAAATAAACGATTTCTCCTACTAAATAGAATTTATTTTCTTGTAGAAGCAATCCTATCAATAATACAATACATTTTACAAGAGATAAGAAAGGTGGAACAGGAAAAGGAAACAGGTCATTACTCACAATGAAAACATCATTAGCATAAACAGCTTAGCAGTCTTTAATCTTCTTGTATTATTATTATATTGTAATATAATACTGTTATTGCTGGAATACAGCTGAACAGGTACAATGCAAGTAAGCTCTCAGATATGTGTGTGTCTTCAGGTAAGGAAATGGGAGAGGCAAAGGCATCTTGCCAGTAGTTCAAGAGAAAATTTGTTGTTTAGTTTTGTGTTTCTGTTTCAGTGATGTTTACAATAGAAACCAACAAATGTCTGCACTGGATACTTTCCATACTGTGCTTGAAGGCTGGAAACCTATTCTCATTCATATGATATGTGATATAGAGATACTTTAATAATTGCCTTTACAAAATATCAGTTGTCACTTTTACTGCAGGTGATATTTCAGTTTCACTGTTAATTCTTTGTTTTATTTATTATTGGTATTCTAGTTATTCGGCTGTGAATTTTCTTGAAATTGTGCATGAAGTTGAATTTAGACTCTCACAGTGGAATCTGATGTAGTAAGAGTTCAGAGGTATATGTGATTTTTGCTTTGTTCCTAACTCAATATAATAGTTAATATAGTCAATAGTACAAGTATGCTCAATTCCATAAACACAGTAGAAGGAGCTCTGGTATTTACAAGTTGGTGCATAATTTAGCCAATTATTGCTACATGCTGTCATGTTTAGATATTCTCCCCTATGGCTCACAAAATAAGGCTTCACAAGAGAGTTATATTTCTCTGCCTTTGATTAGCCAAACAAAAGGCAATGAATGAACAGCTAGAGTTTTACTTCAGACCTTACCAAGATTCAGCTTGCCAAACCTGATTCTGCATCGATTTGACTCCCAGTCAGCAGCCCTACTGAACATAATGCAAATCGATATTCTCTGAGCTCTCTTTATCATGTTGCTATGATTGTTTGCGAGATTGAAAAGCTCATAAAACATGTCATAATGAAAGACCTGGAACCTGAAGTCTTCCCACCCTCAGTTTTCATTTTGCCTTTTCTGTGCCTTGCAAAGGGCATAATCACCAAGAGCTCTGCAGGACCCTTTTCAGTAGCTATAATGTCTTTTAACATGGGAATTGGAAACAAATTTTAGAGACAAACGTAACAATAACCCAAACATTTTTCTCTAAATTGTTGATGCTATTTTTGTGTAGAAAGTGGAGTTTAATTTATATGTCATAGAGATAAAGGATGTTAACTAATGCTTGGACAAATCCCACTCCTGTCCACATAAAGGGCAATTTATTGAAGTCATGACATACGCTACCCAAAGACCAGTCAAGCAATAAGCTGGAGACCTTTGACACTGCACAGAGGAGAAACAAATAAGGAACCTGGTTAATATTTTACATTCTGTATAAGGACTGGTTTGAATTATAGTTTCTTTGTGTAAGTCAGTTCAAAATAAAGACCTGGGCACTGAGGGGAGAAAGCAGCAAGCTCAAGGTGAAGACCTCCCTACTCCTGAAGCTTAGTGGCTTTGGGAAATTCTAGATGAGTTTCCTTCCATGGAAAACTTGTCCTACTGATGATTTTGGAGATGGTATGGAATTTCACTGCTTCAAATCACACTGCAAGGTCTAATCTAGTCAACTGTAACATCATAGCATTCATCATCAAAGGTAGATTTTCTTGAATGCAGGGAGACTAAAGACTGGGTTACCAGATCGCTAACTTAAAGACATTTTGCAATGTCTTTTGTAAACTGCATTATTAAGGCAGTGACTTTTTTGTATTCAGGGTGTCTTTGGGAATTTCACTTCTCAGAGAATTAGAAATCTTTAATTTGAAGCCTAAATATAGAAAGAGATTAATTGTTTCCAGTTGTTCTTATACAAATAGTTTGGGTTAGGTTTTTTGGCCCACATGCAGTAAAACTGGTGTGTATAGAGAAATCATGTCAGCTCAGCCTTGTTTAAGATTAAAATCCCAGAGTGTTTTGCCTATTCTCATAGGAAAGGCTTTATACTGTCATTATCATAAGGGGCACTTCTCAATACATCTTTCACCTTGAATTTGTATTTTCTAACTGGTGAGTTTTTTGCAGTACTCCTCGAGACAGACAAGTCCTGATAATGTCAGCAGTTCCTCTGAATTCTGCTGCAAATGCTTCAGCTCATGGACCCTGATGTCATCTGTTTTTTAATTGCACAATGCTAGCAGCTCCTAGTAATTCTTTGATCAACTAATATAAAAAAGTGTATTTTTTTTTTGAACATTTCCAAATTTTGAACTCCGGGATCATAGCAAAAATTCCAGGTAGTAGTGGCAAAAGTCCAAATTCAGTCTATCACACAACAAATTAAATTGATACGAAGTGTAGTTTGAAATGATCCTCCATAAACACCTGCTGTCAAAGTGAACTCAGGAGAACAACTGTCCTGTCTTAGATGTTTCAGCTAAGTGCCTCAAGTTAGGTGGAATGAACCTAGATTTAACTGTATAATATTCTTAAATAAAAAGTAACGAATCATGTGTTTTATAGTTACCACCACAAAAGGTTTTAGAAAGATGTGAAACTTACATAAAATCTTTTGATATTTAAATAGTTTGATTTATTTATTTATTACGTATTACATTTTAATATTTAGAATATTTTCATGTTTAGTAAAAAAAGTTTACTTGAGCCATTTTAAAAGATAGCACAAAGGGAATTATTGTATAAAATTATTCATGTCAGGAGAAACATTTTAGTCACATTTCAGTCTACTATCTAGTCTTCTGCACTTCTGGATTTGTTTCTCAATGGGACAGAACACATCTATGATTAGAAATTGTTCTCTTCTTGCTGTATTTTTATTCTGCATATCCTTTTCCTTTTTTTTTACTGCAATATCTGAAAGTAAGCAAAGTACTAACATGTTTTGAGGTCTTTCTAATATTATGCGATTTTGAACTTCTCAGCTAAATCTCACTAGCATGCACTCAATTCATTTGGCTGTAAATTTGTTCGATTATTTTATAATGTGGAAAATATTTTTTTTTAATTCTTAGCAACATTCTATGTTAATCAATGTCTAATAGATGATGACTTTTCAATACCTCTGAACTCACAGGATGATACTGTTGAAAGAGACTATGGACTGAGATGATATTATTTTTCTTCCAAATAAGGTGGAAAGTTATTTTTTCTAACATCTGAATTATTAGTAAGCAAGAAGGATTTGTATTGCTCTGTATAATGGAGTATACACTTCATTTGTATTAGGAGTGCAAGTATGAGGTGATTATCATCCTTCAAGGGAGTGTATGAGCATGCTTAATACAATACTGACCTAGACAGCTACGTTTCTGGAGGGAAAAGAACAAAACCTAGGGTACTTGGGAAAAAAGGTGTCCTTTTCACAGTCCCTGTGCCCTCCATGCTCTCTTGACTCTTCATATCAAACACCACTGCAGTGTTTTTACAGATGAAAAAGACGTATGATTTTGTGTAAACATGTCAGAGTCTTTGTAGGAAATCCTGGTGCCCTTGAAGCCAAAGGCAGTGCTGACCTGGGCTGTGCAGGTCACCTTCAGCATCAGACTACAGCGCTGCCTTCTCCGTGCGCTTCCCTCACACCAACACAATGACTAACATAATAAGGAAAGAGAGGAGGGTGCAAAGACATATTTGAAGTAGTTTTTCAAACATTTCAAGGGGCACAGAAAGGAATGGTGAGGACCCATGTTACTTTTAAGAGAAAGGGTCTGAAGCTAAACTGGGAGCTACTGAAGAAACTGGAATACCTTTGGAATTGCGTATGTACTCTCAAGAACAAAAAGCAGAGGGTTTTGAGAAAAGAGCTCTGAAAGTTGCTGGTCACTGATAAAAAGAGTCTTCTGCTTCAGATTTTAAAAATATTGTCATACTTGGCACTGTTCAATAACTCTAATTTGGCCATTAAATTTCTGTCACCTTTGCCCTTTCCTAATGATTGTGACAAAATGCTGTCTGCAATCAGCAAGACTCAATCGTTGTGGGAATAATTTGAATAAATAATCAAGTCTGCAGCTCATCCATCACCTTGACTGATTTCTCTATTCCCTGTTCACCTCTTCATGACATTTGGGAGGTCACTTGATATAAAATATGCAAACGGTGAACTGAAATAGCCCAAGTTGCTAAAATATGCTGACTGAACACACAGTCTTAAAGTAGCTATACATCTTTGCATGGCAAGCACATGTGTTTTCCATAGGCCTTTTTTCCTTGCCACTTTTACCTTGACCAGGTTGGTATTCACCCCCCTTTCTTTAAATTCATAAGCTTGTACTTACGAACCTACTTCATGTGAACATGGGAACTACCTGTACAATCCCTTAGATAGGTACTAAAAGATAAGAAGAAAGGAAGAGTGAGCAGGAAAAAAGGCAGTGGTAGGGAAATCAAAGGACTGAAGAAGGCAAGTGAAGGAATGTAAGATGGGAAGTTAAGCTGATGGAAAAAATATAGAGAGTTTATCTTCTGTTTTAATGAAATTAGTGTAGATATCTTTAATAGGGTTAAATAGGCTGAAAATTGAGTTACATTAAGGATACTTCCAGTTGGGATCATCTGAGTATTTCCAGGGTTATTTGGACACTTACCGACACCCTGCTACCCACCTGTGCCTCTGCTAAATTTACTGGCCTGGTTGTGCGCTGGGCAGCCGCCAGCATGCACCAGCTTTGCTGCAGCCAGCTGCTGCAGAGCTCAGGCTGGTGTAAAGGCACAGAGCTAAACTGGAGTCAGTTCAAAGTAGCGTGCTGGCCTGCAAATGATGGTGCTGAGGTCTGGGCATATGTTCATTTCTGCCAGCTGTGCTATGTATGGCAAGAGGCTCCTCTAGCAGAGGGGCAGGATATCAGCTGGGAACAGCAACCTCCAAAACAGTCAGAGGTCACCTGGGGGCTCTTTAAGACTAGTGTCTCAATACAGGTAAAGTGATCTGAACATCTCCCTAAAAGAACTATGTGTAAAATGTTCTTTGAGGTTTTTTCACCCTTTTACTTAGACCTCTTTTCATGGTCTTCATTTTCCTGTGCTTGTATGTTTGTATACATTTATGTTTCTTACATGCCTATGAAAGACAGATGGAGTCAGGATGTGTTAGAATTCAATAAAGTTCAGTGTCAAATCACTTTGGCCCTTTTTCTGTTAGCTTCTGCAGGTAAACTTGGATAATTAGGGGCAAATTTACACTACTGTGGAATCAGTAATGATTCTTGGACTGCACCGGTCTAGAATGTATCAGTGATGACCTGTGAAATACCTGAGTAACTAAAGATTAAGAATCAGTCTTAGCAGAAACAGAGCCTCCACAAACAGTCCTGATCCCTGAATTTAGGGTTTAAAGTACAAGATCAAACTGACTTCAGGAGGTACAAACACCGGTTTGCGTTCCTGGACGTAACTCAAACCATCTTTTTCTCTAATAGCACAGCCCAGAACTGACCCTACTTGCTGACTTCTGCCTTTCCTTTCTGTGTTGGCAGGCTCCGTTTGTAACAGTTGTATTATAAGCCAATTCATTTAAAAGAAGTAATTTCAAAGTAACCCCACCAAAGGAGGGATGCTTGGAAAGTATTTTTCAGTAGTCATTTCAGTTATCAGCAGACTCAGCTGCGCCATTGAAGATCATACTTGTGGAGCTGCATCCTCAATCACAGAGGGAGCTGTGATTTCATGTTTGTCTTAGCAGTGGGGATGCCTAATGCAGACATCAGCCTGACTGCTCATTCTTGTCCTCTTACTACCACCTGAACTGCAAAGATACAACCAACAAACAGGATATTAAATATTTTCCAGCTGAAAAAAAATATATCTTCCCCCTGCCCCTTCTCTTCAGCCAGACAGATCCAGTACATCCTGTGGTTGCATAATCATCTGCACATAAAGGATGAATGAGCAGGGAAGATTTCTTAAACCAGAAGTATCACCTCTACAGAAGTAACGCGGACTGAGAAGTATATAGGGATGACCTATGCCAACAACGGATGTACTGGTACCAGGAGCCACAGCAGACAGCTAAACTGCTTTGTCTATGTCTAGATTATGCTGCAGCGTAGGCATGCACAATGTATGAAGTTGTTTGTTAGGTCAACAAAGAAAGAATATATTCCACTTTTGAATTGTTTGATGTTTATTATGCTGGATAACCAATTTGAGCAAACTTTCACTATATGAAAAAAATGCAAATACATAAACCAGAAAAAGTATTCAATAATTTTATACAAATAGAACTCAGTATAACATGACTTAAAGTAAACATGCTTTTAATCTTCAAAGTTTCCATCTCCAGGTATTTCATGATGAATTGTAATAAAACAATAATAAAGAAAGAAAAAACTACTTCTTTTGGGAAGATGTGTTCATAAAAGCAAACTAATAAGAAGCTAGTGAGGTATGATATATATCATAAAACAACTGATACTCAGAGGTGGAAATCTTCATAAAAATGACATACATTTCTGTTTGACAAATATTTCATTGCACGTCTCACAGCTATTAAATAATTCCCAGTTTAATTTTCGTTGTGTCCAAAAGAGTCAATAGTAAAAATTGTATTCCCTTGCTCTCTTATATTTTCATCTCTACTCACAAAGAAAACTTCCAGTTTTTCTGTTGTTTCCTTTTCCATTTTATATGCAGAACACAGTAACTTTTTACCCTGAGGCTCAGTTCTTAGCATATATGGTGACAAACTTTCAAGCAATCAGATACATAATCTGCATATCTCACCCTCTCTTCCAGGCCAAATAACTGGAATGCATGTGAATAAGGAAACTTGTTGTGCACAGTTAAGAGCTCATTTTTTATCTCTTTCCGCTTGCCCATAATGTATGGTGAGCTCAGACTAATTCTGGGTCTTATCAACATCATCCGGTATCATATGGTTTCCTTTTAAAGGTCGCAAAATATGAAGACTTACCTTAGCATGTCACAGGTAGATTAGTCAGATGTCAGACTGGGGTATCAGGGGACCTTCCCTGTGCCTGCAAAACACAAATTACCTGGGAGACCTGTGGAGGCTGTAAGCCTTGTCATTAATACCACCCGACATTGCATTCCTACTGAGACAGTCCTTTTCTACGTGGTAGGGGAATACTGCTTATAGCTGATACTTTAATATTTTGTGAATTTTGTGTCAGATAACCAACAATCTCGTCAATGTGTCCCTGGTGCATTCGGATGGGGCATCCACACCTTCCTCTGGTCAGTGTGTCAGGACTGCTTTGAACTCAGGAGCCCCCAGCTGAGAACCTGTGTGCCAGTCTACTTCATTTCTGGACCCTGATCAGACGGAGGCAAGAAATAGAAACACAGCTGCTTACTATGTGGTGATCCCAGGCATGTACAGAAGCATTTGGAGAGCTTTCAGGTCAAACTGGGATGCCCCTTATTAGGGTAAGCGACTGAGTAAGGGCTTTCTGGACTTCAGTGTTGAATAAGCACCCAAATTCTGCTTTGACCATATTTTCTGACATATTAAAGCAGCTGAAATGTATGTCACTAATCAGAAATAAAAGAACTCTGCAGAGACAAAATGCTCCATCCACTGTTTTTTTCTTTGGATTGTTTCTCCTGATTTCAACAGATATAATATTAGATCACAAATAAGTAAGTAAATATCACAAACCTTGGAAACAACCTTTGTCTGCAGTGAATTACAAACAGTAGTAACATGCACATGTCAAGAAACTGACCCTTTTCTATACCTCTGTAACACCTGACTGCCTTTCTCTAGTATGGCATGGTTAAACATCTATCAGATTGTGGTTCCATACTTATTATTACTGGATTTACGCGTTACTACGTCACTTCCTAATATACTCTAAAATATGGCTGGCATATGCCAGCCTTGTAGTTAGATTTGGCAAAATACATCATTTACTCTAAAGAAAAGAGAACGCATGGTGCAGGACAAAGTTAGCCTGTCAGAAATTCAGGATGAAGTCTGAGCTTCCAGACTAATACGTTAAATCAGAGCTGTAGCGTGGCCAGAGTGCTTGTAATCTAGTACTATCATCCCTTACACCAGATTTACTGTATTGTTGACACTGAGCCTCGCTGACTTCCCTTGAGGGAAATGAATGTAGGAGTGAAGGATTTTATTTTGTAAGGGGAGCGAAAAAATGTGATGGCAGGAAGCATCAAAAGAAAAGTCAATATTATATTTTATAGTTCATTTGTTTGAAGTCTTTTGACATCAGCTTGTAGCTCTGTCATCCTTCACTGCAATACATTTTAAAGCTTAGTCAGGTGCTCCTGGCTTGATACCATTATCTTTAAATGTTTGCTCTCTTAGGCTATAATGAAACAGTCCTGAGAGGAAAGAAACTGAAAAGAAGTGTTACAGTGTCCTAGAAAACAGATGATGGTAGATTCTCAATGTTCGTATATAATTTCAGTCAGATAATTAAAACTAACATCATTTCTCCTGATAGAGTGCTTCATTAGTCTGTAGCTCTCAATTTCTTTTACAAAACACCACAACTTTTGTCTTGCAGATAGCAAAACTGAGAGTAAAAGAAGCTTAAATAACTTGTTTAGATCAACGCAGTGAGTCAACATTACTGCCAAGCAGAAAAGTAAGGCTTCCAAGTTTCCATGGTAGTATATAGTCTACTACAAAACATTAGTACCCTGGTCAATATTGTATAATGTTAAAATGCCTCATTTGGTCTCTGTTATGCTTTCAAACACACCACACCTGAGTCACGTAGCAAAGATCTTTCAGTTACATTTTCAATAGGCTTGTGTAGTAAAGTACAGAAGTGAATATTTTCCACCCAACCGGCAAACCAAATAAGCAGTGTACTGAATCTGCCCACCTTGGTGGTCTCTGGTGTTATAGTAATGTGCATCTTCCCAGCATTTCAGTATGGAGGTTGGAGCTGGATATGAAATTTTAAGGTTGGCTTCTGGGAAATGGGAAAACTGAAAGCAGTATCACTTATAAATTTACTTTCCCTGGGGAAACTAGCAATTTTAAATCCAGCACCTGTTTCCTAAAAATAGCAGAAAAACTGCTGTGCTATTGTGTTTCTTATGTTTGCTAATGTCAGTTTAGCTTTTTATCAGCAAACAGCTGTCCTGGCACCTCGCTGAAATTCTGGGTGCAAAATGAAAAACATGCTGTTTGCTTCATGATGGAATTACCTGTGGTTAACTCCACACAGACGGAAAAGAGAGACTGAAGAGGAACTGCAGGGCTCATATCAACAAAAATACACACACACTCCCACCTCCACCACCACCCCCTCCCCCCCAAAAAAAACCCAAACACAAACCAAACAAAAAACCCCAAACCAACAGCTCTTTCTTGCTTACCTTATATAATTTGTCATAGGTTGAAAACTACTTAGCCAAATATATTTTTCTTTCTAGGAAGGTGAAAGTCTATTCTTTACACCATTTGGAAACCAGCACACCAGACAGAAGGCCAAAGCGTGAACACTCAAGTAAACACAACACTTTTATTGTTTAAATTATAGTTTTACCAGTATAGCACAGGATTTTGTGTGACTCCAAATAAGCTGTTTTCATTCTTTTATTTGTAAACCAGGATATTTCAGAGCTCAGATATACAAACTGAGCCCTTCGAATAGTTAGAGCACAATAAAGGTATGAGCAAATTGTGTGATGAAGGTGGTAGCCATGGGCCGGGGCTCTCAGGAGCACGACATTTTGAATGTAGCTGTGGTACAGATGCCAAAAATTTGTGCAAACTGTAGCTTGAAAGAAATATTTGTTGTAATGGGTTCCTCTAGTTCTTTGTTTTATAAGTTACAAAAAATAGCTGTTTCAGTTTCAAAACAGATAAGTGGTATTTTCTGAAATTAATGAAGTTGTACTACAGAAGGCATTGGCAACCCCTCTGAAGCAAAATGAGAGCGCTCCTCATCCACTGTAGTTATGCCATTTTAGTATGTCCATCCTCAAATTTCTCTTAAAAGTTCACATAAAGAAAGACAAGCAAGAAAAAATTAAAATTGCAAAAAAGAATGTGTTATTTGCTGCTTACGGTTCAGTGTTGTATGTAGGAAAAGATACAGTATATCACAAGACATATTCATTGTCATCAAAAGTTTGGTGAAATTTCTGTTATTCTAAATTAACTAGTTGCTAAAAGCCACTGCTGATAGGATTGTCAGCAAGAGGAAATTATTTTACCTCTGTCCAAAAATAAAATCATTACAGATGGCAAGTACTATAACCTTGAAAACTGAGAGATGTTTCTTAAACCTGCAATAAAATTTATGAAAAATTTGCTTCAGAAACCTTTTTAATAGACTTTTGCATCCAAAGTTAAGTTAGTATCTAAGGTATAGATGACATGGAGGTAGAAGCACCTGGGCTCTGATTATTAAAAATTTAAAGAATTAATGCTATTCAGAAATAAGTTTTACTAAATTGTCTAAACTAAAGACTGTACAATACAATCACATATATGCAGACATTTCAATCACTTTACAGAAGTCAATCCAAAACCTTAAAACCTTAGCTTCTGACACTGAAACATTCTAATTTCTTGGAGAACAAAAAGACAATATTGAAATTGAAATTGAAATTGAAAACAAATTATACAAACTATATTTTATACAGCTTTCAAACTACATTTTACATCAATTACTAGTAAACTCAGAGGGACTCGTATATCTTAGAAAAACATTTTTCCTAGCTGTCTCTTCATGTTGCTTGCTGGTATATCACTGCTATCAAAATGATATTATTAAAAATTAATATATTTTATGTATTATGTAAACCACAATATTACACAAAGAATATTTTAAATTGTAATTCATCAACATACAGCAATGCAGGACTAAAATGTATGACCATAAAATTATTTTATAAATGTCTATATAGAGACATGTAATATATAGAGGATATTTGCTGAAACTGCTGGTCTGTAACTCCCAATGCAAACTGCCCATATTTATACCAGCACACTCTGCTTTTTCCATTCTGTTGTGCTATAGAAACTTGTAACGTAAAGAAGACTCTCTGCATCTCTTGTCATGAGGAGCAATGTTCAGTTTTCCCCTAATTTCTTTTGGCTTTCAGCCCCACTTCAGATGTACTCTCCTCGTGAAGACAGGGATGTGGAAAGGATTTTCAGAAGTCACCTAGTCCAAGGTCGGACCTACTAAACCTTCATCGTTGCTGACATTCATAGAAAATAAGGGTGATTGCACATCGTCCCTGCACAATCTACTACAGCACTTAATTGTCCCCGAGATTGAGAAGTTTCTTCCCGAAGGCTGTATTAGATCTGTACTCCTGCAAACCCGTTACTTAAAATTCTCTCTACACTGGACAGATTATTTCCTTTTTCTTTTCAACATCCTTTCATATTTGAAGATTATTATCATATGTCCCCTCAGTCTTCCCTTTATTCTGAGCAACTGTTTCCTGGCAGGCTGTACCTTGCAGTGAACCTTGCTGCTCCCCTCTGAACTTCCTGTAAATCCATCTCAAGTGCCTCAGACCAGATATATTAAACCAACTAGTCCTAGCCAGTGCTGAGCAGGGTGGAAAGGGTAACCCATGTTTTGCAGTCTGCACTCCTGTTTGTGAATCCCACTATGAAATCTGAGGTTTTTTCATGAAAGTACACCATTACTGATTTGCGTCCAGCTTGTGATCCACTAACATGGATCTTTCCTTAAAGAACTGGAATTACACCAGCTGTTCTGTGTGTCTTATTTTGCAATTAATAATTCTACCTAAGTTCAGAGCCTCATATTAGTGCATACAGAATTGAAGTAGCTGAAGATAGCAAACTTTTCTGGATGCAGGAGACCCTTCCAAAGACCCTCATTCAATAAATACATCCTTCCAATTAGACTGTAGATTAATGGCAACCACAACTGCGGTTTTCTAGTATTTTTTGTCACCAGTCTGTAGAATTTTCCTCCAGACCTGATTTTCCTAACTTGTTAATGAGAATGCCACATGAGAATCAAAAGCTACATTAGAGTCAAGCTATATTACATCACCTGCTTTCCTTCTGTCCACAAGATCTGTTACTTTATCATTGAGGAAAATTAGATTGATTTGACACAATCTGTTCTTGACAAATCCCTGTTGGCTGTTGTTCATTTGACACAATCTGTTCTGTTGTTCATCTCCCTTGTTATCTTCAAGGTACTCACAGACAGTTTGGTTATTTGTCCCAGGTTTTTTTTTTTCCAGGAACTGAAGTTGAGCTGGTTGGTCTATAAGTCTCTGTTTCTGTCTTTCTCTTGTGCTGTCTCCTCTTTCTGTCTCTTTCTTTCCCTCTAGTTCTTCATAGCCTCTCTAGCTATTAAACTAGGCATCGTATTTACCCTTTCTAGTATTTTGAGAACTCATCTTTTTCCCTGAATTCCCAAAGAGAACAGATAACAACCTTGTTTTCTAAGCGGGTTTATATGAATATGTGTAGCCTCTTCAAAACCAGCAATACCAGGATGTAAGGACTCAGTGCCACTCTAATATTTAATCTACCTCCACACCCCAACTACCTCAGTTAACTTCATATGAAGGTGCATTTGCATTAAGATGTCAAATCATTAACTGAAGCAGCTGAAGCTGCTTTTTCTTGTTTTGCTGTTCCTGCTGCAAGGACAGTGACCTGGAACAGAAGATAGGGCTGACAAGCAGAGGAGTTGTTTTACAATGTTCCTGCCATGCTCTTCTGAGTTCAATGTTACAAGCCCTGAGCACTGTTAAACCAACACTGCACATCAGCAATCTTGCTGCAGCTACAGCCTCAGTGAAATGGAACAACACAAGACAATTCTTGCCCTTCTGGCGACATCTGCGACTACAGTTTCCTCCCACTTAGTAGTGGATTGGTTCTCCACTGGATTTTCCACACACTAATAATGTAGTTACAGATGTTTCCTTTTTCCTCTTTGTGGTCTTTTCTGATTGTACCGTATTTCATGGCTTGGCTTTTTCTAATTTTGTCCATACATACTTACACTGTTCTTTTATCCTTGTCCCTGATATACTGACCTAGTTTCCAATTTCTTCATGCTTCCTTTTTGTGTTTGAGGTTAATGAAGAGCAGAAGATTTAGCCAAGCTGATCTCTTGCATAAGAATAGTTTGTGATTGTGATCTTAATAGTGTTTCTGTGAGGAACTGCCAAATTTCCCTTTTCCTTCAGCCTTGTTTCTCGGGAGAACTAACCCAATAATTCTCTGAGGGCAGAGCTTCTCTCGGAAGCTTTTAACTCCATTTATTCTCCATTACTTGTATTTAAAACAATCTGTCCTGCTTCAGATGAAACAAATGGGACAAGCTGTCTAAATAAAAACAGTCAGGATCAAGACCATGAATAAAATCCAGCTGTTGCTTGTGAAATAAGTTTTCAATGTAAGTTTTTTCAGGTAGGTTCTGTTTTTAAAATGTTAGAGAATATTTCAAAAGTAAAACAACAAATTGTGACTCATGATGGCTGGACTTCTCAGTGTCGCAAGAAGAATATACAAATACTAGCTTTCCCTTTTCAACAAGTTTGGAAAAGTCAGTATGACAGAAAAGACTGTGGCAAGTTGCCCTGTTACAGAAAGCAACTAATGCAACTCTGCTATTTATGTTCTACATTAAGAAATCACTCTATATTTTATTCTCCCTGAAACATGTGAATTTCTTCAGGCTTTTGTGCCTTTACAACAGCTGTAAGGCTCTAAAGGAGATCACTTTTTAACATTAAATCCCATTATGCATCATGTAAGTTTCTTTCATGTGGGATGCAATTTCAAGTGTCCATATCCAGACTCATGGTCAGCACTGGCAGTTAGAAGTTATTATCATTAGTTTTAAATTTTGTAACTTTCTTTGAATCTTTCAAGTCTCTCTAGGGAAGTCAGTTATGTTTCTCAATGAAAAGCTGAAACAGTAACAATCTTATGAAAGTACTATATAGATAATTTCAGTATTTTTAATAACATTGATTACTTAATTGCATTTCAAGTCCTAATATAAGAGTTTCCAATTTAAGGTAATGGGCTAATGGATTGCCCATAGCAATGCGTAACTAATGTTTTTTATGGCTGTGAAACACTGCCCTGAACCCATCCAAACTATCCTGAGAAGATAAAACAGGAAAAAAACCACCTACTGCTCAGACACAGTCAACACCCACCAAGTCCCTCACAAATGGTTGTATAGACTTTCTTGCACACAGGTGAGGACCTTATTTATTCATCCATCAGCTTTAACAGTCAGTATACTAGGTTACAAATACTTACTATATTAAAATCAAATTTTGGAAATTCATTATAAATGATCTAGAACTGAGGACAGTTTTTAAAGGTGAATGAGAGGAAGCATATCTGGCATTATGATCAGTCAGAAAGGAGATGAAACTGATTTCCTTTGGTCTGAATTCGCCAGCAATCGGAATATTGCAAGTGTGAACATTCCTGGGTGTTCTTGCAATTTTTTTCTAGTGGGATGAAGCCTTGAGCACTCAAGATGGAAGTGTGGAGCATGAAGTATTTGACAAAACCATTATGGGTTAACAGTTGCATTAATAAAGAATGCCTCTGTTACAAAGGTTGCTTATTATATATGAGAGATTTTATCACTTTAAATGAGTATGTACTTCTGTAAGTTGCACACATGTAAATAATAATCAAATATCTGCTTTTTGAAGGTCTTTAAATTCTCTTGACCTGTT
Source organism: Falco naumanni (assembly GCF_017639655.2). Classification (NCBI taxonomy): domain Eukaryota; kingdom Metazoa; phylum Chordata; class Aves; order Falconiformes; family Falconidae; genus Falco; species Falco naumanni. Next base: position 87,283,683 of record NC_054058.1, on the reverse strand, counting down.
AGACAACCTATTGACCAAGGCAAAGCTGAGGTCAATATTTTCTTCAAGGGACAATAAATCTCTGTGTTCACTGAAACATAGTCAATTAGATGTAAAACCTACCTTAATGTAAAGGTTATATGGCTATCAAAGGCCCTGGAATATAAAGCTATTTCATGGGGAGTTTTTTTCCTTTCAATTGTACTAACTGTTTTACAGATGTGGAACAAATAATTGTAATGAAAAGAAAAAATAGGGAGAATTTCATTAATGTGGCACTAATGTACTTGCACAGCTATATCTTACAGAATTGTAAGCTATATCACTTACAGAATGTTAAAATCATCCTCCATAATGGCAAAGTAGCCACAGCCCCGATATTTATGAAATTTGGCTAAGGGCAAAGCTCTGACTTTGTGTGTGTAATCAAGACCTGGCTTGCTTAGTTCCAGCCTCTGCCTGATGCTCCGCTCAGTCAGCTTCTGAGGTTCCAAAATAAGCAGTGGTTTATCTGTAGTGTCCTGCTAAAAACTGCGGCAGTTCAGAAGTAGATCAGTGAGCTGCTTGACATCCAGGCTGCTGGAGCAGAGCATGCCACCCACTGTGGAAACCTCCTGGGATGCCTCAAACTCAACTGCAAGTGTATGCTGCCCAAAGTTGGAGAGAAATTGCTGTTGTATTAGTTTGTCTGACTTCAGACTTTAATTTTATTTTTCTAAAACCTTTTTCACTCAAATATGTAGGCTTTCAACTCTGGACTCCTGGCCTCTGATTTTGCTGATATTCAAGGGGTTTCTAGCTTGCTTCTACAGCTTCTGGACTCCCATCAGAGCTGAAATTTCTTTTCTGAGCTCTTACTGATGTCACCTTGAGTTATTGTGATGTTCATTCAGCAGACAATAAGTGGCTTTGGTCCCATGAACTCAGTGAAAAATGCAGAAATATCTCAAATGTTCCCAGGCTCTATATTTAGGTAGTTGCTGCTTATGGATACATGTTGGTTGTGAAAAGATGAAGTTTGACATTTTGTGGCAGCAAAATAAAAAAAAAATGTATTTCTATTTCCATCAGGTAGAAGAACTAGGCTCATTTTGTTGCTTAGTGAGGCTGAGTGCAGTCTCTAAAATTACTAAGGATACCTTCAAAGGAGTGGTGCTGCAACGCTAGCAACAAAACAAACCAGCCTGATTTTCGGTCTTTGAAGGTACAGTAACAAAATTCCCCTTGAGAGTAACATCAGCAAAAGATTAAATACTCAGGAGGGAAGCTGGCACTCAGTGAGTGTAAGACATGCTGAATGGGAGCTACCATTGCATGAAACAGAGAGGCCATGGTTCTGAGAAAGCTAAAGCAGTACAGCTGACATTATAAAGATATTCCCAAGTGAAATTCTGGCTGTCTGGAACAGGACTTTGCAGATTCTGGGAATTTTGTGCTGGAGCAGCAAATTCAGAACCCTTAGTAGTGTACAACATCTGCCCTTTCCTGGGAGAGTTGTGTGCCCAAGTAAAGTAACGTGGGTCTATCAATGGCCGCTTCTGGGGAGTCCAGTCTGGCTGGCTTTAACTTATTTTGATAAACACCCACAAAGTATTTGGAAGTCTACAGTAACACATTTGGAGGGCCAGTAAATAAAGAGCAGAAAGGATCATAAGGGACACTGATGTGTAGAGTTACACTACATCAACCATTAGGAGTCCCTGACCACAGGAGTTAAGTTCAGAGTATTAATCATCTCATGCATTGCTGGGAGTGGGGCATTGGATTCCTCTGCCTTGGTACTCAGCGCCAGCAGTCTCCAAAGCTGAGCCTTGGTCTTACAGCTTACCTCCCTATGCAGGTGTTGTATTTTCTTCTAAGAGTCAGAGAAGTCCAACCCTAGTCTTGGTATAGCTGCCGCAAGGTTAATTTATTATTCAATTAACAAGTTAAAAATGTCAACTCTCTTCCAAAACACTTCAGTAGTTATCTACTAATTCTGCAGCACAGTTACCTATTTTCCTTTGTCTAAGAAAAAAAACCCTAAATAAATAATTTATATCCTACTTTCTGACACTATGTATGTGACTCACTAGGCACTTCTAAAGTTCTTTTTCAAACAGATAAACACATTGTATATGCACTTTTTTATATGTTCACAAATGTATTCAAATCTGTAAATATGCATATCCAATTTAAGCCCATAAAGAATTAGAATGGGATTTTCTCACTCAAATTCAGCTTTTCAAAACTACAACATGTATCACATTTGTTTAGACTTTCTCCTAAGTAATGCTGAAAGGCATATTTGGATGCTCATCTCATCCCATCCCATCCCATCCTAGAATGCCTAAAATAATTGAAATTAATTGTCTTCTAAGGACATTTCTGTTTATTGACTACAGGGAGACCCTAAGCATTAGCATAACACCATCAAACTACATGTTGTCTTCAGTAAGAAAAGTAGTTTAAGAAGTCCCTGTCCATCGCTGTTTGCTCCAGCCACGCATTTATGTCTATGTGAAATTTATCAGAGCCACACAGAGGAGAACTGTTCTGGGCCAAACATGACTGTTCACTAGGTAAGGAAGGTATTTCCAACCCTCTTTTGCAGAGACTTTCCAGCTCCAATACAAACATACCAGCATTTAATTGGCTAAAATTACATGAAATTCACATTACTGAGTTCATAGCGCATATAAATCGATCACTTTCTAAAACTTACCTTCTGTTTTTAAACTAAAGACCGTAAAGTTATTAACTTTTGAGAAACTGTTTACAAAGCCTTTTGGGTTTTTTTCTTCCTTGACACCTTTTATTTTCATGACTTTTCACATAGATTGATGCAGGAACTTCACAATTCTGTAAGATAAAGACTAATATAATCAGCAGGACCTAAAGAAATGAATAGCCAAAGCTTTTCAGTTACAGCTTTCCTTGGGAGAAGTGGACAGGGTTCGAAGTGCAATAATTTTTATTGGATTAGCAAATAAATTATAATACAAAAGCTTTTAAGGACTGACAATTGAAACAGGAACTACAGAAGTCTGTAAAGTTATAATTGCTTTGTCAAATTACATCAGATAGTAAAATACTGGATGTCGCAACCTCTTCTATAGACTGGCTATTAAACAGCCATTTTTTATGGGATTCATCTTCTGATGAGATGAGATTAATTTCACCAAACTTTAAATATCTATTTTTGTAGCATTCTACATCTGAGGTAGTCTCCCTAACGTCCCTTTATATCAGTAATAAAAAAGGCAATTTAGAGTTCAATTCATCTGATTTATTTTGGTTGCCACTTTGACATGAGATGAATAGCACCCAAGAACATATTTTTTTTCCACAGATTATAAAAACAGCTATGGGGAAAAAAGGTCAGAAATTTATGTCTACATTGTGGAGATCTAAATTTTGGTAAGTTCATTTGCATGGTCTACAGAACATAATTTTCCTAAACCTTATTTATTTCATTTACTGAAATCATCATGTATATAATGGTTTGTTTGAAGGTAAATGGTTTGTCTGAAAGAAAAGGATATAATGGCACAGAAAGGATTTTATTGAGTTTCTTGTTTGCTTTTCAAGACAATGTTTTAGAGCATTTTGAATATTTCTACTCTTATTTAAAATTAATTGCAAAAATCCTCTGCCAGTAAAAGTGTATATATTGATTCTCCAGGCTTCATTGCTTGCACAAGATGAACAGGTTCTGTGCATGGGGGAGATAATCCCACAAGAACAGTTTTGAAATGCAATGGGAGTTACAGGAAGACATGGTCAATAGGGTAATACCTTTAATTAGATCACCCAATATAGTTGGAAAGAGCAGACAAGTTTCCAGCACATATTTTTGTCATACGTTTACCCTTTTTTTGTTTATATTGTGTCATCTCCGGTAGGTGACAAGATCTCTACTAAGAGCTGGGACACTGAGCACGTGAAGGACACCTTTTAATTGCTGCACAGGGAAGAATATTGTGATCACAGGCCTTGGGCTGGGAAGCCAACTTTTCTTGTGAACAATGACTAGGGCACACCTGCATTTATACATCAAGGGGTTTTGTCTATTTATTAGGCGAGTATTGTGTGCCTTTTGTTTCACACATTAAGCAGCTGTCTCTTCCACCTTTGGTTAGTGATTTAACAGACAGAACTGAGATGTCAAACTCACACAGATTTCAAAGTTTCCTCTTATAATATGTTTTCTTAGACCTTCTGGCTCCCTCAAACAGTTTAAGTATGTGTTCTATTGATGTAAATGTGCATATATCACGACAAAGTTGTCTAAGAATTTTACAGGACCACAATCTACCCCAAGAAGAAAGCTGCAATGAGCTGTCAGAAGGAAGAATTGTACTGAGATTTTCTTCATTTTTATCAAAGGACATTGAATTTTATTTGTATGCTTTCCTGTGTGTTTAATTCAGTTTCTTCACAGAAGAAAAATCTTGAGGTGGTTTTGCACTGAAACCAGTGGGATGTGGCTGCCCACTCACTGCACAAATCAGCAGTGCCCAGAGTTTAGCAGTGCCGGGATCAGCCCCTGAGGTTTTGGCTCCCTGTGGGTAGTCAGAAAGTGATGTGTCTTGTTCCTGCAGCTCCCAGTGACCTGATAGGATTCTGGTCTCCTGATTACCTCATTAAAAATCTACCTGGTGGCAGCTTTAGCTCTTCAGTCACCACGTCTGTGTTCCTGTGTGCCGTCTTACCCCACCACAGTCAGACTCCTCCTGGGATGGTTAGGCCTTTCCTCTGCCTAGGGACATGACTTCCCCATGAGAGGTGAAGCCCTGAGAGGAAAACTCACAGGAGAGATCCCTGAGCCAGTGGTACCTCTTGATGAAGACCACCGTTGCGATAGTTCTTACCTTTGTGCTCATAACTCTGAAACTCTCACTGAATTGGGATATTAACTTGAATGTAGTCCTGCCTTTTTTTGCTAAGCTTCAGTATTTTCAGGAGTGGCACACTGCAGTTCACATGAAGTACCACACGACCCTTGTTATTTTTGGTGTGTGGAAAGAAATCCTTTGTGGCTCTGGATCCAGAGTCAGGTCATTTCTACATACAGATATGCCACTCATCTGGCAGAACACAAGATTGTTACAGAAGAGCAATGAAACTACCAGTGTTTGAGCAACATTTGTGAGGTCCATGAGAATTATTTTTTTTAAAAAAATGTTCTCAGGATACCTCGAGTCCCACCCACACCTTTATCAAATTTTGTTTAATTACAAAGGCCTAGTAATAATTCAGAAATAGTTGTTTCAAATGTGATTGTCTATATAAATTATTACAACACATCCGCCACTGTATGTTTTGGGGCAAATGTTTTTCTCTCAAAAGGTTTTTTCTTCATGGGCACCCTCTCCAGTTTAACAAAGATGAGTCATTCATCAAATTAAGCTCTGAACCATGCCTGTAAATAACCTGTATTAGTAATAGAAATCTTTAGGTCCCATTCAACACTGAGACTAAAAGTACTTTTAATTGCCAAGCTAATTTTTACCAGTTACTATTCCTAGTAGCTTAAAACTTCATTCACTGATCAGGTGCTTATTGTGCTGGTCATTCTAAACAGAGCAAAATAACAAGCTTACACAACTTAACTCTGTAACTCAGTTTAAAAATAATTCAGCTAAGTGCATGACATGCATATATCTGTCAAGAGATTTCCTCTGTATGTATTTTATGTCTCAATTAAAGTGTACTTTTTGCTGAGCCCCGTGTAGGACATCTGGAATTTTCTGGAACACATATTAAAAATTAAACTATTAACATTCACAACAAAGGAAAACCAGGGGTTTTTTTGCCCATTCTCCAATTAACCAGATGAAAATCTAAAGCAAGTCTAATCTTATTCCATGTCTACACAGATGCAATTGAATATGCCTTTTTGTTATAGTACATACAACATAAGTAAAACCTTCTATTGATTTCCTCAAGGTCTCTAATCACAGTCAAGAAAATATCTGAGAGACTTTGTTATTCCTTTTACACTGAATCCTGAAGTCTATTAATAGATTTCACTTCCAGTAGCATGGAGCAGAACTCTGTGAAATCACTTCTTCAACATCAGCGCCTTCTCTGATTAGCATCTAGTAACAATAAAAGGAATTGCCAATGTAAAGCTGGCAAGTATTCCTCAATGTTTGAGAGTGATGATCCACACATAGTAAGAGTGACTGGAATTTCACAGCTAGCTTGAAAGAGAGCAAATAACTGAAGAACACTTCAGACACACTCAGCAATTCGATGGTATCAGGACAAAGCAAATATGTATTACCTACTTATCAGAGAAGGGGAGAGAAAATGTGTGTTCTGAGCACTGGTTAGTTTTATACATAAAGTTTAAAATATGAATGTACAGAAAAAGAAGCAAAATTTACAAGAAAAGCTACTTTAAAAAAACATTTTCTTTATCTGAAAAAATGACATCACTATTGAAGGAAAAGAAACAAATAGGCTAGAAAAAAGGCTTCTCACATATTTCTGAGTCTCAAAGTAACATTTCCACAGTAAAAAGATCATTGAGAAGAAATTTAAGGGAGGGTTCTCATGAAGATTAAGTTAAGCTGAGTAGTATGAGAAACGTCTAGCAACTTTCATCAGGAAAGACAATTCATTCTTTTTGTGGGGCACATAAAGTCTGTCTACAAAATAACTCATTTCATATGGCAGCTAAATTTGAGCTTTTAGTCTTGCAACAAAATTTTGGACCAGGAATATTTAGTCTCCCTTAAACAAGAAAACAAGTGTTTCATAAAAGTAAATAACATGGGAGTAATGAAAATATGTATTTTTTTCTGGAGATCAAATCATACTGGAAAAGTAAAATTAATTAGCTGCATTTATTAAATAGAATAAAAAATTTAGGTTACTCAATCTAGTGATTACTATTGTAAAAAGAATCATGTATCCAAATATACTCAGCTGTTTGCTTTGGAAAAATGATTTATGATTCAAAGAACATGCTGCTCTCATTCACCAGTGGAAATTTTTCTCCATGTCTGTAGCATGGAGGAGCCATTATGTGGTGATATTTACCACAGCTAGGTATTTACTATAATTCCTGTACTGAGAGTGGAAATTATGGTAAATTTTTATGAGTCATAAACACCCAGACTGTAGCCACTGTTTCTTCCTATATCTGCCTTTCTAGGCTTATGATACAGGCATAGAAAAGAACGACATGGAGAGACAGCTATGGTAGAAGAAGCTATTCTTAGTTAGTCAGCACTATCTGCAGAAACAGACTGATTCACTTTGATTGCCACTCAGCAGGACTGAAGGTAGAAGTCGAATGTAAATAGATGGGCTAGAAATGGATGCCTGTATTCATTAATCTTTCATTAGACTCAATCTCAAAATTACCCAAAGGTTTTACAAGGACTTTTCAGACTCTAATTTGGCCCCTGGCCTTTAAACAAAATGAAAGCTATTGATTGATGTTCTGGCCAGGATGCAAATGAGCCCATCAGTTCCTGAATCAGGCTTTATTGGTTTAGATGCACTTTCTTATATCTGAGCAGGAAAGCTACTTGGGAATGAATATTTGTAGAAAGCTTCATAGTAAGGCTAATGCTGTGTTAAATTAACTAATTAAGCCTCAGCAAAAGTAAAGACTTATTCTATTATTTCCAGAAATGCATAAAAAATTGCTTTACTGTCCTTTAAAATGAGAAAAAACACAACACAGTTTTTAAAGACAGGTAAATATATTTTTTCCTAATTAAATTTTAAAATACTACTTCTCTGTATTCCCCAACCCTGAAAAACAGAGATTTCTGGATATAATAGATCTTACATTCATATTCCTTATGGAATGATTTATACTCCTTAAGTAAATATTGCTGTGCCCTTTACTAGAGGAGAAAGTGTCTTCAAATTTGGAGCATCAGGTTTATTATTTAGACATTTTGTGTGGTAAAATGTTAGTAATATAATTAGAACAACTATTCCTATTGTGATTCCAACAGCCAGGCTTTGAGTCACTGTCATTTAGTAAAGTCAAATACGAACTAAAGGAATGCATGGGAACACAAAATACAATAATGATTGGTAATATACCGCTAATGATATTAAGGTGCTTCTTAATTTTTTTATTTTCAATTGCTGAAGATGAAAGAGTTCATAGAATCATAGATTCCCCCCTGCCATGGGCAGGGATACCTTCCACTAGACCGGGCTGCTCAAAGCCCCATCCAACCTGGGCTGAAGTTTGTGATATGCTATGAATACCATCGGACTTAGAGAACTCCATTTCTGTGTATTAAAATAACTAAGTGGAAAATATCTTCCTGACATGAAGCATGGGGGGGGTTTCCTAGATGTATCTGCTATCAAGGGGTTAGATGTTGATACTGTTGATCTTAATAGGGTCTTATTTAACAGATAACTTACCTGAAGTCAGATAGATTTGCAAATTTTTGCCACCTGAAATTATTTTTCTTTGGTTGAAAACACTTTCTGCTGAGCAATTAAAAGGATCTGAGTGGCGGTATGAGTCTGACCTACTGTAAATGCTAATGTGATCTGAACTGCTGTCACGAACTTCAAAGAAGGAAAAAAAGTCTACCCTAAACAGACATATACAGTGCTTATGAGATTATTTCCGTGTTGTTTAACCCCCAGGTCTTACCACAACAAAAAGAATCACAGCTATAGAAACACTTGCTCATCACAGTCAGATATTCTCGAAGAGGATGGCAGAAGCTAGAAGAGTTGGTCCCTGTCCTGTACCTGTCCTGTGGATAGCTTTGGTTTGCAGAGCTGTCAAGCTGGCATCGTTCCACAGTGCTCAAAATTCATTTTGGCTCCTGGGTGTGTTTTTCTGTTAATCATCTGCCAATCCATTGTATAAATCTTTCCAGCCTATTTTATATAAAAGTTTCCAGTCTAGCAAAAGCGAGGCTCCATAGGCTATTTCCAGACTTGCTGTCTCAGTTGTGTTGGCAGTATCCCAAGCTGTGGACACAGAGTGGCAGAAAGCCTGCTCACAAAAGGGAGGTGGGGGGAAGAGGAGGGGAAAACTGAAGTGCGAGGCAGCTATTACTACTCCAGATGAAGAAGCTAAGTTCAAAAGGGTTGGTATAATCTTGAAAATGGGCAGGACCATGCAGAAACAGGATGGAGCAAAGGAGTTTGGGATAATCAGTAGCCAAGGAAGTCTTTTCAAGGTGTTAGTCCACCCTTCCTTCCCAGCAGAGTGCAAGGGGGGAGGTGGTAATGCCACCATCTCCCTTAGCCCTGGAGGCTAATCCTTCCTTGGTAGTCAATTCCAGACCCGCAAGCAAAAGGGAGCAAAGAGACCATTGCTTCCAGTGCTGGAAATCTTAAGTGATCCGTTGAATAGATTAGGTAAAATGCCTGTGCAGAATGCACTGCAGAAACTGAAGCTGTAAATTCTTGCTTGAGTTATCTTAAATAACTCTATATAACAGTCTGTTATAGCTCTGTAAGAATGGCCGTCCCAAAAGGTACGGGGTGGCAGACAGCTGCCTCTCACCCTCACATCTTCTGGACTTCCTATTATTATCAGGTTAGCATGTTTTGTTTGTTTGTTTAAAGTTTTATCTGTTTTAAGGAAACTCATCCCTCTCCAGAATCAGAGCGCATATTCTCTCACGCACATCTGCACATGCATATGCACATCTGTTCCTTGGGAATAGAGACTGCATTTACTGCATATGCTACAGAATATAAAACTTGGATAATAAGCTAAGTGAAGTCATATTATGAATGTGTTTTACAGGTGTAAATGTTAATACAATAAGATTTGGGTTATTTTTCATGTTCACATAATAAAAGTGTTCATTTGAAACTTTCTATAAAAATGAACCCCTTTAAAGCTAGGATAGAACATGCAAAATTTCAGGCTCTGAACAATTTGCCTGAGGTGTATGTAGTGTCTGTCAGACAAGGGTAGATGCAGAAGGATCATACCAGGAAGCTCAGCTGCCTTAGTGCACTGCTTGCTCCTTGCAAACGGCACGCTCGCCACTCTGAAATCTCAGTGAGCTTAGAGATCTGCCAAGAGATCTCTGCCAGGTTTTAGCAGACCCGAATTTTGTTTGGGAAGATCTTTGAATATTACCTTGTAGTTATTGGTTTGGATTTTTCTTTTACTTAGTTCAACCAAAGAAGACCAACTGCATCTTACGCTTAAAGTAGAAGTATGGTATTCAATACTGTAAAAAGGAAAAGTTGTGCAGACTGGAAAACTCTTTTAAATGAGGGAAAAGGAAAACTCTTACAATTGCATTGCATTTGTAACATGACAGCGCTATTCTCAGAGATAGTAAATGTCACTCGTAGGACATCACTTTGATGGCAATTGGACAAATAAACAAGTTAACAGAATTCAATGCTCGTTTCTGTTACAAGTGTTTTAAATGATAATTCATTTACAGATTTTGAAAATATTCTTATTATTGCTGGTCCACAAGCAAAGATATATACCCTCTGCATTTATCCAAACATCTTCTGGATATTGGTCTTTGAGGTGTTTTTGCCATTCTGTTGCTTGATGATACAAGCCGAAGTTCTACCGGGCTAATGGAAAACAGGGGCAACTTCCACTGATGAATCTTCCATGTTAGGTAAGGTTTATTCTTGTCATCCAGAGGAAATAAAAAACACTTCCTAGCAGTCAACTTTTATTTTTCGTTGAGAACATTGCCAATTTCCTCCCCAAGTATTTGTAACTTCTTGCCATTAGGCACATATACTTGGATTTGCTTCATCCTATTTTTTTGATATAGTGATTGAACATACTGACATTCAGAATATTTCTTGGAGTAAAAACTCCTTCCATGAAGTGTGGAAATCCATTTGTTAATATTATATGTACACAAAAAATGGTTTACAGTAACCTGAGACATGCACCTAAATGCTATAACTAAACCAATGTAAAATAGAGAAGCCATAACTTGAAAACAGAATATACATCCTCAGGACGTTTACAGCCAAACTGAAACCATATGACTCACAATGCTGATATGGAATAAATTTGTCCTGGCTGAATTTGTTTTAAAGTGTTGACAGATTATTGTTGTACTAACAAGCTTTGTACAGGATCAGGTATCATCTGTCCACAGCACTTCAGCTCTGTACTGGCTTAGGTTTTGTGAGCATGAAATGTAAAGCCTGCACAAACTACAGTGGTTTTGCTAGTTGTTTGGGGGGGGTTTCTGTGCTGTTGAGCAAACCTACACCTAAACTGGCTGTAAGTTTTAATTAAACCGAAAGCTACGCTAAGACATTTTTTCCACTTAATGATTAGCATTGGTGTAACAAAAGCTGTTTAACAAAACTGGTATCTTTATAAAAAAACAGTTTATGTATATCTCAGTCTAAATAGACAGTATGTCTCCTTCTGTATACTCTTCTATATAGCAGTGCAGTGTCTGTTTCACTTAACTGATCCTAACACAGCTGATTTTCATCTGCCACACCTGGGTAAATCTCAGAAGCAGTTGCTGTGTTCAGTGAGACAGAAATGTCAACTGGAAAGTAATCTTTTGATCTGTGACTGAAGTGGAACAAATAATAAATCTTTGGAGGGAAAAATTCTTTGGTTGTTTCAGGGTTTTCTTCCTTGTCAGAATATTCATAAGCAGATTGAGAAACTTTAATTTTATTATTTTCAATTACTCCGCAAACAAATTCATCAGCATTCTGTTGTGAATATCAATACTTCTGTATCACAGTTCCTATGTCGTTGGTTATTTACACAACTCACATGCTAATGTCTCTTTCCTGATGGATTGATATGTATAATCAAGCATGAAAAATCAAGGTGTAGAAATGAATTGAAATAATAAATAAGTTTCAGCAAACACTTTAGCCTAAATTTATGTGTTTTTTTAAAAAGATGTCATCTTAGAAACTTGATCCCTTGAATATTTTTTTTTTATGAACATGAAAGGATGTAAACACAGCTGAAGTGACATTTTCCTGACTCAGTATTCACAGGATACAGAGGAGAACACTCACAGAAGAGCTGATGATGCTGTGGATGACTGCCAGCAGAACACATTTCATTGTCTTCTCAAAAGCCATATGCTCATTTTGACACCAGCAAGCCAAGACAATCCCCTTTCCAGTGGGCTAAATTCACAGGACAGAAATGTGCCTTATGAATTCACATTAGCTAGGAAAGAGTGTTGTTATTTCAACAATGCAAAAGAAATGTATTAAAACATTTTGGTTTATAGGACAGGCTGGATTAAACATGATGACATGCCTACAATTTCTAAAGCACCCCTAAAACTGATGGCACATTCAAGTAAAATCAAAACCTTATCACATGCCAGAGAGCAGTCCACTAGCTTCATTACAGCTACGGGATGCGCAATACTCTGGTACTGCAGTTTCTTTCACCATGAGAACAGGTACCATAACACTATTTGTTCCCACCTGGAAGTCTAATTTACCCAGGACCTTGTGGCTTTGTACATTACTGGATGGATGCACCCCAGGTGAGGCAGGCTCAAGGAAGCCGAAGTGCTGGCTTAGGCTATGCTTGTCATGTCATGTATCTCTTGAAGATGCCACTTAGAAACTTGCTCACTCTCATTTTGTCACCTCTCTCGAAAAGTTTACAACCTGGATACTTTATTTGTTGCATTATGTTCTGAATACTTTTACATGGTATTATTTCATTAAGAAATTGTGGTGGGTACGTTGATAAGTATTGCTTGATTAAATTCTGGAGGTGAGTCTAATTTGCAGCTCTGTATCACCATTGAAAATATTTTCTGTTCATTCTCATTTGTACTCCGAGTATGTGGTTACGTGGGTTTCCTGCGCTTTTGATGAGTACTGTATAAGTGTCAGAGCTGTTTCATTTCCTGCTCAACTGTAGGACTGGGAACTACAGACACAAAATATAAAAGTCTTATTCTGTAGTGGCACCAAGGATCTTGGGTTTGAAAACTCTGTTCTTTACTCTTTCTAAAAGAGAATATGCAATTTTCTGTAAAGAACATACAGACCTTTTCAAAAGTAAGTAGGACCAGAGCCCAGCTAAACTGTGTTTCTTTTACTTCAGAATTACAGCCTGCTGCCATGAATTTAAATCTCTACTGGACATTCAAGATTACAAAGAATGCAGTTTCACATGTCACTGATTTTGGCTTGGAGTGAAGCTTGGTATTAACTGAAGACTCTTGTCATGATCCTCCACACAGGGAGACAAACTGTTTTGTGGTAGTTCAGTCAGAGATGGATGGATCAAAACAGTAATTAATATAGAAAATACAGAACATATTTAAAAAATCTGCTGCCTCAATAAGGAAACATACTTGAAGGAAACTTTGGGGAGGGCAGAGGGGGAAGCATTTGATTTACAAATATTTTTGTTTTTTGAGGCCATGGGTGATTTGTAAGGTATACAGAATTTGGGATGTCCAAGATACTGTCACAGGTTCTTCCAAGTATTCACTTCTGTATTAGAAATAAGCCTCATCATGTGCCATTTATGCTGGTTTATGCCATGAGCAGCATAGAGTGTTGTTTCCAAGCATATCGTGGAATACATGCCTCTGAGTTTTAAGGGCTGATCATTGGTTATTAACTTTTTTCATCACAGCAGAAGAATAATTTGGGGTAGGTGATTCTGCTTGCTAGATGGACACAGGGAGAATCCATGAAGCATGAGTCCAGATGTCAGTAGCAGATCAAACAGTAGATATTGAAGCTGTATGAATCTTCCTTTTTCCTTCAGGTCACTTCTAGATGTCTGCGCTGCTCTGCTTGCATGGTGTCTGGCTTCTCATTATCAACAAAAATAAAAATGCTGGCTGGACATAATTATCTCATCATCTCCTAAAGAAGGATGATTATGGAGTTATCAAGCAAGCTTTGGCGACACAGTTACTGTTCCCTACCAGTTCTTGGTCTGAGACAAGAGGCAACTTGCAGAACTATAAGAAAAAAGATTATGCATCCAATTAGTTATATCCATCAGTGGCTCAAGAATTTAAGATAAGCAGGTAACCATCATGAAGCTAATGCTGAGTTCCTTCCATATATAACAAAGGAAGAAACCACTTGCAACCTGCCATTAACCATAGAAAAGAGGATGGGCGACTAAACCCCCTCTGTCAGCAGTTTGTAGCCAGTCTATTTGGATTTGGAAGATCTATAGCTGGATCTGGTTTTTTGCGAGTTCAGTATCACAAAGAATTTTTCAAACCATACTACCCATAGATCACACAATTCATAAGTCATTGCCGGTATTGTATGAATAGGATGGCTTGGCCTTTATAGTATTGTCTACTTATATCAGGCCTTTTCAGAGCGTACATAGCCCCACACTGTGCTTGGAGACTTGTTGAAGTAATACATCAGTAAGAAAAGAATTTTCTCTGCAGTTTGGCATGCCTTGCATACCACCAGGGCCACTTAACCTCCCTTGGCTTAGCTCACCAGGTCAAATGTACAACTCAAATTTTCTGCAGCTCCTCTGTGGATGCAGAAAGGGAAGTACATGCATTTCTAGCTTTTTCCTATGCAGATAAATAGCTTGCTATTCTTATCAGGATCCGATGAACTAGTCATTCCTTTAAGGTTCATGAAGCCAACTGAGAGTAGTTATCCATCTACTAGCTGAACAGCTGCAGTACGGTAATGGAATGTGTATCTGGCTGACAGGAATCTAACTAGCAACTTCTGTGTCACTTATCAACAATACACACTTTTTCAACCTCATTTTATGGTTCTTGCTAGACAGTATCTGCAAGAGCCCATTGCTGCTGTGTATGAGTATCAGGTAACAAAAAGATGATACTAAGGCTGTAAGCCTCATTTGGATAGCAAGGTCATGAGGGACATTGTGAAAAGATAGCTTAAATCTTAGGTGGAGATCTCTCACCTGCATGTTCTCTATCTGCCTTCTATGCCTGAACACAGTCCACAGCACCTACCTTTTCCCAAAAAATGTACACATGGTTCAAAGCGTTGTAGTCCCAAGAAAGAGATTTGTGTTTGCTGAAATCCTAAAAGGACAAACATGAAAACCACCTTCCAAACTCGATGCTCTTGAAATCTATACTTAAAGTTCAGCAGCTTCTTTAGATGATGGTTCATATTTACAGATGTGGCAGAAGAGAAGGATGTGTGTGAGAGTGGGGCATTGCATTTTGGCCTGGTGACAATTAGGCTGCTATCAAAAGCTGTTTAATGAATCTGCTGAAGCTATTGCATTGGGTAAAAGGAAATGGACAAACAAAAGTGGACAAGAAGCTGCACAGCTCATAGAAGTGAGAGACGTGGACCAAAGAGGAACAGAAACAAGTTAATAGCAAATGGGCTCAGGTGATGAAAACAGATATCGGGGCATGGCAGGAATCAACAGACTTAACCTTTGAGCAGTCACATTGCAAGCAAGTAAAAAACCACAACCATTAAAAAGCATCACTTGATATTTATTTCCTTCTACCCTATTATTTTACCCAGACCCAGCAGAAATGGGCAAACCTATCACATCAGTAGAAACCCAAACTTCAGGGCTTAGAAGGCTGAACTGACCCTGACCTCAATGAAGATGTGAAATAGTTTCTGATAATAATATATCAAAATTGCTTTCATCTGGTGGAAGCAGAGGATACCACAATGTTCCTCCTGTTTCTACGTGAAGTGGAAGAGCTGGACATCTGACCATATGGGTAATGAGATTCAGCTCCTCATCAGCCTAATGCTAGAATGGTCATATTATGTTTTACTTTAAAAAATATATAATAGTTTTATTTAAATTTATATTATATATGTATATATATATATAAATTTATAAGATTTATTTAAAATTTAAATTAAGTTGTAAGAATCTTCATCTTATGCCTTAAACAATCCAGGTTTTGGGTATGGATAGCCAAAACTATTGTCATTCAATATAAGACTATTGTCACCGGGGGTGGGGTGAGGGTGGTGGGGGGTGGGGGCAGGAAGAAAGAGCTCCAGTTCAGGTCACGGTGGATTTATCATGTTCCATCTTCTGGATGGCCTGTTCCTACCTTTGAATGTTTAATTTTTTGTTACACTGGGGTCACAAAAATGGTCACAAAAATGGTTGGAAGGCCAAATAGTGACTGGAGAGCTGGGAATTTTCAAGAACTTGACATTCCTAGAAAAATAAGGTAATATCACCTTAGATAATGTTGTCCACTGACAGGTCAAACACCCAGCACCCATATATAGGGATAGCTCTAGGATAAAGGGAACAGTAGCTTTCTTCTCTAGTTCCTGGATAAAACCTAATTATTCAGAAGAACAGCATGCAAGCCTCCTGAGAATATTGATAAAAAAGAATATGAACATTTGGCGCAAAGTTAATAATGAGGAGACTAGATACGGTGCAAGCAGACAGAAGCAAATATACCAGAAGCAATCGTCACTCTGATTGCATCTTGCTCATTGGGTCAAGAAGCTAAATTTATGGTGGCTGCACGGTCTGTCAAGGACCACTGTCAAGTACCACTGATCATTTTTGGATTATTTTATATGGAAAAAGAGGCATTCTTGTGAAACAAGTGGCAGACTACATTTAGAAATATTGATCACATTTTGGAGGAATAGATGCCATTAGATCTTCTGTTGCTATATACAATGAAAAGGCAGGTAAGCAGTAATATTAAGCTGTGAGCATTATTACTTGACAACATCTAAAAAAAGGAAATATTAGTGGCTTGGAGTGAAGCTAAATGTGACTAATACACCAAGTTCTGCTTTTACAGGTAATGACAATACTCCCATAAGGAGGATTTTATTGCGATTATAAATTAAATACCCCAAAACAAAAACTTTTAGAAATTTTTACTTCTTTTTTTCTAATCACAGGTGTCCATGAATATGGAACAAAAAGCAGAAGTAACGTAATTCTGCAATTGTCTAATGTCCAAAGGTCAGTTTGCTATTTGGACAATTCTTCTGCTCTATCTACTGGCTGTATCAGGTCTGAAGCTTCAGCTCTTTTGTTGACAAAGGCTTTGCATCTCACATATATGCCTGACTGAAAGACTATCACACTTACTAAGTCTGGGTATGAAATTCTAGTACAAACAAGTTTGCATATGTTCTTCTGGATGCAGGAACAAAACATACAAAATCTCAGTAAACACTTTACTGCTACATTTGACCAACAGTTAAGCAGGTAGACTTTTCCATTTTTAAAGAATGGAAAGAAGCTTGATGTCAATCACACAAAATGTTATCAAGTACTATAAGCACAAATATTGCCTAGAATGATTGAGCTATAAGGGTAATGCTAATTAGTGCATACCTCCTACATTTTTCATTTCAACTTTCTTTTCCTGCACAGTCCCTATTTACCTAGGGAAGCTATTTAGACTAGAGAAAAGTAGTTGTCTTCTCCCTCATGCAGAAATATCAGGGAGAAAGCAGGAGAGTGCTTTACTTCAAAGAGATCCCTCACGAGATGGTGCTTTATTCAAGCCTGAGGATGCAGTAACAGCATAGTGAGCACGGTGACTGCTGAGACCCCTACCTTGCAAAAAAACAATTTGAGAATTGGCATATCATCAGTTTCTTCTTATAGAAGACAATAATCTATGTTTTCCATCAAACACTGTGCTTTGGTAACAAAGAAGATTGAGGTGGTTCATTTAAACATTGTGAAATAAGTCCAGCCTTTGAGTGTCATAAGGTTTGGAAAGATCACGCAATAAACCATGGGGAAAGGGAAAGAAAAGTTATGGTATTTTTCATAACTTAATTACTCAAAGTAAAAGTTACGTCGATTACCTTGGAGACACATTTCAAAGCAGTATGCTTTCTCTGCCTGCTGAGCTCCAAGACATTAGGAATAAGAAGTGTTTGTTTTCCTAGTTGATATCTGAAAGAATAAAAAAAAAAAAAAAAAAAAGTGGTGGTTTGCTGTGGCAATTACTTTAAAGGCTGGAGTACTGTAGACCATTAGTCATCACAACCCTGTGAGTACGTGGTACTTGGCAGCTTTACGCAAGAATGAGGTTTATACCTAGGAATTCCAAGGAAGAAATGATCTTTGTCTTGGAGTCTGTCTAAACCCAAATGTAGAATGAAATAGTTAAACCATTTACCACTTTCTCTTTTGATAAAATACGTGGGCATATCATACATATTGTAGTATATTTTTTATGCTAGTTTTTAAATTACTTTCTTTTGACTTATTTTATATTTTTGTTTATTCTGGACCTGTTAAAAATGGGAATAAAAACACCTTTAAGAATCCTCCTATGCACTTTTTGTACATATTAAATAAGAGGAAAAGACAGGCTTATGTTAAAAAATCTCTTGCAAATCACCTTTAGCAGCATTTGGCTTTTTTATTTTAAACTCTTTCCTTTCAGTTATGATAGCCATTGTGATATGTGCATCCAGCAAAATATGTGCTAATAGAAGCCATAAATTCTTGTCTTAATGCAGACATATGGCAAAGCAAAACAAACACTGTCTTTACTCCTGCCTGATAAATGCCACCATGATGTTGCTCTTTATTCTCAAAGAAGTCTGCCTCCTGTGCGATTTTTCCTTTCCACTCATGGGCCACTTGTAGGTTTCAAGGAACATCAAAATTTTCCCGTCTAAGGACTTTGACAATGACCTTCATCAAGCGAAATGAAATGAGGAACTGATATTTCTGACATAAAAAATCAAATAAGCTTTCTTAGGCCATTTTAATGTGCCTTATGAAGGAAGAGTTGATAATAGAAATGGATGTTTCATTTCTGTTCACCTTTATATAACATCTCTTGCTAAGGTGAAGGGTAATTAAGCTGGGCTCAAGCAAAATCTTTACTAAAGGTCAGACTATCTGGGCTGGCATCGCTGGTCAATGGTGTTTACATCACAAAATTAAGGGGTCAAGTGAGAAAACATGCAAAGATGAGGAAGTGTATATATATCATGCACATGCCTTTTTAATGTGTACACATTAAGAAGACATTGTTGGTTTAGGAAGGTCATCTGTGCCCCTCTGAAACATTTGCCTTGCACATAGAAAAGGTAGTCTAGTGTTAGGTTTGCCAAGTCTTAATGTTGGGAGTGTAATTAATAAGTAGGTTAGATGGCTATCCTACTTATTTAAAAAAAAATAAATGTGTTTTTTTCTTTTTAAAAGTATTGCTTGGATTCTGCTTCTGTCTCTGTAGTAATTCCACTGTTACATAAAGAAGAATAGTGTTTGGACTTAATTATATCTCATACTTACTGCTGAAATGAGCCAGGTGTGTTTTAAATAAAAGGGTTAAACACAAAAAGAATGGCATGTGATTTGATTTACCTTTAAAAATATTATTTGTTGTTTCTGGTATAAATCACAGTTTGCTCTGGGGAAGAATTATAGATTATTCAAAGTGCATTTTGCCTTGCAGAAATACCTAAATTAACGCCAGGAAAAGCAATTCCGTATAAAGTTACTAACAGCAAAATACACGATTATTTTTTTTTTTATTGTGACACTCCTCTTCAGAAGAAAAACCTTCACACACGTAAGATCCTGGGAATTCATATATTTTTAATTGTCTTGCAGATCAAAAACATGACTAGACTTAGCTACTGAAGCCTCATTTAGTGCTGGGTGCTTGTGCACTGTCGCTGCCTGGGCAAAGCTGTTGCAGGGAGCTGGGAGCCACCTCCCCAAGGAGAGCGGCGCAGGAGCCCTGACCTCGCTTCCCTTCTCCGTGCTCTCAGGTCTCTCAGCCTAATTGTACTGGAAGCAGTGAAACTGATGTGCTCCTTGTGACAAATTGAATTTTTATTTTTTTAAATGAAATTTCTATGAGTTGTGAACAGATAGGTAGTGATTTATTTTCTTCCCTTTCTTTCTTTTTAACGTTTAATAGCATGTAATCATTGGTCATTTTTCCTGGCTTTGAGTATCTAATGACCAAATTCCACTGCAGCTATTTGGCTAACAGCTAAAAATCTAAAATAAATGTGTGACCTTGACACTCAGAGACCTGCTGCAAGTGCATGTTGAGGGCTGGAAGAATATATCCCCAACCTTTTTTTTACATAATACAGAGAAGATTTCTGTTGACTGGGAGTCAGAAGGAGATGACATCTCTCCAGGTTTCTGCAATAGCTTTAAGTACATAAAGGCAGCAAGAGTAACAAGTGTTAGAGTATTAAGAAAAGGCCACGGGACATTGCTTTTCCAATACATTTTAGCTAAAAATGTAGCATGTGGCTTCTGAAATGAAGAAAAGTAGGCCAATGTGTTATACATACGACTGAGCAAGACAGAACCTCAGTCTTTGAATGAGTGCTTTTGTTAAAGAAATGGGGGAAATAACCTGTATAAACCAAATAATATAAGTTTAGGGTCTTAAATTAATGCCAGTTAATATAATTTGGAAACCCTAGTATTAGGATTGCCACAATCAGTGTGGAACCAATGGTAGGCACTGATGTTATTGCTTTTATTCCAATGGCACAGCAGTTCCAAGATACACAGATATTGTTTCTGTAAATAAGCTTTCAGACTTTCCTAACACATTTCTTTGTGTTTGCTCTTTTCCAGTAGCAGAGGCACACCCTGAGATGCAATTAGCTAAA
This sequence comes from Falco naumanni, assembly GCF_017639655.2. Taxonomy (NCBI): domain Eukaryota; kingdom Metazoa; phylum Chordata; class Aves; order Falconiformes; family Falconidae; genus Falco; species Falco naumanni. The sequence continues at coordinate 87,263,160 of NC_054058.1, read as the reverse complement.
AGTATGCATCAGATGAAAATGGCAAACATTTAAAAATTTCTTCTAAGGGTGTTAGCTGTGACCCAAACAATTTTACAGACAAGTTAGCAGCCACTGATGGCACTTCAGCCACTCTGATTTCAAGTAGCCACAGTGGTAAAAGTACTTGTTTGCATGACTTTAGCAGTGAAGATGCTTGGTAGTGGTCAGCAGGCCATCCCAGGACAGACAAAGCATGGTTTGGTCATAGATTATAGAATAGGCTTAATGAACATTCTGCTATGAGCTCCTATCTCTAGGAGAAAGGAGGAGCACATCCTCCCCAGCCCAATCCAGTGGCATGGAGCAGGTAATTTTTTTATATATTTTTTTTTCATTGGCTGGAACATTCATCCACAAAGCTGTTCCTAAACCAATTGTTGTTAGCTACCATAGACAGTAGAATTACTACTCAAAGAAGATAGCCTAACAACAGTAGCTTAGTGAGAACTTAAATAATGAACTTGGTACCACAAACTCATTGAAGGGTTGGAGAAAATGTAACTTTGTTTTGTAACACCTAGGTAGAATGGCAGGCTATGAAGTTGCCGCTGACTGAGACTTCTCAAGTCATGTCAATGTGACAACGGGAGAAACTGTGAGAGTATCTTGTTGAAATCAGCCCCTCCACTGCTAGTATTATGCTTTTTGGCAATCACTGTAACTGCTTGCCAACTGTTTAAACACACTTTAAAAATACAGCACAAAAAATAGTACACAAACTATTTTAAAAAATTGAAAAGGAACTAGCTGCAGATGTGTTTGCTGGGGGCAAGCAGTAGAAGACAACAGATAGAGGCTGGAAGAGAAAAGATATTTGGGTAGAGTTGTCCCAGATTTTCCCATGCACGGAGAGTAGTTCAGGAGAGAAAGGGATGAGAGAGGTGGATAACATGGAATAGGGAAAACTAGGGCATATCTTCAAGGCCAAAGGCATGCTAGGAATGAACTGAGGGGTGGGGGAGAGGAGATCTGTCCTCCCTCATGAATACAAAGGCAACAAAGGTCCCTGCTCCTCCAACTGTCTCTTGGATTCTCTGCATACTTCCCCAAGGATACTGGGGTCAGGCTTCTTTCATCCCTTTTCTCTTACGGGAAACAAGATCTGATGGTTCCCTTTGCCACTGAGGGCATCCGAGTCCTCTCCCTTCTCCCTGTGCAGCCTCAGAGGGTTTAGTAGCTGTTACCTTTCCCTTCGCCTAGAAACAGGTGGGGAAGCGGGGCAGGGGGGAAGAGGAGGACTGCTCCTTCCCACCACCCCTTTTCACTGCCCCCTTCCACTGCCCCTTGGCCATTCTCTGAGACTGGGAGCTGAGGCTGCAGTGGCTGGTGTCTCTGGCACACCAAAATTGCCCGAGTCCTTCTCTCTGTTACCATGGCAGTGACATCTATGACATAGGTCTATGATGTAAACAACCACCAAGTCTCACCCTGCCAGTTGCTAACGGCAGGCCCGACAGCGTGGCAGACTGAGCCCCTGGCCCCAGGCAGGGGGGACGAATCAGACCCACCAAAGGTGAATGGAGCCGTTCACACCTCTTAGAGCTGCATTGTTTTCTTCCCGTGCTCATCTCCAAGGGGTGTCCTCATTCATGTGAAACTCCTGCTGAGAAGATTGGAGCACTTAACGCCTACTGGAGAAGATCTTAACACCTACTGGAGAAGTTCTCTTTAAGCCTTGATTTCTTCCAGACTGGCTGGGTGTTCTGCAGTGGCACGTCGGTGCTCTGATTGCCTTACAATTGGTGTGGCTGGGGAGGAGAGCAGCCACTGAAACCTCCTCCCTCTCATTTTCACCTGTTGGAGCCTTGCCTATCTTAACGGTCTGTAAAGGCTCAAGATCCAACGATGTAAATGATATCTATGTTAACAAAATCATTTGACGTTAAGCACTCAAGATAAAGAGACCTTTTACTAATCTTTGGCTGTAACAGTTTAACAGGTGGTGAATCCTTCTGCGGAAAAATTACAGCTTTGGTGGTGGTGGTGGTGTTAAGGACCAAGCACTTCTTTTCCATGTCACTTCACGTTTGCACCTGAACAGCACTTACTGAATTAACGATATGCTAATGAACGCTATTTCATTAATATCACAAGCAAAAGAAAAAGAAAAATCTAGGGACTTTAATCTCCCTGAAACCCGTCTGATGCAGGACAGACTGTTCTTGGTCTTCAAGTCTAGACAGAACTTTAGATAGTGATGTTATGTGCTATCAGTGCTTAAAATCTTTGTAATATCCCCAAACCTGTGAAAGGACCTTTCCAAGACATCATCTTTGTGCATTGTCACCCCATCAGTGTTCCTCACCCTGTGTTCACTACTTGATCATCATGAGATCATGTGATTCTCACCTACTGAGATTTTCTGCTCTTGGTCAGTCTTTCCTTTCTTTGGGAGAACAATGGGACCAGATGTATAATATTTCTTTCTAAATGTCACAGGGCAGAAAGGTTCCAGCCAAATCTCAGGTTTCCCCTCAGCCCCAAAAACTCATGAATCTAACACAGTTAAGGCAGATCTATACCTTTGCCTTTGCTTCTGCATCTACCCACTTGATACTTTTCTAACAGTTGATTTCATAGGCCTTCCCAAGTCCTCTGGAAATAGTCCGAGGCAGGTCTGAGAAGACTCTTGCTTTGATGTGCTTATGCTGCATACAACAAATAGTCATTCCCAAATTCCCCTGACTTAACTGACTCCAAGCTAAAGGGATGTAACTTGCCTCCAGCTCCAGGATTTTTCTGAAAGCCAAGTTTGCTTTCAATATGTTAACACTTCATGACAGCATTAATTTCCAAAGTGAAGATAAATAAGACCCAAGATGAAATCCTCTTCTTTCTGTCCGGCTTGGCAACCCAACTGCTGGCAGAGTGAAGACACATTGGTAATAGGCACAATAGTAATGGGTAAGGAGTTGGAGGGGGAACCTGACAGTGTGGTGTGGCTTGATTTTCTTTTTCAGTAATGCAGATATAGGGGAAAAGGACATAGAATTCATATGCCTGAAAAGTAGTAGGTTTTAGAAGGCATTTGCATGAATAATCAACTCTTAGTAACAACAGGAACATGTAGGCTTTGCAGGCACCTATATGTGTGGTAGATTAGAGATTTTGCTGCATACGATACTAATGTAATGAAGCTATGAACATTAAGTTAGGCAGTGAAAGATCTCCTCCAGCAGCTCCATACTGCCAGGGCAGTCCATTATGTAGCTCGAAACAAAGCCCCACCTTAGATATCTACTTTTATCACTGTTTTCTGTTTCTGTGTGTCTTCTGTTTTAGCAGACCTACTGTAACTTGTACTGTTTCCTCTTAGAAATGATACGGTTGCTCTGACTAGAATATTTTTGGTTGATGAAGGGGAGACAAGATCAGCTACCAACTATGACTAAGTCTCATAGCTGTCAAGGGATAAAAATAGAGTAATGCGTACATGCCTAATACATAAAAATAAAGTGCTTGTGTATGTGGCAAAGGTGGGCTGGTTCCGTTGGTTGCTCTTGTCCAAAGTTATACTATGTTATAAGCTGATGTAGATGGTTGTTGAACAAATTGGGGCTAACATCTAGCATCTGTTCACCTAACAATGTCAGAACAAGGGGGCAGTTACCTCTAAAAGCCACTTACATATTAATCCACTCAACTGTTTTCTGCTTGTACATCTGGGGATGAGGCAGGATCAGACTCTAGCCATGACCTGCATAATCCCCCTTCTGTAGTGACACCCTTGCATAATACAGAAGATTATTCGTGGTGTAAGGGTCATATGTCACCGCAGCACAGGGAGTCACAAGTGCCATGACTGTGGCAAGGAGTTTTTAAACAAGTGTGACTGTCATGGAGCCTTACACATGTCTGTCATACGACCTTGTAAAAGACAGATTTGGGAAGCCCTAGGCAAGGCTGTTCCCAGATGTAAGGTCAATGTCACACAGCAATGATGTCCCAGTGAGGTGATCCAACCGACAATCATCACATTTGACCATTAGATTATCGGAATGGATGTTGTAACAACGTAGTGTTGAGTTTGAAAAGAAAATATTTTCATACCTGAGACAAGAAAAGTTTTCCAGTAACAGCAGGAAGATCCAACTTGGATGCCTACAAACTACTGTGAATTAATAATGGCTAAGCAGGGGGCCAGCGGAAATTGATGGTATTTGTTTTGAAAAATGAATTTGTCCCTTTCCCCTTAGACTTTGCTTGCTGTTTGTCTTCGTAGACTGCAAGTGCTTGAGAGCAAAGCTGTGCTTATTTCTTGGGATCAATCATAATTACTTACCTAATCAATGGTTGCTAATGATAAATGGTAATAATATAAACCATTAACACATTTTTACCCACATCTGTGTCTGTCACTCGGTGCAGTACTGCACTTGTTACTGCTGCATCCAACCACAGGTTCATGGTGAAATCCCTTTAATGTCATCAGAGCAGCAATACACCTGGGACATGAAAGCTGTTAGCAAATCCCTGGTGTCAGGGCTGGAGCCAAAAGACAGAAACCAAGAAAGCCAAGGGACACACCAAACTAAAAGGTATGGTGTAAAAATGGCAGAGTGGTGGAGTCAAGAAACCCCCACAGCCAAAGGTGAACCCTGGGCCAAGGAATGGGCAGTGACAGAGCAAAACCTGGCAAGCTAGATAATAGCGAGATAATACAACACACAACAAGCAACAGGCATAGTGATGAGATTCCTTATCGCTGGCTGGTCAAAGAAGCCAACTCTTAGTCTTGGCTTTGGCCAAATGGCTGACTGCAGCTCAGTCGTCTTGATGGGTACAGCAGTATCCTTAACACCCTGGCAAGGTTGTTATCACCCTGGGCTGATACGACATTCTGCCCAGAAAAAAATGATGAGATACACACCTCTTACATGTTCCTACATAATGATGGTGCAGGAGGATGCTGATATATGTAAGGAGCCATTGAAAACAGGGGGTGTTTTGCAAGTCTTTGCACCTCACTGTAATAATAAAGAGTAATCTGCCATTTTCATTTTCCCACATTTTTCCCTCTGACTCCTTAGAGGAATGTTACACCAGAGCAATCTGGTTTCATTAGTTTTGAACAAGCTGCTGTAGTCACTTTTCTAGAAATGACAAATATATACAAAATCACATCTTTTTAATTAATATTGTAATAAAGATTGAAGCAGGAACGGCTGTACAGAATTCTAGTGCCCATATAATTCACAAGACCAGCCTACCACAATGAATCCCAATATCTGTGAAGCAATTTTTTCCCGCTCACTGTTCTTCACTTTCTCGTTTTAAGCCCATTCAATTTCATTAGTATTCCTTCACTGTGTTGTCAGTCTGCATGATGGTGGGGTTTTGGAAGGCCTTCAATAAAAGAATACTTGACTGTGCTACAACCCTCACCCTTTGTACCTCTTCAGATCCTAACAGAATGAATCTCTAAATGCCTACATGTTGCAGAAAACATGAATTCTTAATGAATCTTAGGATACAAGCCTAAACAGACGACAGTACTTTCCAATCTGCTACGGAAACAATATGTTTTAATTAAGTATAAGGTTTAATAAAATTTTCACTCCTTGTACAAAAATGAATGGTGATTAACAGACAGCTGACAAGCCAACTCTAATAATTTCTGATTAAATGCTTTTGTTTAGTGTTTTCAGTCACTCTCTACAGGGAATTAATTACTGGAAATGAAAAAAATGAAGGTTCATGCCAGTTAATATCCTTGAGAAAGTGGAAGGTAATCAACTGTATAAATTACAGTGGCATATGCAGGCCAGCTTGTGGTCAAAATTTGTACAACATACCCCAGCCAGTTTTTAAGTTGGTTGGATTGAAAAGCGTGTGGGGAAAATCTGTCTGAAGTAGCTACTCCATCCTTTTAAGCAAGGAGTGAGCAGCTGTATTCAGAACAAGATGCCACTGTGATTTTTCTTCAGTTTCAGATTTTTTTGTAATGACATTTACTTATTTATGGTGGTCACTATTATAGGTTGAAAGCATACAGCTACATGATTCTTTCATGCTTCAAATTGCTTTTTAAATAAGGCTCTGAGGGCAACCTACCTACATGGAAATATAGAGGAGAACTACCCACCAGGGATGTAACATGAGGGATGTGAGCAGACGGGCAGGCAGCGCTGTCATCCTGCTCCGAAGAGCTGCTTGCTACAGTAGGCACTCACCCACCCACCCGGACTGAGGTTTCACCTCGCCTTGCTGAGGCCATTCCAGCTACATTGGCATAGCACACTCCCATAAATATCCCCAAACAGGTTTTGCATAAAACTAATTTAAAAAAAAAAGGAGGAAAAGGACCACTGTTTCTTACGCATTTTCCTCAAAGAGGTGCTAGTTTGAAAATCGAGTTGGGAAAGGTTAGTTGGCAATGAACTCGAGCAGGCAATCCTGAGCTGGTCTGTGCATGTGGACTTTTTGCTCCTCTGAGCTGATTGCCAATTGACTTAGTTAACAGCTTTGTAGATGTTAATCTAGATATTTCACGACCAATTGAACACAAATGTTTGTGTTTTTCTCCAGGTTTAAACCAATGGCAATCAATTAACCTGAATTTTAGTAGCCCCAAGTGCAGTACTCTAGAACAAACTCATGCCCTCTGCAATGCAAAGGCTAAGCTTTCCCTGCAGGAAAACAGTTCTGGAAACCAGTATCAGGTAAGCTTTGTACTGGCCATGTGCAAGAACTGAGAGACAACTTCAAATGTACTTCTGACAACCTGGTGTTTGTCCAAGGATTCTTTAAAACTTTATAATATTGCCTTGATAATCACCATTTGTGGTGTTTGGTTGACAGTGAGTTTCAGCTGAACTAACCTGTTTATTGCAGAAGACTTACTATAGCAGTCTGAAATATTAGGAAGTTATATAGTCATACATATGAACTTGTGTCATTCAAAACATTCATTAAAAAAATTCAAAGTTTTCCAGCAGAACTGAAAAATCAGTCAGAAAGAGCAAATAATTTCAGGTATTTTTGGGTCACTGACTACAGCCAAAGATAAGAAAATGTAATTAAATAACAAATTAATTCATGATTGAGATTCCTTTGGATCTAGATTTCTGTTCACTTTTTAAACTCTTCTCTAGTATATTGCACTGGGAGCTGGAACAGCAGAGGCTAAGAAATATGGATTAGAATAAAGTGCAGAGACTTACATCCTGGAGTTCTGGTTTTATTTTGTATTTTATATTATACAACAGATAATAATTAGCAATTATAATGAATTATAATAAAATAAAAATAAATATAATTAATAGAACTATAATAAACGTATTATTTTTGAAAGTTCTAGAAAACAAAAGGAAGTTTCTTAATAACTTGGCCAAATGTTCAGTGTTGTCAACTATATCCCTTTGCTCTGGAATTGAGAAAGCTTTTCTATAAGGTGGCGGTAAGATGTAGGCAAAGGTTTGCTGTCATCTATATTCACAATCAGCCAATGAAGCTTCTAAAGTATTGTGAAAGCTACGTGGGTGAAAAAGACCATTGGCACCAGTGCAGTTGTCATTGTGGACGTTAATTTCTTACTATTAATAAGAACGTAGCCTAGTGAAGACTATGAAAGCACGTATTATCAGTCCTGCAAGTGTGACTCACATGTTCGCCTCATCACTTATATCAGCAGGAGTTTGTCACAAACCAGAAAAGGAGTCAGATGGGGCCCTCGGTTTGTGTCGTGGCCAGTCTGTACAGCGAAGGAAGAAGAAAAGACCCGTATCAGTTGTTACCAACATTGTTACTGATGCTTCCTCACATCAACGGGCAGTTGCATGGAAAAAAAGGCTTCCAGTGAGTAACCGCTTTTTGTAGTATTAACAAAAATATCACCCAGGCCTCAGGTTTTGAGATAATTTTTATGTTCTACTTTTCTTTCAAGTTACCTTGCCCTTGTTTTTCAATCAACTTGTTAGTTATCTTCCAGAGAAGATGCAGCTCTGGCTTCTGAAAGACAGAAGGGCTTGTTTCTTCCTCTCTGGACATATTTTCAGTATTTCAGCAGAGGGTTTTCTTTACAACTTCAGGCTTTCTTATTCATTTTCTCTCTAGGGCATCCCTTCTTTTGTCACAAGCTAAGAGATAATCCAGTAGTCATTACACAGGCAACATTCCCCTTGACATGATCAGAATTTTTGGACAAGAACTGCAGAACTGGCTCCTATGCTGCATAGAACACTTTGGCTAAGAGCGGTCAGGGAAATGATCATGCTCAGCTATTAGTGCTGCTCCAGTGGATCACCACAAGTGCTAGACTGGAGATAAGTGTACCTTCAAAATGGACTCAAAATCCATGGTTTATATAGGGAGCGACCAAGATTTCCAAGTTTGATTGCTGAAGTTTTCCTTTAAGTATATTGGAATATTATATATTAAGTTATAAGTATCGGTCGAAATATCCTAGAGATGACAATGGAGCTCGTGACTGCTGAAGAGACTCAAAATGACAGAGAAAAAGGGAAACCATAGATCTTGAGATGAAACAATAAATGCAATTATGATGTCTCAACTAGTTTGTTACTTCTTCTCACCGCAACATTTTTTTCTTCATGCATAACTGTAAAGTGTCATTATTTTGTAGCTATTCTGAAATGTTTCATGTATTTTCTCATTTGCAAATGTACCTGTGAAGCTGGTTAAAAAGTAGGGCATACTGTTGAGATGTGTAAAAATATTCATGAATTAAGTTTTGTGAGATTCCGAGTGATCCGAGTTCTTCGACTTCATCAGGAGGTGAGGTACTGCGTACCTTTCAAGCGAAGGCTCAGCCCACAATCTGAGAAAAAAGCCATCCAAAATAATTTGCATGCAAGGTTAAAAATAGCAGGATTTGCCAACAATCCTTTGAAATTCTTTGATGCAATATTTTAATAAAATAGAGTCTGGGGGGGGTCTGCTGGATGGTACAGACTACAGAAAATGAAGTTTGTTGCTACATGTATCCTTTCTTCAGCAGTAGCATCTTTCCCACCCCCAGCCCAGTCCCAAGTGGTTGTGCATATTCCCTCACTTATGCTGAGTTGTTATCAGAGAGATCAGTTTATTGATTTGAGTATCAGTGCACCAGCAAAAGGAAGGGATGGTGTGAGGGAGGACCAGTTTAGCTGATGCTGGCTTTGAGGAAAGGTCAGTAACCCCATAGCCTCACCATCATGAGAAAGTCTGTCAGTACTTATATTGATTAGGTCAAATCTGCATTAAAAAGTGTTTTGCCAGTAGCAAAAGGGCCACCGTCAATAAATTTTATATTGGTTCAAGCAGCAGAATGAATGTTGTGGGCCAAAATCTCTTTTTGTTAATTCATGAGCATTAGGCTGATGAAATCCAAAGTATTTTTTAATTGGCTGCAATTTCTAGATGATTTATGAAAAATGCTTGTTTCTGAAAATGATGATTTGATATATTCCACAGTCAGTCTACTCTGGTGTTCTGCTATCCTTACAGATATAAAGCTCTTCCTTACCACAACTTAATCTGCATTCCTGTGGATTAACTATCTATTTACGTCTGCTTGGACAATATACGTTACCTCTGGAAAGCTGAGATTTGTTATGCTTTTCTGTGGTGATGTAGATCTGTATATTGTGAGACTTTTACTATTACATAGGCATTAAAAAAACAGAAAAAAACCTTGCATGAGTCTGAACATGGGAGCATTTACTTCAGATTAATGGACATCTTTCCGTGGGATGACCCTGAAAGAGGCTGCTCCCTTTCATGACACTATTAGGTATAGTAACTTTTAGCAAAAATAAAACCATTTGTGAGATGCCCACTCCAACCTTTTATAGCGTATGCTTGTTAATAAAATTATATATTTTAACTGGAATAGACTGAGACTGATATTTGATGCTTATGTTTTCCTGTCCTAAAAGAAGGGAGGCGGAAAAGTGGAGAGACAAACTTCGACCCTGAAACCAGACCATTCATAATTACCAAAACAGGTGTTGCAAGCAAAACTTTTTTGTTTCAACAAAACAGCATCTTTTTTCCCCCGTAGAACATATATAACAACAACAAAAAAAATCCAACTAACTGTTACAGAGACAATGTTTCACAAAATGGTAAAACATTTTTTCTGACTTCTCTACAGAACTGAGCAAAATACCCTTCAGTTTTCAGTATAATTTTCTGTAAATTAATTATTCCAATTATTCCTGATTGGAGAGTTAAAGTGACTGCTGAGTCATTAATAGTAAACAAAGAAGCATACTGATCCACAAGATGCTCTGTTGCCTATGACTTGGGTCTAATTTCCACATTTAACAGCGACTTACCTGAGAAAGAGTGCAAGGTAAAGTATGGGTCTCACTAATTCTCTTACTGAACTAATATAAGAAGCTTTTTACATAATGGTTTGTGTAGTCAATTAGCAGAGCATTAGCTATAATAGATAACATTCTTACTAAGACCATATTAATTAGAGCTTAAACACAGCTAATCTGAGACCTATATTGAATTTATATCATTAGGTAGGCATAATGCTTCTGTAGGCAAGTAATTTCCTACATGCTGTTCTTAAGGAAAAGGAAATCCTAGCATCTGAGATATAAATATGCAAATTTTAACAGATACTTGGAAACCATGTAATGTTTCTTAAAACTTGAGTGGGCCTGGTCATATTACAAATCATAGTAATATTATGAGCAGCCAAGGACATAAAAGATTGAATTATTTTAAAATTTATTGGAACAGGAGTGGAATTGTGAGCTAGGAAAATCTCTGCAAGAGTTTAATGGATTTATGTTACTGCTCCTCATTCTGCTTTGAGTTAGACCCCAGTTCTGGGGTTCTCTGGTAACTTCAGCAAAAGTAAAGACTGGTTTGTCTCTATGACCACATCTCTTATTGATCCACATGAATCCACCAGTTTTGAAATAAACATTCTCTGAAATTAATTAGGAATTCTGTCTAAATACAGATTTACATTTATTTTTAGCTGCACGGGTTTCTGGCCTCCTTATCACTTTCTTCAGCAGTTCCGCAATATAACCAAAGCTTAATATGTCTCTGGTATATCAGCTACCTGAAGGAACCCCTTAGGCAAAAACATATTACATTTTTAAATCACAGGTAACCGTGAAACTAAGCAATTGCGAATTTACAAGCATAGCAAACTTCAGTACAATATCAGAAAAAACTGTGTACTGCAATGAAATTAAAATGCCACCATCTTGACTTCTGCTACCAACAGTAGCATCACTGCTGTTAGTCGAAAAAATCCACTAATAATAAGCTGATAGGGCCACAGTGTTCTGTTCTGTTATCTAGTTACACTGCTGAGAATTATTGCCCATCTGTATGGCAGAAGACAAGTGCTTCTCCTTGTGACTGAAATGGAGTGGAAGAATGAGGGCTAATATGCTCATAAATGCTCACGCCAAGAGTCATGTAAGTGATGGGGGGGCTCACTAGGCAGGTTACCTCTGTAATTTCAGGTGCAGAGCTGACAACCTTTTGAACTCATTCATACGCCCTCTTCCCCCTTAAATTGAAAAGCTATTTTCATATTTGTAGTATCTTAATTTTTTCCTTTTTTTTTTTTCTTCTTCTTTTTGTGATGGTAGCTTTTCAAACATTGTGGGATATTTAAGTATTAGTCATACTCTTCCACATCTAAAAATGTCAGTCAGCAGCATTTTAAAATCTCTCTTCCCAATTTATGCATCATTATTTTTGGAACATATACTTTAATTTCACCAACAGAGGTCAGTAAACCACTGAAAGAAAAGCGTAAGTGTTTGGCAAGAACACACCCTCGTCAATCTTCCTAACATCCTTCTGATAGTTTTGTTCAAAGGGCTCTTGTTCATCTGCTTCAGTAAATATGAGCTTAGTTAACTAGAAGAAGAAAAAAAAAAGAGAGAAGTGCTTGCGCAAACTGAAGAATGAGTTTTATTAGGGATATGAATTACACAAAATACTACATTGTCAAAGATCATTCAGCATTAGAATATGTTTAAAATACCTGTTACGAAGCCAGTAGCATACATACATGCCTAGGTATGATCATTGCTAAATCAATTTGTCAAGGTTAAAACAGGCTGTGATTTAAACAGTAGTATTTTGAATGGTCTGCTGAATTCTACTTTTCAAGCTTCGTGCTGTTGAAAACCAGCCTGGTGCGGAGTATAAAGAGGAGGATCCCAGAGAAGTAACATTTAATGATACTAAAATACCAGACAGAAGCACAGGAGAAACCAGGAGCTGTCACCGACTTGTTCATTTTGGCAGTAACACTCAGCTAATGGAACTATATTAACACATCATTTTCCAACTTTCAACTGTAATGAAAAGCTATTTTTACAAATCATTACTTTCAGTATATGGTGTTTCAGCCACGTGGCTTCTATTAGTGTACAGGGGAGTTTCACAACTAAAGCTGCCTGTGCAGTACTGAAAGTGCACCTTTTATGTTGAGCTAATCCCAGAGGGGAGTCAGCACTCTGCGCCCGTGTCCTTTTGACCTTTATCCTTTTAATGCATTTTGCCTCAGTAGCAAAAGGTGAAAACCTAGTTTTTATGTTTCAAAACAGACTGCTTCAACAGAAATTCTCTGTGAAGCTAAGGAAAGAAACATAGGCTCCTGTGGAAACGTTGAAAGTCCCTAGTTCAGCAATCAACAATAGCTTTACAAAAGTATTTTTAGAATCGCTTTTCTGGTAGCCCTTTGAAGCTCACCCATACGGCCTCGCTACCACCCCTCTCAACAGCTGCGAGCATGCGAAGCCACTGGAGTGGAAGATGTTAATTATCATCAGCTACTGGAATTTCTCCAGGGACCACTTGTGGTTAGAAACGTGCTTCCCTGAAGAACTGAGCTAGGAGCTGGGATAATCTCTCCTGTAGTTTATCTGAGTCCCTTCCCTTAAGCAAAAATATATAATCAATTAAAACTCCCAATCTTCACATTTAAGGGTTCTTCTCTTAGGACACGATTGTGTTGATTTCCCTAAGCAATCTTAGCTATAAAATCTTCTATTTCTGTGAACAGAGTTCTAACAATAGGCATTTTCATGTGTTTGTGAATTTCCCACGGACTAGGTTTAGGGCACACAGATTTTGATTAAAAACTGGAGAAACAAGTCTAAATTGAAAAAGGAACAAACCCAGAAAACAGACAAATTGATGGACACAACCGTGTGTTATGGTTTTTTCCCCCTGACAAGTCATTTGAACTTCCTTTTTATGGCCAAGAAAAAGCTACGCACCTTCCCCCCTCCCCGTGTCATCAGAAAACTGTGCACACAAAAAATGGTCTTTTTCCTTCTGCTTTACCTCCTGCTATTCAGTGGCATTTTAAGTCTAAACTAGTCAGCATCAGGAGCTTGATGTGATGTCAGCAAGTGAGATATTCCCCACAGGGAACCAAAATAATAGTAGATGTGCTGGCAGAAAAATCCCCAGAAAGGAAAATAACATAAACCAAACAGATTCCAAGCCTAGCCCTGCACTGTGACTACTACAAAGCATATTTAATGACTGAACGCACCCTTGAATATACCTTGTAGATCCCTCTGTGGTAGTTAAACCTCGCAATTGCTACCACCCCTGCAAAAAGACTAAGTCAGGTCAGTCTCTAGCTGCAGAGACTAGGATGAACTCGGTAATCTGCAGGATTTTACTCCCAACATGCTGAGTGAGCTGCTATGGACGAGAACAGCACACCATTCCCCAGTGCTTTTTAAAGTGACACACCAGCCTTTTCTTTTTTATAATCTAAGTGAGCTGAAGGAAAAGTCATCCTGCTCTCCAAGAATGCTGTCCCCTTCCCGTAAGGTCACAGGAAATTCCCATCCACCCCCTGGGAGGAAGGGGTAAGCAGGTGGAAGGAAACTGAATGTAATGGAAAGTAAACATGTCAACTGTGAACACAGTAACCACCAGTGACTACAAAAATCCTTCCTTCTTGTACTTAGGGACAATGAGCACAGTGGTATTTCAGTTATTCAGTGTTTACAGTTAAAAATCCCACAACTACTGGGCAGTTCCCTTCTATGTAGGCCATTAGTGCAGTGTTATATCATACACTTTCTCCAGTTCGACATCAAATACAGCCATCAAGCAGACACAGTCAAGAGGAGGGATTAATTCTTCCAAAATGGTCACTGCTTAATGGCACGGACAGCTGCTGTAAGACCTTTACAAGGTAGAGAAGGTAATAGAGGAAATGTTCCCCAGCGGGCACCAAAAGTAACGGTGAAAACAGAAGTGAGCACACAAACACAGAACTGTTATATACAAAAAAAGTTTAATTGAAATACCTGTATAAAAAATATGATCTCCATACATTTCACACTGTTAAACTGAAGAAAAAAAAATCCAAATCCAAGCTGCATAAATGCAACCAGATCACAGAAACACAGCTATTAAAATAAATTAAGGTTTATGACTCTGCCACTCTACCTTCCAGAGCCAATGCACGGAGACTGTACAATGTCAATAATTTAAAACCCTTCCAAACAGCATTACTTTACATTTCTGGTACAGTAATACCAGACAAAAGGCATACTGACTAAAACTTTAAAAAGTCATTCTATTTCCCTTAAATTAGACTTTGTACAACAATTTTCCATCTTTCAACAAAAACTGATAAGGTCAGAAAATTTTTTTTTGTCTTTTTTTTTTTTAAACAAAAGTTGACAGGAATGCAGAAAAAAGTACCATGGGCAAACCACTAGAATTCCCATGGGGAGAAGGAGGGGAAAGCACAGTGTTGAATAACTCTAACCAAATAAATTAACCAAATAAATAGCCACAGCTGAAACCTGTGGGAGGTCTTCTAAACTCCAAACAATAAATAACTGTATAGTACATGGGAAAAAACAAGTTTACATAAACATATTATACAGGTATGGAAAAAAAAAGTAAAGTCCTTGAATATTGCATTGATTGTGCATTCAACATGCCCATACACACTTTAAGACTCGCAGGGTGACAAAAGGCCAGGGGGAGTTGAGAAAGGGGCTTCTCATGCCCAATGGTAGAGAGATGATGAAAGGAAACATGAATAAATGTTTCTGATAAAAAAGCTGATATACCTGTTCATATTTCTGTGCAGGCTATAGGAAATATTTTGAGCAGCAGAGGTGGGTTGGATTTGGAAAGGGCTGGGGGGCAGGAGTGAAATGTCTGTGTTCAAGTATTCCATCACCAGCGGATGGGACTACTTCATTCAATCACCGAACATGTTCTCCAATGCATCATAGGAGCTGCTTCCTCCAGCACTGAGTCTAAAGGGAGCAAATTCCTATAATGAACTGGATCTTCTTTGGACATACACAGCTCAAAAAAGAAAGTCCCACTGAAGCAGCTTTCAAAAAGGCACTCAAAAGCAAATAAAATCTAGTCCAGGCTCTATGAGAGCAAAAAAGTTTACCATGTATTCAAGAGGTCACTGCTTTCTTAATAAGGTCAGTCTTTGACTAAGTACTGGCCTGCAACTCCCAAACATTAGCGTTTCCAAAGGAAATCTCTCATTCCAAAGCAGAAACCAGCAAAGGGGGAAAATAAAATCAAGTCCCTCAGACAAAGATTCAACTACAGAATAATGAATGTATTTTTCTAGCCCCTCCTACGTATTGGCAGCAGCACTGTGGTCTTTCTGCTTGTAGCTCCCCTCCCAGTGCGAGGTCCTTAGTAATTCACAGACTCTCATTACTTGAACTTGTGCTAGATACATCAGTATCAAGGGTCCGTAGCCTTATGTCACAGTCCTCAGACTTCACTACTTCAGATTTGTGCATCCATTGATGGTCAAAAATTTGCTCAAGTGTTGGTCTGTCTGAAGGCCTCAGTGAAAGGCACCATTTGATCAGCTGTTGACATTCTGCAACAAACAAACAAAAAAGCAATTTTAGACTAGAAAAGTAAAAAAAAAAATCAACCCTGAATAAAAAAAATCCACCCATACAAGCTCAAGTGTCCAGGACTATTGAAAAAAAAAACCCTAACAACAAAAAACAAACCCCCACTTGACCCCTATAGAACTCACCAGGTGAAATTCTTCTCCTGAAGTATAATCGTCCCCTCAAGATTTCTTCATCTTGCTCAAAAGGGATGTCTCCGCAAACCATATCATACAGCAGAACTCCCAGAGACCATACTGTTGCTGACCTTCCATGGTATCTGTGGTATCTGATCCACTCTGGAGGGCTGTATACTCTCGTTCCTAAAAGCAAGCAAAAAAAAAAATATTAAAGGTTTGGAGCACTTCCCTATTGTTCAGCTTCTTCTAGTAGGGCTAAATGAAATTCATAATTTGTCACTTCTGAGTCAAAAAAAAAAAAAAAGGCTTTAAATTTCTTATGGGCCAAAGCCATTAGTGGTGTAATTTCAGGTCATCTGCGGGGTTACACCATCAACAGACTTGGCCCATCCGGTTGTGCTATTCTGTTGCAAGGAATAACACAGCCCCATCAGCTGACTGTTTACTGAGGCAAGCTCCCTTTCACTGACCACGTGGCGTCTGCAGCATCACACCAAAAATAGACACAAAAGGACAAAGGGGGCTGGCGGGGAGGAGAAGAGAGGGCGGCAAGAAGGTGAAACCCAGGTCTACCCGTATTACGTGGGGCTAATCTGCTTTATCCAATTCCGCAAGGCAGTAAACAAAAAAGGGCCGCTTAAAATTTCTATGTTTTTAATGCCCCGACCCACCCCCCCCCTCCACCCCCACCCCCCCCCCGGGCTTCTATGCGGCAGCTTTTCCCAACCCGCCCCCCGGGTGCCTGCGGGCTCCTTGGATACCAAACAAAACCGGGAATTCGTGATGCTGAGGGTCACGTGCGGCTGGGCTTCGGGTTTCACAACAAACAGATGCGAATGCGGCAGCTGGGGGTGGGGGGGGAAGCAGGGGAAGAGTCCCCTGTTACATCAGTTACTCTCCAAGGACTGGGGGAAAGACTCCCTTCTGTCACACACAGGCTTATTTTCACCTTTCCCCTCTCTAAAGGGTGGCACCCGGCCCCGGAGCTAGCATCAAGTCATTTTGAGGGAGCGTATTTATCCCCATCGCTTTGAAATCTGCAATGCGGGATTTCCAGGACATTGGTGGAAAGGGAGGGGGGGGGGGGGGCTACCGCTCCAAGTTAAAAAAAGCGCCGCATATAAAAACTGCACATCCACACATGGAAACATCCGACACTGGTGAAGCCTCCATGTAAACAGATCGCCCTCTAGGAAAAAACCTGCTTTTTCCAAGACAGGGAAACATAAACTGCTGCGTCACTGCCTGGAATCACTTCTTTCCTACGCAACTGAACACCCCTAAGCTGCTTTGGGTCCAAAGGTTTCCATTACCGATAGACCTGATATGAACCCCTGCGTCAGAGGCACCGCTCGCTCCTGCCAGGCGCCAGGGACGGGACGGGCGGCAGCTACCGGGGGGGGCACCGCCGGGGAGGGGTGCGGGGCTCCGGCCAGCGCCGGTGCCCAGGGGCTGCCCCGGCTGCGGGGAGGGCACGTACCGTCGAAATCGGTATAAACCGTGTCCTTGAGGAGGGCCCCCGAGCCGAAGTCGATGAGCTTCAGCTCGCCTGTCCTGAGGTCAACCAGCAGGTTCTCATCCTTGATGTCCCGATGCACCACGCCGCAGCCGTAGCAGTGGCGCACCGCCTCCAGCACCTGCCGGAAGAACCCGCGGGCCGTCTCCTCGTCCAGGGCGCCCTTCTCCGTGATGAAGTCGAAGAGGTCCTTCACCAGCTCGGGCCGCTCCATGATGATCAGGTAGCCGTCGGGCCGCTCGTACCAGTCCAGCAGCTTGATGACCCCTCTGAAGCCGGAGCCCACCTTCTTCAGGAGGACGATCTCCAGGGGCACCATGACGCCGCTCTGGGCACAGAGGGGGCGCGGGTCAGCGGGGGGCGGCGCGGCCCGGGGCGCCCCCGCGCCGAGGGGAGGGCGGGCGGAGGGCGGGGAGGAGGGCGCGGCCGGCGGGCCCCCTCCGCCGCTGCCGCAGTCCGAGGGGCGGGCGCGGCGCTGCGGCGGCGAACCCCCGCCAAATTCCCTCCCGACGCAGAGGCCGCGCCAGCGGGGCGGGCCCCGCCGCCCACACAATAGCCCCGCCGCGGCGGAGTCCCGCGGCCGCGCAGCGCCCTCGGAGCCCCCCCGCCACCTCCCCCGGGTACTTACAATCGTGCCCCACTCGGTCACCCTCTCCTTCACCACATGCTTCACGGCGACCTGCGGGGCGGGTTGGAGAGAAGGCGCCGTGAGCGGAGGGGCGGCCGCAGCCTGCGCCTCTCCGCGGAGGGCCGGGCCGCGCCCGCCGTCCCCCGCCCGGGCCGCGCTCCCGCCCGCCGCCCCCCCCCCGCGCCGCCCCGCGCCTCACCGGTAAGCCGTCGGCGATCCTGCTCCCGGCGTAGACTGTGCCGAAGCCCCCGCTGCCCAGCACAGAGCCCACCTGGTAGACTTTATCGAACGGCTCTCTCTCCACTTTCACTGGGGAAACGAGAGGGAAACGCACCGCGTCAGTGTCCGCAGCCGCGCTGCGCTTCGCCAAAAAATAAAAATAAAAAAAAAGCTAATAACAAAAGCCCCCAAGTGCTCTGCCCGGGGGACGCGTATGATGCGCTGCCCCAATTCTGCCCCAGGCTTTTACTGGTTTTAAGTAAATTGTCTTCTTCAATTTTTAAAAAGCCCCAAAAAACCACAAGAACACACTAAAAAAACCCAAGCGCACCCCGAAGTTTCGGGGGACTGCGGGGAGCCGGCCCCGAGCCCCGCGGGTAGCGGGGGGCCGGTCCGCCCCGCCCGACGCGCTGCGCTCGCAGGGGGACACCCCAGCCCCGGCGCCGGCCCCGCCGTACCTGGCTGCAGGATCTTCACCGGCAAGTGGTCCATGCTGGTGGGGCTGCAGATGTGAGCCAGCGAGCCGAACTTGGAGAGCAACATCTTCCGAAGGGGGGGGGACGGCGAGTCCCCCGCGGTGGCACCGCCGGCGGCCTCCCGGCTGCGCGCTCGGCGGCGCGGTGCGGCTCTCCGCTCTCCGGAGCCGGCTGGGGACGGCGGGCCGCCGAGACCTGCCGCGCTGCTCCCTCCTCGGCCGGGAGCGGGCACCGACGGAGTCCTGGGGGATCCCCCCCGGCGCGGATCCACGCGGCGGTCGCACCGAGTCCTCCGGCGAAACGCAGCCGGCGAGGGCGCCGCTCCTCCTCTCCCTCTTCTAACCGCCGAGACCCGCGCAGGGCGCGCGCAGGCGGGACCAGAGTGCTCCGCGGAGGCAGGCGGGCGCGAGGGCTGCGGGGCCGCGCGTGGAGCCCGCCCCTGCGGGGGCCGCCGCGGCGGGGAGCGGGCTGGGCGCCGCAGTGGAGCCGTGGCGGGCGCAGGAGCCGCGCCGCCGCCGTGCCTGCCCGCGCGCTTCTGAGCCGGCGGAGCCGCTGAGCCGCCTCTTAACTCCCAATATTTTGGTGCGGGCAGAGCGCGGCGAGCGCGCCGAGGATATCCCTCCGCGGGGGAGGGGGAAACACCTCTCCCCCACGCCCCAGCGGCCCCCTCCCCTCCGCGCCGGGGCGCCCGCGGTGCGGCGGCCGGGACTGCAGCCTCCTGTCCCGCCCCATCTTGCGGGCGGGCGGGGGGAGGGCGGGGGGCTGGGAACTACTTATTTGTAGTAACCGGCGCGCAGAGTTACAGACTGTCTGAGGAACGCATCACACATTAGCGGCAAAAAAAATAAAAAAAAAGGGCGGGGGGGGGGGAGATTCTCCTATTTGCGTTAACATTTCCGTGCGGCCAATAGCGGGGCGCCTTTTCAAAGGGCTACCGGCGCGGCCAATGAGGAGGGGTCTCATTTACATGCGACGGAGCGAGGCCAGGTGGCAGGGCGGGAATGCCGCGGCGGCCCGGCCCGGCCCCGCCCCGCGGCTGCGGGAAGGTCGCTCCGCGCCGCGCCGCGCCGCGCGCCCTGGCCGAGACGCTGCGCCTGGGGCCGGGCGGGGGCGGGGCGCTGCCAGCGCCGCCATCGCTGGGGCACGTCGGGCCGCTGCGGCTCCGGCAGCCCCGGCCTGCGGCGCCTGCGGCCCCGGGCGCGGCCCGTGGAAGCCCCCTTAATTCAGAAAGACGCGGTGCTCGCCGAAGTCGCGCTCCCCCCGCCCTCCCCGGCGATTGCGGCTGCTCCCCGCCGCCGCCCCCCGCCCCTCGCCTCGCACCGGCCCGGCGGCGTGCCAGGGCGGGGGGCGCCGGGCGCCCGCCTTCCGCGCCTGCTTCTGTCAGTCAGCTCCTGTGTTGCGGAAGCCCCGCGGGGCCGATGCGGCGCGACGGCGGGCGCCGGTGCCCCGGCGGCGCGCCTCGGGGGAGCGGAGGGCTTCCCTCCCATCCCCTCCCCCTTCCCGCTGGGGCGCCGCGCCGGCCAAGGACGCGAAACCGCCCGGCTGCCCCGGTCCTGCCGCGGTCCGGGCCCGCGGCGCCTCGGCCGTCCGCCCCGACCCGCAGGGGGCGCTGCATCAACAGGAATCGGGGCGCGGGCTGGCGGGGGGCGGCCTCCCCCGCCCCGGCCGCCTTCGGGGCAGCTTTTAAGTGTCCTTTTCCGAGGAAGCTTCCCGTGAGGCTCCTGCCTCCGCGCCCGGCCGGGCGATTAACGCTTGTTGGGGCGCTGCCGCCGTGAGGCCCCCGGCGCCGGCCTCGCCTGAGGGGAGGCCGAGGCAGCTGGGAGAGCCCGGGGGGCGAGGGCAGACCGGGGCCTTCCGGGGATCTGGCCGAGTGTCTGCGCTGGTTTAGGAATTAATGGGTGCGGTGCGGGGTGGGTAACAATACCTGATGAGTCGCTGCTCCTGCAGCCGCTACCCAGCGGCGCTGAAGCGGAGAAATGGCGTGCGGAGGTGCGAGGCTGCGGCCCGCCCGGGGTCACCACCACCGAGGCAGGCGGCACCTCCGTTTCCCCGGCACCGCCACCTCCTTCGCACCCCCGCAGCCCTGGGCGCGGCGCGGCAGCGCCTCACGGCCCCCGGGGAAAGCGGTGAGGCTGGAGCTGGCGGTGCCGCACGGGGATCCCTAGCGGGAGGGTACCCTGGGACAGTCGCCTGGCGAGCTGGCAGTCTGTCCCACCCCGGGCACCGGGAGAGCCTTGCAGTTGGTATTGTCTGCTAATAGCAGTGCAGTGATCGCGGGCAGTCATGCCCATAAACAAAGCAAGGGCTTCTAAGGGGAGGTAATATCTTTTATTAGATTAGGCCAGATGATGTAAAGGTCAAGTTTTCAGGCACGGTTTCAACCCTTCACATCCCAGAATGTGTTTTTTGAAGCTAGATCGGTTGGGCTATAAAAGTTACTACCTCTCCAGCAGACCACTGTTATTTGCAGAGGAACCAAACTAAACCATTCGGTTTATTGAGCAGCTGAAGGATTCAGGCGGGTTTGTGTTTACAGATTTCCACACACACACACACACACACACACCCCACACACACCCCCACACACCCCTGCTCCAAAAGCCAATGATGCAGATTTCTCAGATAAAGAAAGCAATTTTTTATTTTATTTTGTGTGTGTGTGCGCGTGTGTTAGACTTCCTACCTTTTGGCTGTCTCTAAGTCACATTTAAATAAGTTTTTAGCAAGTTTCTCCACATAATGGCATATGCGTGCTATACTTGCATTTATTGCTGCCGAAATGTAAATGAGTACAAACAGTAGGAAGATTTCATGATCTCACAATATATGTTCCAGATTTACTTTAAAGAATTTAGCTCTATCTGCCTTTTGCCGTAATCCTTGTCAGTGGCTTGTTATGAGTATTGTTTTGAATGGAGAGGAAGTGTTTCTTACTTCCAAAATAAAATCTCTGGTTATTGAAATAACAAATATCTTTAAAGAGAGAAAACTGGCCTTAAGTATTAATATGCATAAGTGCTAATTATTTAGGGAACTAACACTGCAAGTAGTTATTAATTCCTGCTTTTTTACATGGCTAATCATGAAAAATCATGCGTGTATCACTAGTCTGCAAACATAAAAACATCAGGCCTTTTCGTTTCAACTGCATTTGCAATTTGTTAAATCCATCTTTATGTTGTCAATCTATGGCAAATCAGTGATGTACTTGCCTTGAACCTGTTCAAGAAAATAATACAGTTTCCTCAAAATCCTGTTGAGTTTAAGCTACATCGTCTTCAGCTGTGTCAGCTGTAATACTTTGAGTCAAAAGAATATAGCATACTTTTGCACATCTACATTTGAAGCAAAGTGGTAATCTAAAAAAAGACCATGATCACTGTCTAGTATTGGTATAACAACTGATCTGATTTGTATTTTCACACCAGTGTAAAAGGATATTTTATATTTAACATTAAAGAAAACAAGGTAGTTACTGTAAAAAAGTGATAAGGGGGTGTTTGTTCTTCATTCACTTAATTTTGGCAGACAGACATTTAATTTGTATACAGCTACAAGGACTCTTGGTTTGACAGAATTACAGATGGATCCCAGACACGGAATTTACCCTGTCTTTACACATAAGCCTTTCATGGGTTTGTGGTGCTCCTTTTGATCTGGCTTGGAACATGCAGTTCAGTGGTCCTAAACAATTATAGCTGCAGAAATATTTTATAAACTCGTTTTGGCCTCTTTAGCAGTGGCTTTGCAACTATAAATGGAGAATCATTCATGGGTACAATGCCAGTTTGTTCTTTGATGTACAAATCATTTTTCTGTGCAACTATCCCTGAGCGGGCATTGAGTTTGTCAGGCACAGAAAGAGGGAACATCCATGGGAGTTTCTGCTTCCAGCAGAGAGACAGTACTACCTTCAAGATACCTTCTAATGTCTGTATGGAACCCAGTTCAGTTTGCTGTGGCACATCATCAGGTACTACACTAGTGGCAGTAATGTGCTCTAGTATATACCTCTAGTCATTGTAGGTCTCCTGGATGGGACTACCAAAATGAATCTTGTTCGCATAATGTGACCATAAGGAATGCTGTTAAGAACACTCTAGCAGTAGAAGTACATTCAAGTTCATAAGAATATTGGTATTCTCGGGTCGCTCAACCTTCTTGTATGTCAACGCTTCTAGGCATCTTAATGACCCTTCACTTGATTTTTTACAGTTTCTCTTTTATTTGGCAAGAGAACAAACTGAACACAGTGCTCCAGATGTGGCTTCATATGTGCTGAACAGAGAGTAATAATCATGTCCCTTGACCTGCTGGCTATGGTCTTGCTAATGCAGTCCAAGATGTGGTTAGTCTTCATTACCGCAAGGACACACTGCTGACCTTGTTCAGTTTGTGGTCCACTGGGCCCTCTACTGTAGAACCATTAGTCTCAGCCTGCACTCCTCTGTAAGTATATCCCAGGTGCAGGCCCCTGTATTTATCTTTCTGGAACTTCAAAAAAGATGTATCTGTTATACACTCATGCAGCTTGTTGAGGTCTCCCTGAATGGCAGCTATACCCACCAGCATACCAAGAGCCCCCAGTGATCTGCTGTCACTGTGCACTTCCTGAGGGTCTCATTATGCAAGTCATGAATGAAGACACTGATCTCAGGGAATTTCACTTGGAATCACCTGCTGATTTGGCTTCAGTTATTAGCTATCCTTTGAAGTCAATGATCTGGTCAGTTTTTAAGCCACCACGTAGTCCACCTGTATCTCCCCAGTTTGGTTGCAAAGAAACTAGGAAACTGTGTCAAAGGCCTTGCTGAAGACAAGGACAATACCACCCACTACCCTAACGTCACCCAGAGAGCCTGTAATGTAGTTGTAGAAAGCAATCAGAGTGACTAATCACAGTTTGCCCTTTGGAAATTCAAGATGGCTATTCTCAATTACATTCTTGTCATTGTGTGAATGGAAATGGTTTCCATTCCAATGGTACTTACTCCGTAATTTTCCCAGAGACTGAGAGAAGGTTGTTCATCCTGTCATTGCCCAGATCCTTCTCCTGGCCATTTTTTTTCCAAGACACGTAATATTTTTATAGTTGTCAGAAACCTCCTCTGATCATGGTGACCTTTCACAAGGGAGAGGGTGTGCCCTTCCAATGGCATTTGTTGGCAATCTTGGTACTCTCAGATGTATCCTGTACAACAGATACATAGATGTACATCTCAGATGTACCCTGTACAACCCCATGGACTTGTGTTACGTTTCCAGCTTGTTTAAATACACCCTAGCTTGATCCTTGCTACTTGACTTGGAGCTCTGGGAGGCCTGAGAGCAGACCTTGCCAGTAGAAACTGAGAAAGACATTGAGTACCTGTGTGCTGTATCACAAGGTCACCTGTTGTATTCAGCATCAGGCCTAGATTTTACTCAGTCTCCCATTTTGCTGCAAAAGTGTCAATACCTTTGACATATTTCATCAATTTTAGCTGCATGCAGGCATTGGCCCTCTAATCGCATCCTGTGTGCCTGGGCAGAGCTCCTGTATTTCTCCTGGTCATGCCCCCACTTCCACCTCCCTCCTTTTTTTGTTGAGAGCAGTCATAAATTCACTGTGTGGCTAAGGCAGGCCCCGGCTATACCTGCCTGTTTACTTGCAAATTAGGATGGATAACAGATATGTCTGACTGCCAAGTCTTGCAGACAGGTTGTTAGGGCACTTTTTCAGCAACATCACAGGATGGCTGGGGATGGAAGGGACCTCTGAAAGATCATCTAGTCCAATCAACCTGCTAAAGCAGGCTCACCCAGAGCAGGTTGCACAGGGACACGTCCAGGTGGGTTTTGAATGTCCCCAGAGAAGGAGACTCCACAGCCTCTCTGGGCAGCCTGTCCCAGTGCTCTGTCACTCTCAAACTGAAGTTCTTCCTTATATTCAGATGGACCTTCCTGTGTTGCAGTTTGTGCCCGGTGCCCCTTGTCCTGTCGCTGGGCACCACTGAGAAGAGCCTGGCCTCTTGCCACCTGCCCTTAAGATATTTGTAGGCATTGACAAGATCCCCCCTCAGCCGTCTCTTCCCCAGGCTACACAGGCCCAGCTCCCTCAGCCTTCCCTCACAGGGGAGATGCTCCAGTCCCCCCACCATCCCTGTAGCCTCCGCTGGGCCCTCTCCAGTAGTTCCCTGTCTCCCTTGAACTGGGGAGCCCAGCACTGGACACAGCGCTCCAGATGTGGCCTCACCAGGGCAGGGCAGAGGGGCAGGATCACCTCCCTCGACCTGCTGGCCACGGTCCTCCTAATGCCCCCCGGGATCCCACTGGCCTTCCTGGCCACCAGAGCACACCGCTGGCCCGTGGGCAACTGGCCGCCCACCAGCACTCCCAGTCCCTTCCCCGCAGAGCTGCCCCCCAGCAGGTCACCCCTGGCCTGTGCTGGTGCTGGGGTTACAGGTGCAGGACCCCACACGGGCCTTTGTTGAACTCCATCAGGTCCCTCTCCACCCAGCTCTCCGGCCTGTCCAGGCCTGGCTGAAGGGCAGCGCGGCCTCCTGGGGGGTCAGCCGCTCCTCCCGGTTATCATCAGCAAACTTCACTGCTTTCCTTTTGACCAGTGTGTCTTATGAAGCCACAACCTCTCTTCTTTGCATTAAAAGAACACGTTGTTAGAATTATGAGTGATGTTGACAACCCCATCAGTAACAGGCCTTACATTTCCAGATATGGTACATTCTTTCTCTTTTATCACTCGTGCTATTAAGTGAATTCAGTCAAAGGCGGCTCCTGCCACTAAGTGATTAAACTTCTGTTTTATTTCCACAGTTATGTAGTTAATAAACAGGGGTTTTCTTGCATCCTGTCCAGGTACTATATACCTATTGTTAAACCTCCCGCTTCCCCTCCTAGACACACAGATACACAGTTTTGCTTGTACTTATATGTTATCATGGATGATGCATATGTATCAGTAGAAATTATCTGTTTGCCATCTGCAATTGGGAATGTTGCTAGATGTTTAATCTGTCTAACAGAGCTACAGTTACTGTTTTTCAGATCAGGCTATATACAGTATATATAGATAGATGTTTTCAGTAGCTCAATTAACTGTTTGGATCAAGGACTTAATGAAAATAACCATTATTAGATTGTTAGAGAAGCAATGCTTCTTTGAGACAATCAAGACTTAGGACTTGGTAGTAAGAAGTGATGAATAAATCAGTGAACAAGATATGACCTGGCTTTAAAGGATGATGTATATTCTTGTACACTGGATCTTTGAGAAATATCTTAAACATGGTGGGATGTATTTCAGCACTTGTGGAGGATGGCAGATGGAATCACAAGCATATAGTTAATATGTCAGGATTTATCTGGCCAGCCATATACTTTGTTCATGTTGAAATGTGTTGAGCTCAAGCTGGAGGGGTGGAAGAGGAGAGGAACAATCCAAAAATACCTATGAGTTGAAGACTGTCTTTTTATTTGGTATGTAGACCAGTAGAAGTATCTCATCTGTGATAGAGGCTCTTCCATGGTAAAAGTAACGTAAATAATATGACTGAGAAATAGCCTTTGCACATAAAGGATTATGGACGAATATGGTAACAATGGACAGGGCTGTAGGACACTTGTAGAAATAACCACCTGTCTGGTGAAGAGACTTGTAAGCTAAGGGGTTAAACAGTCATCTTTTATTGGAGGAGTATTAATTTAAGGGTAGGCAAAGAATGTAATGCCTTTGATACACTGTTAGTGAGACCAATACTGGGGTACTGTTAAAAGAAGGTTGAAAGGCTTTCAAGGAGAATACAAGGTATAGGATCAGTGTCTTAAAACAGGAAGCTTTAACAGCTCAATCAATTCTGTTTATTTGAGAGAAGGTTAAGAGGTAACCTCTTACCATCACAGTCTAGAAGTATCTGCAATCTTTTTTTTTTTTTTTTTTTTTTTTTCCACTTGGTATTTAATAGCTCTTTAAGTCTCATACAGGAAGAGTTTCACAGCCTGGGAACAGAAAGAAAACAAGAAACTATAGAAGTAAAGTACAGGTGGGTAACAGAGGATAACTGTGGATGTAGTCCTCTGTTACCTGAAGACCCAAAATTGAAACTGGGTTTAAAGTAAGGCAAGAAAATATGTGTATGTGTAAAAAGGACATACAGATTTGATGCAGAATTTACATTATGTACCATGATGTGTCAAGGGAAGTCAGACTGGAAAGTCTTTGCAGCATTAATATTTATGACTCAAAAGAGCATGACTCTCCACAGAACTGAGTTCTCGGGACCTCATCTTCCATTATTGTGCAGGTGGCACATTGTGTTCGGTAGAGAGATTGCACAATTTCAGCAGCTGTTTTCCCTGTTTCAAAAGATGTATTGGAGGACTGAAGTGGGATCAAGGAAGGGTAATGAGAACGATGGGGAATATGAAAAAAACCCTCTTTTGAAAGAGTAGGCCCTTTTTCACTTTGGAGAGAGATTAAGAAAGGGGACACAGTAAAATAATGGCCTAGGTACAGTAGATTTGATGACTGCGTTCTCTGTCATCTAACGTGAGCTCGGGAACATTAAAGAAAATTAGAAGGTAACATTCAAAACTGATAAAAAAACCCCACCCAACCTGTAATTACCTCTACTTATAAAACTTGTAATTAGACCATGGAACTCACTGCCAAGTCACAAAGGCCAAGAATGTAACAAGATTAAAAAGAGTATTGTATTTTTAGGGATAACAAGAATATTCAGAGTTATAATTGGAGGATAAAAATAATGGAAGGGCTATTAAGCCTCAAGTTTCGAGGTGAAAACCAACTTTCTGTCTTGTAGATTAAGTTGATACGGACATTGACAAAGCAATGAATAAGGTGTGGGGGTAAAGGCAGAGGTGGACCACCTCCTCTGGGGTCTTTGTACAGTGAGCCAAAGTGCTGGAATAGTTTGTGTAAGAAGGCAATTTGTTAATAAAGTCCTGTATTTGGCTGGTTTAATTCTGTTTGTTTCAGTAGTGTTATGCTTAATCCACTGCAATGATGTGAAAAATTGATCCCCGTGTTTTGTTCAATGAGATAGACTGGATGAGTATTTTTCATTCTATAAGTACTGGTGGAAACAGTAAGACATCACAAAGTGTTCTATGAATTTTATGTTTGCCCACATGTATCAAACAAAACTGGGGGGGGGGGGGGGGGGGGGGAGGAAGTAATAAAACAAAAGTCAAGGTTTACTATTTTTTTTTGTTATTTGGTAAAAAAATAGCAAGTTACAAAAGTAGATCAATACATGATCCTTCAGTTAAAATTAGAATCCCTCAGTTAAAATTAGAGAAATACTGGCACGGATAATCTCTTAAGGTTTCATGTAGAAATCATGAATTTAGAAGGACATTTATGGTATGGGATGAGGCAAAAAAGCATTGTTCTTGTGTCTGTCTGAGTTTTAAAGAAATGTTAGAATACAGATTGAACTGGATTGTGTTCTACCTTCCCTTTTCAAAATTCTTGTATAAAAATTTTTAAATGTGAAGGATAAATATGTGAAAGCCTTATCTGAGTTGTGACCATCATAGCTATAAAATTTAGATCATGCAGTTGGATCTGTGACCTGATCCAAAAGGCACATCATTGTGCTTCCAGTAAAATAGTTCAGTAATTTGTTAATCATAAGTTCACTACAAAAGTCAGTGGCACTGCTAATGTGTCTTTCTATACCTGAGAACAGATAGAAAAGTTTAATTGGTTTTTAATTATTATGATAATAGTAATAATGATAATAATAATAATCACAAATAGTAAAGTCACTGAAGACTTGCAAAAAGAGACAATATACAGAGCTGTCAACTCTTCACTTGAATTTTCTTGAATCTTGACACTAAATTTAAAACGAAACTTTTAATACCAACATTGTGAAACAAAATGCTACATGTTTATGTGGTCCTATGCTACCAATTTCTACTCTGTGTTGAGATACATTTCTCATTTTAAAATCAAGAGGAAGCATTTAGAAGAGGCTTGAATGGGCAGCTGGTGGTGGAGGAGTTAATCAAGAATTGTTACATTAATATAGTAGTTGTAATATGGACATGATGGAATATGTTCACATTTTTAAGTGCAATAGGTGGATGCACTTTGGAACCACAGTTTAAGTTTTCAACCAGTTTTATGGCTATGTAAGCTCCTAGTTAGGGCTTCATGAGCCAAAATTGAAGTAAAAGCATTCAAACCTTTACGACTACCTTACTGACACTTCCTGTGTGCCTCCATCTCCGCTTTCTCCACCTCAGCATCCCAGACACTCTATAATGAGAAAACTGCTGTAAAATTACCGTAATCACAGAAACAAGATCTGCCCTTTGAACCACATACAGGAGAGAATGACCAGATTAGTTTGAATGGGTGTGCCCCAGCTTTCTGATTGACGAACTACTGGTGTTCCTGATCTTTGCTAAGATAAAAGAATGTAATTATTAACCAGCAAAAGTTCCAGTGCTGCACGTGCATCGCACGTGTAGTCTTCTGCAGAACTGTCACTAGTCACTGCTACTTTTGTTACTATCAGACACAGAGAGTGTCATTAGCAAGCTGAATTAGCGTGTGTGCCTTTGTTCAAAGGATCCTCAATACTCTGCTAATGTATGTACTTGACAACAGAAGTTCACATGGAGGAGGTTACGCATTGGGTACATTTTTCTGTAAGTATAATTACTCTTGTCAGCATAGGCCGCACTTTTTATTTTTCAAAGTCAGATCGAGTCTATGAGAAGAACAATTCCATTTAGCATATGCAGAAAGTTGATACCTGGTTTCTTAATGTACTATTAAAACTAAAAAAAAAAAAAAAAAAAAAAAAATGGGAAGGAATGAGCATCATTAAACGATCTTTGATCAAGGCTCAGCTGAATGCACTCCAACATTTATACTATAATTAAAAACATAGTAACTGTCCTTGCTCAATGTTTTATTCATAGATAACTAAGGTATGTACCATAAACCACATATGATTGTGTGATCAAAGGACACTTTACTGTGTATCTTATCAGTAGTAGTACACTAACTCTATGATCATAATTTTTCCTTTTCTGTTGTGTTTCCATGGACTTCATAAAGATTATTGTAGTTTATGTTATGTTAATCAGTATCAATTTATCGAGGTTTTTTTAATTGCTTCTTAAATGTTAAAATTTAACAACAACTATGCTACAATTTAACTACTACACTTTCTGAAAGGATGATTTTACTCATATTTCAACCTTGTAAGTCTCTTATGCCTGATCTGAAAATGTGTCCACAGAAAAACAAGAAAAGATAACAATATTGGACAGCAAAAGCTGGGACATACAAGACAATAGGTCCATTTTGAATATTTTAGCCATATGATGTTTTATTCCTTTCCCATATACATGCTTTTGAGACCAGATATGAGACTTTCTGGCTTTGAATATATATGGAGAGCCCTCCAAAGGATCTGATTTTGAGGAGGTTGGGACTCAGTATTCTGTTAGTATTTATGCACAGTTAGGAAATAATTAAAGTGTGTAAAGAGATGCCATTTTAGATGTCAGAGGTGTCCTGTTTGGCCTCCTTACTGCTACTCAAGAATGATATGACTGTTGTGCAGGTCCTTTGTCATCTTCCTATGTGGAAGCCTCACATACACTGTTATCTGAAATTATTCAGGCTTCTAATAGTTTAGATGCCTGAATAATTCTTTATGTTACCTTTCAGTATCTGTGTGCCTGTAAGATGTTAAGTGTATTTTCAGTTTACTGTGGATTTTCAGATGCTCTGTGAATGTGCAATCAGAATCTTAACCAGATTGGTGTGGATCTAGCATGTGGGAGAGTCATGACTACCTAACTCATGCTTTGTCTACACAAAAAGTAAGGATTTATCCTGAGGTCATTCTCGAGTCTGTTTATGTCAGTGAGCTGGCAGAAGTCCTTACACTCAAGTCCTAATAATTGTTTAGCTCTGCTGGACTTTCAGGAGTGATGTTCACCTGAAAACTCTGTCTTTCAGCCCTTCTGTTTCTGCTGTGTGTTGGAAACTGCCTGTGATCAAGTCCTAAAGACTGCTGCTGGTAGACCCATTTTCCCCTGTTCCTGATTACAGCTCTTCCGCTTCTCCATGTAATTTTTTGCTATCACTTAACAGCAAGGAATCTGAGACAGGAAAGAGATGGTTGTGCCACAGGCCAATGCCTCTGCTTTCCAAATGCAAAGCATGAGGTGCAGAGGTTTCTTCCTGGCTGCCCACCCTGGGTTGAAGAAGAGCATGTACTACTCAAGTTATTTTGGCAGTCGCTTTTGAGCAGCCCTCAGTACTGCTGTGAACATTCATCATGAAGAAGGCTATGTCTGCAGAGTTTGGCAAAGGGCAACAACATCTACTTGGGAATGAAACATGGTCCTGTGGTGAAAGTACTGTAATACTGTAGTAGTTAGGGCCTTGCAGAAGAAGGGAAGATCTGTGTTCTAAACTCTTGGCATCAAGAAGAGGCACAGCTGTAGCTTCCTAGAAAGGTCTTCTAGTTACCAGCCTAATGGTACTCTCAGTCTACCCACCCTCTGAGATGAAAAGTGTGTAGTTTTAAGCACAAGATTCCATGGACACCAAAATGGAGTCCTCTAATAACTTTTATTTATCTTAGGTATGTTCAACAGTAAAGTGATTCTTGAGGGTATGCAGTGTGAAGCGTGAATTATTCTTGAGCCTTGAGAATTTAAATTCCAAATGAAATCACAATTGAAGCATTTTTGAGCGTGTCCTTCCTGGTTAGGGTAATCTTGTGTGACAAAAAAATACTGGACTTTAAATCCTGGTCCAGAGGTAATTTCTGTATTTATTGTATAAAAGGACACTTACTCTAGGGTATAAAATATATATTTCATGTGAGGTGAAAAGGAACAAAGTTATCTGCATTTAAGACAATACAGAAAAAATGTACTGAAGGAGCTGGCAGCGGTATTGAACATGGTTCTAAAAATGTCTTTTAGCTGGTACTGAAGTAGAAGCTACAGAGGATCGCTGGGTTGATGGAGCTGGAAACTGAAAAAGACTGAGAGGCTTGGACTGCAAGGAAGCGAGTAGAAAAACCAAAGGTGTATGCAGCACTGCCTAGGCTAGAGAATGGTGACCAGGACTTCTTTCTGGATGACATCTGAGAAGGAAACTGATGACAAGCACCACTCTGCTTCCACAAATAGCAGGGGCACCTAGCAGGATTCTGCTTTTGCTGACTTTGGTTGTGATACTGAGCCTGACAGTATTTAGGAGTTCAGAATCTATATTTGAAATACATGTGAGAAAGCCTCTGTATACAGTTCAAACAAAGGTCAGAGGCTGAGGTCGCTACACTTTCTTTAAGAACTGAAGCCTCTGTTACTGTGTAGAGTTTGGGTTGTCTCCTCACATGGGGAACCTCTGTGTCTTTCACTTCTGTTATTCTTGCTTCACCCAGAAGCACCAATATGTTGGTTTAGTTAGGTGAACTAGCAGTGAAGTGCGTAATTTTGAGTAAATTGTTATAGATTAATGCAGCCGTATTGCTGTAACACTTCAATGAGATATCCATGCTTCCAGTGACAACCAACAAGAATGTGCAAAATTGTATGCTGCCCTCCTATAAATTAAGGTCATATAAATACAAACTGGAACAGGCTGCCCAGGGAAGTGGTTGAGTCACCATCCCTGGAGGTATCTAAAAGACGTGTAGATGTGGTGCTTAGGGACATGGTTTAGTGGTGGACTTGGCAGTCCTGGGTTAACGGTTGGAGTTGATGATCTTAAGGGCCTTCTCCAACCTAAATATTTTATGATTCTATGAATGGAATTGATATTCGATGAGATAAAGTAATACACATTGACAATCCCCCCTTCAGTTGGTGGTCCTGTTGCAGCCGTGCCATTAGTTTGCCTTGGGTCACAACATTTCTGTCTGAAGCATTGGCAAAGAAAATTCCAAATGGCAAGATAAAAAGCCAATTCTGAGCCTTCAACATGTGTTGAAATTCTCAAGGATCCAGATGACTCCTCATTATTTTAGAAGTCTTGAGAGAAAATTACCCAGGTCTGCTTATTTTTCAGTGTTTATTTTCGATTGCTTCTCTTCAACATCATCCTTAGCTAATCTTTGGAAAGGAAGTATGTCACCATTATTTTATGGTACAAAGACACACTTAGCTTTGTTTCAAATACAGAGCAGAAACGTGCTGAACACCTCTGCCTTTTCCTGCATGGGTTTTGTGGGTTTTTTTGTCATCTGCCTTTTCTGATTAATTGTATCTTCTTTCCACCTCTGTATCAACATTCTCAAGAACTAGGATTTCTTTTACTCCCAATTTTTATTAAAAAACAATTGTTGTCCTTAGTCCTATTGAACATGGAATTTTTGCACCTATAATTTTAATTTCCCCTGTTACCTGGTTTTCTTAAGTTCTTGTATACATTTTTTGATTCCACATTTATTACTGTCTGCAGGGAAATGGGGTATATCTATATTACTAATACTTAAAAAAAGACCAACGTGAGAAACAATAATAAATTCCTACATTTGGAAAATATGTGAAACACATGGGCTGAAGGTAGTGTATAGTTAAATCTAAACCCTCACAATTTCTCATCTGTCCTGTAGTCAAAAAGACGAGAATGAGTCAATGTTGTGTTGCTTGCCATACAGGTGCTTTTCATACCGTTTCATAGAAGATGGAATTTCTGGTGAAATAGATTATTTAAATTCATTATGTGAATGTTGAAGTCCATTTTTAGGTGTGCAAAAAGTACCTGTCTGAGAACACTTACAGACTTGAGGCACCAGATTAAAATGTAATGTTTATTAATTCTGTCAGTTTTGTGTTTTGCCCCTGTGAAGGCCACTGCCACTCTTGGGACAAAAGTGGTTGATGGACTTGGTGATGCATCTGCTACAATTTTTAGGTCTGATCATTAAGATAAAGTTATCTCAAAGCTAAATCATTTTAGCTGAGATTTGCCATAGGAATAATAAGCCTTATGTTATAAAAATATAATTTAGTTACGGTTTCTTTAAGTTCTGTGCAAGTAAAAAGAGGCATAGTATAGTGATACCAGTTCTGCTGGTCTGCCTCCAATAATTCATGAGAGAAGCTGTTACGTCTGCTGCCATTTGTTGTCATATCATTGGACACTTTGTGTTTGTTCCCACAGTGCTTCACAAGGACTTCAGGCCCAGTTCTAATTTCTCATGTCCTGGATTTTCTCCACTGAATTCAAAAGGATATTTCCATTGCCATAAGAGGGATTTAAATAAGACCATTGCAGACACATCTATGCAGTTGTGGTCTTACTGTCCTATCACTTTTTATCGTTCCCATTGCATACTTCATTTTGCTGGAGCATATGGGCCTTTTTCTCATCCCTTTATACCCAGGACAAAGAGGTAACAGAAGAAAGACTTGCTAGTCTTGAGGGTCGTCTTTCTGAAAAATAGACTTAAATGACTACAGCCAAATAACTTGTATTTGGTTTCATTTTTAGTTTCATTTTTCAAGTTATATTGTATTGCTGGCATATCTTTTTTTTTTTCTTCCTTTTTTTTTAGTGTGGGTCCATAGTTATCCATATTGCTGAACTTTGCACTTTGACAGGAAATAATAATCAGTGAAAGGATTATATAAAGAACAAACACAATTCATTGCCTGCTCTGATTTCCAGGATTACACATTGCAGATAAAAGAATGTCATAACACAGTGAGGTCTGCTGCATAACATCATACAAACTGGCATGATGTGCTTTGAGAGTGTGATAAAGAATCATCAAATGCATTAGAAGTGCATGGAAAAGCTTTCCTCTTAGACTAGTTGTCGCTGTAATGAGTCTGTTCTTAACTTCAAAATTCTAAATGCCATAATAGTAGTGTTAGTAACAATGAATGCCATAAGTCCAAGAACAAAACAGCTTTTATAATTTATGTAGGAGGATAGAAATTTCATCTCACAAGCAGTGTCTGGCACACTTGTGTATTTAACTGTATACATCTTGCCACTTAGTGGGCAGAAACAGCCAAAATATTGCTTGCAGCTTCCTTCATACAGAAACAAGATGGCAGAAATCCGTCTTGTGTTCAAAATCCACTATACTCTGCCTTCACTATGTCTTCATACCCTAACAGGATAAGTATTCTGATGGTACAAGGATCCACTACAGACTATACGTACTGCTTCAGGACTCTCCATTTCAAATGTAAAAAATTATTAAATTGCCTTTGATTCTGATGGTTCCTGGTGTGTCTGCTCTTATAACAGTGCTGAAGAGCTGCATGAGCAGCTGCACCAGCAAACAGGGTACTTCTCTAACCTCTCTGGAGATATCTGAGGGTGGAACAGTTGAACAGTTCCTCCTTGTTTTGGTGAAGGCGTCTCTTCTTTCCAAAGATGTAACTATGCATTGCCGAGAACTAATAAGGCTCTCCTAAAACATTTTGTACACAAGGTAGTGTTGCTTTCCACATAGGTTTTGGCCTTGTTATAAGACTCATTGCCTTTGGCAAAGTGGTAATCTTACTCATTTTTCTTTGGTATGAAATAAGGGGAAGGACAAGAGAGAAACAGTATATTAAAACCTTCCCAGATAGTCCTGCTTACAGACTCCTGAAAGTAAGACTTGACCCAATGGTACTATATTATGAAAAAAAAAATTGTGTGTCTTTCAGACACTGTGAAGTTTTTGAAGAAGTAGGGAATGCATAAAGGCCAAAAAGCATGGACATGGTGTGAAGGCACAGTAGCACACAGGGTTCTGGATGTTGGTTGGCTTGAGCTCTTCAAGTGTACCCTAAGGTCTCTAGGCTCTATGTGGATTTGCTTTGAAGGTCTTGTGCTCTGGGAAGTCAAGAGAGGAGCCTCTTGGAGTTAGAT
The DNA here is from genome assembly GCF_017639655.2 of Falco naumanni. Lineage (NCBI taxonomy): Eukaryota > Metazoa > Chordata > Aves > Falconiformes > Falconidae > Falco > Falco naumanni. The sequence continues at coordinate 87,227,427 of NC_054058.1, read as the reverse complement.
GCCAAGGCAGTCAGGGAAGTTGGGAGCTGATAGCATCACTGCTACAGGACATTCAGTTAAAGTACGTGAAGTGCTAGGATGGATGAGGTTGGGGGTTTTTTCATCAATCTTTCTGTTAGTATTTATTCTGTCTTCACAACTAACACCCTTGCAGGAACTGTAGATTTGTTCTTGAACATGGACCATCAGTTTTCCTACAGGAATACCTATTTTCCTAATGGGCCTGTGTATGTCTCACTGGACATGTGGAAGGAGGTGCTCTTTTCCCCTTCCTGGCTACTTCTGCCCACACCATTCACTTGTATGCTCCCACTGCTTTCTTGCATTGATGTCTGTGCTCATTAGAACCATGGCTGATGTATCCCTCTGTCATTACAGAGCTGGATTAGCAGACATAACCAAACTCAGTGCACTTGCACATACCTTGTCTGTCAAGCACTAAAGCTGATCAGGAACAGCCAGGTAAAAGCAACACTGCAACAGCCATCAATTAGATTTACTTAGGCTGCTGTAGAGCCCCATTTTTGAGTGTTGTTTAGTGTCAGCAGGAGATTATTTAGGTCAAAACTACTGTGGTCCAGCCCTCCGTTGTTGGCTGTGTATTTTTACTTTCACATTTGTGCTGGCACTCACGCTTGGGAGATGAGCTCAGAAATGCATCTTTTCACTCTTCGATGAAATCCTGTTGTGGGTTGACCCTGGCTGGATGCCAGGTGCCCACTACAGCCGCTCTATCATTCCCTTCCTTAACTGGACAGGGGAGAGAAAATACAACGAAAGGCTCGTGGGTCGAGATAAGGACAGGGAGATCACTCAGCAATTGCCCTCACAGGCAAAACAGACTCAGCTTGGGGAAATTAGTTTAATTTATTACCAATCAGATCAGAGTAGGATAATGACAAATCAAACCAGATCTTTAAACAGCTTCCCCCCACCCCTCCCTTCTTCCCAGACTCACCTTCACTGCTGATTTCTTTGCCTCCTCCCCTCCAGTGGCACAGAGGGATGGGGAATGGGGGTTGCTGTCATTCTATCACACCTTGTCTCTGCTGCTCCTTCCTCTGCAGAAGGAGGACCCCTAACACTCTTCCCCTGCTCCAGCATGGGGTGCTTCCCACAGGAGACAGTCCTCCATGAACTTCTCAATGTGAGTTCTTCCCATGGATTGCAGTTCTTCCTGAACTGCTCCAGTGTGGATCCCTTCCATGGCGTGCTGTCCTTCAGGAACAGGCTGCTCCAGCATGGGTCCTCCAGGGGTCCACAAGCCCTGCCAGCGAACCTGCTCCAGCCTGGGCTCCTCTCTCCATGAGTCTACAGGTCCTGCCAGGAGCCTGCTCCAGTGTGGGCTTCCCGCGGGGCCACAGCCTTCTTCGGGCATCCCCCTACTCTGGTTTGGAGGGCTGCAGGTGGGTATCTGCTCCACCATTAACCTCCATGGCTGCAGGGGCACAGCCTGCATCACCATGGGCTGCAGGGGAATCTCAGCTCTGGTGCCTGGAGCACCTCCTGCCTCCTTCTGCACTGACCTGGGGGGTCTGCAGGGGCTGTTCGTCTCACATATTCTCACTCATTCCTCCAGTGATAGTTGTGCAGCAGATTTTTTTTCCCCTTCCTTAAATACGTTATCATAGAGGTGCTACCATTGTCACTGATGGGCTCGGCACTGGCCAGCATCTGGTCTGTCTTGAAACCAGCTGGCATTAGCTCTACCAGACGTAGGGGAAACTTCTCACAGAAGCCACTCCTGCAGCTCTCCACTACCAAAACCTGGCCATGCAAACCCCATACATACACCTTGTTGAGTAATGAGAGCAGTCATTGTTCCTTTAACTCTTTCCAACCCGTTTGTCTCTCTTCTACTCCTCATCAAGCCTTTTCTTCCAGGGAAACAGATTCTTCAGTGACTTGGGCCATTGCTGATATGTGGAGTATTATGCAGTTCTGGAACTCAGAAGTATGTGCTAGACCATTGTTTAGGAGTTGTACTCCTTTATTTATTGCAACTGCTTCACAAGTGCTAGGTCAGCAGCCATACTAAAAGGTGCCCCACATGGGAAGTGTCTCAAGGCTAGAAATACTTGTTGTGTCGCAAGGTATTTCTTCTGGATTATCAAACGTGGAGGATTTTTGAGGAATATAGAATCAGAAAAGTAGTGTACCCCATCCTTCGCTATGGAACAGCTTTTAGTTGTCTTCTGCGAGGGAACAATCTAAAAAACCCATTCAGATTCCATAAATTAGTAGGAAGAAATCTCTTTGTCTAAACATCAAATTCCAACAACATTGCAACATTTGGTTCCCAGGTTTTGTAGTTGTGCAGAAGCCTAAGTGCTCTACTGTGTAGATAGAAACCATTAAGCAGAAAATGGCAGAAGGAACCACTGAACATACAGACCTGATCTCCTGCACTGCCTGTCACCTCGCTGGGGGACCTGAGACAGACTGTGTGCAGCAAGCACAACGAGTATTGGGGTAGTTATGACTAGCAGCCTGGGAGCAGAAATGTTTGGCTTAATATGAGCTTGGGCAGGGGGGAAATGTGTTTCTCTGTTATTTATTGATGCTCTTTTTCTCCTCAATACCTGCATCAGTGATCAAAACCTGTGTTAACTGACAATGCATTAAGTAAAAATCTCCAAGTTGTACTGGTTTGTCTACGACACCATGGTTGCAGGTAGGCGTATGCTCTGCACATAGCTGTTGCAACTGAAGATACCCTGCTATGGCTTTCTAGGTGCATGCTACTGCCTTATGTTACAGTTTATCCCATGCTGGACTTCAGCTGGTAGTTTCCATGAGCACCTTCTACTTTATTCTGAAAAAATCAGCTAAATTATTTCAAATAGTTTATTAAGCAATGTGAAGGGGTTTAGCTGACGTGGCTTGAAGGAGACTAGGGAGCACTTCACTTAGTTTAGTGCAGAAGAATTGGTAAAGAAGTGCTGTCATGGAAAAGCATTAATGCTGTTCTGCTAGTGACACCTGCATTTCGTAAAGCAAATGAGGATTCACTTTACCAACAGGAGACTGATTCTGCCCATTGCCTCAGCACTCCATTTGGCAGGACTGTACATGTGGTAATCTCCAGTGGCAGCGTGATGATGGATAGCTGGGAATCATTGTCCCTTTGGCTGGCACAGAGTATGTCTATTCTCATTTCTGGTTCTATTGCTGCTGTGGATTGATAGCACCTGTCGTACACCTATGCCAGTTTAAAAACTTCCCGCCTCTCTCCTGAATGCAACTAGCCTGTAGATCTGTGAGTACTCCCTAACCTATGCTGGGCAAATGGGTTAGCAAGACCTACTATTTAAATCCTTAAGGCAAATTACCTGTCTTGCCCGAAATGCGTTAGGGACTCCTTATGCTTGTAAATCCGGGAGTGACAGCCTGTTGCTCTGCATGACTAAATTACAAAGCAGGTTTAGACTGCTATCGTCCATGGCTATACTGCATCCAGTATCTAAAGCAAACTTCTTTAGAGCTATTTTTCATTTTTTGACCAATTTGTAGATACATTTTCTTTCCTCAAGTTAGTTGCGCTTTACTTAGCAGCATGTTCTCTGGGTTGTATTTTATTCTTCATCTCCCTAGGCCTCTTTGGAGACAGAAGACATGATCATGTCTCTGAGTCAAATTTGGAGACAGAAGACATGATCATGTCTCTAAGTCAAATATTGCTGGAAGCTGGGAGAATGTGTAGAAGTTAGATACTCTTATGCTTGCCTTGTTTGTATGCTATCTTGGCGTATGCTAATAGTCGCTGCTGGGAACTGGATACTGGGCTAAAGAGATCTTTGGTTTTACCTGTTATGGCTGTTCTTATGGTTTGCTTTTATATGGCTCCAGGAAGACAGTAGCTACTCAGTGACTTTGCAGCTTGTCATTCATTGTGGAGATGCTTCTCAGTTTTGTGGTGGGCTGACCTTGCCTGAATGGCAGGTGCTCACCAAACCACTTTATCAGTCGCCTCCTCAGCAGAACAGGGGGAGAAAATAAGATGAAAAAAACCCTGCGAGTCAAGATAAAGGCAGTTTAATGAAGCAATAGCAAAAGTCTCACGTGTGGAAGCAAAGCAAAACAAATGCTGTTATTCTCTACCTTCCATCAGCAGGTGATGTTCGCCCACCTCCCAGGAAGCAGGGCTTCAGTGCATGTAGCGGTTGCTCTGGAAAACAAATGCCATAAATAACAAATGCCCCCCCTTCACCCTCCTTTCTCTTAGCTTTTGTATCTGAGCAGACATCATATGGTATGGAATATCCCCCTGGTCACTTTGGGTCAGCTGTCCTGGCTGTGTCCCCTCCCAAGACCTTCCCACCCCCAGCCTACTGGTGGTGCAGGAGGGAATGTTGCAGAGAGAGCCTGGGTGCTGTGCGAGCCCTGCTCAGCAGCAGCCAAACCCCTGGTGTGTTATCACCACCTTTCCAGCTACCGATGCAAGCACAGCGCTGGGGGGGCTGCTGCGGGGCTCAGCCAGACCCCATACAAGTTTTCTGGCTATGTGCAGTCAAGAAGGGGGAGAAGTTAAAGAAATTTGTTAAAGTGAGAAGAAAAATATTTGGCCTCTTCATTTGTGGAAGACACATAAAGCATGCAAAAATGAAAGGAAGGACAATGAAAACAGAGAGTACAATGAAGAGCCAGGGTAGATGCTCTTCCTAGAGAGAGAGAGAGAGAGAGAGAAAAAGAACAAAGAATGTTAGTAAGGCAAAGCATGAACTGAGGAAGACACTTTGAAAGGGAAGCAGTAAGCACCGTAGCAAACTACAGTAAAAACAATACAAAATGTTTAGATAGGATTTCAAGAACAAATAGGGGTGGTAATTTCTGAAACTTATCTTTGAAACTTTTGAATTTTTCAGCAAATAAAAACATTACAGAATGCATGTTGTAAATATTGTGAGTCCTCATTAGAAGAGCAGTGTTTTTACTGATGCACTAATTCACCCATTCAAAATGCTTCAGTCATCAACTCATGGAATTTAGAATTGCAGTGTTTGTGTATATGTGTGTGTATGCATGTATGCATTTGTGGTTTGGGTGAAACTGGTATGTTTTCATTTGAATCAGACAAAGGTGTGGTCAGGGTGTTTTCTTTTGGGCATTTATTTATCGTAGCTTACAGTTTGCTTTGTTGTTCAAATAGTATGTGACTCCACCCTTTCTCATTATTACCAGGCAGGGATATAAGGCTGCTTTAGAGAGTTTCTAAGTTAATACTATTGAAAACTGGTATCCAGTTGCTTTCTAATCCTTTTAGGTGCCAGACTTTGGAGGTGAAATGGTAAGCATTATATCATGACTGCAAAACTATGACTCTTTAGAAGGAAACATGATGTTGAAAGAAAATTCTTATACTAACCTGTTCCTTATTTAACTGGCAATAAGTTGTCCCTTTTCACTCCATTCCAAACTTCCTGTGCAGTGAGCCTGTGAGGATCCAGGAGTGCAACTGCTGTGGTTAAGAATGTGTGGGTTTGATCTCCTGAAGGTATTTCAAAGGAATATGCAGACAGTAAGTGTAAGCATACCTTCATCTCTCCCACAGACAGGCTACCAGAAGTGCTTGCTCATGCTGGAGGGAAACAGTGCTTTATGCTAACGGTGTCACAAATCACACCCAGTGTCTCCGATGCAAATGCAGAGCTCCAGGAAGCAATTTGTTTCCTTCTATGCCAGTACTCCCTGAAGGGTGATGCAAGTCTACTGTCTTTAGTGTAGAACGGTAGCTGCAGCCAAGGGTGAGTTCCTGAAAATTATGAGTGAAAAGGAAAATCAACACTCTTAACTGCTTCTGTATATGAAACTGGATCATAAGCTCTTACAAATTTGTTTTGCTTAGATCTTGTCTATTATAGCAGTTACAGTTTTTCACAAGTCCTAAAATAGCACGGAAGAAGGAGAATGGGGTGGATGAAAATGAAAGTAAATTGTCAGTCTCCTTGGGAATGCTGTCAGTACACTTCCTGCTACTGAAATGTATTTCTTACCTTTCTGGAGAAAAAAAATTCAATGGTAAACCTAAAAACAAAAAAATATTTTACAAAATCATGTTCTGTGTTTCAGTGGTGACTGCTGGAAATCAGTTTATTGCAACATTTGTTTGTGTTCCAGTGTAACACAGGGAATGTAATCTGCCGCCTCCTTTTTAAACTTTTCCATCTCTCCTCAGTAGTGAGGTCACCTGTTCTTTTCCCAGATGTAGGTTTGCTCTTAGACTCAGGACAAAGATTTGTCAAAATCAGCGTGTGTAGCACCTTAGCAGAAGGCACCATATCCAAAGGCAAGAGGAAAAACTATGCAAGGGAGAGGATTCATCAGAGGTCAGGGAGGAACATTTCTTGTAGGTGACTAATAGTAAGGGATGGGCAAACCTTGTGTTGTTTTGAGGTTTTGTGAACCTTGTGAACTGTGCTTTTGGTTTCACAGAGTTTGTGAACTGTTCTGTCTTCCAGCTTGCCCTTTTCCCCATGATATTTTTCAGGAAGGGGCTTTTGTTGATTCCCCCACCCCACCCCCCACCCCTAAAAGAGAGATCCCTTTCTGTAATTGCTTGAACCATCTTTCCACTTCAGCACGTTCTCAGCAAACTACTGGGTGTGAGCAGTTTCTGTCTGTATCATGGCCTCTTTTTCTCAGTATTTGCATTTTAATGATATTTTCTTCTAAGTATGAAAGCACAATATGGGAAAGGGACCTAGGTCAATATCAAGAGGAACTACAGCTTGTTCCTTCTGTAGGTCTATCTAGCTTCAGTTTTAAACAAATTAAGTTTCTTTCCTTTCTCCTCATTTAATCTAAATAATCTGATTTTGTATAATTCTGGAGTTATTATTTTACAGAATCACAGAATGGTCAGGGAAGGGAGTTCTAGAGATCACCTAGTCCAACCCCCTGCTAAAGCAGCTTCACCCAGAGCAGGTTGCACAGGATCGTGCGCAGGTGGGTTTTGAATGTCTCCAGAGAAGGAGACTCCACAGCCTCTCTGGGCAGCCTGTCCCAGTGCTCTGTCACCCTCAAAGTGAAGACGTTCTTCCTCATATACAGGTGGAACTGCCTGTGTGGTGGTTTGTGCCCACTGAAAATAGTCTGGCCCCATCCTGTTAACACCTGCCCTTAAGATATTTGTATGTGTGTTTTAAATTGTGTTTGTGTAACATTTGTCCTCTCTGCTCCCTTTTTCAGTGATTCAACTGATCTTTAAAAGCCAAACCAGAATCAGGACCCTCCTAGTTTCATTAAGTCCTTGCACCATTGAATCAGGTCCTTGGACTCCGCAAAATTTGAGATTATTTTAGAATAAAACCCCATATCCCTTCTTCATTGTCACTTGTAGGAATGAATGTCCTTAGACTAACCCTCAAAGGAGATGGTTTTATATTACTACCTTCTTATTTAAATCTGTTATACCATGCGTGTATGTTACATGTGTAAAACAGGTTGATTTATTGTGTATACTGCTACCATTTCACATTTGATGAATTGTAAGGAGAGAAACTTCTTCAGACATTGCATTGGGGTGACCTGCAAAGTGATCTGAAAGGAATAAGTCAGTGATTTGCAGACTTTGTGTAGTGAATTGTGGTTTGCATATCTTTATCTTATAAATGGAATATTTTATTTTATTTTTTCTTTTCAGGATAGTATTTTGGTAGATTATTGCTGTGTTCTAAATTTTACCTTTAGTGGATGCCAGTTAAGTTAATGAATTCTAGCTGGCCAATCAAAGAATCAAAGCTATTTCGTTTGTAAAGTATACTAATTGAGATAGCTATATGCAGTTTAATTGTGTTGGTAAATAATGTTTCATTTCTAAACAGTTCATCTTTTAATGGAGGAGGAGGACTGGGGGATTTAGTAATTTGCCAAAAATGAGACATATTTTCTAATTACACAAATTATTCATCAGCATCGGTGCTTACAAAAAAAACCCTAAGGCAGAAATATATATATAAATTTTAAAAAAGGAAGTAAAGCTTCATCTAAAATAGAACTTAAAACAGAAGTTGAAGCCAACTTTGATGAAAGCTTCGCACATTTTAAGCTGACTCTAGGGTACACAACAAATAGATGTGGAGTGTTGCAAAACTCAAACGTTAAAGCAACAGAGCACAGTCGGTATACTGCCAAGATCTAGATGAAGAATTGTCCAAAAGCCCTTCCTGCAATTATAATGAATTAAATATGCAAACTATGCATTTTAGAATTTCTGCAATTTTTACTATCCTGCCATAAAAGGATTTCTCAGTGGAGAAGATAACTTGTACAAGAATTGTAGGTTTTAATAGAAATGGGCATCTTGCATTATATAGACAGAAAAACTGAGACTCTTTAGTTGAAATCAGTTCTTTATGCAAGAATGTTTTTTATTTGCATTACTGCAACAAAATTAGTGCTAGGGCCACCGACAGAGATGTGTTTTACTACAAGTAAAAGGATAGATTGGTGATTGGCAGATTTATGTTCCCTAAGCATTTTCCCACAACAGCTCTTCTGATGACAAGCCAACTGAGCAAGTTTTGGCTTGCAGTTTCGGTGGTTTGCAAACTGTTTCATTTTGAAAGTATGGGAGTTGTTACTCAACACCAGGGGCCAAATGATGATCTGAATTGTGCTGGAGTTACACTCATGCTTCTCTGTTTACTATTTTGGAACAGCTGCTAACGTACACTGCTGTTCAGATCATGATCTGGTCCAGTTTCCTATACATTGTAGAAGGTGACGGAAGAAAGAAAATGAAATACACCTCATCTGTGATAGACCTTTGACTGTGTCTGTCTTTTCTGCATTAAGTCTAGGGAAAGCCTAGGGCACATATTTTATGCACCTACTGAACTGCCCTGTTAAGATGCATATCTCTGCACTGACTGTAGGAGCAGCCTGGTTACCTAACTGCCTTAAACCAAAATCTTAACCTTTATACAGCTAGAGTGAGGCAGAAAGAGTCCCACTCTAGAAAAATTGACTGGAAAAGGAGATTGTGTATTCTTCACCAATGCCTTTGAAAGAAAATGGTTCTTTACATCAGCAGTTTTTTTGCTTGTAAAGGTGTTCATGCTGGGGTTTTTTATAGCCCAAATTAATGTTGTAATATCATCCTGCAATAAAAAAAAAAAAAAAAAAAAAAAAGAATATTTTTTAGGAAAAAGAAAGTGCAAGAATGTGAAATTTAGCACATATACTGCTCTCTGCTTTATGATTCTTCCCAATCAAGAGCAGTAATTGAGCTGCTTGATGGAAATTACTTTTAGGAGTACTAGAAATCAAGAAGTTGAGTTTTTTCAACCTTGCTTTTCATGGCGGTGTGAGCTCTGCTTGAAAATACTTATAAAGCCTTTTTGCTGCTTTCTATGTCTTAACATGGAATGACTCTGTGCTACAGTTGTTCCTTCAGTGAGATTTAAACAAAATATATTGGCTAAGTGAGGAAATTAAGAGCTACTGTAGGAAAAAGACTGCAAGAGCATGTCAAATGTAGGCTAACCAAAGATCTAACAGAGGCTGGAATGTTTCTCTTGAATATATCAAGGGACTAATTACCAATAGGTGGGAAAGGAAAAAGGGTGGCGATAGCCTAAGGTAGAATTCATAAAGCAGTTTAGACTGTGACTTTGAAAGTTTTCAAGAAAGAAATGGTGCTTTGGGCTGTCTTCTGGGGGAGCAAAAAACCCAACCACTGTTAAGATGAGTTTGATCATTTTAAGAAAAAGGTTTTATCATGCTAGATAAGAAGAAACTGCACTTGGTGACCCAAGAATAGTCTTTTGATAATAGGTTTTGAAGGCCGTAGAACACAGAGCACTCCTGCATTCTCTGCTTCTAGTCAAAGCTATTGGTAAGTATCAATATATAGCTTAGGACATTTTCCTTCATGATAAAAAAGCACCTGAAAAGATTGGAAATTGCTGATAATCTCCTTGGAATTCTGTGAGTGAGGAAATGTTCTAGGGTTTGATGGAGCATATAAAAAAATTGATATTAAGGTCTTATATATAGTGGGGAAGTTTGTTACCTATTTTTGGCAGTTGTTTAACTGTAGGAGTAATATTGGTTACACAAATGATAGTGCACATAAAACTGAAATACCTCCACTATTATGTCCTCTAACTCAGAAAATATTCCTGTTTATGTTTTGGTTTCTAAAATTGCTTTTTGAGCATTCAGGCTGCCTCACTACTATGACATTGGTTTGGATGTGTGTTGTGAAGGACATACACAGGATGGTGTGCAAAGTATTTGAATTTTTTTTTTCACAAGGGTTTAAGTATGACTGGAAACTAAGCTGTATTTTTAAAAAGTGGCAGAATTTGGACTAGTACATGACACTTAAACTTCTAACTATGCAGAAAGATTTGGGTACTTGTTCTAAAAATGACACACACATGCATGCACACACACTCAGAGATATGCTCTTAACCTAGCAAAATATTACCAGTTAATCTTAAGAGTCAGACTTCAATCTGCAGGTGCAAGAACACTTTGAGACTAGCCTGTCCTTAATTCACCCTGTCGTTAATAAGTGACTTGATCTAAAACACACCCAGGCTTTCAGATAAGTCACAATGGTGAACAGAGGTCTTTCCAATAGTCCTCAATATTGGAAATTGTTTCCCTATATATATGTATGCTTGTACCACAACATGTTATGTATGTACTTTGAAAGCAGACACCATACAATGACCACACTTAGAAGAATCACTTGAATCCTTTTGCCAGAAGTTGGGCTAGCAATGTCTTAACTAACTAGACTGTACAGCAAAGTCAGTTTAGAGGTTTTTTTCTCTTTTTCCCCCCATGCTACACATTATTAGTGATAATTAATGACTAGTGAAGTGTTGTTTAACTATCGCTGAGCATACCGAAGGTTTATCTTTAGATATGATAACTATGGCTACCATGGCTGCCCTTCTGCATTAAACAGTGCCTCAATTGTGTACATGCTGTTCTCTCTATGTTGATAGCATTCCTGAATCAACCACATGTACTCTGCTGAATCCTGTTGTAATGGTTTAAACTGTTTTCCCCAGATGTCTGTCTTGCCTCTCTGCCAAAGATTGTCCTGTTCAGAAAATCAATAGAAAAGAGCATGTGCTGGCTCAAAGACATGATCCCACAGCATTGGTCAAAGTATAGTTATTAGAGACTTAAGAAGTTTGACATTTTATTGAAGATGGATTTATTCAGTGACTTCTATTTCTTTCTTTCAAGTCTTTTTCAAAGACAGCAATCTCTCAGAAGGTGACAGGATAGTCAGTTTGGAAGGCAATGCCTAAAATCATTAAAGCAAGTTTTAACATAAATTGTCTGTTAAACACCTTGAATGAAAACCAGAAGCATTTTATATCTACTCTTTAATTATTTTATTAGTTTGTTATCTATGTTACATTTATCAATATGTGTATGTTTGAAATTTACTGGTAAAAGTACTCTTAAGGAAGGACTTTCCAAGATATGCATACAAGTACCTGAGAAAACCCATGTCTTAAATTTGTAGTATGTTCATCTGATTGGAAAAGCAAAACAATCCCAAGATATTTATTCCATCCATTACAACCAAAGGAATAGAATTAGCATTTTCAATAACTCAGTTTAATGATGGAGTAGTTCATATTGGAAGGGGCCTCAAGAGTTTTGCAGTCCAACCCCCTGCTCAAAGCAGGGCTGATTTGAGGTTAGACCAGGTAGCTCAGGGCTTTATCCAGTTGGGTCCTGAAAATCTCCAAGGACAGACAGAGCCTCCAAAGCATCTCTGGGCATCCTTACTGTCTTCATGGGGAAACAGTTTTTCCTTATACATAGTTGGAACCTCTCATTTCAATTCACGCTTACTGCTTCTTGTCCTCCCGCCATGTGCCATTGTGAGCAGTCTGGGTCTGTCTTCTCAGAAACCTTCTTGCAGGTACTGGCAGGCTGCTATTAACATCCCTCAAAGCCATCTCTTATCCAGACTGGACAAGCCCAGCTTCCTCAGCCTCTCCTCACAGGGCAAGTACTTCATCTCCCAACAACTTGATGTCCCCGCACTGAACTCGCTGCAGTTTATTGGTGTCTGTCTTGTACTGGGGAGCCCAAAGCAGGGCATAGTAGTCTTCCTGTTGTCTCACAAGTGCTGAGTGGAAGGGGATAATCCCTTTCAATTTACTGGCTGCATTCCAGTTAATATAGCCCAGAACACTGCTGGTGTGCCTTTTTCCCCCCTCTTTTTTCTTTCTTGTTTCTCCTTCCTGCCCCAGGTCACACAGGTTCCTCATGCTCAGCTTGCTGTTTACTACAGTCCCTTTCCACAGAGCTACTTCCCAGCCAGTCAGTCCCCAGCCTGTATCATTGCAAAGGGCTCCTTCTTCCATTGTACTGGAATTTGCATTTGTCGTTGTTGAATTTCATGAGGTTTCTCTTGGTTCATTCCTTCAGCAGGTCTAGGTCCCTCTGGATGATAGCCTTGCCCTCTAGCATATAAACCATTCCCCCCAGCTTGGTCTTATCTGCAAACTTGACAAGTGTGCACTCCAGGACTGCTTCTTTCTTAATTTTTTCCCAGGCTTAGTTCTCCCACTTGAAAACCCTAGGAGACTACAGTGACCGGGCACAGCGGGACTGAGCATGGCATGATAATTGCCTGCCAATTTTCTGCCAACCATCCTTTAACTTCATTTTTTGGTTGATCCAATGAAAAGTTGAATTTTTATACAAGATGTATGGATTTAATTAATATTCATGTGATGATCCTGGAATAACCCACCAGCTTTAAAACCGTAACATTTATCTGGTTAAGCAGGATAACACAAGGGAAGTGCAGAACTGATGATGTATGAGATATTTTTTGTGTGTACGTCCCTTGTACTGTTCATTTCCAGCTATACAAATAAGGTAGCATTCACCGCTTTCAGTTATTAGACTTAAATTTTCAAGTGATTCTGGATACCAATGACTCTGAGTACCATAATTTGGCAAAGGCCAGCTTCTATCATGCTGAAAAATCTGTGGAACCACTGCACACTAGCCCTCTGAAAATTAGTTTATCCTATGATGATCTCACGTATACTTGTCAATTCGTGTGACACATTTGAACGGAACTCAGAGGAGAGAAGATGACAGAAGAAAAACCTATTGACATGCAGTAGCATAGGTACAGACAAGCAGGTTGGCCTAAATGATGCTTCCACATGCATCTCAAAATTACAGAGGTTTCACATAGATCACAGAAACAGCAAAGAAATTGCACATCCATCAATATATGACCTGGTTACTTTCTCATGAATGGTTGGGAAATCATAACCGACTTTCATAAGAGATACAACAGATCAGTTGTATGGTTCATCAGGTTGGAAAGTGGAAATGTGGAACTATTTGTTAAATCTGTCCCAGGTTGTCTTTTGATGCCAATCATTTTGTCAAAGCTTGGTCACCTTCAGTGAGCACTATGTATAAAATGTAAGTTATTTTTTCCAGCCCCTGCAGTGTGGGATGTACAGCTCATGTGTGAGGTGGACAGCAATATTGCAGGGTTTCACAAACCAGCTCCTTCTACCAGAAACCTCTGGTACTGGGTGTGGAATGGCACTCTTCTTTCATGGGTATCAGGCATGAAGTCAGTCATATAGAGACAGAACTTCAATTCCTGTGCATTTATGGTTGCCACAGCCTTCACTGGGGTCTGAACCATCTGGATTTACCAGAATTTACCTGTGGAATTCACTAAAGAAGTAGGGAAGAAGTTTCTTTTAGCTCTTGAGCTGTCTAATGTATTGAGTTGGAACCACAGAAGATAAAACTGCAGACTCGGTTGTCATTTTTCTTACTTTTTATCATGATCTCTGCTATATTACAGCTGCTCATGTTCATCTCTTCTCCACCCAGACAATTTAGTTTCAGGCGCAGCAGAACAGGTGGGGAGCTAGTATTAGTGATGGACTCAAAACATGATGATGTGAATTACAGCACTACCGTGTGATTCCTCAACACATAGATGGGACAGGGGAAGGGGACATAAAAATAAAAATGTGTGGACTTAGTGGGTCAGAAAGAACCTGTGTAACAGTTTGTTTAGGTGTCCTCTTTGAAACACATACCAAAGAATGCTGCTTGATAGATTATGCTCTATACTTGTGTTTTCCAGCAGAGTTTTAATATAACTTCTAGTGTTAGAAAAATTAAGAGTGTCATTAGACTAACTTTTCAAAGAGAAATGGGAAGGAGGTTTTAAAGGGCTTTATTGACAAGTCTAGGCACTTACATGTAAGAGTTTTCACTGCTGTATTCTGTAATCAGCCTCCAAGGTTAAACATTGAAAATAGAAAGGATGATCTGGAGCTCACTGATGTTACCATCACCCCAAGAGGCTTTTCTTCAGACTCACCGTGACCAGCATTCTGAATAAGCAACGTAGAATTTTCTTCTTAACCCTGAAGTTAAACGTTTCCCACTTAATCAACGTTTTTCTTGTAATGTAAGAAGATGGCTTAAAGCAAACAGATCTTGAGCATTTTCTTAATTAGAGAGCCGTATTTCAACAACAGCCCTGGAACCTTGTCAGGGTACCCTGCTGGGATGTGCATGAGGTGCATGTGATTTACAATAATCTCTTAGCAACAAACGTTTATATGAATTGATAAATTACTGCATATTTATTCTGCTTAAAAATTATGTCCTTTGACAGTGCTCTGTAGGAAATGTCTCAGCAAGAAGCAGAAACACAGTCTTGAAGAGTGGAATATAGTTTCAAACCAAAGCAGAGCAATTTTTTCAGTCTCAGCGCTAAAGAGGTAAGCTCCAGTAGGTATTAAACCCTTCGTGAGCAGCGCACATTAACCGTTGCAACACCCAGTTACTGTTACTATGTCCACATAACACATCTCCAGCAGTCGGTAAAGCCTACCTGGTGTACAGATCCTGTAGCTAGAACACCAATAAAAAATGGCCCAGAGTGACGCTCTGATCTACGTCTTTGATGGTGTCAAGAAAAGTGACTGGAACATAAGGTACTCTCAACTGACTGCATGAAGAGTTAGTTTATTCTTCCTATGGCCAAGTTTAATTGTTCAGCAGACCTAAAACCTCAAAAGTTCTAAAAAAATGAAAGTGGAGTTTGGGTGATTTCAGGGAGACGACTAAGTAGGTGTCAGTTAAAAGCTGGCAATCCCCCCTGCCCAAATCCATCCCTGATTCAGAGATGTTGTGAGCAAGATGAGCGGCTTCTCTGCCAGAAATACTGTTAGTTTGCCACTGAAACTTTCGTAAAGGTGCAAATCATGGTTTTGAACTTTTGGGCAACCCATAGCTAGTATTTTAAAGTTGCTGGTGAATACTTGTCCAAGCTTCCAAAGGGAAAAATCATCCTGAGTCTTAATGCCACTAAATGTAGGACCTTAGGTTTTCCTTTTAGCAACAAAGAGGAACTTACTCCTAGGATACTATGGGATATAAGAATTCACATACCTTGAAACCACATGACCTCGAAAACATACCTGTGATGGTACATGTAATAATTTTTACCCTGTGGGGCCACCTTATGATTCTTAATTTCTAATAGCAGAATGAGTCTTAACACATGGTGTGAAGAAAGGGCCTTTCCACTTTTCAGCTGTGGCTTTTGCCAAATGAGATGAAATTCACTCTCTCTCCTGAAAAAAAAGAAATAAAAGCAAAAAGTAAGGAGCAAGTGAATTCCTTGAGATCAACTGTTTGAATCCAATGACAAAGATTAAAGAGGGAACCCAGATCTCCTGCCCTCCAGACAGCTATCCTATGCACGATGCTGCCTGCCATCATCCCTTTGTTCTGTCTCATTCTGAAGATCACTCCTTCAGATTTGCTGTGTAACAGGTTGTTAATAGATACTTGCTTTTGCATCAGTGACTGAGGAAAACATAAGGGTGCAGTACTGAGGCAGTGTGTCTATAAAATGCCAGAGCACAACACCTAGAGAGATAGTATGCATTGCAGATCCACTATCTAAAAAAGATAAAAAAATTACCTACCAGAGATTTATCCGAGACCTTCAGGGTAGTAATCTATCACCTGTGAAAATTCTTCTGCCCCCCAAATCCCATTTTAAATAGCCAAACTCTCCACATGTCCCTGAACTTTGTGATAATACTCTTGGGTGCACTGACAATGATTGCTGAAGTCGGAAATGATCAACACATACAATATGCCACTTAGAGCAGCAGCAGCAGATGTTTCTGGCTTTCAAATGGTAAGGGAATTACTGACTAGGAAACCTGGTCTGTGGGTTGTTTTTTGGTAGTCCCCCTTTTTCTGTAGTGGAGATTAAGGGGCTTTCTTATCAGATATTTGTTGTTTCATATTTGAGCCAATTCAGCTACCTTAGAACAACTCTTTACAATAGATTATCACAGGGTTATTTGTTCACCGCACAGGGGTCAGTTGATCCAGAGGCAGAGCAGAGGGAAGATGTAGTAAACTGTCCTCTTCAGTCTGTGATACTGTCTTGAGCCTTGTGATTCCCAGAGCTGGGGTTATGCTCACGTGGAGTGTCTTTTGCAGTACAAACCTTTCCGCTAATGGCATGCAAGCTGGGATGATCAGACAGAACTCCTCTTGGAATGATCCAAAATCTATGGTACAATCTGAATGAGGTACTTTCCAATATGCAGATAACGTACAGTGTGCAGAAGTGGAAAGCATGACTCATCCCACAATTTTCCCTTGGTGTGAAGGTTTCATGCAATGGCCATGGCGCAGTAGTTCCTGTGTGATGTACTTTGCTGCATGTCCAGCGTGCTGTTCTGTCTGAGTTAGGTAGAAACTTGATCCCTGAAATGTGCTACTCAATACTGGAGCCCATGATGTCCTTCTATGAAAGTACTTATGGAAACATGAGTATAGCAGGTCTGAGAGGGTACTTCACATATGACAGCATTTTCCTCATTTAGGATTTGTGGGAGGAAGAAGGGTTTTCAGCTTGGCTTCACAAGGGTCAAGACAAGATGGCACTAGGAAGTTGTGTGAAGGAATATAATTCAAAAATTATTTCCATAAGTTTCAGAGAACCTCTGTAGGGCTTCAACCTATTCTCTCTATTTTTATGCCTTGTTACTAAAAACTTGTAACACATTAACTGTTAAACAGTTTCCAAACTCTTTCCAAATTAACTCAACTGAGGATAAGAACTTCCCTGATGATGTTCAATTGATGACACTTTTGCTGAATGCGTAATCCATGTTTGATTACCCTCTGCAGAAGAAGAGTAACGCCGTTGATGACATCATAATGTAAATGCCATATGAGCAAAAAGAGAATCATGTCATAATACATAAAGACATAATAAAAATTTTAAAAATTGAAAATAAATTTTTCTTCCTTCCTTCCATCTGTTTGTCCGTCTTTTTTTTTTTTTTCCCCCCAATCTTCTGGGTGGAGTAATGTAAATATTATAAGAAATATAAGTGTGCTAGTGAGTCAAACATATTCTTTTTCCCAGGATTTGTTATTTGCATTAAGGTATGACATGTTACTAATACTACGTAAGTCATTAATTTATTTTCTCCATTCAGATAAATCCCAAGAGATTAGAGTACAATCTCACAGCTGTCCATTAAACAGCAGGAAACATATGGTTACAGAAATGTAGTTATATCTTGATAAGTTTATTTTTTAAAGACACTGAAATTAAAATGATTCTATTTGATGTATTACCATTTTATACACATATACTTTTACTTTGCTTACAGTGCTTATACCGTAGAATCTTCCTGCTATCATGTCCTGAATTTTGTGAGCGAAGTTGACAGTCAAGAAAATTACTATGTAATGACTAAGTAGCTTCTGTCCATCCTGATTTATTTCTGAAACATGAGAAAACCATCACAGATGTATGCTACATTGTTCAGAGAACATACATATGCATTTAAGTCACTTACATTATACGTTTTAGTGATGTAATTGTGAAATATGTTCTTTTTACATTCCTAATTATGGAGCAGAACAGATGGCAAAGACTTAGTTCAAAGTAATATATATCCATTAAAATAAACGATGTTGCCAACCATTCATCAATGATAGAAGAGTTTGCTACTTCCTTGGAATATAATTAGGCACTACTCTGGACTGCAAAAAAAGGTAATTATTTCAAAGTTTATTTTCTGTGGTCATTTACAGTCAAAATTAGTTAGAAAACTGTTTGAAAGCTTGCATTATCAGGTGCAACACATTTATAGTGGGTTTGTTATTTGGCAGCGTGAGATAGTTTGTAGGGAATGTAACTCTGAGCAAGGACTATGAGTGACATTTATTTTGGCTCTGTGTTGACTCGTATTTACACCATCGTAAGTAATTGAAAGCGAAACTCTTCCTTCAAGTAAGAGGTTGCAGGAAGGATGTGTACTGTGATGGGCTCTCAGAAAAAAGACCCTGAACAGTCGGGTCCCGGGGCGGTACTGGGAAGGATCCCTGCTGTACCTGTTGGAAGTCCAGAGTTCCCAGTACTGGCAGGCTAGTGCATTTTGCTAAGAGGCGGGGAGTGGTGTGCTGGACTATGAGTCTTCCAAATCACAGTTTATGTGGCACTGCAGACTCTGATCAACATTTGCAGTCCCTAGGCAAAGTGCCTTGTTGCTGTGATGTTCTTATTGAAGACAGCAACCAGCAGTTCAGGCGACATGCTGCACAGGGGTGCCAAACCCTGTCTCCCCGTAGATGTAGTGGAGGTAAGTAGGTGTCTTGGAAAAGTTGTCCAGAAGCCCTGAGAAAAATGCCAGCCACTTTAACTCACTAACTTTGTAAAAAGCTATCTTTTGGCAGTTCAGTAAAGATAATTTAATGTCTTCATTTCTTGACATTAGATGCTGTAGCAGATATTTAAATTTAATTTAAGCGCTGTACGGCTCAATGTTTTCTTAAAGGGCACATCAAGGATTTTGTCTGGCTCTTCCACTGGGGAAAAGAACTAAAACTAAGCCCCTAAGCCTGAGACTACAGCCACACAAGTAAATTAAGCAGTCCTGGGGAATTTTCCCAGGCCCTAGAACTCAAATTTTCTACATCATTAAGTTGCTAGTACAGTCCCCAGCATGATTTTGGCTTGAGCTAAATAGCATTTTCCTAAGCAATCCCTGGGCACAGGGCAGAAATGTGCATGGGCCAGTCAGACTGTTCGCAGCAGGCAGTTTGCATGCAGCCATCTTCTTGGGGGGGCTCGGAGAGGCTGCTGCTCTCCTGGCCATGGTCTGCACGGCTGCCTTCAGTGCCAGAGAAAGGTTTCTGTGTATTTACTTTACTTGTATAGATAGCTAAGTTAGATCAGTTAACCTTAACGACCAAACTGTGGAGGACAAAAAAAGAAAAAAAATTTGAACCTTAGATAAGCAAGAGGGTTATCTGCTGACGTTCCTAACAGGCGTTGATCTGTGAGAGCTCCTGTCAGAAGCTCCATTCAGGAGCAACACAGTAACCTACCACTTCCCAGTGTCTCCAAGTATTTATTGAAATTGATAAGAATTTTAGATTATTTTTTTTTTAAATGGCTCTTTAACACTCATTTTTTTTCTGTATGTCACTAAGAACTAAGCATATGTGCTGAGGAATCTCAGTGCCCTCTACATGGAATTAAGCACATCCCTTGCATAACTGGGTTGAATCATGCACAATGAACTATGCCACACAAGGAAAACAGAGGTACTAAAATTCTCAAGTGTGTGTGATTCTGGAGATGAGCTAACAAAGCTCAATATAAAAAAAAAACAAACAAACAAACCAAAACAAAACAAAAAAAAACCCACAAAGCCAAAGCTTTTTTCAAAATGAAAATAAGTTAAATCCTTTAAAAATCAGGAAAGAAAATCTCTGTATGTAAAGGGATTGCTCCTTTGTCTATTGACTTAGTATGACTAATCAGTAGTAGCACAAATATTTGATACTTTGTCAATTTGAAATCTAATGGAAAAAGAGGTAAAGAAAGTGCCTTAAATAGCTCAGAAATGGCAAAAGACCTGACAACAACTATTCGGTTAAAAAAATCCCAAAACACAAACCCAATGACGATGTTTTTCTCCCATCCCATTTTACACATACCTATAGATACCATCAACTGCTGATGCTATTAGACTTTGTGCTGACTCTGTGTCTGCAGCAGGAATACTGGCAGGCAGCACCGTATCAGCAGTCTGAAATTACATACAGACAACTATAAAAATGAATGCCTGCTCTTAGGTGCAAGTTTATTTATTATGGGAAGGCTGTTACATGAAGGGTACATGACCTTATGGATAAATGTGATGGTTTTGTAGTCTTTCACTATGTGGACTTGCACTCTATTTAAAAGGAAGATTGGAAGCAAGTGTGACAGTGCATGCTGATAATGATTCACTTTACATGAAACACCTGGTCCAACTCAGAGGAGACTAGTATTGAGATTAATCTACCATGAGAAGGGATCAAGCTATCTCTTAGTGTGTACAGGATTTAGCTAGGAATAAACAAAGCTAAAGACTAGCAGGTTCTTAAGAGTTTTTCAATCTATTTAAATAACATAAAGACCACACTAAAGTGCCATGAGTAATCTTAAACACCCAGTGCCTAATCCAGAGCCTACTGAATTTAACGGAATGTTATTATTTGCTGTCAGTGGATTTGAAAACAGTTCCTTGAAATCATTAAGTCAAATCTGACTGTTTTATTCCCTCTGCTGCATGACCAGGCCAGATTTTATATTCTTCTATATCTAAGAATGACATTAGAGAACGTGCTCATGTAAGTTCCAGTGCCTAACAAATAGAAACAAAAAGGCAAATTCAGTCGCGATGTAAAGAGAACTGAGAGATGAGGGAAGGCGGAGATCAGAACACCTACGTGAAAAGGAAGTTCACATCATATCAGATATTGCTGGGAGGGGGGATGGGCGGGGGGGGGGGGGGGGCGTGATGGCCAAAGAATTTCCATGCCCCTTAGTGAATATATATTACACGAAAAACATCGACCTTAAATATGCTTCATGGGGGGAATGAAGGGTCAGGGCTCTTGGGACTAGTACCCTTTAGATGCTTATAATTGGTTGTACTTTGACTGTAGCTTGGGCTCAAGGACTAAGTCTGCACTGTACTTGAACTAGTCCCATGGGCTGGCTAGTCCCACAGGTGTCCTGAAGTGTGATATGCTCTCAAGATCTTGCTCTGTACATCAGTGTTTTCAAATCCTACAGGTCTGAAGTTGCGGAAGCCCTTCCAGGGTAGACTTTGTCTATCTTGTCTGCACACCATGATCACATGGCATTGCTTAGCTGGACAATTCGTGAAAGTGATATGAACAGCATACACCTGCAGGAAGGGAGTTTCCCCTTCAATACCTGACATACTCTAAACCCAATCCAAAGAATATGTCTGATAAAAAGAGGATAGATGCGATGAATACAATCTAGAGTCCAGTCTTGAGCCTGCGATTAGAATACAGAACTAAACCTGAGACACTGCCTGGTGGAGTGAGTTGAACCTACCTCATGTCCCACCTTTCTAGGCTTCACAAACAGGACAGTGGATCCATGCTAAAGTGCTGGAGATCATCAGTGTCTCTCCCTCTCGTGAGCCTAGAGTTCTCCGACTGCATCGGTCTGCAAGCAGGGGCTCAGATGTACCTCGTCTGAGCAATACACAGCCCTGAACTCAGGAGAAGGTTTGGAACAGTGCTTGGGCAAATTGTGAATTGTGAATCAGATTTTGACAAAGATATTTAAAGGTTTGTAATAATTGATGCACATTTATTAATAAATAGTACTTTAAAAAACATACTGCACATACTGGAGATAGTTCAGTGAAGGGCCACAAATGATTATGGGACTGGGACATCTCTTCTATGAGGAAAAGCTCTGAGACCTGGGACTATTTAGCCTGAAGAAGGCTCAAGGAGAATCCTATCAATGTGTGTAAATACCTGAAGGGAGAGTATAAAGAAGATGGAGCCAGGCTCCTTTAGTGGTACCTGGTGACAGAACAAGCAGTGGTTGCAAACTGAAACACAGGAGGCTCCGCCTGAACATCAGGAAACACTTTTTTGCTGTGAGAGTGGCCAAGCACTTGAACAAATTACCCAGACGGGCTGTGGAGTCTCCACGCTTACAGAAATTCAGAAGCTGTCTGGACATGGTCCTGGGCAACTGGCTGTAGATGGCCCTGCTTGAGCAGGGGCTTTGGACTAGGTGACCTTCAGAGGGGCCTTCCAACCCCAGCCATTCTGTGGTTCTGCAATTCTGAATACTTGAGAGTGATTATGCTCATACTTGTATTGCAGTATCACAGTGGAAATAGAGAAGTGTGAGTTCATAGTCTTCTCCATAGTCCTCTCCTTCAAATGCACATACAAAATTGAAAGATAAGGATACATTATTTAACAATGGTAGTTCCAAAATTTAAGTATTGGTTTCCAGTGGAATCAGAAAGGCAGAACTAAACTCATTATAAATGAATCAACTCAGTTACATTGTTCTCCATCTATATTCATGTCTTCTTCGGAAGAATCTGTTTCTGCCATTGTTTCACTGTTTCATTGTTTCATTTATCTCATCTGTTCCCACCCTGTTTGGGAGTGTAGTAAGAACAGTGGATTACTCTGTAGAATTGATTAGTTGACAATAGGGATGAGGCTTGTCTTTTTCTTTCTCCTGGTGCGTTTCTAAATTTTCACGTGCCTTGTCAGTTGGGCTTTGGTTGTTTTTTGTTTTTTGTTTAAAATTAAATTTCTCAAGAAAATGTTATACTTAAAATGACTAAATTCAACAAGGCAGTAAACGGAATGATTGAGCTGAATGAACAAAGAAACAAATTATATAGTAGGTTAATGACACTCCCAAAAACTTGGGTGAAAAGCTAAAGCAGGAGTGGAATACTAATGAGAAGCTGCTCTCTAACCAACAATTATATATGCTTGTGAAAAATACTACTTTTAATTACATCAAATCCCTTCTTTTTTCAGTAGCAGCAGCAGCAGCAATTTCTTAACATTTAGTTCTTACTAAGCAAGAGAAATATTTGACCCATAATAAGCCATTATTGAGCACGAAGGAACTAAACACAGGACGTATTTCATGCAGCAAGCGCTGCTGTATCCACGAGGCTCTGAGTATGAGTCCGTGCTTACACAAGGGTGTGGCTGTGTACAGCAATTTGAGGCAATTTGGCATTTCCCTCTGTGTCCATAGTGTGCTGCTTGTTTTGAGCAGACAAGTGTCTGTGCTGCAGAAACCACCATAACATCTTGCAGTAACTGACCCCCTTGTTGGCAGTGGCAGCAAAGGCGCAAGAAGGGAGTGAACGTGGAGATAATTACCCTGGCTCCGCAGAGGTCGGGCCTGGGAAATGTTTGTGGGGTAGCGTCTGCTGGAGCTGACTGTGCTTTAGCTAACATAAAGATTTCATACAGAAGCCTTCTACCACTAAAGTTATCTTTCTGGTCCCTTTCGAGAAATCTGAAGTAACCCATTTAGTTTTTGACAGTGCTCTGGTCACGGCTGTTACAGTGCTGGTGCTATACTAGAGGCTATGGGCGTTCTTATTAAAAAGTTTAACTATTCCAAAGTCAGATGGGTGGTATCGTAGCATTCTCACTTGTCAAGAATACAGCAAATTTCTGTAAAGAAACAAAGAAAATGCCATGTAATACCTGTCACTGACAGAGCCCCAGAAACCCCTGTGCCAGGCACAGCACACAAGGGGCAGAAGGTGGTATTTCCCCTCATGTGAAAGACAAAATAATGGTGAGGGGAAAATAGGGTGGTGGGAAGTAAAGTGGTTTGCCGAAGATCACCCAGAGTATTTATTGGAGAGCTGGGAAGGAAGCATGGGTCTATTGACTACTACTTTAGTCTCATATCCACTAGATTATGGGATTTTCATGCACTTCCCACAATGGTATCATATTAATGCTCTGCACATTCTTTCTTTATCGATTAATAGTCCTAATATATTCTATATGTGTCATGGTTAGTGAACACAGAACAACAGTACTAACAGGTTATTGGTTAGACCCAAAGTCTACCAGTATGAGTTTATCTGAAAAAACTTTGGATAGAGCTTATAATAAACTAAAAGGGACAGGCACTGCAAGTCTGCCTGTCATTTAACAAATGAAAGGAAATAGGATTTTTAAATTAAAAGCAATAAATAAAGTTTGTCATTCCTTAGTGGATTTTCATTTTTTATTTTTTGGTGGAACAATTATGAAGTTCCCAACATCCTTGCCTTGGCAAGAAAACACCTAGTTCCCCAAGGTACGGGGTCCTTGGGAACTCATGAAGACTGGACTCCTTGCTTTATAGAAGTTAAGTTTCTGAGGACCTCATACAAAAACCTTGGGAACAGAGCCCAGATTGTTGAGGGCTTGCAGTTTTTCAAGTTGCTTTGGTTTGCCAGATGAATTTTGCCTTTTAAGAACCTTCCAAATTGCTAGTAAGAAGGTAGGTGGGTGAGCAGAAACTGGGCAAGAAATCTGAGGAGTGTTTTGATTTCACTGAGCTGACATCTTCCAAGGGGAGAAAATTGTTACATAGGAACATTTCTGATCAGTTTTATTATGATTCTCTGTACTAATGCAAAGAACTTTTGATCCCACTTTTATAGCATTAAATGCCTAGAGGTCAATATCTGTGTATGTGTGTGTACACATTGCACAGAGGATAAACATCAGCATTTTGATATGCCATGTGTACAAAGACAACGTAAGGCTTCTATAGCAGAAACAAAGCCTGAAGAGTCAGATGACTACAATGTGATTAGTCCCTATAATACTCCACATCAGTAGGCTGATCCAGGAAGATATTTTTTGCTGATTATTTGTTATTAACATTACTAATCATTGCAGAAATGCACATTGACCTTCATCAAAGGGTCAATGACTATACGAAACTAATTAATAAAGAAACAATATTCTTAGGAATGGAAATGGTCAATGTTGGTTTCCTTTTTGATTTATATGAGTAATATCATACGTGATTATTGTAATAAATTATGTTAATGGGAAATTTCTACAATTTATAAATGCACCTCTAACTAGTTCAGTCGGAAAGAGATAAATATGTCAAGAAATGATACTAATTCCCTTCCCTAAATATGGGAAGATGTAAAGATATGATTTAAAATGTCACACTTGCAATCAGAGCAAAACCCCTGCAATCAGGAATCTGCAATAAATATTTACATCATGTTTTTTGAAGACAGAGACAGTGCAAACATAATTCAAGCAGACTAAACATGTCTGGAAAAAATTCTAAAAATAATTTCCTTTAATTGTTGTTTTATAGTGCAGGGTTGCAGCTAGCAAAGTCTTTCCCGACTAAGCTTCTATATTAGAGGTTTTAGATAAGCAAGTGGTTTACTGTAACAGACACATATCTGAAAGCTGAGAATACATGAGTAAAGCCCAGATGCTGCAGGTTATATATGTTGGTGCAAGTCAAAGAGGCATGTCACAGAAAGTGTGCGTGTGTGGGGGAAGGTGTCATGTTATTTCCAGTTTTGGACTGCTGCTAGGGGTGAGAAACATCTGAGATGTCAGAGCCAAAACTCACACATCAGGCTGTAAAAGAGGAGTGCTTTGCTGCACTGCTGAAAGCAGAGCAGGCAGGGAGCCCCAGCAGGCTCCCTCTCTGCCTTGGGGGAAGGGTCATGGGAGAGAAGGAGGCATGTATGGAAACCCAGCACCATGCTCCTGTGGTGGGAATTCTTCAGTGCCTCAAGGACTCCTTATGCCCATGTATGCCATGAGAGATGTGACTGGTCTGTTTGCTTAGAGACTATATTACTGATTTAATGAATCAGTTATGGTACTTTCCCAAGCTAATATTTCCCATTTTTATTAACAAAAAGAAAAAAAAAAAAAAAAGAAAAAGAAAAAAAAAAAAAAGAAGTAAATAATGGCTGGTAAAACTCCTGAAAATAAGACACATTTTCTGGTCATACTCAAAGTCTTGTATCTGGTGCCCGCAGATGTCAGAAATGCATTTCTCTGTGATTTCCTGTTCAAATCTGTCATTTCCTGCAGAACTGTGACGATGCCTGCCATAAGATAGTGCACTTCTCCATCGTTCAGAGATTTTGATCCCATCTGGCATGAAAAAATGAAGAGAAGCTTTCCCTCACATTAAAATGTCTAGGCAATCCATCTTAGCAGGTGTGCTGCTCATTTTTTACAGTAATTGCCCATGACATTGCAGTAGACCTTCCTGAGATAAGGCAGCTCGTCGGCTGTAGAGACTTGGATTCCCGTCTCCCTGCCTTGGTTTGACTCCTCTTTATGGTGCTTGTGTGAGTAAGTCTGATCCTGAGCAGCGCTGGAAAGAGCGGAGCGTTGTCAGCAAGCAGCAGGTTTTCAGTTATTAAATTAACAGCTTCGGTCGTAAGTACATTGCAGCTGGGGCTGGAGAAACGGGCTGCGCCGCCAGACCAGAGGCAGGAGAATGAATCCATAGTACGGAAACTCTGATGAATCAAGGGTCTTGCTCTGAAGCTGTTCATGAATTTAGGCAGCAAAAATAAAGTTGGCTTGTCCTTCAGACCGGCAGGGTGGTTGCATTGATGGGCAAAGGGGGTTAGATGGAGAGTAGTTGGCAAGCGAGTCAGCGGTGGTATTTCCAGAGGTAGCGGGGAAGAGCATACTCTGACTGACACACAAGGAAAGGAAAACGAAATCTTAGTCCGTTGGCCTTCAGGGTTAGCAGAAAACTTGCCGTAGGCTTCAGTGGACTCTGTCTAAGGCCTTGTAGGCAGCAGAGAAGGGCCATGGGCACTGATGCGGAGACCCTGCATGCCCGCGGCAGAGCCGTGGTGAGGTTCAGTCTGGCAGATAGCGCTGCGGGGAGTGAGGGTCTGGTCTCCAGGCTGGGGTGCGGGAGATGCGAGGTAAAAAAAAGGAGTTTCTACTGCTTTGCTTCTCAATTGATCATTGTATGCTTTTAGAGGAGGTGATTAAGAGATAAGGAAAAATGAGTAAAATAACTCATGATTTGTGCTACAATCTCTGATACATTTCTAGGAAATTTTCTCACCCCTATCATTTTTCTAAATCCTTGCGAGCAACAAATACTGAGCCAAATTTCACAAAATCAGATGAAAGATCAAAACTGGATCTCCTGGAATTTTTAAAGTCACTTTAGATAGCAATATGTTTTGAAAAAAAATATGTATGCAAGAACAAGAAAGAAAACCATATTGTGTATATCGTATATACATGTATATACATGTGTGTACATATGTATGTGCACAATAACAAGAAAAAAACATCACATCAACCTGAAATATAAATTTAATTAATTATATAGCCATACAAACAAGCAATATAACACTGAACTGTTTGTCATGTGATTTTTTTAAATACAAAAAAGTACTTAATAAAGATGAATTTAGCAATTATTTTGGAAGCCAAGTTGAAATATGTTTCCATAGGCAGCCATTGCTGATAAAGATCTTGCTTATTTATATTGATATGAGATCATAATATAACAAGCATTTTTACTATTTTTTAGAGTGTACTATAGCATCAACATTTTTATTGCTCCTCTGTGTAACTGTGTCGCATTTTCTTCTACTAGATTTATTTTTGCATATTAATTTGTGATAAAAGCATGCATTTAGAATTCATTTTTATAAAAGCTTAACAAATAATTTTTCTTCCCTAATACTTTGTTCACAGCCAAACAGAATTTTCCTTTTCTTTTTTATTTATATTTGTAGTTTTTTCCATTACTGTTTTTAATTTGTAATGAGCAATATCTGTGCAAAGACATTTTTTTATGAAGACAGCTGAGCTCTGCCAAACATTGTCCTACTAGCTCAGGCTAGAATTGTGAGAAAAAATTCCAGGCTGTGTCTTTTTGAGTGGCCATTTATTTCAAGTAGTGATAACATAACTACTTTTAGCTGGTGTTGCATAACTCAGACTACTCTACTGATCTTTTTCCTAAAAACAGAATAATGATAATAATATGGTTCCCTCCAGAGTTTATTTTCTTCTCTGGAAATATAACAAAATTCTGACAAAATGATTGTGCTATTGTGCATGATAAACAGTCATTGAAGAATAAATTAGTAAATACAATATATACAAAAACCACAATAAAGGTACTGTTCATCCATCATCTGCTATTAGCACCCTGACCTTGAATTCATCATTGAAGATAATGGGAATTTTTTCCTGGTTGAGGAGTTTAGGAATATGGCAGCATCTACATGACAGAGAGAATCAAATGTCCAAGCTACAAAGGTAGCTGGTTTAATACAAAGGCACTCTTGCTGTTCTGCTTTTTTTTTCGTTTTTTAATATACCCAGTGGAAGTGACAGTGGCAAGATAGCACTGGTTTTCATAATTGCCATCTGGAATACCATTTAAAAGCTATCAATACTTTTGACACTGGATGCAGATCTCTTACAAAAGTTATATATTCCCAGAGTATTCATAATTTCTAAGAGTATCAGAAAATAGGTATTTGTCTCAAAAAGCTGATCTACTTGCAGCTGATTTACTATAAAAGACAGCCACCGAGAAAATTCAGGACTTTCTGTTGTGCATAACTGACTGGTTTATGGTAGCATTACACTTGACTGACCAACATGGAGTGAGTCTGCTCTCAGGAGACCAGCTTCCTACTCATCTTGTTATGGTGCCGACACAGTGGGTAGTTGAAAGGATCTGTGGAGACAACCCAAGCTCTTTGAAAAGTCACTAATTACAAAGGAAGCGATTGCAATAGCTGAAGTTGCATACCTTTGAAATTGCTCAATTAACAGAATTGTCATCACAACTAAATGAAGCATTTCAAACTTTGATCTTGTAGCCATACTACTGAAGCAGTCTTTGTCTTAAGCTCGTGGTCCTTTACACAGAAATGTCCACTCAATAATTATATCAACATTTATTTTGGTACTCACTTTTAGAATTGAGAAAAGAAAGAAAGAAAGAAAAAAAAAGGCAAAAACTTTCCATAAGCATTCAGACTTTTAAATTGATGTTTTGGCTGTATTTATTCCCACTTATACTCAATTTTTGAGATCTTTTCAAATGATTATTTGATCACTGGCAGAAGCTATTGGACAGCAGAATACAGAACTGCCTCACAGTTTATGGAGACGTTATGTTAAGGTTTTGGAAGTGCTGGCATGTCAAGTCAATCAGAGAAGAGATTACCTGCCTATTGAATCTGGAAACAAAGCCCAACAACCTTCCTTGCCCATAGTTACAATATTTATTCGCAATCTGTCTGTAGAATTAAGCAATTCCAACAGACTGAACAGCCTGACATTTGATAAAATCAGAACTGGTTTTCAAATGTGCACAACAAAGGTGCGTTGGGTCTTGCTGGGATGGCATTCCCTCTCCCCACAGGAGCCCTCACAGAGCTGTGCTTTGTAGCCAGAACGGTGTTGACAACACACGGGTGTTTTGGCAGCTGCTGAGCAGCGCTCACATGGCATCGGGGCTGTCTCTCCAACCCCACTCCAGAGGCCAGTGGGCTGGGGGTGGGCAAGAGGCTGGAAAGGGGCACAGCTGGGACAGCTGGCCCAAACTGACCAAAGGGGTATTCCATACCATATGATACCATGCTCAGCAATAAAGTCTAAAAGGAGGAGGAAGGGAGAGGGGCCATTTGTTATTAAGTCATTTGTCTTGTGAAGCAACTCTGGTGTGTACTGAGGCCCTGCTTCCAGGAGGTAGCTGGACATTGCCAGCTGATGAGAAGTAGAGAATAAATCTTTTTGCTTTTCTTTGCTCCTGCATAGCCTTTGCTTTTCTTTATTAAGCTGCCTTTATCTCATCCCATGACTTTTTAATTTCCCTCCCTGTCCTGCCGAGGAGGCAGCCTGAGAGAGTGCGATAGACAGCCAAGGTCAACCCACCACAAAAGGACAACACACACGTACAACGAATTCTAAGTTGTTATTATAAGCTTAATTCCAGTCATCATAAATGGCATAGGATTTCACATGCTTCCTACGATATTCCAAGTCTTAAAAAGATCTGATTTCCTGTGCAGTCTCCTGTTGAAACAAAGAAGGTCTGGAGTGTCCTTGTAGAGGGCACTTGTAGAGGAGTAACTTGTAGAGAAGCAAAGCCAATTCAAGCTTATGAACAGTCACAGCCAGTAGCCAGGAGACGGGAGAGCCTGCAAAGGAGATCCGGCAATACTCAAAGTCAGAACTGGGAGCTCTGGAAGGTCGAAGAGCTCAGAGTGGGCAGTCAGGAGAAATGGCAGTGTCAAGACAGGACACACCGAGTAGTGCTGGAGACTGGAGTTTCTTCCAACGTACTCCACAGGAATTTTTATTACATAGAAAACACATTGTCCACATTTCCAGATTTCTAGCACAAATGAAGTTTATGGCTGAGATTGCAAGTAAGTTCCACATGCACTCTTGGTAAACTGAGAAACTACTCTATTACCGACAGTGAAAAATCCCTGAAAGTGTCAGTCACAGAGCTCTTCATCAGCATTACAAAAATGCCTTAGGTAGGATGTCCAGACCAATTACAGCCTGGGTTATGTAGAACGAATACAAAGTCCAGGAGACACAAAGTAGCTGCCTCCCTCATGGAGAAGGATGTGACCAACATGTACCATGAGTTATTTTGTGTAGACATTCCAAAAAAACTGCAGTCATGAAGCCTGAAAAGCTCTACAGTTTGGGACTACTCTTCCCATGTGGCTGCTAAGCAAGCACCTTATCTTAAGCCATGTGCCTTAAAGAAATTTTAGCCAATAAATTCTCAGCAGGCTTATGAACGGATTCATGAGTTGCAATTCTAAGAGTTCTTTGAGGAACAAATAACCTGAGATCATAGATCCATAGACAAAGTAAAAAATATTTTTAAGAAAATAAACAATTTTTAGGGCAATTCTTTAAATAAGCCAAGACTGAAAATACCTTTAAGCTATGGATGACCTATTTCAGGTGTTAGAAAAAAATAAACCATCCACCAAAGGGGATAGTTCCACCCTTTCCTCATCTCATGCAGTTTCTCGTTCCAGCCCATGAGATCCAACCCATTTTCATTATGCTGGGGTTTTTTGAACTGACACCAGTTCCCAGCTGGTTTTGAGTGTAGCTGCACAAATACGTGGTGTCATGGAATCGAGCAGGCTGGTGGTAAGGAGAGGATGGGATGGCCCTTTTCAGTCACAGCACTGTATCTTGCTGTCTTAGAGAGATCATGGAACTGGACTGCAAGAGATATTTCCCTCAGGACATAGACATGCTGTGAGATGAGAAAATCCAGCCCCCTGGTGCTTACATGGTCTGGAAGAGTGCACATACCTGCTGCCAGACTGAGACCAGTGTCGGACCAAAGCTGTATATTGTATTTACTCCAGTAGAATTGTGCTAGCTGAAACACATTAAATACTATGTCTTGCTTTTTGACTGAATCAGTTGATGTCTGATAGAGATGAACTGGGCTGCCGTGTGCAGAATTTTGATTGTATTCCCCAGGGAAATAAAGAACGTGTTTTAATGTCTTATACAGTAAAATAATATGAAGTTGGATTAATCTATATGCATCAAATTCATGTTGTGTTCCCTATGCAAAATACCAATTCAGAGTATTTGGGAGCAGATCTGTGTAGACAAAACAGTATGCCCTCTGATAAAAACTTCTTGCAATCTAGAATTTGAAGATGAATGTTTATGTTTAGAATTAAATATCTAAGTTTTGTCATGTAGGCCTTATAGAATCACGCTTTTTTGATAAGTGTAATACATTGGCTGTGCACATAATTGCAAACAAATCTTTACACATTTCTGAGTCTTTTTATGAGTGGGTTATTTAAATATGGCATATTAAGAAAAAATAATTAGTCTATAGAGGTAGCAAATTATATTTTAGATGATAACCTAGTAACCACAGTACCATCCTGGCTGATGCTCTCCTTGGTTTTGCTCTGCAGCTGAAGGCAAGTTACTCCTGCATGTGCCTCTTACTCTCCTGCTATGTTTGCTCATAGACTCCTCAGTACATAGGCCATTTTACCACTGTGTGTACCTGACAGTTGGCAAAATGCAGTCTGGCTTTTACCTGGGGAATCTAGACATGAATAAATAATGCTCATACTCTATAGTTGCCTGTCTACGTTATTTTCCATGGGTCAAAGAATAAAAACAGCTCATCAGGAGTCCCACAGCTTTTCTGTGAAACACCGGCTGGGTGTACAAGTGGGATTTGTAGAGACTTGGCACAGGTGGCTGTGGCTGTCTAGTAACCCATGTTAGCCCCATAGCACATATGTGTAATTCTCTGTGACTCAGGAATAGGACACACACAAGAACTGCTCATGATCCTCATGAAGGATCTGTCCTATTATATGCTGGTTTCCTAATTCACCAGGTAGTAAGCAGTATACACATATGTGTGAGAGACATGTTTGCTGGGAAAATTACAGTTTCAAAATTAACAATCTGTCTGCAGGAAAATCTTCAGTAAAATGGGTTGAAAAATGAAAGCAGTAAGTCCAATGGGAAGGAGAATGAAAAGTTAATACAGTTGTAAAAACACTATATTCTCTATTTAGCAGAAGGAGCTCAGCTGTTATGCACAAGTAATGCACAAAACAGAAACAGAAGTAGTTTCCTGTCCTAAAATAAGGCATCATTATGAAAACAAAAATAAATAATGACAACAGCATAAACATTCCTAAATGTGTAATAGTTCCCATTTCTTCAGAGAAAACTTAACATTTTTTGGAAAAATGTGAGCTTTATGTGCTTTCAGAACTTTTCACTGCAGAAAACTTGATTAATTATTTCCAAGGAAGAATATAATTGCCTTTTCTCCTTTATTACAAAGCCTATAATTTATTTTATAGGAATTTATGTTTTGTACAGAGTACTTTTTATTACCAACAGTTCTTCCTACAGCAGAACTGGAAAGAAAGTTAACAGGCATAAAAATCAGAGGCAGAAAAGCAGTTGCTGTTCCCTGCCATTGAACTGGCTGCTCTCCACAGCAGAGCATGTCAGGCTTTCTGCAGGATGCTCCTAAGGGCTCAATACACCGATCTGTTACTAGGAGTGGCAGAAAAGTGCCAGTGATTCAGTTCCTAAACTGCCCACACAGCAATGGGTTGGTCTTCCCCTATTTCCTTTCCTGATATTATTCCCTTTGTTAATTTTATCCTATAAACCCTAAATAATATATATTCCACCCAGTATACTCAGACTACTGTTTTGCCTCTATCGCACTGTTTCTGAGCCAGACTAGGCTTTTAAAATCTTTTTTAGTGAATTAGTACTTAATCATGCTGCTCTTTTCTGAACATTCTCTGCTGTGACAAAATCTTGCCAGTAACACAGATGTAGGAGCTAAATAAGCTGTTTGAGTTTCTCTTTTCACTATAGCTGCACAGGGGAGGAATTCTGTGCTTTCTTTACCTCTGTGATGTGCACATGCGTAGGTAATCTTAGAATACCATTTCTAGTGGTTTACAGCTCCAGCTGCTATAAAACAAAAAACTAGGCAATCCTTTCACAGTGAAGCAATGTTTAACCTTCTCAGATCTTCAAGATCAGAGAAGGGGAAAAATACCCATGCAGCATGTTTTAAGAAGGTATTTTTGCCATAACTTATTCTTTCAAGAAAATGGCTTCTGACCTTTGCCTATGTTGCTGATGATAATTTGTGATCCAATGGCACCCACAGTGTACTCATGATTTTGAGATGCAGAGGTAGAAATAGGAGCTGTCTGGGTCAGTGATTGGGTAATAAAAGGCAGAGTAATTAATCTCACAGTTCAGATGAAATTTGGTGAAATGCTGGTTCAGCCTGACTATTTTATTTAGGAGTAGTAGCAATAGCTGAAACTACTGTGCGCTCTGACTTGCAAGCAGAGGTGCCAACTAGCTCTATGTTGCTGGACCTCTTCTCTTCTGATTGTGTAAATGGCCAGCAGCCGCTGGATGGCTCCTATGGAGGCTTTACCACTGGTCCAGTGCCGTTGCAAATTTGACTTCTTTTTCCTTTTCATTGCTGTCAAAGACGATATGGCAAAGCTCAGCAAAGCCATGGAATAAAAGCCTCCTCCATCCTCAGTATAAGGAATAACCATTACAGCTCAAAAAACTGAGGAGACTCAAGTATATGCTTACAATCTTTTATTTATTGTAAGCAGAAAAGTAGTTGCCCTCTTCAATTGGCAAATTGAGGTCCCTTGGTAATGTAGTTGCATTTATATAATTTTATGGTGATGGCTGCTGAACAGAGCATTTTTTCCTGCCAGCTTCCTTAATGCAAGAAGCAAAATACTCTTAATGCAGATTTCTTTGATATACTGCAGTATCTCACAAATCTCTCTCTGTAAGGATTTAAATGTTAGGCAGTAAAAATATTTTCTCAGTCCTGAACTCTTGTATGAAACCTAACCTCCATCACTCCCCCAAACCCTGCAAATCATAATGTACATCAAGATGGAAAAGCAGACAGGCTATTTTAATTGGACGGTACATCATAATATTTTTTCATTTATACGTTTCTCCAGAATATAGCTATGCCTTTCAGAACTTAAAATTATTTTTTGCTGCATCTCAGTTAAATGGATATTGAACTCATGGTGACAAAATGTTACACTAGTCTTCTGGCACTAGTATTTTTTAATATAATTGAAATCTGGATTTGTATATAGCATGCAGTCTAAATATCATTGTAGATAACTGCAGTGATCTTACACATTTGTCATAAAGCAAATATGCTAAAATAGCCTTAGATGACTTAGAGTGATGCATAGTTGACCTTATTACACGGTTTCTTGAAGTGTGACAGCAGACTAAGACTTTCATGTGAGCAATGCAGATAGTAAAGGTCAAGGAATGACGATGACAACAACAAATCTGACTTTCAGCACTGTAAAGTGAAAGCCATTAATGATAATGTATATTTTTACAGCCAACACATAATGTAGGACTTGAAACTATGCAACATAATTTATTTGATTTATTTCAATTTACTCTTATTTTATTTGTGCACTTAAGAATGGAGATTGGTTATATGATCGGGAAACAGGAGGATATATTGTTCCCCACCCTTTCTTTGCCTAACAAACAGTTCACAGTTTTTTTCCCATGGTCTGAATTACTTTACAAGACAGCAAAGCTAGAAAATTATTTGCATCTTTTTCTGTATTCAGCATAGCTCAGATAAACTTACTATGATACAAAAAGCCTTATGGCCTGTATATTAGAAATTTCAGATGTAGAAGGAATTGATGGTTCCTCAGAAATGGTTGAGGAAGTTTTACAGTAGCTGCATTCTGAGGAGTTATATCGCTAGGTGGATTTGTATACAAAGAAGGTTGAAGGTGGAGAGGTGGAGGCTGGAATATTTGAGGTTGTTTTTCTTTTGTTTTTTTTTTAAGGAACTCAGTAGGCCTGATCTAGTTCAAAAATTAGTGTCACACTTGGAAGGCATTGTACCGATAACATCCTAAGGGCCCTGGCACACACCTCTGCTGATTCTCCTTGGAGAGGCTTACAGGTGTTGCAGCATCTCGCAAGCTTTGTGTTGTCTCCCTGACAGAGGGTACCAGTGGAGTGGTCAGGGCAGCAGGATGGTGCATGGGTCTCTCAGTCACCTGTAACTCAGTTTTCCATCTGGCATTTTGAAGTAAACCTGCCATAACTTGTTGCAGTTCAAATGAGCTGGGTCAGCAAAGATTAGTCGGTAGTGTTTAAATGGTTTAAGATAAACTGCCTCATTGCCTAATTTTGACCGAAACAGATTAGGCAACACTCACAGGCACAGCATTGTTGTCAGGCCAGGGAGTAAGTTTAGGGCCAGGGTGATGAAGAGCAGGTGGAAGCAGATGCCTGCTCCAGTGGCACAGGAGAGGGTGTCTGTCCACAGCTGCACAGTCTTTGGCACATGGCTCTGTGCTCATTAATACCATATCCACCCATCCCTGGATCATCTGGCAGTGCAGTTTTGAGCCCCTTAACACCTAGGTGCATAACCGTGTTTCGAATGGGCACTGCTGGATCAGCTCGTGTTAGCTGCTTTCACGTGCAGGCAGCCTCCCATTGCAGATTCCACTGTCGGTAGCAACAAAGCAACAAGGCTGTCTTCTTCCCTGTGGGAAACCCATCCTGGTGCAGTGTGGGGACAGTGTTTGCATGGGGCTTCTGTAGGGCGTCTAGTTTTCTGTCTCTGAAATCAGTCAACATCTCATCTATAGCATCTAATCCTTGATCTCTACATCTCAGTACTGCAAGCCCAGTACACCACTTCCATCTCCTCAGTGCAGATTCCATCAGCTGCTGTGGTTGAGCAGCTGCTGTATGCAACCGGGACAGAACTCCTTGCTCTAGGAACATTTCCCTCATCCCATGACAGACCATACACAGCAAAGGAAGGCACATGTGGAGATGGAGTTGCAAAAGGCTGAACTGGCCACTTCGCAAGAATTTCATTCTTGGTAGATATGGTGGCCATTGATGACAGTGCTTATCTTGACCTTGATTTAACGTGGGAGGTAGTCAAGGTCAGAGTGACAGCCAGCACTGAGAGCAGGCATGCTCTGGTTATTAAGAAGCTGGACAAACATGAATCCCTCTAAGGGCATCGCAGAGGTTTCTTCAAACTTGTTTCATGTACTTTCCCCAAATGCATGAGTACTTCTGCTCAGTTGTACTTATATGCTTTGCCCACTCACCACAGCATCTTTACTGATAGTGCAGTTCATCATTAGGAAAGAGCGTCAGATGGCACTAGTTAGGATGAATGCTTCAGTGCTGTCATCTGCAGTCATTCCAGCCAGCTTTGTACAAAAATTCCATGGTTCATGAGTAGAGTCTGTGTGTATCTGTCTTGGGAGTATATACAACCGCTGGCGATCACACATGTAGGCTTCCAGGTGCACGATATCAGTCCCAGGTGCACGATTCATGTCTGCAGTCATAACATCACCCTTTCCACTGGGAAAACTGATTTACTCCTGATTCATAGACCCATTTGCTGGCAGCTTCAGTGATCGCCAGGACCAGTTCAGCTACTGTCCAAGCTGATGAGTATGATATATGCATCCTCAGGAGGTTGCCCTTTGTACCAGTTGTGACACTGGTATCAGTCTTCTTTTGAAGATCCTGTTGTCTGCTCTCTCTTGACAGTTCTCCAGGGATGCCATTTCCTTCTAAGATAACTGCAGTAATGTTTGGCTTGTTGAATTGCCCTCCCTCTTTCAGCATAACAGCAACAATCTATGGAGGGCCAAAAGATAATCCTTCCATTCTGAGAAGTGTCTGGAGGATATTACTGTACTACTTCAGGCTAAAGATCAGCTCCGGTTTTTCAGCTTTTGAATTTAGCAGAAATCCCATGCCCAATCAACGACTATTTTTTAAAGTATTAGACACAGATTTAAGCTGCAGACTACTCCATCTCACTTAATTTTACTGACTTTTCCCCCCATCTTAATTCAAGCAATTCTGATTAGGAAAAACAGTGGTTAGTTCTGTGAGTGTGTGCATGTGATTTCTGCAATGATAATGGTAAGCTGGAGGGGTAAAGAGAGGTGAGAGGAAAGGGATAGCATGGATCTTTAGGTTGCTATGAGTAAAAGGCATAGTTTGTGGCAAAGCCTAACCAAAACCACTGGAGCATGGCAGAGCAGAAAGGTCCAGGTCCTCAGACTTGCACGGGGTCTGCCATATGGCTACTAGTGCTAGCCTATATTTTTGGCAGCGTTTCCAGACCCTGGCTGTGTTTCCAGGGAAAGAGAAAACCCAGAAAAAAAAAACCCCACCCCAAAACCCCCACTCAAAAAGTAAACAACAAAGCCCTGGAAGCAAGTTTCCATAACTGAGGTGTGATGCTGGGATTCATCCTCAGGATATGGATTCAAAACCAGTTCTGCTACCACCAGTTCTTTGCTCCCTGAGGACCTTACCTCACCTTATCTCCCACAATAGCTTGATCAGTCTCAGAGACATCTGCTTCCTCCAAGGCAGCAAACTACTCTGGAATCCCAAATCCTACTGTACTCCCAACTATCTTTGGATCCTAATTCAAGATACAGACATGTTTCATGTAAAATAAAGTAGTGATCACAAACTCTGTGGATATGGGAGTAAATTAAACATGTCTGGGAATGTTCTAGGTACCATGACCAAGAGCTGGTAAACGCACTTCACCTGCAGAAGAAGGCAGAAGGCAGACAAA
The DNA here is from genome assembly GCF_017639655.2 of Falco naumanni. NCBI lineage: Eukaryota > Metazoa > Chordata > Aves > Falconiformes > Falconidae > Falco > Falco naumanni. Next base: position 87,189,293 of record NC_054058.1, on the reverse strand, counting down.
CATTTATTGGGAATTGTCACTGGCTAGTTACAGCTGCTAAAGTACGTCAGAGAATCTGGGGGAACTGTGGCAGCTGGAATGTGCCAAACCTGTGCCAGGGAATATTCTAACACCACAGGAGGCCAAATTCGCAAGCACCTTTTCTTTAATTAGTACAGGCACATCTAGGGAGTTCAGTATCATCTTTGTCTCTGCTGTATCTCCATGCAGAGCCTTGTTCTTGATTCTGTTGGTCTAGCTTCCTTTGGCATTCATATTAAAGAATGAACATACAAGAATGATACAATAAATTGAGTTATGCATATTGCTAAGTTGAGTCATTCTGTGTATTGGACCTGTTGGACAGAGTGTCCCATCCTTCTGCTTGGAATCATTTTGAATGACGGTAGATGGTTCCACATAAAGGCCATTTGCCATACACATGGTTTCAAGTGACTGTCCCAGAGCCTGTCTCTGATACTGGGCAGGCATAAATGTGGTGTTGCTGTTGGATTTGCTGGATGCTGAGTCCAGGTCTTAGGCGAAAAACATTGATGTCAACAAAATCTGAGGGAAGTGTCCAAAACAGGGTCACTGGGGTTGCACTAACCTCTGCATATTGTGTCCAAAGAACTCCAGCCTATCTATGTGTGGGAGGATGCTTGACTGTGCTTTCATTTGGGATGAAATTAGGTCCTTACCTAATTGCATTATACAAGTAATGATCCAGTGAAGTAGAATACTGGCACAGAGCCTAACTGCAGAGCATTTAAGAGTGTAAAACGTAGAAATAATATAATTTACTTTGCATTATTGGGAAGAACTTTTTTACTTTAAAGAGCTTTTATTGATTTGTAGAAGAAAGAGAGAGAAGAAAACCCATATACAGTCAGCTTCACATACATCTTCTCTTACTGATACTGAGTAGCCCAGTTCCACAGTTTTCAATAGGATCACTCACAGAGTAACAGACTACTGTCTCTTTTCTCTCAGTAAGGCTGGCAATATTGAATAAAGAGTTAGAGAAATGCATTAAGAAATATATCTTTAAAATATGAAAAAGATACCTGCAGATTTTAAATAATTCTGTATGGCTGTTATTAGTACTTGGTCTGATTATTCAATGAGCTCACATGCCCTCTAATCTATTTATTTTGAAGGGTGTGCTTGTCCCTGCACAGAATTGAATTTCATTGTGTTAGGGTTGCCCGTTTGTTTGTAATTGTGTTTGTTCCTACTATTCAAAAGCAACTTACCGTTCAGATCCAGTACTAGTTTTTCAGACTTGAGCCCTTATTCTCAGCTCAGCACTGGGGCCTTATTTCTTGGCTGGAAGTGGTGAAAGAGAACATTCAGCTACCAACTAGCACATCTGCCTTCTCTGTGTGTTTGGATATTACAGTTACTGAGCTGGGCTCTGGAGGGAACTATTTTTAGCCCTCATCATCAGACTGCTGTGGATTGGACGGATTGAGGCAAGGCAGTAATAAATCTAATCTAGAGGGATCCTGATGTAGGATGGGAAAACAGAATTCAGATGGCCTACTGACAGCTTTTGTGGTGTAATTTGGTAGGAGGGATGTACATCTCATCTCTTTTAAAACAAACAAATAAACCCTAAGACTAAGACTGTTTCACTCTTACAGTAGTAAAATATGCCTTTGCACTCTGAGCTGCATTTGCTGGGAAGTCATAAATATGAGATATATAACTGCCAGCTACCATAATTTAAAGTAATTTCCTGATTGAGCAGTATTAGTGGAAGAGGTACTGCAGTCATTGCTGCAGTTGCAATACTAATGTTGAAGTTTATTCATATTAAGGTTGAAAATGTCAATTGTCTTGCTTGTGGTAGCAATATTCTGAGCAAGTACTCTGTTTATAATGTTTAAAAATTGTCTAAGTAGTAAATATGTCTCAGCTTGTTATGACTCAGCTCATAAAAGACAGAATATTTTAATACGAGAAAGAATGCTGATGCTTTTTTTCCAAATTTCTCGAGTAATGATTTTAATAGCACTAGACCAGAGTGTTTCTGATTGCTACTTGTCATCAACCCAGCTGGCAGAAGAAAATAGTGGCTCGGATTTTCAAAGGGGCTTCGGAGGGTGAGGCACACAACTTCCTTTTAGCTTGTGCTGATGGGGTCCATTCCTATTGAATGCAAGCTGAGTCACTCTTCTCTATCACCATACTCTTGCTCTGAGCTCAGTGTGGGCAGACACCCTTACCAGATTAGACACTAAAAACAGACTGTTCTTTTGAAAGAGTATTATCTTTACTAATTTCGTATGTCCATGGGATGCACTAAAAAGCAGTCACTGGATTATTCACCATTTACTGCCTTGCTAATGTTTTTCCCCTGGGAAAAGCCAAGTCTCACTGCATCTGGTGTCTTAGTTTGGCAAAACTTCCTATATGTAGACAAATCAGCACAGAAAAAGGTGAAGAACTAAGAACCTTGGGTCTTGTTTTATACTGTCTTTGTCACTTGGACCCCCATTCTGATATGATAGAAAACGGTTCTTTTAGTTCAGGCGAATAATGATAGTGCACACGGCTAGACAGTGCCTGTCTGAGAAGCACAAGAACAAGACCGTCTGTTGTGCTGAGCTGTATTAATGGGCAGTTGTAGCCGTTCCCATCACTGCTCCTATGAAGCACCTCTAACTGATTGTGTATACATGCGCTCAGCCATGAGTGTTCTAGCCAAAGAGTGTCATTATCTGCCATCAAGGCACAGGTAGAAAAGTATTCCGTCTCCATACCTCTGCTTTTCCCTCCCTCTCAAAATTAGCCTTTCCTACATATCTCTTTCTCTCCTTGGGAACTTGAACAAACACAGCACACTGTGATGTTCATCAGGCCTGGGGCTTGTCAGGAGAAGGTCTGGAGTGGGAGGGTGAGCTCCAAAGTCCAGTCCAGAATTCTCCAGTTCTTTCTTTCTTTGCTGATTGTGCCCTATAAACATCTACCACTTGAAGGAAACAGAGCAAAATAAGAATTCTGGAAATTTGGCTGATGTCTGTCGCATTGGTATAACTTGAGAATGGAAATCTTTCAGACAAGACCTGGACAAGTCAGTGTGTCTCTTTAAGGACTTCTGTTATATCCTTGCAGGTTCTTGGGCATTGTTAGGCCAGGTCTTGGGGACTGAAATGGCCATATCTCCATTCAGAACTGGCAAAAAACCCTCAGTGAGTCTCCTGCCAGACTTAATGCTATGGCCACAAAGGTGCATACTCAGAAAAGCTATGCCCTGCATGAAGCTGAGTTTTAATAATTAACAATCTCCTACAATTTGGTCCCTACTCTAGGTGAAGTGATTTTCAAGGCAAGCTTGCTGCAATAGTCTGAACGTTTTGCAATTTCCCTCCTGGGATCATGGTGAGGAAAGGCTTAAAAGAGCATGTGGTGATGGAGTAAGACTGTCATGGGGTAAAAAAACCCAAACAAAGTGCAGTGGTGACTATACAATAAAGAATAATTATTTTCAAACCTAAATATATATCTGATATTGTCAGGGAGTAACATTCGGGGGAAAAGGAAGAGGAGATATAGAGAATTTATACTCCATTTCTGTCATCTTGTGACAGGGAAATGCCGCCTTCTCCCATCTTCCATCAAGCGTTTCCAGACACGCTGCATGGTCACAGCTAGCCAGTGAGAACTTTGTCTAGTTTTCAGTTCTAGAAATAACATTACTCTCATGCAGCCAACTGGCAATATTTTAAGGCATACATTGAATTTTTAGGTTTTGTCATATAAGAAGAGTTGCATATTTTTAATCTTCAATGCTACTGTATATACACACACACACAAACCCAACCCTTCATCTCAACAGCCCTAGACAGGCTGAATTTTATGGGAAAAAACCTGGTTGATGGATTATGTTGACCCAGTCTTCAGATTTCTTATAAGTAGTTAGAAAGGCACCACATATCCTTGATTATCTTTTTCATCTACAAACATAATAGAGGAAGTTCATGAATTTCAGCCTCAGAGATCATCAGCTGAAAGCTTGTTTAGAAAGTTTAGAGGTGGCCTTTTTTCTGTTTGAGGATTTACAAGCACTCAGTCAAGGAGTGGAAACACATAGATAAACAGACCAATAGTGGAAGAACAGTTCTTTTAAGAAAATCTGCTTTGGAGCAAATCTAGAGGGACTCGATTTCCTATTATAAATCCTCTGACTATAGCCATGTAAGTGAGTGTGGTGCATCGAAACTCTATGCATTGTTGAGAAAAGTCATGAGTAATTTCTTTGCCAGAGCACAGACTGTAGTTCTTATGAACGGTTTGTAATGAAGAGCACCTAGAAGGTAAAAGCTCTGTCTCCAAAATAAAACTTAAAATATTACACGCTGCCACAGACTAGATCAAGGCCTCTTGAGTACCAGAGAAAGATGGCACTAGGGCACACCAGCTTCCGTAGCCTATGAGTGTGGGTGCGCAGCGGTACAGACATACCAGAGCAGGATGCTGTTGGCGTAGCACCTGGCTCCCTTTACCACTCAGTACAAATGGACAGGTACAGACTGACTGGGACTGGACCAAGGCTTCCAGGAAGAAATTCAAATAAGGCATGGAGTATGCATAGAAAATGTCTTACGTATTTTGCCACTTCTTATGCTTTGGAAGGAGTCTTGCCTGCAGCATGACCTTAAGGTTCTTTGTGACAAAGGACTGTAAAATTTAATCATTGACCATAAAACAATTAAAGTAAAAGAAAAGAAATGATTGCTCAAGTATTTGTGAAAGGATTTTATTTTTTTTTCTTGGTACACTACTTTAGGAATATGACTTCCGTGCAGAAAAGTAGACCTAGTAATGCTTCTGAAGCAGGGGAGGAAGCAAGTGAAATAATGCTGGTGTTGAGCTTGTTATTAGATGCCACTTGCCATGCTCCTATCAAGGAGTCTATATTTTTCTTGTAATCTCTTTAGCACAATTTGATGAAATATGATTTAGCTCCCATTACAGGTTTAAAATTTAGACCATGCTGTGTTCTCAGACTTAACAAAACCAGGTTTAATTCTGTTTACCTCTCTTTAGTAAAAATAAATAAATAAATAAAAATTTAAATAGGTGCTTAAACACCACCCCCTTCTTCCTAACCTCTGGCCCCCACCCTCATAACTGATGATTTAATACAGGAAGGTTGGACACAGCAGTTGCCTGCCAGTGTAATGCAGTGGAGTGATAACTGTGCAGTCAAACGTAGCTTTTGAGAAAAAAGGGGATAGGAAACTTACAAAGTATACAGAGGTGATGGGAAGTTGCGTGTAAAAGATCCAGAATGGTCATAGACAAACAGCTCTGAAGGAAACAGGACATGGAAATCACAACGAGGGGACAAATTTAAAGGAGCATTGGGACGAATAAGCTTCCCCTTCTTCAGGAAGTGTGGCTGTATGTTAGGGAAGTGGAATGAACAGTCATATTGGTGCATCTGTGTTGGTGTTTGCTTCAGATTTGGGCTGCATTTTTGAGGTGAGCCATCCCCATGCTCCCGCTCACTGTGCTTTGGTAGCCTAATGAAGTGTGAAACCAGCCTCAGAGATGTGCTCTGGGAATGAACATACTGAACTTCAGCAACTAATGGACATCCAGTAGGAAGGACCAGAGCAGAATAAATTTCAAGCATAAATCTTCACAGCATATGTGGTGGGAAGGTGATGTCTTCAGGACCAGCTGGTTTCCCTGCTGATCTGCTCATATTGTGCTAAAAACTTCTTGCAAAGTTCCTTAGTGCCTGGGTGCAGAGACCTTTCCATTCATCTTGCCTAACTAAGCATTTACCTGAGATGCTAATGTGAGAAGCACCACTGGTGGAGACTGACTGAGCTCCAGGAGACAACAGAGAGCAGCTTAGCTCTGTGAAGATCCAAGTTAGCAGTGCCTGCCCCTGTGTGCAGGGATGATAGGGTGAACATGGGTTTAGTCAGGTTGCCAGTGCCTGTATGGAAGAAACATTGACGGAAACACTACAAATTCTGAATAAACTTTTAGTAAATCATCCTACCATCTCTACCACACTCTAGTTTTTAATGCCACAAAAGCCTAGATTTTTTTGACCTAGGTTCTTAGGCTCACCCACCAGCTGTAGGACAGATACATGTAAGACTGTTTGTGAACCTGACAGGAGTTACCACAGTGTATGGTGGTGTAAGAAAATGGTAATTTTGGCAAAGTTCTTTGGTTTTCTATCTCAAAGACCAGGTCTATGGCTCTGAATGCAGGATACAGACTCTTTGGATCTCAGGGAAGTGAGTTTGGGGGCATTATTTCTTTTATTTCTAAGATTTTTCTGTAGTTAGCGATTTTTCAGAAATACACATCTAAGCTTTTCAACACCAGAAACTGAGCTGCCAGGTGTTTCTGATTCCACTAGAAGCTGAAAAGTAAAATGAAATGGATCACTGCTAGGACCCAATTTAACATTCCTGTCTGGAGGTAAAGAGTGGGGTGGCAGCAAGGAGGGAATTATAAAACTTCCAAAAAACCTTACCTTTTGGAAAAGAGAAACGGAAATACTTTTCATCCAGTTGCTACAGAAATAATATCCAAGACTGACAGCAGATCTGTTACACTATGAATGTATTCATTGAGTTACTTGTACAAGACCTGGAACTACTGTTGTCCTCATAATGCACTAGCACAAGATACACGTTCCCTAGATGTCTAAAGATTATCTGCCAAATAGCTGATACTGAGTGTCTTGAAAAAATAATATTAATAAGCACTTACTTAACACTGCCTTTCTTGTTAGCTACTTTTCCCATGTGCTCCTTAATTCAGCCTGAGAACATTTTTATACCCAATGTTTGGCTAAAGAGTTAATCCTGCTTTTCAAATTGTTTTCACAGTGTTCACTAAACAAAGGGAAGTCACATCTATACTTACTCTTTAATAATGAGTATGAACTGTAACATAAACTAATTTGAATTTGGTTATTTGATGGGCATTAAGCTTTATTCCATCTCATACAATCGTATTTCAAGAGACTACAACAAACTGAAAGTCCTGAGTAAACATACAGAGGCATTTATCAACAGAGACAGGAGATCTGTATGGGCTGCCTCCATAAACCACGAAATGTTCTGCTTTTAATACTTGTAATTATTATTATAATTATAATACTTGTAATGTGAGCACCCCCAGGCTGTAACCAACTTGACCAGACTCCCTCCAGCTCACACCCAGGCACCAACTGCCTCCAGGGGCTGTGGGGCAGTGTCCATCAGTGGGGACATAGCCTCCCTGGGGTCACATGCAGTGCCTAGCTTGTCCCACATGGAGCCTGGCAGGGTCATCCACTCAGTCTTGAACTCTGTTATATTTTTTTTAAAGTCTGTTCCCAGAAGATATTTCAAATATGCTGGTGGAATCTTCACTATCAAAAACATTTTGCTCGACCAGAAAATGACCGCCTAACATGTACACAATGAAACAGTATATTTCAGACCTGCGTTTGCCATTAGTAACAAAGAACTACTCTTACATCACTTTGTAGAACGAGATATGTGTGCGGGAATAGATATAGTAATACGTTCAGTTGCCTGCTTAATTTATACAGGCAACTATATATTTATTTATATATATATATATATAAAAAATATAATAAATTATACTTAATTCATTATATATAACATATATAATTAATATATATTATAATATATATGTTTATCTACTCAATAGAGAGACAGTACACATTTTCAGCACGTAATAATTTCAGGACACAGACAATTTTTCTAGGCTCAAGAGCCATTTATAAATTTTTCATCACCCACGAATATTAATTACTTCCAAGTGATTAATTTTAACTGAATTTTTTTCTTTCCAGGTTTTCAAAATTTGGGGACAGCAGGTGTGATAGATAGTTGCCATTATTTTGAACATGTGGGTGATTCAAAGACTAAACCCAGTGGTACACAAGATCTGTAGCAGCAAAACAGCCATGGTTCCCATGCTGCAGCAGCACTAGGAAGAGCAGCAAGAGCAAGTTTCCTCTGCTGGTTCTTTGGGCAGATCTGTCCTTCCTCCTTCCTTCTTCCTCTGCTTCCCATGTCAGAAGCAACTTGGCCCAGAACTGTCTCTTCATTTTGAGGATCTCACTGTTGCCGGTCAGATAACAGCCTGCGAGACCCATGTGATTATCAAAGCCACAGTCTGATTGGGATATTTTCTTGCTGTCCCTTGGAATCATCCTCTCTTCATCACTCTTAGGGGGGGATTTATCACCAAGTACAGTTTTCTGCAGAAATAATTTTTTTTCTCCTTTGCATGCTCTTTGCAGTCTGAAATTGCTTGTAGATGTAGCACTTTGAAATGTGATCAATTACCAATCCTGTGCAATGGTTTAATCAGTCATGGTCAAGCTGTCTGTTCCACTCCTCTGCCATTAAAATCCTCACAGACAACCAAAGCTATGAAGATTTTTATCCCATACAGTGTAATATTCAGGTATCTAAACTTAAAATAGTTTGGGAATATCATTTGGACTGATGTTGGTGATTTACTGTTCGTGTTCATTAGTTGCAGAGTTGATAGCCTCTAACTGGTAAGCTCCAGCAAGAAACTGGAACATTTAATGTTTGCAAATGTTCTAGCTACAAGATGAAACATTCTTCTTAAAACTGGGGTCTGTTCCCTTTCATTTGATAGCATAGTAGATGTGTGACTTACCAGAAACTGTTCTTCCAAAAACATACAAATTAATGATCATCTCACATCTTGATTGATAACTGCGAAAAGCCATCTATTACTTTTATTCATGTTTACTAGTCACTGGTATTTCCATCAGTTATGAAGTCTCTTATGCTTTCTGTTTTACAAAATTTTAAAAAATTAAAAAGTATTTTCAATGGATATAGCAGGAAATGTAATTGGGCAAAGCACTGCTTACAGTACATCATGTATAGCGTATTCATTAATGCATATTCTACCTTGTAGTTTTCAAATCTGCCTATCATCTGCTTTGAGCAACACTTACCATAACATGATTCTGGGACACAAGAAGGCATCATTTTTAAAATCATCTAGGAATATTTTCTAGTTCCATTTTTATAAATGAAGCCACTTATATAACTATGAAACCAAACAAATAACACATAGCTGTCTGCTTTTAATCTTCACAAGCAGCACTTCACAAAAATTAGCTATGAAATCCCTATAACACCTTTACATAGCAGATAAGGGTGACCATTTTCATTTTACTAGTCAGGAAACAGCTCAACAGACAAAGAATCTATTTCTCTTACACACTGCAGATAAAGAAAAGCAAACTTGGGAATGATTTGTCCAAGGCCACCCAGCTAGATCTGGGATTATAATCAAAGCATGTCAGGTCTCCCGCACTGTACCCAGACCAATAACAAAATTGAGGGATTAAAATCTTAAATGAATATTACAAAGTAAAATTGAATCAGCCTTTAGGGCAGATGCTGTTCCTATCAGTTATATTTGTGAGTTTCTTAAATAAACCCCTCCTATTTTTTTTATGTGTAGAAAATACTTGGTTCATTTTATAGTTTTATTAATTTATATGTTTAACTTTATTATCCATATTATGTCTGTAAAGACTATAATAATTAAAAAAGTTATTTACACTGGAATTTTTCAATTCAATACCTATCATGGATTTTTTTAATGGAACTCTTAATTAGGCATTGGTATTAAAATAAAGAGTGAAAGACATTATAGTAATGCCTAAAGTAGGAACACAGTTTGATTAAATTTTTTATATTTACACATTTTCATTATGGTAAGCTTTAAAAAGTGCCCTAAATGGATCCTACAATTATCCTACAAATTGAGAAATAAGCCATCTCTAAGTCTTCTTCACTTGTGATTTACTGCAGAGTGATGGAGAATATTTCTGCAAGAACTTTAATTACACAAACACTTTAATTACAAAGCATTCTTGGTGCATGCAAAATATTGATTCAGGTATACATAACGAATATATATACCCATGTATGCATGTGTAAAATAGACTGAATAATAATAAAGGGTGATATTCTACCTCTGAAGTCAGCTGGATTCTATTGACTTCTGCGGGGCCCAGATTTCACCATCAATGTACGTTTCCATGCCTCTTTTTGTTCCAGAATTCATCTGTCACCGCTGCCAGAGCTGTGCTAGTTACGCCCTGGCTGGTGTCATGCTGTCTGTAATGGGTGTTGTAGATGTTGGCCTTCTGTTAACTCCACGGGAAGGACTAATGGAGGTATGCAGTCCCCTTTGAAGTAATGTGTATGTATGCATAGCTTTTCAGCTGCATAGTCATACAGGGTCGAAACCTTTGCTTGCAGGTGTAACCAAGGAACCAAGGGACCAAGGAACTAAGCCTGGAGAACAGGAAGGGGAGAACTGACAAACTCTGGGGCAAAAAAGGCAGTTCTGGTCTGGTCTACTCTTCCACATGACTAATGAGACCATTCAGTGTTACATCAAAGGTAGAGTCAGCAACTGACTCATGGAGGTTGAGGAAACATTTCCTGGCAGCTGCTAGCAACAACTAAATACCTGTATATATACTATAGGCTAATAACATTTGTATAACATGCTTACACTCACTGGTGTCTTCAATGACATTTGTTATATTTCTGCTCTCTGAAATTTGCCTTAAAATAATTCTGATTTTGTCCTTTTTTTCTGTAATTAAGTATCTGATGTTAGGTAGACTCGTGTCTTTTTGCCTTCTTACACTTATCTGGCCACTTTAATGACATTTGTGTAGTTGCACATCCTTCATCTACACATATTTTGGGAAAAAACAAAGGCTCAGTAAAATGGACAACTTAATGACTTATTAGTGTGGAACATAGATATGAAGCCTGTATATTCTTTCTTTCTTTCTTTTTTTTTTTTTTTGTTTGTTTGCTCAGGCAAAGCATATGACCAACAGAAGAAGAAGAAGCAGCAAAACCTGAATACCGAACACTACTGAGACTTTTTCTCTGTAAAAATGAAAACAAAACTTGCTTATTTATAACTGTGAGGGGAAAAACCCAATCACACCACCACCACCACCAAAGTATTACAATTTTTGTTTCAAATTTTCTGTTGTTAGTACACAAAATCCCTTCTAAAACCAGTGGAATGATTTTTACTTGCTCAAGTTACAAGTTTTGAAAATGTAGGCAACATTTTTCTCAGAAACATGTAAAACTCCAGGCAAAGACATTCCTAAAGCCATTATCTTAGAAAAACTAGATTTGATAAATTGAGAAATTAAAAGAACATAAAAAAAATATATATATAAGCATGTGTATCTGGGAGGGAAATCATATTCTCTTCTATTTCTGACAGTGGGAACTTAAATAAGCGTATCTGGTAATGTAACATTGGAGCAAGTGACAGAACACCTGGAAAAAAAATTGAGATTAATGAGCTGAAGTGCACATGTCTTGACTTCCAGGAGCAGCATCTACAGTCCACAGCACCACATCAGTAATGATATTAAAGGGTATTTAGGGACACACAGGTGGCTATCCGTGGCATCTGAAATTTGGAAGTAAAATATTTAACCATTCAGCCAGGCAAGGATAAGTTTTGATGGAAGGCAAAGCCTTTTCTACATTGAATCATATAGCCCTGTAGCTCGCAGATTCTAAGCCAGCAAAGTCTTGAAAGATTTTGAAGGGGTTCAAAAAGACAAAAAAAAAAAAAAAAAAAAAAAAAAAAAGAAGAAGAGAGAAAGATAAAATACTCATTTTACTTGACTTCTTAAAGAATGTGTTTATATCTTATCTTTATAAAAGGTACATTATTTTATTATAATGGAAGAACATTTATAAACTAATTTTTATGAGCAATAAGCAAGGCCAAATTACCAGGAATTAAAAAAAATGTAGAAATACTCAGTGTTCAATTTGACTTTTCAAAGTTTACAGTGTGCTTATGGTTCCATTTATGTTATTCTTAATTTGAGAATACAGATATAAATATAGGTAGATCCTTTTATGCCTGAAAAAGAGGTAACAGAATATCATATTGAAGTCTTTGTGAGGCCCTGCAGCTGATCTGGGACTTTTACCTGCTTAGGCTGAGTGAATTCAACCATCTGCATCTCTTTTGGTCTAAAGAACAATATGAAAAAAGTGCCAAACTTTAAAATTCAGTCTAGGAATGTAATCAATACCAGAATAGTAACTACATTGCCATGGTTAAAATGATCTAGTATTCTAGAATAAGATTACTTGTCCTCCCAGTTAAAACCCTAAAAGATTTTAAAGGACTTTCCACTACCCTGGACAAGATGGGCCTGGTGATGTTCTCTCTGTCTTCTTGCTGGTGACCAAAATAAATTTGTGTGCAGATTTTTCATCTTCAGTGGTGATCAAGACCCTTTCTGTATCCGTTGCAATGCAGATCCATGCAGTTTGCAGACTGCTTTGAACTTTTTGTTGCATTAAGCTCTCAAGGACCAAAGATTGACAACAGGTTTAGCTGCATGCCTTCTCCAAAATACCTGGGGTGCTGGAATGCTCAGGTAGTATACATATGTAATGTAGTAATATATGTATAGGTAATATAAGTACAGCCAGTTCTACTCTCCCACTGGGGATTTCTTTACATTGGGAAATGTGCACTGGAAAGAAAGCCACATTGCATCATCAGAATATAGAGGGACCAAGCTAAGAATGTGACCCAAGATTGTTAGTAGAAAAATTTGGTATTTATGTCTTCAGTGAAATCAAGCATTTAACACCCAGTTCTCATCCTGCAATAATTCACCAAGAACCAGACACAAAACTGGTACTGAGTTCATGTACTGGCAAGTCAGTGTGGGGTTAATCCTCTTCTTGCATTGATCCATAGTACTGTCAGAAAACAAACAACATGAAAACATGGCTAATTTTCTGTGATCCAGGGCATGTGCAGTAACAGACGACTACAGAAAAGTAGTGAGTAAAAATCCCACTTGTTCCTAAGTTGCACAACATCAGGGGAAAGCGTAGTCGTGTTACAGGCATCTGAGTGGAACCCACAGCTGTAAAATAGCGTTCAGAAGCTCAGCTGGGGCTTTGGCTTTTCCAGAGCTCTGCCTGCATGAATGGCCAGCAGTGGAGCTCGTATCCAAAATGCCCTGAATGTTCTTGGCCGTAACTTTGTGTTCATAAAATTTGGATGAACTAAAACCTGAAATCAAAAAAAGAGAAACCTAGCTGTCTTTGCAATACTTTGGTTTTGTGCCCATTTCCTAAGGGCACTACGATCACTTTCCTTGTTTAGATTGGGGTGACAGAATGGCACTTAGATGCGAACGCAGAAGGCAAAGCTTTCTAGTCTCAATCTGTTGGATAAGTTTCTCTGCTTATACTTTGTGGTTGGCTTCTCACTAACACTGCAGTTTTCCTTGGGGAAAACTTAGGATGTCCCTGTCAACAGTAGTTAGTTCCTGTGGTCCTTACACGTCCATCTTGGCCAAGGTTACCAGCTACTCAGTTTTACAAATTCAGCCTGTTTGTGGGTTGTGATCTAAACCAGACCTATGAAATAGTCCATTAAAGAAAAAAGATTCTAACCTAAATACATGGGTATTTAAATTGCCGTCATTACAGTCCTGTTGCAGAGTGTGGCTGTACAAATTGCCAGATCAGGATGACTGAGGAAACAGCAGCACTATCATGAAAGGCAAAATAAAAGCCCAGGTGTGGGCAAGGTTGGAGCCTTGTGAATGGGTTTCTGTGAAAGGATTTCCAATATATAAACACACTTTTGGCACACCCTAAAAATATCCGTGATAGACAACTTGCATCCAGGGAGAACTCTTTCAAAATGAAATGAGGCTGTGGGCGGCACTCTGAAATGAGCAAAAAAAGGCTGCCTCTTCCTGAAAATTAACTTTTGCCGTGTCTATGCTATTGCTCATAATGCCAATTTCCATTATTCCTGGAAGTCCTAGCATTAGAATAGACCATTAAAACCAGTGCTTTAAAGTCACTAGGTTTGATTGCACTTACAGTAAAAAGCTGCACTGGGAAATTGACTGGAATAGCTTGCAATGAGAGCCTTTTTCTGGTTATCTCAAGTGGATGAAGTTAAATTTGAAAGAGGAACAGAGGAAGCACTCTGCAGAATAAGAGTTCCCGCATAGGGAGCTACTTCAGAGTAGTCACTGCACTTTAAAAGTGGCACTCTGCTTTATTTTGAAATACCTTCTAGAAGTAGATAAGCCTAAGTTTCTTTCACAGCTCTGTTAATGTGAAGGATCCTTAAAGTGGGTGTGAATGTAACTGAATTTAGCACCCGCATTCCATTCTAATTTGCACCCACTTTCAGGCTGCATTACACTGCCGGAAAGGTGAAAAGAGGCATTCATATCAGTCCTGGGCTATTTTATTTGTAAATTATTCTGATTAAAGCAGTGGTGCTCTAACAGCAAGCAGTGTATTGCTACAATAGGGTCTTACAGTCTGTATGGTTGGGGGTTTCATTGGATTTGGTTTGGGTTTGTTTTTTTTTTTTTTTTTTTTCTCCCAAACTGTTGACTTCTTTAGTGTTAGAAGAGGACTTTGGTTCCAGCACATGGAAAAATCCTTTGCACCTGCAGATGCTTCAGATCTCTGACTGGGGATCCCTGTGCTAAAATGGTCCACACTGTTATTACTGGCTCTGTTACCATAGCAATGCGAACTCTGTTTGATATGAACATTCTTCCCTACAATTACTACAGCTGATGAGCACAGTAATTATCATAGCTTCCTAAGGTGCACTTAAAATAGCAGAAGCAAGGGAATGCATGCTTGAAATATATGGTTCATTCTTTGCAGGCTGTCCTGAAAAATCCCTCTCAGTGGGAAAGTTCAACTTGTTTTCTGCGGTTTTATATGAGATATTTAAGATTTTTCAGGATAAAGGTTATACTGGGACAAGATACAGCAATAAGCATAGAAAATATCCAGTTACTGTAACACAGCATGATTTATATTACCATTCCTTAAATCATCTTACTGTTATTAGCTCTACATACCTCCAGACATGACAGAACAGGCCCAGGAGCAACATCAACTGGTGTCACACTGTGGAACGACTTAACTAGGAGTTTTTCAATATCAGAAAAATTAGTATCTGCAGTACGCTACCAACCGTGCTGCAGCTTCACAGATGAGAAGCTGCTAAAATAAACAGAATTCAGGCATTTTTTTATTTTTTTTTATAACTGAATGGCAAAAACGAAGCAAAAAATCCTCTCAAAGAAAACCTGAAAGCCTTTGTAGACCAATGTTTGTATCAGTGGAGAGTGTGTTTTCAGCATCGTAAAGGATCACAAAATCACAGGGAGTAATCTTTTGCAGCTATCAATTTTCTTCTTAATATATATATATTAATATATATGTATATAAACATAAATTTTCAAACAGTGATAATGCCTGATTCATTGTAAAGGAGATTTAAGACAGAACTTTGTTCTAGCTGGATTTTTTTCTCATTTTAAATGATGGTGAGCTCTGACAGGAGATGCTACACTGCCAGGGAGCTGCTTACCATCTCTTAACCTATGAAACAGGTAGCCACCTGTATATTACATATGGTTATAACACCACAGGTTTTTGCTCTGTGGAGTAAGCAGTCATCAACAGGTTTCGCAGGAAGACCATCTGTAAATGAAAAATAGGATATTGAAGAAGGTATCAGCTGGACAGATCAAGAATTTGCCTCCAGAAATGGTGAGTGTTTATTAATTCAAGATAAAAGTAGATTTAACCGGTAGCATAGTAATCAACTTGTAACTGAAGAAAACAGCTGAGTAAAAGTGACACATTGGGAATTGTTTGGGGAAGGTGACGGGAGAAATCTGAGAGTGCTAATGATTTGGCTAGCCACAGTTACATGTGCCTTAATTCAGGTGTCTTGTCGTTCCGATAGATCACATTTCTGAAGCTAATGTTTAGTATCTTGTGATTTGTGGGAATGCTAATGATTTTTTGACTTATTATTATTATTATTGGAATATGTTCATTAACAGGACTTCAAAATTCACCATTTGTTGTTTTTCCTTTCCAGAACTGATACAGTAGTACGTATGATATTCACAGAACTTAGCCACAAAGGTATGAATTAAAGGAGTAATAAAGGGGTAATAAAGAGGTATTGAGGTACCGAGGATATTGAGATATCAATTACCAATTCCCCATGAAAGTGTACTGAGATATGAGTTACCTAGCTCAGTGTAAAATGCTGGATGAGAAAACATAGCGGTGATCCATAATTCAAGGGCAAAGTCAAGATCTATTCTGTACCTGAGATGTTCCTGAATGCCCTGCTCTACTCTGCCTCCACTTGCATTTAATACAGAGGTAATGACCTCAAAACAGGTATGATAATGTAAAAGTTAACCTTTTCAGGACAGAAATAATCAGAAGGTATCTGTTCATAATACCTGTATTTTGTCCTTTACCTCTATCCTAAAGACATGCTCTCTGTGCTCAGGGACAGTGACACAGGGATAAAGCAAGTGCCACTTCCAGCTGGGGCTGGCTGTACGTGCTTTTCAGCAAGTCTCATTTTCTTTCAGGGTTCGTTCCATGCATAAAAAAGAGCAGTAAATGTAGTAATGAGACAAAGAGCATAAACAGTGACAGAGTGCACTGAAGAACACCTACTCTTATTTACACCCATTCATAATTACTATGAAAAGAGCAAAAATTTTTAAAAGTTAGTATAGCTATGGTGTGCATACAAATTAATACAAAGGGGAGCCGTGTGTTCTGCAGCTTGAGAGCTGGTTGCAAGCCAGGCTATCTAGACTTCCATTGCACTGTAGACAAGTTGGCATGTTTTTCATCCCACTCTGGGGAAGTATAAGTAGACAGGCAGTGGACAGCAGTTGCCTCTCCAAGGAACAAAAGAGCAAGAATCTCCAATTTCAGGCAGTTTTAGGGAGTTGCTGCTATCAAAGTAATTCTTGTTCCCTCACTTGCATTGTATTTTCAGGAAACATAATTAGAAAATATATTAGATTTATAATTTTTCAATTTCTTTCTGGATTTTAATAGACATAATTAATCATTAAATACCACCCATTTGGTGTGACAGGCAAACAATTCTCTCACCACATCCTTAGGGCTCTGGTACTTTTTAAAATATCCTGATGTGTACATGATCTTGTCATGTGTTACAACACAGACATCATTCTCTGGATATTGCTTTAACCTGCTTTTTCTTTGCTCTTTTTGACTGCTCTTTCAGTCACCATATGTATTATTAGAGAGACTTTCTGTCATATACCATTGATTATTCATCTGACTTACTAAAACGACTTTAATAATTTACACAGCTGAGTCATTATTTTCCATTTGAACAGTATTGGCTTTATATCTTCTGTTTTGATTTCAGATAGCCTATATCACTGTGAATTCACTGCTTCAGGAGTCTCTTTTCCGTACAGAATGTATATTCCTTGTGAAATTTTCTGGCTTATTAATGTAATTATACTTGTCATTTTCCCTGCTGCTTTCTTAATTTCCTGGTCATTGGTAGTGCCTAAAATGCCAATATGCTTTGAGCTCAGTCCTGTGTGCCAATGTTCTTGTTATGTAGGTGACAACACATGCCTGGATGAGAATCTCTAAGAAATATGACATATATCTGATTTTTGACTTCCAGAAAATATCAGCCTGTTAGATCTTTTATTCAGAGTGGCTGAGATGTGTGAAAAAGGCATTTCCAATGAGCTGGGCATTTGTTTGTTTGTTTTAAGATTCCCCAAGTTTTCTAATATTAAAATCCTTTCAGAGCCATGTTGGAAAAGTTAGGCTGTCTGAAAACTTTTGCGTGTGCAGAGTGTAATGGAAGCACTGCACTATGGACCTAAAAAGAGAGTTATGACAGTCGCAGAGTTTTCCGTCTAACTGCTGAACCAGGTGTCCATGGTTATATGTACTATATACACTAACCTGTCCTTACCTTCTATGGCACTTGGTCATGAGGTTCCTGTGATGAAATGACCTCAGTGGCACCTTCAGAAGGAGCAGACAATAGTGGTTTGTCATTGGCAGTGGCTGAGTAAATGTAAACTTGTCTACAGTGCAATGGAAGTCTAGATAGCCTGGCTTGCAACCAGCCCTCAAGCTGCAGAACACACGGCTCCCCTTTGTTTTAATTTGTATGGACACCCATAGCTATACTAACTTTTAAAAATTTTTGGTCTTTTCATAATAATTATGAATGGGTGTAAATGAGAGTAGGTGTTCTTCAGTGCACTCTGTCACTGCTTTTTGTCTCATTACTACGTGGCTGACAGTACCATGTCATTGGCAGTGGCTGGAGTAAATGCTGTCTTTGCAGAATTCAACAGCCCTACTGCCTGTGTTCTAGTGGAAGATTGTCCTCACTGTAAGTTCATCTGTCAAACCCCTTTTCCTTCCATCCAGCCTCTATGTCCTCCTTTTCAGTTCCACTATTTAGAGACTTCCAGTGCTTTACTCATTTACCAATACGAGCCTGTACCACACAATGGAGCCAAAAGTTGTTCACAAGTATCTCACAGGCACATTATTTTTTGCCAGCCTACCTGACATTGGTTTCAGAAACCCAATAAATAAGTGTACTAACATCCATTTAACTACGGCATGCCTTCATCATATTCCTCTAATTCTTCCTGAAAATTATTATTTTTTAAAATCTCTTGGTAAAAGGCATTTTTTAATATAAATTTCCTTAATCTCATTAGTTTGAGAAAAAGGTTGAAAACCGTCGCTTGGTTTTGACCCTGTAGCACAGCCATATTCCTTCTGGAAGCTGGTTAGGCTGAAGTGAAATGATGGGTTGGGGAATACAGGGGTTAAGGAATACCTAGACATTATAGAACAGGTTCATGGCACTGGTGATCTCACCCATGCAGAGGGCTCATTCAGACATCATTGCCCAGCATAGATGCCAGAAGTTCTGTTTTTCAGGCAGGGCAAAACTGATTGTTTGTGGTTTATAAAGAAGCCTTTGAAAGTTGCATGTAAGTAAGACTATAAACCCCAAAATTTCAGCCACACTGTGACTGGAGTGACTGTGGGAGAGCCACACTGAACCCCAGGTTTACCTACATCCCACCGCAGGTCTTCCTTGCTGCTCCTCTTACAGGGCTCCAGCAGCATCCCCTTTATCCAGCAGTTATTGAAAGTGAATATGTTACGTTTCCTAACTTTTGCCATGCATGTGATCGTATGCAATCTTTTTGAATAAACTCCTTAAGACAATTTTGAATGCTTCTCTGCCTAATTATTTCAAATAAACTGCAGTTATATTGATGAGTGAAGGGGTAAGTTATACTACGCAGCACCCACTGAAGGACTCATTAAGTGAATGTAGATTCTTGTTTCTCCTGTTTTGATGCATGATTAATTATTCAAAACAACTGTAGTATTACAATCTGAACTGTGTAATGTATTATGAGATAGCATATGACTATTATATATGGTTAGAAGAGCCTAACCCCCTCAGCTTTGGACTATACTTACAGTTGTCTAGAATTTCTGCTAGAATATGTGTCTTTTTCTACATGAAGCAGGTGACCTTGGAAAGGAGCACAAAATACCTTGACAAACGGTAAAGCTAACTAAGGTTCAGTACTATGCACTGGTTTTGGTATTGACTAATTTAGGATGCCTGATCTGATATTAGATCCTTTAATTAACATTAATCGGCTGATAATCATTAAAGAATTGTGGAAAAGAATATGGTTATGGAGACAGAAGCCGTCTGAAAGTTTACTGAGATCAGTAAGAGGAAATATAATAAAGGAACAGTACTAGTTCTTGCAAAGCCTGGCTTAAAGAAAGGTATTGAAGTCCAAACTTGTTGAAGACAATGGAAGTGCTTTCCCTGGCTGCAAGTATATATGGATCTGGTCTGTGGAGAGTTGAATACTTATCAAACAGATCCTGGTTGAGTCACCACCCCTGGAGGTATTTAAAAGACGGTAGATGTGGCGCTCAGGGACATCATTTAGTGGTGGATTTGGCAGTGCTGGATTTGGCAGTGCTGGATTAACCGTTGGACTTGATGATCTTAAAGGTCTTTTCCAACCTAAACAATTCTATGCTTCTATGATTCTTGCTCTTTTGTAGTACATTAATGAAAAAGCTTTAGTGTTCTCCACTTTAAAAAGCAGAAGCATTCATGTTGCAACTCAGAAAAAATGTTTGGTGACACAAAATGTAAATATGACAGGGAATTTGTCCAAGTGAGGAAGAACATTCTGTTTTATACATGTAATTTGTCATTTATAATGACTATATCACCTGAGGAGAAGATGACCAGTAGTATTTATTGTATTTTGATAGCCAACCATGTACAAGACCTTTATTAACACTTGGAAACTCCATTGTTGAGCAATGTTAGCATGCTTTTAGCTTTTGTGCAGTTACTGTGTCCTGTAGACAAATATTAAAGATTATTTTTTTATTCCTTTTGACAACAAGGAAGCCTCAGTTTCCTGATTTCAACATGGTTTCAGCTGAAGTGATTGTACCCTTCCTAAACTGGAGAATTGGATATTGGTTTAATTGAAGTGAATGGGCTTTTTCAGAAGAGAAGGAACTTATACAAATAAATAAAACAAATGCGAAATATTTATTAAAAAGATCTTCTGTTTTATTTCTTTCTACTTTGGCTATGGAACAAGGAAATAAACCATAACTTATGCCTTAAAGCAAAAAAGGTGAAAGTTGAATATAGTTAGCCTAACTCGCCTGGAGAAAAAGGAGGTGGTGGTGCGGGGGGAAAGTGCTTTGAGAGATCACCATTTCTGTACAGCAGTCATATTCACTAGGTAATCAGCCCTTAGGCTGACCTGCTAAAAAATGATAGGTGAGGAAAACAGTGAAGAATTTTGTGGTCTTGTGGTTTCTCCCCTTTTCTGTTATTAACCTAAAATATTTGATGCGAAAGGTTTACATTGTCTGTTAGAATTTGTTTTTCTTGCACTTGTTCTTCTACCTGAAAAATATCAAGAATGTTGTATTTTAATTTCCTGTTTCGTTTAATGGTTCCTTGCAGGACCCAGTGATGTTCGTGACCTCTTTTAGACCCAGTTTTCAAATAAGTTTCTAAACATGGTAACTTGACAAAGCTTGAACGTCCCTTGATTGCACATTCCACTTAACAGTAAGAACATTACATGCTTGCAGTGTGGGATCTAAGGTCTTAGCCAAACGGTAAAGGAGTTTAATCTATAATAATGACCTTTACTTTAGTAGTGTCAGGTTTTTGCATTAAATAAATGTTTAAAATAACAAAGGACAACAGGTTCCAACTGTCTGAGTAAAAGATCGGTTTCCTTTCCATCTGTTTTTAATTGCTTTATAACTAACATTGAATGAAAATACTAGGTCTCTTCTCTATCATTTTTGTGTGACTCTAATTTCTGGCTTGAGAAGTGAACATGAAGAAAACTAGTGTGTGCAGGGTAGAAGCTAACTTTAAACAGTCTAACAAACAAAAATAATATATAAGCCAAGTTTTTTTAAAATTTCCAGATTTTGTTAATATTCTAAACTCAGAGGTAAAGCAGGATAGAATGGAACATATTAGTTATTTTACAATTTAGTATAGTGAGACTGGTTGCTTTGTATGCCTTTAGACAAATATGCTATTTTTTTCACCTCTCAATCATTTGATGAAGTATCCTACAGCTTCCTTCTCTGTAGATGTATGTAATACATCTTCAGTGTTAGATATTATATTTGCTAAGAGTTTAAACCGGTGAAATTGATGATATTTAATGAATACTTTACTGGAAAACATTTTTTCCATTATTTACTTAACAATTTTAATTATGCTACTGCAATGAACTACATTAATATATTTTATTTTCCTGTCTGAAATCTTTTTTTAAATGAGTATGTTAATTTACTGAACACTAACCTCATCTCTCACTTTCTGAGACTTCCTCTATGTACCACAGGAAGAAGTTATAAATACTGAGGGAAAAGGAGAAGTAATGACGAAACCTAACTTTAGACCAGCATGCTTGACTTTCTAGGATCCTTCTGTGGTTAGTGAAGAAAACCAGCCCTGTCTCATCAGAGCCAATGCCTTCATCGGTGACCAAACTTTAAGTGGCCATCAGGATGTGACACCATGATCTCCCTTTATCTTGCCTGTGGCTGAGCCTTCCTGCCATCCTCTCTGTGGTGGCACCATAGGTCTACCAGGTTGTGCAATGGTGAGTTTGGTCAGATCAGCTTCTTGATCCAACTGAAAACCAGCACTCTAAAAAAAAAAATATTTTTTTTTTAGTCAGGTCAGTACCACAAAACTGAGCAGTTGCTAGATCCAGCACAAGGGTATGTGTGCTGTACAAGAGGCAGCAAAAATATGTTTTCCAGGTTGTAGCTTAGTTAGGTCAGATAAACCATGCTGTGAAAATGTCACTTCACTTGGACATTCCAGCTCCCTTAGAGAGGAATGTATCTCTCCATTGAAGGACGCTGGTGAAATTACCTTCAGTAGACTAATGTCATCTTGTAAACAACCTGCTACTTAAATGCAGTGAAATAGGGAAATACACATCATCGTTCACTCAGAAAACCTGCATGTCTACATACATGTCTTTTTAGTTGCCTCTCAGAATGCAAAAATGCAAACAAAAGTCTGTCATTACTGCTTAGGAGAATCTATCTTAATCAAACTGAGACGAATAAATACTCTCTGAAACAAGACAACCAAAAATGCTGGCTAGTAGCCTGGAGCATTCTTGTTTGGTTTTGGTTTTGTTTTTTTTTAAATTATTTTTTCACCACCATCAGAGGCTGCCTCTGATCTCACATAGAGAGAAATGTGGAGTGAGAGGTTTAGTGGATCCAGATGCTAAAACAGGAGACACCCAGATGTTTCTCTGTGTGGAGGGAAGACTGATAATGGCTGAATGAAGCCATGAAATGGGTGGGCAAAAGAGAGGAGGAACTGGTCAGACATGCAGAAGAGGAAAAGCAAAAAAGAAAACACAGGTACAATGTGAAGGAGGAAAATAAAATTGAATGAAATAAAGTCCAAGCAAAAGAAGCCATATATATGCATACACACATAAATGTAGAAATAAATAACTGGATGTAAAATAAAAAAGCACATACAGATACATTTACATTTCACATATGGAGAAAGAAAGGGCAAAGACAGAAAAAGATTATAGATCAACAGTCTCTCCTAATGATGTTCTTTTCACTTGAAGATCAATCTTAGAAGCCAGACGTATCTGATCAAAATAATCTACTGTTTCCCGTACAGTTGCACTGATCAGTCCTATGAATCTCCTACATTCACTGCTTTTTAGGAATTTTCCTCAATCTGCGATTTCTTTTGATCCATGTGAAAATTCATATTTATTGACACCTACTTTCTTCTCATCTGTCTGTTCAAATTAAATTCTAAAATTCTGAAGGTTATTTACTTCCAAACCATCTTCACAAACTGATGACAGTTTGCTGTACCTTTTCATTTCTCTGACAAACGGACATGCTTGAGGTTAGCAGGGAAAGGTATAGAGCAATTGCCCTCTAAACTTCTTGAGATGCTTGCTCCGGGCACAGCGTGTGCCCAGGTAGCTGTGTACCACTGGTGATATTTAAGTGTGCTGCACAGAATAATTCAAAGCATTTACATGCCTCATAGGATGATTCAAGGCATTTAGTAAGGAACAGAAAGGTTCACTTTATGTAGACTTAGTCAAAAAGTCCTCAGAACTTATTGTGTGAAATGACTAGGAAAAAGTATTAGGCTGTTGTGGTTAAAGACTTTTTCCTACTGATTAAAGGTGGGAAAATTGACTGGGCTTAATGTATCAAATAAAGTTCATTATAGTGATGTTAGCAGGTGGTGTGACTGAACAGAGCCAGATATGTGGAGCAAGCCAGCTGGTGCTGGTGACATGGCTTCTACACCATGTGTGTTTCAGGAACCCTTCACGATCACCTGGTCCCTCTGTCTTTAGAATGTCCATGAGAGCTCCAAGGGCCAGATGGGAATGCGTGAGCCATCTTGTTCATTTTCCTCCACAGGGAAGCCAGTACTCACACTCTGAGAATGCTTCACATGGTGAACCAAAGTTCAGTGAGAAACAATCAGGAAATTTATTTCCAAATTGAATATCTGATCTTAACTAAAATGCCACCTTTGGTGCACTTTAGGTAGGTACAAAATCATATTATTGTTATAAAACATAGTAAAAGTGGTTTTCTAATATGCACTCAGGTTCATGTGAGAGATGCAAAGATTATATCCCTGAGGAGAACATGGTGCGGGATTACTTGGACATAGCTATCAATTTTGACTGGAGTTTGGTTTAATGTCTTCAGCTTCCAAAATATCTTCCTAAAGCTGAGGCTTTACTTCGCTTGACTCCCATCTCAGTAAAGTCTTCTGTGCACTGTAAGCGGATTGTGAGAAGCTGGAGACATGCTGTGACTTACAGTGTGGCAAATTAATCACTCTAATTGAACTACAGTATGCTGGGACTCATGGAATTACTTTTGAGCATTCCAGAATGTTTATTATAAATATCTCCTCTCTATGCTGAATTTTGGGCATTTCTGAAATAGTTTTCTGTTTTGGAGCTTTATAGCAAAAGCAGTGTAATCTTAGCAAGTTGGTTCAAAAGTGATCCACATTAACTTTTTCATTTTATGTGGATTCATGTCCCCCAAGTTTTGCTTTGAGTACTGAGTTCAAACAAACCAAAAATTCAAAGGCAATCTCCACCCATATCATTGAATTTTGTCTGGGGAACTTTTTTCCCCTTTGAGTCATAACCAGAATAATAATGAGTAACAACTGGTTTCCACCCAAAGTATGAATGACCCATTTTTGCTAACACTTAGGCCTTCTTCATCTGGGAAAGCTGTAAATCCTGGTGACAGTTTTTGTAGACCAAGTTTAAATTTCAATCTTCCTCTGCAAGCTTGATGTAAATAAATTTCTCTCTTTTTCAGCTGTAGCCTGCATATATTTGGGATGCCCTGCTTTGCAAATTCTTATGAATTTATTTATTAATTTTTATAGGAAGGATAATATATTTACTTTTTCTCCTATGGTATTTTTCTGTATGGTATGACTTCATCATCAGGTTAACTGTACTGAGTATGGCTTCTTTCACAGTCTTCTGCCAAAGGAAATATTTACAAGTGCAACTGGGGGAAGAGACACTCTATGACTGATATAAATTTACTGCTGGCTACACAAATGTGTCATGATTCTTAGTGATGCCATGTCTAATTTAGACCAAATGTACACCTTTGTATAGGCCATGCTCTGACATCCTAGTTAAACCTTCAGAAAGGCTAGTTACTCGGATAGAAACATATGATCTTATTCTAAGTGTTAGTACCAACTTGCCGAAATTATTATTGGAAAAGTTAAAAGTTAGGCATCCTTCTACAAAGGTCTCATCTATGCCCCTTATCTTTGTTTCCTTTTGTTTCAAGAACCTGTTGAGCAAATGTATCCCATATGCATACTTAAACCTTTAGGGGTCTCGTGCATTTCCATGGGAAGTAAATTTGCTGTTTTTTTTTTTTTTTCCGCCCCCCCCCCCCCCCCTTAATTTAATTTAGTTACCAGAAATCTAATTCTTAAGAAACTTTTTTCTTTAGCCTCACTACTTGGGCTGTTTGATTTTTTTGCCTGATATTTTCTTACACTTGTGCATTTAGATTTTCATTAGTTAAGATCACTGATTTCTTCCAGGATTCTAATCTAATGTTACCTTTTCTGCCTGTGTATATATTTTATTCATGTACTAAATATTTTCTCAGTTATTTAGCAAATTGCTGTCTTAGAAAAAGCAGAATTTAGTAGGTAACAATTTAGTGAAGATAGACTTTGATTCCATCTTAAGTTGATAGGAAAATTTAAAATTGTGCAAAGAAACAGATTTCTGAATGAATGTGATGATACGTAATAAAAAAGAGTTATATATTGTGAAGTGGTAAAATACCTTTATATATAGTAATTGCTTCCACTAAATAGAGAAAGAAGTCTTGATTTCACATGTCATACGCCCAATGCGTAGAGACTTCAAACTCTTCAAAGGAACAATCTCTATGTGTAAACTTAAGAGCGCAGCAGACCAACTTTCTTGCCCACAGTAGGCCTCCTAAACTCCAATGGAGGCTTCTTAAGACCACGATGATATTCTTTTTTCCTCATGACTGGATGTGCCATATATGTAAACACTGGACTTTGATGTACATGTACACATATTTATGTGAAAACAGTTCTCGTCTTCTCCCTGTTTGTACAGCTTGTGGAAAAAAGGGTAGCCAGAAGTAGCATGTTGTTACTAGAACAGTATTTGGAGTTTGTTCCTTATCACTTTCTTTCTCAATGGCACTTTAATCACTGAAAGGAAGGTGGCAATATGCCAGATTCATTATTTCAGAGATAGCAGCTGGTATTCAATCACCGTCCGTCTTCCATCCATTGGTCCATTCAGTCCTTTGGGCTCATTGCAACCCCTAAATGCCATGCGAGGCCAACATTTGAAGTATGGTTGTGTGATGGAACAGAGACTGCACTTTCCCAAGAAAAATGGGATTAGAACGCAAACTCGTCAGAGCCAGAACACTACATTTGCAGCTGGCTCCTGGCTGGTATCTGATGAGCCTTCAGGAAAGAGAGTATGTAGATGGGAGCACTACAGCCGAAATGAATTGTCATAGTCAGAGGCAGGTTGAGTACTTCTGCTTTTGGATGTCTTTATAGTGAACAGAAAAGTATGATATCTGTGTTGGTTTAAATTTAGTTAGCAATAATAAAAAACACAAACTTCAACGGGAAGGAAATATGTGGGTGTTTTTTTATGGCCCTTGGCAGTTCTGCATAGACTTTTCTGAAACTAATGTGGTCTCACGTTTATTGCTGTTGCTATCTGTACTAATCAGATTAAAACTAGTACAGCTATGACTCCTAAAACTGCAAAAAAAAAAAATTCTTAATTTGCAGTGTAGTCAAGCCCAAAGCCCTTGAAGGGGCAAAGAATGACATAGCTAAATTTTCACAAAGAACCATATAAATAATGTGAAGGATTGTACTTGCATTTAGCTTTGTTTTCTTTTGTTTAGCTTATTTTATTTTATTTTTATCTTCCAGAAAATGTACAAATCTCAAAGTAAAGAATGCCTTCTTGCCTTCTGGAAAGTATTTTTTACACTCCACACACCGCCCCCCCCCCCCCCCCCTTTTTTTTTTTTTTACTTGGAACTAAAAGCCCAGAGGAAATATTGTTCTTGGATTCATATAATAAATTAACAGATTTCTCATTAGTGCTGTGTACAGATGTTCAGTGAATATTTTCAGCCTATCTGTAAAAAAAAAAAAGCTATTAGAAATCTTGCAAGTGGGATTAAAATACCCCTTTGGTTTCTGCTCTCAACAGATTCATGTTAGATTTGAGTAGCCCTTAAAATGTTTCATATCAGAAAGTTCTGATGGAACAAACAATTTAATATGTTGCTTCATCATCATTGACAGCCTGGATTAAATTCATGGAAGTCAAAAGAAACTCCACATTTACATAAATCTTAACTCTCAAGAAATGACTATTCAACAGCAGAGGCAAGTACTTATAGCACAATTCTGTACTTTGATGCACTCTGTAATATTGTCAGCCTTTTTTCTGATTTTTATAAGTATTTCTCTGCTCCTTAAATATAAAAAAAACCAACTTATGTTGAAAATTAGTACAATACATTTTTTCTCTTCTTTTGTCCTGTTCCTTAGAAGGTTTGGAAAGTTAACTATAAATAGGTTAATATTTTGAATGAATCATTGTTCATTAAAGAGTTTTAATGATTAAATGTGTTAATACAATTATGTCTTATCTATTAGGTATGAAATGTATTAAAAAAGGACATACATGTTTCATAAGAGTCCCTAGGAGTGAAGTGTAATAGACTAATAATAGAGCAAAAATTAGATAGAAATTTGAATTTAAAATCAAAGTGTTCCAGCTGGGAATTTTATTCTCTTTAAATACCTCAGTAAAATGTATTTATTAAATTCTTCACTCTCTTTTGACTTATCCTCTACAATTATCAGGCAGGTTTATATTTTTCTGACACTTTGTATGTTTTTCTAGCTTTTTTGGTTTAGTTACTTCATTGTATATTATGGAAAACACACACAGAAGCCCTATAAAGTTGCCCAATAATTTCCACTGTAGCATTCTTGTTTTCTTTTGGTTATGAATTTGCCAAATTCAACTGTTTGAGCTGAAATCTTCCCTCCTGCATAGTTTCACTGGTTGCACAAGGGGAAAGAAGTTTCAATCAAATACAATTTGTCTGAGGGTTTTCTGAGGACAGGAAAACTGTAATTGCCAATGTCAGAACTGCTGGTACGTATTGCACTGAGTTCTCTTACGTTTTCTGTCTAGCAACAAATACAGTGAGGGCATTCTGATTTCAGAAATGCACTTGTTGCCATATCTGTGAATATTTGACCAAATTGTGAGCCTTCTTAAACCGCAGAGGCTCATTAAAGCCACGTTTACCATAGAGATTATTGGTGTGAGGAAACTATGCCGAAGATTTCATTTGATCTGGGCATGCTTAAATCCAGGTCTGGAAGGCTGGAGAATTTTCCTTAGAGTTGGTGCTTTCAGCTATCAGGGACTTTTGTCATGTTAGGTACTAAAAAATGGCTTTTTGCTTGTCTTTTGTTTCCTGTATTGCTGCCTGCAAAGGGAGAATACACCAGTGTGTAGAATGAACAGTGGTGAAGAGCTAAAGGAGGGGTAGGAATTACAAGAGGGGTAGGGTGAAGAGTTAGGTGAAGGGTAGATAAGGCAAACATTTTTCTTAGTAATGACTTGGACTAACAATAGTCCTCATGTCCCTAGACATGGAAGTAGTAATGCCAGTAAATCTCACACAGATGCTGTCAAGAATTTTTAATGATCCTCTCTAGTGTATTTAGGTATTATACTGATAGCAGCACAAAAAAGTTCACAAGAAAGTAGACAATGGTGTATTCAGAGGTGAATGATGTGCAATAAATACAGGGCTCCATACTGGATGATAGAAATCGCAAAATATAAACTACAATATTCCAAGTATCTTTTCATCATAACTACTAAATAAGTAGGTGCCCTGTGGAAAAATAATTGTAATCATGGCATTAAAAAAAAAAAAAAAATCTTTAAAAATTGTCAGATACTTATGAGGCCCCAATTCATAAAGTGTCCTCAGATCTTAGCAAAAAAATGAAATGAGCATTCATGAGTTAGTAAGATAAGAATGTGTTCTGAGGCTTTCATTTATCACTGCCAAATGCATCTGTAACTTACCTTTCACACACTGTCTGGAGCATCAGGAGCAGGCAAAGAAAAGACCTTCTTTGGTTCCTGGCAGAAATTCAGTATGTGTGTTATAATGCCTCATACCATTGTATAAGGTTTTACAACCCTTTTTCATCTGAAGGCAGACATTTGTTTTTAACTCACCCCTTAATCCACATATGTATTTAGATCACAGTAGAATAACTAGAGCACCTTTAGAGTTAAATGGTGCTTTATCACTTCAGTATGTAAATTAGAAAATATTACTATTTTAATTGCAGAACTGTGTATCATCGACAAAAGAAACAACCTAATGTACTTTATATGTTTTCTGTTGACTGATTTCCCTTTAATTTGTAGCACATTTTATTTACTTTAGTTTGTACGCTTACATGTGTCCTCATTTGACTTTTGGCTCAAGCAAATAACTCCAGAAATGAAGGATATGCCTACTGAGATCACTTCCTGCTGAAGTCTGGTTTCTTGGCTGAGAAAGTGGCTTCTCTTGTTCCTGCTGGAAAGTATTTACAATGGGGATGTTGTAGTATAGTGGCAAAGTTATTCCAGGACATGTTCATGAGTATAAATAGACATATGAATCAAGTTATGCTAAAGAATCAGAGAAGGCAATGAAACCAAAATCTACTCACAATAATTTTTAATCTAGGTTTTGAATTGCCTTGTTAGGTTTCCTACAAGTTAACTCATAGCTAAAAGATGTTGATATTCCAGCCAGGGAATGGCCATCATCTATTTCTGTTCACGAAGTGGTTTTTGTGAATACTCAACTATTTAAATACCTTGAAAAGTTATAGTGACATACCAAATCACAGAGCACATGGAAGAGAGCCACTGCACTACATTATTCTTATGAAAGCTAACATTTATGTCAAAATTCCTCGGAGTGCTTTTGGTATACACAGTGTCCCTGTGTCATATGTTTACTCTCGTGCTGCTGGCTGCAGTACCGGTACTGAGTGCAATAGTGCTAAACACAAACTCAGGAAAAGCGGTGTCTGCAAGGTGTGCACTTTCCGTGGAGCAGGGCCTGGAGGTGCGGGCGTAGAAGTGAGGAGCTGCGAGCAGCTAAGAAGGGCACTGGTGCTTGGCTTCCTTGTTGGGCTGTTTATTCCTCACCTCAGGGCTGGTGTGAACCATTCTGCACCACCTTTCCTAAAGGTAATACAAAATGGAGTTTTCAAGAGTTGAATCTGTGGTTGCTCACTAGCCATTTTCAGGTATTTCTATAGCTCAGGAAGAAAATTTTATTAACTGCCCTGTTTGCAAAGGAAAATGCAGAAGTTGGTGGGGGTTTTGGTAAAAAATGCACACAAAGAAAGCAGAATTTTTTTTAGTGTGTCATAGAATCATAGACTCATAGAATAATTTAGCTTGGAAAAGACCTTTGAGACCATCAGGTTCAACCATCAAGCCTTGGCCTAGCTTGAATATCTACTTCATAACATCTTCCAGTGAGAATGAGACCTGAGCAGAGTGATGAATTCAACCCTCTCAACAGTCTCCAGTCCTAAGAAAACTTAGGTTCCAACCTTTGCAGCTTGCAATGATCTGAAAAACTTGATGTATTCATGCAATGTGCAAAGAAGGAACCTAACACTTTAGAAGTGATACTTCCTAATGGCTTCCTACAAAACAGTGTTCATTCTAGCCCTTTCCTCCAAAAATTTGGAATTATGGAATAAACACCCTTTTGGTATTATTCTTGATCATGTTTGGTATTAAACTCAATCAGCAAAGCAATGTTTTAGTATGTCTCAAACCAGTCTCCTGCCCATCAGCCACGATACCTGAGAATCCATACAATTACATTTGTAAATAGTTTAATATGAATATTATTTTCTATGTAATCCATTAGCCCTTGCTTTCGTTGTTATGTAAGTTTAATTACTGCTGCTATGTCTAAGAGTTTCATGTTAAAAATAGATGCTTATCCAATGTGTTGTCCATTTTAGCCTTTGATATGAGGAACTGTGTAGTTAGATTCAGTGGCACCTGTTTTCTGTTGTTGATATTCTTTTGGCATATTTACTTACTACCCGTTGGAAAAATTGCAGTAGTTCAGTGTAAACTTTTCATCTTAACCCTTTCATACATAGCTGTAAGATTTAGAGGTATTCTTAACACCACGGTTATTTCACATGTTCTGCTGCTTGTCCTTATCTACTTCTCATAAAGTTCTGGTAATTTCTAAAAAAATGTAAGAATCCAATAATTAAAAAAAGAGCCACTTTTTAATAAAGATAAGTTTTCCCTGTTGTTTTTTTTTTTTAATGATAGCTTTACCTTTTTGAAAAAATATCTCTAGCAAAATCATGCAGAAAGTGTTGGTTTTTCAAAATCATTCCATTAAGCATATTAATACAACTTAACAAAATCCTTTTTCTTTATAAATTAATGTGTTTATAATGCAATGGTACCCATGTAATTCCTGCTCATGTTACTGTTGATATCACTGTTGTTTTGTGCCCAGAAACAAACTCTAAGTCACTCTGGCTTCTTCCTCTTTCTGAGTTCACCAGAGTCTTAGGCAGTCTGAAACCTGCTCACTCCTCTTACATACCAAGCAGATGAGATTGCCAGCATCCATACTTACACTGCTGACGGTTAGTGCTCATTGTCTCCCCATGCCTTTGGTGTATAACCTTTCTCTCATACAGAGGCATAGTTTTGTTGCATCCACGTGAAGCTTGAGTCAAAATGAGGTGCTCCAGACTGTGTCCTCCTTTACATAACACCCCACCAGCCAGTGCTCATCTTAGGTCTCCAAATCCCCTTTGTACCTCCGCAGCATGTATTTATTGGTCAGGATGACAGACCGCTGATGCCATATATGTTGCTAAATTGCTAGCATTAAATGGTGATAAAAGAGATAACACCATCGTTTACTTCCGCATTTGTATCGGGGAAGAAAGAGATACATCTCCCCCGTCCCTCATGAATTGTATTGGGTTTGATGTTTAAACTTATTTCTGTGCAACAAAAGTCTGTATCGGGAGTGAGAACCCCATTTCAGTAATAAGGGCACTGTGCAGTTCTGTAGGGAGAAACTGCCCTTTATGTAGGTACTCAACATTAAGCAACATTTGTTCACAGGAGCAAAAAGACCCAGTGGAACGGCATCTTTTCAACTGGCATATTTTCAACTACTTCTGATGAATCAAGCTGACCTTTAGAAATACACGTCTGGGCTGGCACTAAAGCTAGCATTTCTATTTTTTCAGAGCGTGTGTATATATGAGGAAAACAGTAAGCAGGGTTGCCGAGCTATTGTTTGTGTCCAGGCAGGTGCCTGTAGCAGGTACACCCTGTGTGCACCCTGGTGAATGATGGCAGCTCCTCTGTTACGCTCTCTTCCCGGATGCAGAACAGAGTGTCGAGCCGTGCAATTGACATTGCCAAGGTGTTTGATGTGAGGAACACTGTGAACTTTCTTAAGGCAACTCTGGCATTTTAATGATCTAAAAGGTTATGTGGAATTATAACAATATCTGTAGACAGGCCAGTGAGGGGAGGAAGGGGCGAAAGCCTCTGTTTTCCTTTTTTTGAAAGATAAACATTGCAGATGATTTTTATTTTAAAGACTAGTGCAAATGGGAAAATTCTGATACAAACACAGAGCTTTGTTACCTGAAATAAAACTTTATATGCATATATGGACTTCTGACTTGTATCCAGTTGCCTTGTAAGGATTTGTTGTATTACAGACAGATCAAGTTAGGGACATAGATTTTAAGTGTCATATTTTTATCACGTAGAATCAGGGTCACATTGCCAGAGGAACTCAGATTGTGTTCATAAGCTGGAGTGATTAATTTTTTTGAGGAAAGTTCAGCATACGAACTAGTTGATGTCCTGAAAATCCCTACTTTGAAAATCTTTGTTTTGGAGCAGTTAGAAGATGAGGCCTAAGCCCTTTTGAAGGTCTGACCCTGTGTAGCTTGTCAAAGGGGAGAAATCCAACCAAGTTTCCAAAACTTGCTTTATAACATGAGCAATAGAAAATTTTCAGTTCCAAAGCCCTGATTTATCCTACTTGATTTTAGGCACCTGAATGATATGTTTAAATTAGAACTAATATTGTCATGAACTCTTTCTACAGACAGTACTGAGAGAGAAGCACTTCAGGGTTGTTAACTTCCCACAGGGAAAGCTTATTCTCTTGTAGGTACTTCTTTGTCTAAGTGTCAGTCCGATCTGGGTACAAGCTCTCTTCCCTCTCTCTGCTTTCTTCTTTGTTGGCTGAGTTCTTTTTTCCATTCCACAGATGGACTTCTATTATTTTTGGACTACGAAGTATGTGATGCAAGAGAAATGATCCTGTGTCTGAAGTACTGTAGATTTATTGATAAGAGGATCAGGTGTAGTCTTTTGGTGCAGGAACAGGGCTATTGCCAGAAGGAACTAACAAAGAAATAGCACAAAGCCCTTAAATACTTATTTGACTTGCATCTCCTAAATACATGTGTATGACGAATACTCAAGATTAGAACAAGTATTCAGACGAGACCGCCAATGTGTCAGCCAAACTTCAATTAAATGTTCAGCTATGAAACTTTAAAAAATCATTTGGTCTTTTGAACTGAGAGTTCTTTATAAATTTATTATCTGCAGTATAGCTAAGATTTGTATGTTACTTTTTTCTGTGCCTTAAAAGAATAATTGCCTTTGTTGGAACTAACAGTAGCTGGTGGGTATACAAAAATTTTGTTAGTTAAGAGATGTTTGAAGGTTGCACATGGTTACCTGTTGTCTCAGTTACGTAAAAGAATACTCAGATTTCTTTGAGTATTTGAGGAAGAAATAAACTCATCATATAAAAAAAATCTTCAATCAATTTGGTTAGATTGAGTAGTTAACAGGGAGGGATAAAAAAGATTAGTATAAGAAACTAAGTATTGCATGTTTGGAATGGAGCAACAGATGCTTTCAGGGTAAGTATAGGTATAAATCTTTTGCAATGGTTATTAAGCCATGTAACAACCACAAAGAAAAAGAATCTCCGTGCTCTAATTTAGCAACTGAAGACATTGTGAAATTTCCAGCTAATTCACTAGAAGAGCCAGGAAAAGGGTATTGCTCTAGCTATCGCCTGTCCCTTGTTTGATGTTCAGTTGTTGAAAGATTTCAGAAAAAGACTATGTCTGGGGTTTTTTTTTAACTTGCTGAAGGAGGCCCTCTCATGTGATCCGAGAACTGAAGCTGGAAAAAACAATGTATACCAGATTCTGCAGAAGTATTAAGCAGGCAATGCTCCATCTAAAGTGTTAGTAAGATTCTGAAACACAGTATTTACTTACAGGTTGCTTTTCTTATATTTGTTAATCAAGCAGGCACTTGCAAAATGTAGAAGGGAAAATTGTTTCATATCCTGTTAAATCAGCAAAAATAAGAAAGTAAAAAACCAGTATGTAATACGGTGTTTGAGTAGATAATAAATAATACGCTGTTAAATCATTAAAAAGAAATAAAATAATCACAAAATCTTCATTTTTGTTGTTGCAGTACTTCTATACTGTTGAGCTAATATGTTCCATATTGTTTTTTGAACAAACCTCCACTAATGAGATTCTTGGAATGGTTAGGCAGAAATTAGATTGAACAGACATTTCCCCAAATAACTATGTATACTTATAACGATACTCTCTATGGCAAAAGGGAATGGCTAAGAAGAGAGCATCTGTGCTAGTTCTTAAGGAAACCTGAACTCTTTATATATGTTTGTGAAGCTACTGATGCCTCCTACCTGGTGTCTTATCTTTGAACTCCATCCTTTCAATTGCCAGGTGACGGTTTTCATCACTGGGAATAGCAAAATGTTTTAGGTGATGCAGTGCAATACCAAACCATGTTATAGAAAGGCAGAGGTGCACTAGTTAAGTGAAAATTCTGCCTTAAAATACTGGATTTTGTCAGAACAACTAAACAAGAATAACACAACTTGCATTTAGAAGAATCATTCACTCAGAATTCCACAAATCACTACAGAACATACAAATCACATTACAAAACATTGCACAGAACACTACAAAACAGACACAGTGCATCTCTACTAAGAAAAAAAGGTATCTCTTTCTGAGGTGGTTATTCTGAAGTTAGCAATTGACTGAGTTCATATGGTCTTTAATGCAGTTTTCAGGGTCAAAAAAAAAAAAAAAAAAAAGGCAGATAAAGACTCTTTATACCTAGGTAATGCAGAGGGTAGAAATATACGTTGCCTATCTTGGCATAGGCAGGTGGAGATTACAGTGAACTGATGTTTCCCCAGATCACTGTCTAATCCTTAAAGGGGGTATGTTCAAATGACAGAAGGGAATGTCAAAGAAAAGAGAGGATCTGTGAGAGGATAGAAAATGTATCAAAGCACTTACTCATCTAGCCAATCTATCCCCTCAAAATCTAATATAAGAAAGAAAATTTAAGTCGGCCCTAGGAGTATTCAGCCTGCCTCAGAGCAGAGGCTTTTGACATTTGCTTTGGGTCAGGATGTATAAAGATCAGACACAGAAAAAAAAACCCACTCCAAAACCTAAAACTTGGCCTACTTGGCTTACGCTCCTGAGAATTCCTGGGAGCTTCTGAAGGAACGTCCTGCTTGGCTGCTATCCACACCAAAGAGTTTTCCACAGGACCTCTCCACAGCGGCTCTCTCTCAGGTATAGCACAAAATGGCTATAGCAGGTGATAACATCTTTCCTGTAATCTTTTCCCCATTGAATTTCCAGGCGATCAATGAGGAGTACAGCCCATTCTATGGCTCTGTAATTTCCCTGGCTCTTCCGAAGTATATGCAAGCTGGAAATTGTCCTTGTGAACTCTTTGCACACATACTTTTTCCAGTCTGCCCTCACCCCTTACTCATGTTCACGGTTTGCCGTTGTAGTGGCCTCCGGAGAGAGGCACAGGATAGAACCCCATCTCCCTTGGTGTTGTTGATCAGCAACGTGAAGGATAATTTTTCAATGTCCCAAGATGCATTTGTATGTTACTGCTTTCAGTTGTCTGTCCAAAACCTACAAACTACTGTATCTAGAGATAAAAATGAAAAAATACTGCATAAAAAGTGATGCTGTTCCAGACATTAATGTTTCAGATTTGTACTAATACCTCCCAGAAAGGCAGGCAAATAAAGGGGGCCAAAATTCCAAGTAAATCTGCAGAATTCTGCCAGGGATAAACCTGACACTATAAATATTAATTAATCAAAGGATTATACTTTAAAAATATTCCATCCAAAATTTTCTTGTTCTTTAGCTGATCACAAATTAATATTTGTGAAATGCTTTGAAGAGGACAAGCACTATTTAAATAC
The DNA here is from genome assembly GCF_017639655.2 of Falco naumanni. Taxonomy (NCBI): domain Eukaryota; kingdom Metazoa; phylum Chordata; class Aves; order Falconiformes; family Falconidae; genus Falco; species Falco naumanni. The sequence goes on along the minus strand of NC_054058.1, from coordinate 87,152,703 downwards.
CACACGTTAGTCATTGTTATTATTACAGATAGTGTTGTTGACTTGATTTGAAAAGTTCCATGTGATGACTTTTTCAAATAAATTACTAGTGGAATGATAACTGTACAGTGTATGAAAGCAAGCTTGAAACACCAGGTCAACACAGTGCTCTCTATTCTTCTTGAAAACATACCGAGTTTTAGTTTTTGCATGTCCTTTTATTGTGAATTAAAACATCTGTCCAGGATTTCTAAGAATCTGGAGAACAAATGGAAATGAGATGCAGCATTCCTATCTTTTCATTGCACTTTTTGATTAATTGCAGATCAGACTACAATCCAAGATCCAGGTGCAATGAGGTTTTTAAGGAGAGGGCCACAACCAGCCTTCATGTGAAACGTGTGAGAGCATGTCTAAAGCACTCTGGGCCATGTGCTGCTGAGAGCCCTCAGCCAGCTCAAGAGGGACTTGTCCTTCCAAAACACAGAGCTCAGCACTCTGAGCTGGAATACTGGAAACAATAAGGTGGGGTTAGCCCACTGCTATGCCCTCGCAAACAAGCCTTTTTGTGGCTGACATATCCACTCTATTCTCATTTTCAGAGTGAACCCTATTGCAGCCAAGTCAAAGATCTTTGCAAAAGGCTTCATTATTCAATGTAGATTTGCTATAAGTGCTTAGGGATAACACCCATCTGATTCTTTATTTTATGTGTTCAGGTTTTTTGGGTTTTTTGGGGTTTTTTTTTGTCAGTATAAAAATGGGAAATGGTTTTAAAAACCAGGTCCAGATCTGGATCTGTTTGCCTTCATAGGAGAACAAGAAGATTGTCACTGCAGATTAATTGAAGCCCTTCTTGGTTTCTGCCAGTGACTTCATTCTCTATGCTAAGATGCAGAGAATCCAGACTTTTATGTTGAAGTTTATAGTTTTGTAAATAAATTCTCTATTTTTGTAATTCTATGACACAGACACTTGATCTTTTCAAGATACTCCCAAGACTTATCTTGGCCTTAATTTATGTAAGTAGGGTCAAGCTTTGCTTTCATTAACAAAAATTTAAGTGGTGAAAAATGTCTGAGCAAGGTTTTGTTTGAGGGGATTTTTTAATCGTATAAGAGAAGGCAAGTTACAAAGAATATTGGGGTCACTGACATAATGTAAGCATTTACATTTCTGCTCCTGCCAGATATCTTAAGCATCTTTGATAAGTAAACCTGCTTAGTTAAACACTTTATACAGTTCCTCAGAATAAAGCTTAAGTTCTTAGGAAGGAAAACTGTCCTGATGTCACCATGGCAGTAGTATCAGTCTGTTACTGATCATATGACTTTTAGAAGTTCATTAGAAGTTCAAATGATATATTTGTAATGGAATCCCATGCCAAAAAGACTTTATTCAAAGAATGAATCTGTAAATGGACCTGAAAAGAACATTCAGTGCTTAACTGTTTCATCCCAAATTAGGTAAGAACTTTGCTGTGAGATAAAGAAGATCCTGCAATACTGGTTCAGCTAAAATATATGATCTTTGATCCAGACAGGGGTGACTGAAAATTAGATGCAATACCTACTAGAATAATACTTTAGAATTGAGAAATCAAAATTGCAAAACGATACTTAACAAAGCCTAATGGTCATTAACTATTTAATACACACAGCACTCTTGTGAGAAAAGGTGATTGTATTTTCCATTTACGTTAAGTTCTTAATGCAAAATTCATAAAGGAAATAAGTATAGTCCAAGGCTCATATAAGAAGATGACCCTCATTCTTGGCAGGATGGGTCTGCACTGCCCTGTCTGCCAGTCTTGAGATCCACACAAAAAAAAAAAAAAAAAAAATGGACAAGTGAGAGGTCAGGGCAAAGGAAGAGCTGGAAGGCTGGGAGGACAGGTGCTGGGAGAAGGATCCTGAGTTTACAGCAATTCCACTTTATCTCAGGGTTCTTGTGTGAGGACAGATGCAGAAAGTGGAAGCATGGGGAACCAGGCTAAACTGCATGAACTTAATTCACAGGCATAGCTATCTTTTTCATAGCTGCGTGGGAAAGTCTAGACTTATTTTTCTTGAAACCATAAACAATTGGTTAAACCCTTGTTTTTAGGCACTGCAAAGATTTCTGAGGTCTTGCAGACAACTCTGAGGCACAACATGCGCAGTTAACTGTGGTTTCTTGCAGTACTTGAGAAATGTGGGGGCTGCATCTATAGGGTAGCTGTAAGATAGAAAGTTTCGGAGAACATTGCAGAATTTTTTAATCCCTTCCAAAAGTATTTCTTCAGGTTGCTGTAATCCAGCTCTAAGGGATTTACAGTGTATATACAGCTTTATTATCTCTGTTCTGCTGTTGAGTATACTGAAGTACAGAGATGTTGACTGACTTGCCCAAGGCCAAACAGAGTCAACATCAAGATGAGAAACGCGTTCCTAGCTTCCAGAGTAATGTCCCATCCATTGCACTCATGACGTGCAAAATGAGAAAAAGAAAAATGCAGAAAACAATATTTTGTTATCTCTGAACTCTCCTACACTAGACATTCTAACTTACTTTTCATCTTACCTGTGTTTCCTAATATCAAAAAAATACCCACAACTTACTTTTCAGCTTACCTGTGTTTCCTAATATTAAAAAAATACCCACAACTTGGAAAATTAATTTATATACAAAATGTAGTTGTTTCAGATTTGATAAAAATCGGACTAGTAGTAACATTTTTATACAATTTTATGTTGATGATATAAATACCATAAATCTTGGTATTGAGCTAGATATACTTATCTTGTTATTCTACCTAACACTTAGTGCATCTGCACTTTTCCTTTATTAATCTTTTATGTGATTGTAAATAACTTCCAAATTCCTAATTGGACATGTATATTTTTAAATGTATTGGAAAAAATTGTCTTCCCCTTACTTCCCTAAGTTATAACAGCCCCAAACCACATAATAGTGAAATACTATCCTTAGCAATACATGGAAAAAATATATCCTGTTTCTTTATTCTGACAGTACAGATTCACTTTCTGGGAAAGAGGGAAAAGGAGGGATGCAGGTTCCCAGCAGGATTTTATGCTCACCTCTAGCATTGGAATGTCCCAGCAATACCAGATTTTAAACCCACAAAATTTTACAATTTAAGAAATCAAAAATCAGAGTTTTTTAGTAGGTTTTCATGGTATGAAATAACACTTTTAGAAATGGGTCTGATTGCATCTAGGGAAATTGTTTTTATAGACAAAAGGCCACAGCAAGCAGTCACATTAAAAATGTTAGTGCTTTAGATTATTCTTAAGTGTCTTTTTGTAACAAAGGTGACATTTGCCACTCATGTAGTAGTGATCTAGTGTAATGTTTTATTGGCAGCAATTTAGGTCTCCAGTTGGAGGGCAATGAAGCCTCCTCAAAATGGTTTGCGTACAGGTATATATAAATATATCATGTCCATGTGTGAAAATAATCCTGTATGAAAATTTATATATATATATATATATATATATATATATATATATATATATATATAATAGCTATTTAACTGAGATCAGTCCTTTCATAAGTGTTTCTCAGAATCTGTCTTAAGGTACCATGAAAAAGCCTGATTTTTCGTATGGGAAGTGCATGTGTAATAAATTAAATTAGGTTTTGTCTTTCGATGTCATTATGTATATTGTGATTTCTCCTTCCTATCATGTCACAGTTATTTAAAAAGTAATTCTCTGTTACTTCAAGATAAATTTTTCTCATACATTAAGCAGTAAAAATTCAGCAAAAGCTTTTCTGGAAGGATGTTTTATCTCATCTCTTCTTGACTGTAGTAAATACGGGGGGGGGGGGGGGGGGGGGGGGGAAGAAAAGGATTATTTTTTATTGAGTGACCTAAACTACAATTAGATGATCATTGAACATGAAACCTTCAGCTGTATGTGATCAGAGATTTGTGCGTATGCATGCATCAAGTGTGTTGAAAATGCTGTTTCAGGAACTAGCTACCACCCTATCCCTAGTCTACTCCACTAAACAATGATGTTGTTGATGGCAAGTGAAAATAGCAAACAAATGAATAGACAGTTGTGGAAAAATCCTGGAAAGCTATGGGGTTTTCTTGCTTGCTTAAATGCTGGAAAATAAAGACAGTCTGTAAAACATAATTTGAAAAAATATTGTGGGTTGGTTTGTGTGTGGGTTAACAGCATGAATGGCACCTAAAGTCATTACAGAGATTACAGAAGTGAAATTGAATAGTACATTAAAGCTCAGATATGTTAGTTCTGGTCACAGTGTAATATTCTGTAATACTATCAACATTGACTTTTTTGTATTAAGCAATGGAAAGAAAATGGCACACTCTGATTTCATGATTTATTACAGTTTCCAGATATATTCATTTATGTCTGATAATTTCAAATTATGTTCTTTCTCTAAGTTTCTCTGCTATAGTTTAAAAAATAATGCTTTAGTTTTCATATCTCCTTTCTTATCCTTTCTGCTTGAAAAGTATTCTCTTCTACCATTTGTTTGGTGTTAGCTACAGTCACCTTCCAGGATACTTTGAGAATGTGCTTTTTTTGAGATTTGTGTTTGATGTATGTTGGAAAAGGCATTATATGGACCATATCTCACCTACAGAGCAAACTATAAGAGTCATTGTAGTGTCTGTTTCTCCCTGCTAAATGTATGCAGTGTTTTAAAAAATGTAAGCTAGCATTCTTTTAAGGTAGTAAAACTACCACTTCCCTGTAACAGAAAGCATCTGTCTTTTATTTGAAGAGATACCAGATCTTTTTGTTGGTTTTGTTCATTTGTTTGTTTTTAAAGAATGGCAAAAATAACTCCCAGGCAGAAAATTTCCAGCTGACTTGGGCAACAGCAAAAATTGATGAGACTAGTGCTAGGGGAGCTTTGCCACAGCTGTCTGTAAATGTATTGTCAGCTCATCATTCCAGAAGCAGTATGAGGACTTTCCTCACTGCCATCCCACTCCATCCAGGAGTGGGGAAAGAACTTTACTTTGCATTTTAGCAGTGATAAATAACTTTGCCTTTAGAGATCCTCTTGACGTAGCACACTGCTTACTGCAGGTCATGACTAAGTTTGGGGGCTGAGCTTCCCATGTAACAGCTAAAGTATGATCTGAATTTTTCATTTTGATAATACCTTTTTATCACTTCATGCAAAACAGGTGATTCACTGAGCTTGCATCCATCATAATAGATGTGATGCATCTGTGAGTCCTGAGGGGACTGGCAGATGAAGTGGCTAAGCCACTATCCATCATATTTGAGCAGTCGTGGCAGTCTGGTGAAGTTCCCAGTGGCTGGAAAAGGGGAAGCTTCACCCCCACATTTAAAAAGGGAGAAAAAGGAAGACCTGGGGAACTACATGCTGGTCAGTCTCACCTCTGTGCCTGGCAAGATTATGGAGCAGATCCTCCTACAAAATATGCTAAGGAGGTGGCTGGTGACAGCCAGCATGACTTCACTAAGGGGAAATCATGCCTGACAAATTTGGTGGCCTTCTATGACAGGGTTACTGTGATGGATAATGGAAGAACAACTGATGTAATCTATCTGAATTTGTGCAAAGCTTTTGACGCTGTCCCACACAACATCCTTGCCTCTAAACTGGAGACACATGGACCTGATAGATGGACCCCTCATCAGATAAGGAATTAGCTGTATGGTCGCACTCAAAGAGTTGCAGTCAATGGCTTGATGTCCCAGTGGGCACCAGTGATGAGTGGTGCTCCTCAGGGGTTCATTATTGAGACCAGCACTGTTTAACATCTTTGTTGGTGACATGGACAGTGGGATTGAAACCTCAGCAAGTTTGTTGATGACACCAGGGTGTGTGGTGCAGTTAACACGCTGGAGTGAAAGGATGCCATCCAGAGGGACCTTGACAGGCTCAAAAGGTGGGCCTGTGTGAACCTCATGAAATTCAACAATGCCAAGCGCAAGGTCCTGCTCCTGGGTCAGGGCAATCCCAAGCACAAATACAGGCTGGGCAGAGAATGGATTGAGAAAAGCCCTGAGGAGAAAGACTTGGGGGTGTTGGTGGATGAGAAGCTCAACAGGGTTTGGCAATGTGTGCTTGCAGGCCAGAAAGCCAACCATATCCTGGGCTGCATCAAAATAAGTGTGGCCAGAAGGTTGAAGGATTTAATTATCTCCCTCTAGTCTGCTCTTATGAGACCCCACCTGGAGTACTGTGTTCATCTTTTGAGCCCCCAGCATGAGAAGGACAGGGACCTATTGGAATGAGTCCAGAGGAGGTCCATGAAGATGATCAGAGGGCTGGAGCACCTCTCCTATGAAGACAGGTTGAGAGAGTTGGGGCTGTTCAGCCTGGAGAGAAGGCTCTGGGGATACCTTATAGCAGCCTTCTAGTACCTAAAGGTGGCCTACAGGAAAGCTGGAGAGGAACTTTTTACAAGGGCTTGTAGGTGATAGAATGAGGGTTAATGGCTTTAAACTGCAAGAGGGCACATTTGAATTAAATATAAGAAAGACATTTTTGCTTATGAGGGTGGTAAGACACTGGAACAGATTGCTCAGAGAACTTGTGGATTTCCCCTCCCTGGAAGTGTTCAAGGCCAGGCTGGATGGGGCTTTGATCATCCTAGTCCAGTGGAAGGTGTCCCTGCCTGTTGCAGGGTGTTGGAACTAAATGATCTTTAAAGTACCTTCCAGCCCAAACCATTCTATGACATGATTCTATGATAATTCCAATTGTCTCTTTCCATCCTGCCTGGGCTTATGTGCAGACACATTCTCAAAGGTTAAGAACTTTAGGTTGTTAACAGGGAAGCTGGCAGATCAGAGAATGGGATTGTGTCACAATATTTTCCAGGAATGATCTTTAAAGAAATATAAAATTAGTAATTCTGTGTTTCCCTGAACCCTGAATCAGTTGAAATTCAGGAGATAGATTTCAGGAAAACATTATTATATCCATACCCAGTCCCTATATTCTCTCTCTGTTATTGTCTGCTGCCCAGGTTTAGACCTCATATGATCAATCAATTTTGTTTCTCATATTCTGACATTCTGAAATAAACATCATTTCTAAACACACCTGAAACCAATGACACAATGCTGAAGAGCATTTCAGGCACCTAATGCTTATGTGGAGAATTAACAAAGACCAACGTTATGAAGAAAAGCATGGTTTCTTTTGGTTCCCTTTGTTGTCAGCGGTGAGAGCAAGACTACTCCTGGAGGCAATTTCAAACAGGATAGAAGCCCAACTTGGGTTCTCTGGGTTGCCTGACTGGGAAGTCTATCTCCCTGGCAATAAAAGGAGCCTACAGAGTTGGGGTGCTTCACCAAAGCTGGCCTTGGTAAACAGTCTCTGTCCTACACCAAAGCAGGGTGTGAGAAAGCAAGGACACTTCTGATGATACACACTTTTTGGGCTGGTGTGCTTCTGGGAAGTTACTTTTATAACAAAACCTTTATGGTTTGTAAGCACACTAAAAGGTCACCCTCAGTTCTGAAATTCTCTTAGCTTTGGAAGAAATTATAGAGTTAAGAGCCTTGCATATTGTAAGAATAGTCACCAAGGATAGCTTTTTGTCAATCACTTGGCATTGTATATAGTTAACCCAACTGTTAAAGGCAATTTAGCAAAGCACTTAAACATATCCTATACGTAGCTGGAGGGTATAAAATGGTACAACAGCTTTTCTTTTGCTCCCCTGGGGAAGGAACAAGGCAGTCTGACCCTGGTTCTCCCATTTTGTCCCTAAAGGTCTACAGAGCTGTATTACAGAGTGATCTGTTATGTCAGGTCAGGTGGAGATAATGCAATTGAAACGGCACATCCACACACACATATACATACAAATACGATAAGTATTTTGAAATGTGGGTGTCCCCTTACAGTAGGTAATCCTGTGAAAGTCCAGCACTGCAGGCACGCCACGCCACATCCTCTGATTCAGGAACACTTTGCAAACTGGCTCATACAGATAAATATGCAAAATTTCCCTATAACAATTCCTCATCTATGTACCACGTTATTCTGAACATAGTGGAGTACTCCTGTTATTCTTGGACTTTCCCACAGATGCAAGGACTGAGACATAAGTCCTGGAGCCTATAAATACATGTTTTCATACCTTATCACTGCTTCTTTTTATTTACATGGAAAAAATAGAAGAAAAAAGGCTGTTTTCCTCGGGCAGCCAGAGTACTTAGACAGGAGCACTGTTGTGGAATTGTATAAATCTAATTCTTTCTTTCTTCAAATTTTTAAGTCCAGTGTAGGCTTTCTCCTGTAGTGTAAGCTTTGTTATAACAGCCCTGTTCAGAAGGGGAAAAATGTCGTATGGGGAAAATGTGTAGACAGATCCATCAGATAACAAATAACTGAGTAGAAAGTGAATTGAGAGTGACAGCAGCAGCCCACTGGAGATAACAAGCAAAAAAGACAGGAAGCCAGTGAGACATGACAAAGAGAGTAAATGAAATTAATCTTCTTCCTGCTGACAACAAATTTTAGGCCAGTCACAGCCACCCAGCTTTGCATTACCCACAATTATATTCTGGCTAAGTATATTTCCAAATTAACAGGAACTTTCTGTAGGCTTCAATCAACTAGATTTGTGATATACAGGAATAAAAAGTAATTTTTTTTTAGATAGGCTTGTACATGTATTTTCTATAAAGCATTAAGCTCTTGTCATACATGGTATTTTACTATCAGATGTCGTTGGCATCAGAAATGAAAAGCATTTGTTGAAAAGTCATGGAGCAGTCAGAGTGTCAAAGCAAAAATAACAGTGTGCAGCTTTGAATGGCAAAGATTTTCTTCCTCTTCCATTAAAGATTTTTGATCTAAGTCTCTTGGCTTAATGTGAGATAAGTGTCTGAGCTATAACTACATTGCATTTCCCTTGAGGGATTTCTGTGAGTGGTCACTTTTGCAGAGTGGTAAGCAAACACAAATCAGAACTAAATGTCTGTTTTAAGTAAGGCATGATCTTTCATTTCTTTACACTGTCATGATAACAACTGATAGAGAATCAGAATCCAGAAGCACAGCACAAGATGGAAAGGTCTGACTCTAAATTAGACATGCACTGATTCAATCTAAACTATGAATATCTGGAAACAATCCCACTGGCTCTGACAAGAATAATTTATTTTATTAATGTTCTTCCTCTCCTAAGTTTGCCTGATATTTCCCTATCAGTCATACATGACATGAAATTGTTTCCAAAGAGATAATGTAAAGAATGCAGTACTTACCATTGTTATGTATATGGCTCATCTTTATAAATGAAAATGTAAAATTTCAAAGAAAAATATTTCAAAATGAGATCTGCCAGACATAATATATCATGCTCATTTTTCTCTTCATATGTGGAGCTAAATGCTGAGCCAGTTATATGAATAGTCTTAACTTTATTGACCAACACAACTTGATCCAAATGAGAATCTGACCCATTGTATCTGGTCAGCACATCCATCATTAGTTATTAGTAATCTAATGAAAAAAGAGTCTTGTATGCCAGTTTTGAACTCCTAGTTCTTATCCACTTTTACTTGCTTTGGGAGAGTTGTTTTATCTTTTAATTTTGTGTTGCTTATGTGTTTCACTTATGTGTTGCTACTAACCACTGCTTTCTTCACACAGGAAAAATGGACATCAGTTAGAACTGTGCTTTTTAAACTGCTGTTGCTTTCATAAAAAAGAGTTTGTAAAAATTAGCTATTTAATATATCTGAGGAATACGGAGGTCTGAAGTTTGACCAACCACCCCTTTGTGTGTGCTCATGCATGAAAATGGACATGCACTGGAGAAATGATGAACCATTTATTGTGGATGTTAATAGATGCCTTTACAAAAAGGTTAGGCAAACATCTGCCAGGATTGCCATACCTATAAGTAGATGAAACCTTAGGGCAGGCAGATGGGCAAGGTGGCCTTTCTAAGTACCTTCTTATCCTTATTTTATGATTCTGTGAAACATAGGAGCACTGTAGAAGCACAGGTTTCATATTACAGGACAGCTTCATCTTCCCTCACTTGGACCACTACACCTGAATCATTTCATTAATTCGTTCAATGATGGACCTATTGCCAGAAATACATCAACTGCAAATTCCACAAAAAGGTATGAAAATTCTGAGACAAACTGACATCTGAAAAACACTACCTTTTGTTTCTCTTAGTAAGTGTTAAAAGAAGTGAAACTGTTTAAGCTATATAAACTGCATAGCACATGTGATCGCAGAGCAAATTTTTAGAAATGAGGTGGAGCTATATGGAAAAAAAAATAAGTTTTGGATATAAAAAGGACTGTCATTCTCAAACAAATACCAGGCAATAGAAAAATCTCCAGAAGAAGAATGTGAACACCCTGTCACATGTATGAATTCTAAAACTAGATGAAAGTCTGAAGAAAGTGTGTTTTAACAACAATTACTTTCTAGATAATGACAGATAGAGGATACCGTATTCTAAGGCATCTCTTATCTTGTGATTGTCTGCTTCAGTTGGAAAGCAAAATATAAAGCATCCAACAACACAATCCCCAGTCTGCCTACGAAACCTAAAACACAGTTTGGAGACCTCAGGTCAGGGTTAGAGCTGGTGTAGCTACTCACATCATGTGTGGTGTTGGCCGACCCCTCAACCAAACTGTAAGATGTGTTGCAGCCAAAGCACTGTAGCAGGAAATGATTATGTGGATTATGTGTAATAGATGGTTACATAGGTTATACAATGATTTCAGGAATTCATCTTCCTAGACAAGATGCAGGAAAACAGTAAGAAAATGCCAGGTGTTTAAATTTTTCTCTTTTTGATAAAGGCATATATAAAAAACTTCCAAAGAACAGCATGTTTTAAAACAAAGCCACATTAAAATAATTTTTTTGAAGATAGGGCAGATATTTCTGTTTACACCAGATATCTGAAATGACTGCAAAGGAGCTTTTTACACCAGCTGAAACCCAAAGCTCTCTGTATCTGCTAATTATTCAACTGATTTTTCAGCACAGATTTCCCATTTGAGGCTCAAGACCTACATGAACTGTAAAAATGGATGAAATGGTCTAGAAATGAGCTATGAAAAGAAGAATGGAACATTTAAAACAAATAGGAAAGTCTAAAAATGTGTGGAATGCTTTACATATTTATAGATCTTATCCAGCATACAGGTGCAAAGAGAAACTGCCCGGCCCACCTGGGTTTGAGACATGCATTTATTCCAGGTTCAAGCAGTGCTGGATGTCGGATGAGAATGTTGTAAGTCAATAATTGCACAATAATGTGTTACAGTAACACAATATAAAAATACAGGTCTGGTATGATTTATGGGTTCAATTTGTATATAAAAAATGTCTAACTTGTCGCCTTCAGATTCCTTGTCTTATATGAGGGTTGATTTCACTTGAAGGCCCTGTCTAAGAGTAAAATCCCTGTTTATGCCTGAAAGGGGCAAAAGGGATATGAGGTGATACCTCTGCTTTCTCACCTCACAGCCTTACTCCAGAGCCTGAACATCCCTGGAAAGCCATTTGCACTTTGCCATTTGCACTGGTGATCTCTTGCAGGGTTTCTGTTTAGCTCTTTGGAATGGTTCAGTCTCGAGAATAAAATATTGTGAACTAAGACCATTTCATAGTATAAATAGGTATAGGTCCATCCAAGTTAATGTTCAGTGATTACAAAAAAAATTACACCAAGCTGTTTTTCCTTTAGCTAGTCATGGTTTTCACCACATTTATGTGGGTTTCTCACAAATGCACACTTTTACTATCCACAGAGCAGGTATGGCTGTACCCTAGTACGGGGTGCAGGGGGGAAGGAGCTACGCTAGCATGAGATAACTTCCCAGGTGAACGGTAGTGCAAACACATCACTGAAGGGATCTGAAGCTCCCTCAAATTCTTCCTCACTTGTTGTCCAGGATTATTAGTGTAAGTCAAACCTTGGTAAATTTTAGAGTTCATTTCAGCCTAGATACAGAAAGACTGCCAAATCTTATCTGAATTCAAGGTAGGAATTCTTCTGCAAAAACTGAGCTAGAAATGTTGGCCTGTATCTCTATGTATCATTTGATTTTATTTTCAGTCCAGACCACTGTCAAGCAGATCAGTAAGTGAATAAAAAAAAAAAGAGGGGTGGAAGAAGGGAAAAGCTTCATGGTAGGAAGTTACCAAACTTAATTTTAATCTCTAAAAATTTCTATATGGCCACAGTTCAATATCTGGTAACAGTTTAAAATAATTTGCTATTTTTCATCAGTATCCTAATTTCTTAGGTCTCTAAAATAAAATGAGGAAAAGTTTAAACTTGTAGCAGGTTGTAGTAGCAACTTTTATTAGATTACACTTGAATTATTTGATAAATGAAGACTATTGACTTTATTTTACCTATCACCTAAAGAAAAATGTCTGTTAGGAAGACTGTGATGATTTATGTGAACAAAGCCTTCAGGAAGCTCAAACGCATTTTATTTCACTGAACGTTTGATTTTTTTACACTTCTAAGTTAGCTGAAAGCCAGGTAAATTTAAAGGTAGCCAGAGAGCTTTTTATTAACTTTGCAAGAAAGTTTGTGTATTGTGTATTCTAGCAAATTTCTATAAGATATTGAATCCTCACCATATTGTCTTGATACATAATAAAGTACAGGGGAAGACATGCAGCACTGGTTTTCCTCATGTGTAAAATATGCCTCACCAACACAAATGTCTCTGAACATCTGTGAAAATCCATAGCTGTAAAAGGCCTTTCCTATGGAGATTTCAAAACTGCTTGCTTCAGACAGGAGTCCATAGGAAGCTATTTCATGAGTCTGAAATATCCATCTTGGTTGTACTGTGTGTTCCAGTCCTGGGTTTTCTTCCAGTACAAATGCAAGTGCTGTCTTATCAGCACAAATAAGGCAAAATTGCCTTGTGACTTTGGTGTGGAGGGCTCTGCCACCACTGAAACTTCCCCAGCAGTGATGTCAGCTGGGTCCTCCATCTGTGGACACAGCCAAGATCAGCACTTTGACGATGCGGGTGACTACAGCTCACCTTCTCCTAGTGCATTGATCCCAAAACCTGCTTCTGTTGAAAATCCAAATGCCATGCTAGCCTGCCAGATTGTAGTCCTGTGAGGTAAAAAAAGAGACTTTGACTCAAGAACTTGGTTACTTAGCATGCATGAGAACTGCTCCCTGCTGTTGTTTTTGCTGGGAGAAATGACTGCCTTGTTGGCAGCTGGGTTAGCTCTGGCAGGCTGTGTGTACGGGATAAGTCTTGCTTACAGACACTCCTGTCCTGGACTGCCTGTCACAGCCATGGAGGGTCCAGGGCAGCCTCAGCCCCTCTCTTGCTAGCCAGGATTAGCCACAGTGAGCCCATTGGAGGACTGCAGAATTATATTTTACTGCTGGGGATAACAAAGGAAGCTACAGATGAGTTAAATAAGCTGTGACCAGAGCTCAGATGTAAACTTTTTTCAATTCTAAACATCTTGTGTGCCAAATATTCTAGCTTGACCACCCCATAGCTGTCTGAAGCAAATGGAGCTCATTTTTCTCTTCCTTCTTTCTGTTTTTTTTTTTTTAATAACAGATGGCAAGGCTGTTCATAGATTCCGTTTAGACTAATGTATGCTGTATTGTAAATAACGATGAACTCAACTTTCAGTCTGACCATTCCCCAGCCTTCAAATGTTTTTATGCAACATATGATAAAGTGGTTCTCAGAAAAAGTTCATATGTTTCTGTTGTTATATTGTCTAATTGTTGGGATTAATTGTGTCAGGTGGATGAACAGCCTGCCAAACTGCAGGAAGCCAAAGAGCATGAGGCCTTGTGAGTTTTCGTTATTCCTGCTTTATTGCAGACTAAATATCTGTGCTGGAAAGTGCAGATTGTGATATTGCCTTAAGGATCTAGTGTATCAACAGCAATGTATTATGGCTTTCAAGTTCTGACATAATATGCTTTGGTGATTTATTACTTTGAAGTGTGGTGACATAACATGACAGCTATGTATATAAAATGATAATAAGTAGATCTACTTTTTCTGTTTCTGTGTGCCTTTGGAACTTGAACAGGGCTAGCTCATCCTGTTCGTTCTCCACTTTTCCTTATTAAAGTGCAAAATGGCAAGATATGAGCTCTTCAGGAAAATTGCAGATGTCTACATGATGAAAATTTCCTTATATACTTACATTTAAACAATTTTATTTGAGTGTTACAATGTTGAAAGCTGCAGATATATTTATTCTTCTGAAACAGCAAAGGTATTTCCCCAAAACAATGAGATTTCACAGTAGAAAATGAACTCTGCAACTTGAAGATATGTCTAAAGGATTTTCTATTTATACTCCCTTCGAAATATTAATATATTTAATTCTCTACAGGTTTTCCCTCTTTTATCACAAAAAAAGATTAAAAAACCGCCAAGTTCTATCTAAAGAAAACCAGACGAATAAAGATCAAATAACTGGCATTTGATAAGACTTGGATGACAATTAGTTCATGGCATCTGTCGCACTGGGAAAGATGAGGAAGAGATCCTGCTTAGCCCTGAACTTTTGCTGTATTGTGAGAAATCTGTATTTATGCTACGCTAAGTGATGTTAATAGAAGGGTAACAGTTTGCTTAATCCTTTCTTCACTCTTCCCTATGTAGAGCAACCTGAAAAACATAAAGATGAAAAAAAAAAATCATATGCCACTCACTGACTTTATTTTGAAATCACAATATAAATGCTTAGCAGTCCTTGCCTTTTCTTGAAAAATTCTAGTGCGGGCTTTTAGTTATAAGGCTTGCAGATGCATTGTAACTTGTGGCAGACACCGTATTCAAGCCTAAATTGTGCGGCATGTGTTTTTCCATAAGAAATCCAGTGTTCTGGACCTCCCATGATCCAGAATAACCACAATGCATGTCCAGGTTTTCCTTTAGCCCTTAGACCCAGGTGTCTTCCCCTAAAGACCAAAATGTTGTTAAGAGCAGGAAAAAAGGTGGATTCCCAAAGTCTTGCCCCACTGTGACATCAGGAGAAAGCTGACTTCCACCAGGGATGTAGAAAGTGCTCCTTGGTCCAACAATTAAAATCCAGCTAGGTAAACATATGGCTGTATGACAGTGCTCTGAACTCAGTAACTTGCATGTCTCCTTCACGATCTGTGTTGAATTTCATGTCAGTCTTCGTTCAGGTCATTTTCTGATATTCTCATTCTTCTTTGTGAGACATCCGTTTCATGCTAGCAGAAGTCCTTTGACTGGACTGGCATTAAACATTTACAGCTGTTGAGCAGCACCACAGCTTCTACATTTACATGGCTTTGAAATCAGCGGGAATGTTACTGCTGCGTCTTCTGTGGAAAGAAACCCATCTTTCCTGGTACTCCTCAGTGAGCCAGCCTGGTTAAAGCAGAAGTAATTAACAATATTTTCTTTGTCTGTGTGAATGTAAAATGTGAAAGCAGGCACTCCATAAGTCAGTAAGAGCTGCACACACTGCACTATTTTATCAGGCATAAGTAGCAAAACTTTTAACTGCTGCAGATCAGTGCAGTTCCAATTATTTCAGTGATGTGGCACTAATGGTCGGGGTGGAGGACATTTTCCTTGTGAATTGTTTCTAGAGATGCTGCTGTTTGCTAGAAGGGAAAGCTGTGAGTTCCCTTACACTGTAGTGGAAATGCCCACTCGAGTGGGGACATCACGCTTTCTGAGATAAATCCTGTAGGACACACAGAGCATTGCCTCAGCATTTTGAGGAACTAGATTTAGTGAGTGTATTTTGGGTTCCCCTTGCAAAAATTCTTCAAGAGAATTATGAAATTTTTTGTTCATTTTGGGCAAGATCTAAATCCATAGCCCAGGTTATGATATGTGCCTGGTTATGCTCAGAGTTCAGCTGACTGTTGGCTGCCTGAAGAGAATACTAATAAGCTGCAGCCTACTGGATCTATCCACACGTTCTCAAAAATCCTATACCTATTTTGTCCTTGATTTTCTATTTGCTAATAATGTACATTGCAGATTAGAAAGGAACTTTGCTCATCTCAAAAGCTGTGACTGCCACAAAGCTTTTGGATCCAATACTGTAAGGCACTGAGCATCCTAACACCACTCCATCAAACAATGTAAATACACAGGGGAAAAGAGCAAGGCTGTTTTTAATCAAATTTAAATATTTTTTTAGGATTAAAAAAATAATATTTACATTATGAAATCCGATAAGGGCCAGTACAATAATAAATGTAAATTTTTATCAATAAAATTGTCAGTTATTTTTGTCATTGCTGCTAACAGAATCAGATAAGCAAGAACCTCAGTATAGTTACAATTGTATCTGAAGCTGCTGACAGTTTGTTATATACTGGCTTTCAAAAAATGGAATGAAACAGCAAAATTTTCGTTGAACATTTCTGTATACAACTTTGAGACAAGTCATACTTCAAGTCAACTTTGTACAAAGTTCTGTAACATATAAAATTGTGTAATGTATATACAAAGTTGTGTTGTGTATATAAAATGCCAAAATGATATCTATGTACAAATAAAGAACAAAAATATGGAGTGAAAACTGTAAGGTACTGAAATATAGCTTTATATACAATTATTTATTTTTTGTTTCTTAAATGATAGATTGTTTTACAGGCAGTTATCATAAAGATCCCTGGAATAAGAAGATGAAATAATTAAATATTTTATTCATCTACTAAGGATTTTGTGTGATTTCTTTTTTCTGCTTAGTTTCTTAGAAGAGTGAAGAGTGGTGATCATAAAGAAAATTTTATTGACAAAATGACTAAGATTAATATTTTAAAATGGCATATAACTATGTAGCACTAATACATGATGTAAATTATTATTTTCTTCCTAAATTAACTGATTAAGAGTAGATTTTCATTCTGAAGTACTTAGAGAAGTTTTCTTACTCAAAGGCAAAACACAGAAAGCTCTGTAAATAGAAATAACATCTTCTGTAGGACTGCTTAGCATAATAAAAGGGAAAAAAACCCCAAAACTTTGCACAAGTCCTTATTCAGGTCCTTTTCCCAAGTTAGAAGTATGAATTGTGTCTGAAACCATGTCAAAATTTTTCTTCTGTACTTGTTGATCTAATAAAGTACAACACTTGTTGGTCTACTTACGAACTTTGCCCTACATATGTCCTAGCTGCAGCAAAATATTAATCACACATAGATTTTTACAAATACATGAAAAATTATTTTGCAAACGTTAAGACCAATCACTCTTTCTTATGAAGAAACATGTGGAACTAGGTGGACTTTTTTGTGAGAATTTCCTTTCAGATGCTATGGGGATATTTTCCACATGGTGAAGATTTCTTCTGTGCATCCAGTGAGAGATGGATGTAGCGCACCATTTCTTCCAAAGCCACAGAAATATTTAGGTACCTATAGATGACAAGGAAGAAAGACATCTGCATTCTCATCCTACCACAACACACATTTATCAATTCTAGTATTACTATAATTTCATAGTCCCAGATAAATGCAATCTTTAAACTACACTGACAGAAGTCTTGTATTGCCCTGCATTCTTTATATATTTTAAGAACAAATAGTGCAAGATGCTTCTTTTCTACTGTGAACTGATCAAGGGAAAGAAAGAATGTATTTTGATCCAGTCAGTCCTCACTCTTGATGCCCAGCATCTTACTTAATAGATGGATACCTGCAGCAAGTTTCTCAATTTCTCGGAAACTCAGAGATTCTGGTAGTGTTCCTGCCAAATGTGTAGTTTAGTAATTTTTTTTTGACACTTTAAAAAAAAATTATTCAGGAAGTAAAAAAAAAAAAAAAGGGCAATTCAACATTCTTGATTTCAGTAATTAAAAAATTAATTTGCTTTCAAATGGACTTTAAAATGTTCTTAAAACCAAAGGAGTTGGAAGAAATATTTATTCATTTATCCAACTTAATTCACTGAAATGTATAAAAAAGAGACTCCAAATATTTTCTTATTCTAGCTTTTTCAGAACTTTTAATTTTGATAGACCGAAAAAAGTTGTTTCAAATGGCTGTGTACAGGAGCTCATAGAGTCAGAATATTCAGTCCCAGAATTAATAATTATGCATAAGATCGGAAAATACAGTTTCTTTGCTATAAGAAATGATTCCTTTGGACTGAATTTGGTTGGGCTGACTTTTTGGAGAGTGTAATGTCACTGTCTTCATGGACCTGTTCCGTTCACTGCCAGTCTATTGCTTTTCAGAATTATAAGATACTAAGAAGTAAACTGAAACAAGTAGATTACAAATAAGATTGTCTGGAGCTTTTCAGCTGCTAATTTTATTTTTCCACATCTCTCTAGAAATATGCAGACCTTGTGTTTCATATATGAAATGAAGAATAGCTTCCTTTTCCCAATACTATCAACACAGATGTTCTTGTGGTATTCCCAGTCAAATGTTTCAGGAACATGGGGCAAGAAAGTATGAGCAAAAATAAACATTGGAATAAATGGAGGATGATCAGTGTGCAGAACAGGGTGCATTTTACAACTACCAACCGACACTAGAACTGTTTGAAGAACTAGAGCAACAAACAGACTTTAAATTCTTCATTTGTGGTAATAGAAATACACAAGTTAAAGTTGATTTAACAGTTTGCCTACAGATATCAAGAATTTCACAGTAGACCATCCCTGTTTCTACTTCCTTTATACTTCCTTTTGCATTTGAATTCAATCAGTTCTCTGTTCATCCATGCTGGCTGGTGGCAAGGTGAACAAGAAGTTGTACTTGATTAAGCACTGTGCCCTTCTTGCAAAGTAGGTGGCTGGCTGCATATTGCCCCGCATTAACAGGTATGTAGCCAGCAGGTCCAGGGAAGTAGTCACTCCGCACCACATGGCACCAGTGAGACCACATCCAGAGTACTAGTCTGTGTTTGGGAACCCCCAGTACAAGACATGAAGATAGACATGCTGGAGTGAGTATAGTGAAAGGCAACCAAGATGATCAGGGACACATGACATACAGGTTCAGAGAACTGGGTTTGTGAGGGGGAAATGATAGGACAAGAAACAACCAGCACAGATTGGAATGTGGCAAATGCTGGTTAGATATAAAGCTAAATTTTTTCACCATGAGGATGGTTGAACACTGGCAAAGGTTGCTCCACTCTCAGAGATATTTAAAATTTGGTTGAACAAGGCTTTGAGCAATCCATTTTAACTAAACCTGCTTTTAGCAAGAGGTTGGACTAAGTGACCTTAGGAGGACTTTTCCGACAGAAATTATTCTATGATTGTGTGACTTTGTAGCAGACATAGAGGGAAGCTAAAAGCAATGCACCCTCTCATTATTTCTTGTAGCACAAAACCTGCAGGACCTACATACATTTCAGTGCACTTTCTCAACCAGCTGACATGCTCAAAGTATTCCTTCTGCCTCTCTTCCCCTCTTCTGTCTGTGGGGAGGAGGCAGTGCTTGTACTGAATTTATTTCCCCTCTCCTCTCACACTGTAGTAAATATAAATATGCTTACCGTACTTTCTCTATCCAAAATGGCTACTGAAGGCCCAACCTTGAGTTATAACTTTGACTGAAGATACCACATCAACAGCTGATACAGGGACACTGACCTATACCGATTTCTGTGTGCCAATTTACAGGACTGTCTGTGCTTCCCATTTACTTTTTCATCCACTTTGTTTCATTTTCCTGGAGTAATATTGTCTAAAATTACTTGCTGTATTTAAATTAGTGCCTTCTAATACAGAGAATGAACTACTTTGTAAAAAAAAGATATTTCCTTTTTTTCTTCTCACTGAGTTGTCAGCATATTATGAAGTGAGGTTGTAAGTTATATTTGAAGACAATACCAATAGTAAGTGAGATTCAAACGTAAGAACTGACTACAAAATTCTGACGGTGAAACCTTTACTGATATCCTAATGTGACAGAAAAGATGACAGCATTCACCTCATGTAGCTTTAACCATTTAAAGCTGGCTGATTTAAAATAATCTCTGGGTGGTCCTTACAGTCAATGGAAAACTAAGCACCCATAGAGAAAAACCATTCCTGAAACAGATAGACAGATTAGGATGAGATGAATCACCCTCTAAAATCTCAGATCTTTTTACATTAACTTTAAGTAGATCTAAATAATCTGAGTTAATCTAGATATCTACATTTTGTTAAACTGAAGAAAAATGAGATTAATTCCATGCACTGGCTGGAAGATCCCTTTCAGAGTCATTGAATACAATTTCATGATGCCTCAGACAGCTAAGTGTTATAAATTCTGTAAGATGAAAATCATGCTTTAGAAGATCTGCACGAAAAAACTCTACTGGGAAGCTGTTCAAGAGTCTCTGATGGAAAGGTAAGAACATTGTTTCAGGTCCCTCAGGATCTTGAATTTCTTTTCTTGTTTACCCCTTTTCTTTTTGTAGTAGCATTAACTTTTACTTCAGAAAGTTCTTTCCACTCATAAAATTTACCCCACTGCATTTCTGTAAAGCAGTAGCACCTGCAGTTTCCCTAAACTGAACAACCCAAGCTGGTTTAGTCTCTCGAAAACCTCCAAATCTTTCCCTTTTCCATGATCAAGTAGTAGGACAACCCACCTGTAGCTATTCTGGTTTGAATATGCCTTTCATGACAGCTGGCTGTCAGAAGCTGCACACAGATGCTTCATCCTCTCTAGTAAAAGACAAACAAAAAAAAAATTTGTGCAACAGCAAGCATTGTTTTGTACATTTATTTAAGCCACAGATAGTAACATTTGAGTAAGGGTATAATCTCTGTTTGCTCACAGTTGCTAGCCCATGACCATGATGAGCAGAAAGGTTTAGTTTGGCAATGCACAGAGTTGTCATGCAAGGGAAGGAAAGAAGCCCTAGATCTTCTGAGAGAGTACTGATGGTAGGGCTGGGATCACTTACCAGGACATTGCAGGGAGGAAGGAACTGTGTTATAAATTGTTAGAAGAGATGTTAAAAATTGCCTGCAGAAGTCAAGTGAAAAGAAAAAACATACCAGCCTACAAAATACCTTTTATATCTAAGCCATATTTCCTGGTAAATCCTGTACTTTTTATCAAAATGGATATGTGGTTAGATCCAGAGTGAGAAATATGAATGAGAAGCTAGTTTGGGAGCCAGATGCAAATGTGAATGTAGATTACAGATAAGCAGGAAACATCTGCTACATAGGCAGACCTGACTGAAAATCTGAAAAAATCATGCAATGGAGTCCAAAAAAGGAAATTTTATTAACCCAGCATTGTGATTTGTTTTTTGTTTGAAGAGGCTTATGGGTTTGTTATTTGGGTTTTTTTTCCCCAGGGGGATCCAAAACATCCTCTTTTCTTGCTGTCTAAAATTAATTTCTTAATTAAGAAATTCTGTCTGAACACTAATTTTTAATTAAGGTGATATACTTTTAAAATCTCTTTTGGTGGCAAAATAAAAGAACATTAGAATAATTTAGGTTCCATCTTTTCTTGGCAGCAAGACTGATTTTTTCTACTAACTTAAAAAAGCAACATAGTAAAAAAAAATCTATTCATGGCAAACATTAACGGGGAATATTAAATTCCATGTTTAAGCGCAAAAATACGACACTGAAAGTATTACCTTACAGTGAAAAACTGAGACTGCTAAAGCTACTAGATTTTCAAAAGAGTGCCTTCATAGTCAAGTTATAGCAGAAGGATTGTAGCCATGCTGTTTTGAAGTTACTACCAAGCATATCTTTTATGAAAAGATAATGTTTTTTATTAGACCAATGTATATTGCTTCAAAAACGTAGAAGCTTTTGGCTCAGAAGACCTTCAGAAATCAAAAAAGGACCCTGGAGTACAAAAGCTTCACTAATTTCTTCAGCTGTATTGACTGGAATGGTATTAGTAAAAATACTTCCTCTGTAAATATTTCTTTCCAGGTGCTTTAAAAATTGTGAAAAATGCTAACTCTAGTTATCATGGTTGTTCAACAGAGTTTAAAATAAAGCATGCCCTACTAAGCTTAAAATTGAAAATAGGTGTTTGCTCAAGTTAATGCACTTTTCTTCAACTTTCAGAATCGGGATTTCGTAACAAATCTTTCTTGCTAAGTTTTTTTATTATTATTATTTTATTTCTCTTTCCTCCTCTAGTACAGCAAGCACCTTGTGTGTCCTTGGAAAAATTATTGATAAAAATTTATAGAAGGTGTTCCTCATACTTTTTGATACTTTTTTAGGAAGGGTTGACTATTTTTCTTCCCCTTGGGAAGTATATTTTCTCATAGCAACTTATGGTGAGAAGTAGCATAAAAGCTGAAGGGTGGCTAAACACTTCTTTTTCCTGCCCTTCTGAGTTGATTCATTGAGCTGAGCAGATGCATCATCTATAACTACCACTGCTTCCAATCAGTTTAGTGATGTTTATTACTCTTATCCAATAGGATGCCCAACAGGCCAGTTCTCCCAATTTATATTGGAAGGGTTTCACAGTAGTCCGGTGCTGTTCTCTAGACTAGACACTCCAAAGCCATCTTTTGGTTAACTTAAGTTAACTTAAGATTTGAAGCAACTTTAACAATCTGCATGCTCTATTAGAAAGGATTTAGACAGTTCAGAACCATCTTTTATCTTCTTACAATCACTGGAGGTATATAAATAAATAAATGGCTTTAAACATTCTTCATAGATACATCATTGCTGAAGGTGGTCATTAGAAACAGGCAAAGGAGAGCAAGTTTTCTTAGATTTTCCAGTCTGTAGAGGCTGTTGGAAGCAAGAAAGGGGGTAAGAGGTTTGCTCAACTGAAGACAAAGGAAATTAAAGCCTACGTCCAGAAAGGCATGCAAGGTTATGCAAATGGGTTGTTCAGAACAGCACTTTGTAAAACTCTGAGATGCTTTTCATCCTATGAGCCCGTCAGTATACATAAGTACATGAACTGTATAACACCTCGCTTCCCCTGATGAGGATCCAGAATCACCTGCATTCTTATCCCTACCACGTTAGGTATGGCTGCAGAGAAGCACAAGTGCTATGACTATAAATATAATGGCATATAAGCAGTGATGGAAGTTGTTGTTATGCCTTTTTAATGAATGTAATTGAGGCTCAACAACAATGGTTTTGTAAGTGCTGATACATGTCAAAATGCATTAATTTTAATACAGCTGCTCACTGTTTTGCTATCCATTAAAAGAACGTTATGAATTTGTGATACATTTACTAGAACTAGCAAAATAAAATATATTATAATGGAGCAAATTAGTGCATACACACTACAAAACTAGTAGTAAGTATTGACAGCTGAGGAAGACAATACAAGTCTTAAACAGAATGTTAGTCAATGAAAGTATATTATGAAGCCAGTATATGGTGAAATAGTCACTGGAAGGTCCACAATATACATATATGTAAAAAGAGAGTGCAAGGGTTATAGGAATCTGAATGAGGCAGTAGTCTGTGCAGAACTAGGAGGCAGTAGCATAGTCAAAGAAGAAACTCCCTCAGTCTATTTAGAACTGAGACAGAAAAACAGTTGCAATTGCCTTTGAAAACTGTAGGCAAATAATTATTTACATTTCAGGCAGAAATTACATAAGGCACCACTGAGTTGTACACTTCTTTTGTTAAAGGATGAAATACTCATATTAGAGCTAGCTGCTAGAATTATTAAGGGATTTGGGTCTACCCTAAAGTAGGAAATGCAGATAATCAGTGGCTTAACTTAACCAAACTAACCTTGAGATAGAAAAACTACTGGTCTCTTGAAATACAAGTGAAATAAATTTTAGGAAGTGAAAAAAACAAACAAACAAATCAAAGCAAAACCAAAGCCCCCTTATACTTAAGAACAATGTGATAAATATTTCATCATAATAGTTATATAAAAAAAGAGATTAAAAGAAAAAGTTATACAATGGGTATAATGTAACTGAGGTTAGAAATCAGAGAAATGATGGAATTTGATTAATTTATGACAGGAAACATATGAGATGGTTTGTGAAAGCAGAAGATTGGATTCTGCGAGTGGAGAGATCTCTCTGAATTCTACATCCCTAAAATAAAATTTAAAAAATTAAAAATAGAAAATTGAAAGCTGTATATAAACCAAGTAAATGGGGAAAGTGTTTTTCAAAAACAAACAAAAAAATATATTTGCAGTAGTGGATATTTGATTCAGATGTGCACCATAGTATAAACCCATTTCCTCAACTCCTGGACCAGGAATAACAGGACTGCTCTATGTAACCAGTTTGTGAATGTCTGTAGCATATGCTGTTTTCAGTTGCTTTTTCCTTTCGTTTATTGGTCTTTATTGTAGTACTGCAGGTCAATAGGATCAGCATTAATATTCTGCAAATATTGAAGAACCGTGCACTCCAGCTCTAAAAGGGACAAAAGAACTGTATTAATCACATACTTCCATGTTTCCATGTTTCAAAAGCACAGCATAGATCGTGCGAACTGTCAAAATGAGCTATGGCTATGAAAAAGTACTTCAAAACTTCAGAGGGAGAAGAAAGGAAACTGCAAGAAGTGAAATTCCCTTCCCTACAGTTCCTGTAAGTTCTGGGAACCTGCAGTGTACTTAAAAATAGGTGTTTAACATTCAAGTACTGATCTATGACACACTGTGTGCCTCAGTACCTCTTGAACTGAGGACAGAGGACAGGGAGCCGCAAAGCACACGTACCCTACAAACGCTACAGTGTTGGCAGCTGTGCACTGATAGAAGTTCTATTTACAAGATTTCACAGAAGTGGCTTCTGCTCTGTATATGCCAAAAACACTTTTATACTGATATAATCATATATTAGTATAACTGGCATAATTGCATCCTTATCAAGTGTGTACACAGTCATTATGTTTGTATTTTTCAGGTCACTGGAGTACAAGAGAAGTCGGGTGGTTTTGTACTGAACACTGAATATATGCTGTTATGTCAGCACTTTTGAAGGTCATAAATAAATTATGGTACAGGTAATTTGCATGCTGTATATATGCCTAATATTGTGGGCACACAGCATAGATTTCATGTGTTTGGAAATACTGATTGGCTTTTTTTAAATGTTTTCATTAAGTTGTGAAAGCCAAGAGTTACCATATATGCATGTGACTGAGGTCTGACAAGTAATCTCCAGTTTCTGTAGAATGACATAAATTAGAAGAATTCAAAGCTCATAATAATTTCCCAATATATCTGTTTTAGTGCAGCACAAGAGACCTAAACCTGTGAGTTGCTAATGACTAACACAAGCTAATAGCTATTTGTATACTTCAAGGTAGTTGAAGGGCAAGTAATTCAGTTGCTGTAATAGCATAAGTAAGTCATTAACTCATAAAGACCTCAGCTAACTTGGACAGTAAAGAAATGACTATAAAGTACTTCATTTTGCAAGGCAAAAGTGGACATACTTGGTTTTAATGTTTGGGTTTTTTTAAGAGGTAAGCAATTTTACTATAGAAATATAATCCCTAGAAACTTCCCAAATCTCTGATGTTCCTGAAAAGCCCTGTGTTTTCACTGAACAGATGTGAAAGGAGCAGTGTGTGATAGAGGTCTGAACAACCGTTCTTGAAGAACAAGAAACAAGAATAAGGTGCTTATTATGAGAAAGCTCTACAATACTGCAAAGCTTCATTTTCCTATGGTGTAATGATGTGTAGTATGGAAAATAACCCTTAAGATACATAAATATAATTCTTCCCTAAATCTGTCAATACTTATGGTCAATCAGTTCTTTACATGCTCCTCTGGAATACAATCATAGTCAGAGCCCTCTCAGCGAAATACTGTTTCTCCCCAGTTGCCTTTCACAAGAGGTCAAAAGGCTGTTATCCTCCAAGATGTTTCAGTGATCTTACCAAAGCTATAAACTGAGGCTCAAAAATCTCATTAAAAAATGAAGTAAAATTTATCAAACATGGCAAGGAAAAGTCCCATAAATATTTAATTGCATCCTTTGCTTGCATTATATTAATGACCCCAAGAAGTATCAAAGCCGCATTTTGGCTAAATGCTATGCAACCTTACAGCAACAGCCGGTGACACAGACAGTTGTTACAGTAATTACAGCAGCAGTATGTCCAGCATTGAAGAAGGAAACAGTGGGAGTGGAGTCTTTAAAATAGATAATTGTATGTGTGCTAAGGGCCAACTGGGTATATCTTTGTAAACTCAGCAAAATGTAGTTAAAAAAGCTGCTGTCAATATACATACAAGAGAAATATTCTGTTTGTCAAGTATCAGCCCTTGCCCCTGGCGTGTCCCGTTCCCCTGATCCTTTCTGTGAGCAGCACACTGGCTATATGGCCTGCAGTCCTGATGTCTAATGTCAGCATCTCTCCAGACCTGACTCACTGCACTGCTACAATTTTTAGATTTCTTTCATGTGCTTAGCTTATAATGAGAACAAACAGCCTCTTATAAAATTGCGTCTCCATATTTCTTCAAAGCTCAATGTTACCGTGGTTCTATATCATGCTCATGGCACATTTTACAAAGTTATCCCTATTGTAATTATTTTTTTGGATGTTCTGCTGCGTACTTTACAAAGACATATCCTTGTTTAATTTAGTGTTTCTTTTTGAAACAGGTTAATTAAACCAGTAAGAAAAAATTATAATTTTTTTCAGAGTACATAAGGCTTATTTTAGTTTGGTTTAGGTAAATTAAGAGGAAATTTGAGCTAAATGAAGCAAAACAAAAGAAGAAAGAAATGAAAGCAAAGCCTAGTCTATATGCTAAATTTCTGCCAGCATAGCTAAATAAATTAGGCACGTTAAAAATCACAGCACTAAGCAACATTGTTATCCTGGCTGAATAATGCTAGCATAGATATAGTGAGAAAAATGTCCTTTACTGTACAGTTTATTTCATTCAGGTACAAACTCTGACAAATTGTGAAGTTGGTATAAATGGAAAGTAATTTCCAAAGTGGAAATTGGAGTATATGGAAATTATTATAAACAGAAATCTCCAAAAGTTTGCTGGTGCAGGTTTTCAGTGTGCATAGGCTATCAGATTCTTTCTGCTGTAATTGCCTAAAGATAGATTCAAACTAACGTGAGAGCACAAACAGACCTTCTGAAATCTTGCTGTGCCTGTGTTTGCAACCACCTTTAGTCCTCCCTTTCTCAGAGAGGTTACTGGCCTCCCATTCACCAACAGTTTCATGAGCTGGATTATAGTCCCTTAAAATCAAGATTTAGTGAGCAAGAAGTCTCAAAAATGAAACAAAAAAGGAAACAACTTTTTTCCCATGCAGTGCCTGATTAAATGATGATACCCACTGTTGCAGAATATTGTATAAACCAGAGGTATAAACAGTTTTGGAAAATGATTATTATGGTGGATGTATTAATATTAAATAACATGGCTTGGTTACAATAACCAGAGCAGAAAGCCTGAGAAGCAAAGGCAGCTAGAAACCACAAGGCTGTCCCAGAAACAATCCCTCCAGGCATGCTCAGTTTCTTATATATCAGTAGCCCATGCTAAAGAGAGGTGGCTACTGTAGTCTTTGGTCAAGGCAACTAGTGTTGCTTTTACGTTAAATGAGATGTGTGCAAGCCCAGTCTGTCTGGACTGCAGTAGCATAGAAGTAAGTACTCATGAAACGTCTCCACCAGCAGACTGGAGGTGAGCATGGGACTGGTGACAATTCAGCCAGGGGTGAAGGGGCAGGTGCTTAACACAGCACATCTCTGTCCCCTCACTACCCTGCAAAATTTTGCATTTAAATAAAACCAGAACACTGCAGCTCTTCAGAAACTGTATTTGTCTAAGAGTTCTTCAAGTCCATTTCCACATCATGATTTCCAAATAAGTATTTCCTCTGCTCCATATAGCTTCTGTCCTTTGTCCTGTCCTAGACTTGCCTTGTCATGATAATTTTCCTGACATGAGGTGTCAGCCTGCATCCAGCTCAACTCCAGTTTTAAAGACTCAGGCCAATATATGCATCTATGTATACACCTAAAAGTATATGCATAAAGACTTGTATATATATTATAATATTCTTAAACAATATAAATATGTTCTATATATGACAGTTTGTTGAACATTGTATCTATCTACAAGTTTTCTTCTGCTATATATGAAAAAAATATGTATTAAATGATTTGTTAAAAAGCAAGTGTTAGACAATTACATTCTGAGGAAAAAGAGTCTCTAATAGTTTTTAATAAGATGAAATATGACAGATTTTATAAGTTAGGTGGTCCATATATTGATGTTTGGGCAATGACTGTTTTTAAAGTATTGAGGAAAACCACTGCTACCCATTAAGCTTAAATGAAAGTTCCTCCCTATGGCTTAACTGTATGCAACCTGAATTATTTTGGAGTTTTCTTCTTCTTCTTCTATGATAATTAAAAAGTAAAGACATGTTAAAAGGTTAAAAGGAGAAGAACCACTGTCAGCTTTCTGAAATAACAGTATGGACAACTAGATTCTTCCCATAATCAAGGGAAATGTTCTCACTGACATTTTAACTCTGGCTTGAGGCTTTCAAGAGACTTTGGATGAAAAGAACAGTTCTATCATTTAATAAAAAATATAAATATGAGAAGAGTTGAGATGAGCTATTACAACAAAAGCTTTCAAATTTATCATGTTTAATTTTCATACCAGCAAATGAAAGTTGTAAAACTTTATTTGTGATGTCCTGGAATAATTAGTAGTGGAGGGAGATACCAGCTGTTTGGCTTTGAAATTTTGTGATATTTGATACAGGTAAAAATATCCAAGGAACAGCTGTAATTTAAATGCATGAAAGTGATTATGGAGCTCTTACAAACTTGTAATTTTCAAAATTCTAGAAGCCAAAGAAGTTAATAAGATGACGCTGTTTCTGTTACACTGGAGAAAGCTTCGTAATGTCAGCCAACACAGCATGTGTAGACACACTCTTTGTTCCTGTTTCTTTATTTTCTAATTATTTTTTCTATCTGTTGTATAATACATGTGATACAGTAGGGCAGCGATAAAGTAAACAGAGTGTGTGTGTTAGAATAAGAGGAAGAAACTCATAAACTGTTACATTTCATACCCATCATTAACAGTACCAAGTATATTTCCATGGGCCATATATGAATATCATTCCATGAGCCTGATTTTGGTTGATGTTATTTGGTTTGCAGATTCTAAAGATAAACTGATAAATTAAATCAGGAAGTTCAGTTCCATGAGTGCAGAGAATTTTCTGCTATATTCCATTGTTCCTGTTTCCATCAGAATGTTATGTGTTCAGAGGGAAGATCCATGAAGTCAGTCACAGCCCTGACGGCATTTCCATCTGTTGCTTTCACTGCTCCTGCACAAGATTAATTTTCCCAGACTTTCTCTTCTCACTAGAAAAAGAGCATTATTACAACATGGACTTAG
The DNA here is from genome assembly GCF_017639655.2 of Falco naumanni. Taxonomy (NCBI): domain Eukaryota; kingdom Metazoa; phylum Chordata; class Aves; order Falconiformes; family Falconidae; genus Falco; species Falco naumanni. The sequence continues at coordinate 87,123,377 of NC_054058.1, read as the reverse complement.
TAAAGCATATGGGAAGTATAAAACAGTGTGTATGTAAGGTGGCATATCAATAATCAGGGAAACACCACTGACCAGTTATAGTCCCTCTTATGCTGAGATTGGGTGTTGAGAGTAGTAATCTTTAAGTCCATTTCAATGTTTACGATGTTTACACAAACACACAAAAGATATTAAAAACGGGAACAATATTTTTTTGTACAAGGAGTATTATGGCCCATTTTTCAGCTGTGATTTAGTTTAGTGAGTTATATTAGCTTGAGACCTATCATTGGTGCCAGCATCAATACTTGTGGTTAGTGCTTGTCTCCCCTCTGAGCTACCCAGGGAATACTGCCACATCAGTTTTCTATCTTTGGTATTTTGCTACTACTTACTAGCATAGAAACTGTCAAACAAAATCTGGGTAAACACACTGTAAGTTCAGACTTTCCATTTGGACATCTTGTTGTTGCTCAAGTGTCACTTTTATACTAATTTTCAGTTTACTTCTCGCAGACAAAGCCATTTTTCTTGAGTGCCTTGAGTGCTGAGGAAGCCTTGAACTCTGAGAGTTCCAACCAAACAGGGCTAATAAGCAATCTTTTTAGCTTGATTTACAGGGCAGGATTGTCTTTTTGCTCATACCAGTTGCACGCTTGTACAGCCATATTAATACACAGTGATTTCTTTATGTGAAATGAATTATTTCCCCTCTTCCCAATGAAAAAAAAGACAAGGAAGAGGAAGAACTGTGAGCAATCTCTTATGTTATTTCCCCTTTTCCTTTTTTTTTAATAAATTTGATTACAAGATCAGACTTACAACATTTAGTGATGAAGAAATTAAGAACAGATAACGAAGGTAGTTCCTCATTTGTGATATGTGGCAATTCTGTGAAGTAAGATGATAGTTGTAAATGATACAGTTCAATAAAATTTGGAAACGATGCATTCATTTCAAATGAAACATACAAATATCCATAAGCATATGTTTTGTAGGTCAGAGTTTATGATTTTCAGTGTGTTTCTTTTGAATCTGATGACTGGGGCCATATTTCAGTGATTATTAGCAGCTTGATTAGTAACAGCTCAAATACCTCATGCTCCTTTCTGTGTTTTCCCTGTATTTTCCACAAACATGAAAATTGAAGTGAATGTGGATTACATACCTGGGAAACTATTTCCTCTTTCTGGAATTCCTTTCCAAATAAGAAGTATGACTGGTCTTATAGCAGCCTTGTTGCAACAACCCAGTGAGGCTTTTCACCAACTTTTCAGTTACAAAATCTGTTGGCAAATATAAGCTTTATCTGCCCTCATTCCTTGCAGGTGTTGAGGTGCATAAGGATGTCCTGCTATTCATGCTTCTTCACTGTTTCTGCACCTTGTCAGATTAGCTCTCATAGCTTTGCATGCTTTATTATACAGATAAACCTCAACTTTGACTTAGTTACTTTTTTTACAATTTTTCAGACCTTGCTATAAAAGTTTTCTGAATTGGAGCTCTTCTGATGGCATGGAGCAGGAATTGTGTTACATCTCGAACACAATAGTCATTTGAGTAACTGTGATCACATTAGGGTTAATGTTTGTGTCTATCAAATGGCACAGAAAAGTGTTGAGAAAAAAAAAAAAAAGTAAATAAAGCAGAAGTTCAGGCTGCTCTCTCTGTCAAATAATTGTGTTTGTTCTTCACAGAGAGGCCTATTTTTTTTGTTTGCAATGAATCCAGACTTCAGGTTTCATGTTCACTGGGGTAAGCACTTACAATAATGGTCAAGGTGTTCTTTACATACTAAATAATTTTGCTTCCCTTTTCTTACAATTTTTCTCCTAATAGAGATTTCTTTTGCAAGGGTTAGGGTTTTTTTTAATGAAACAAGTGCTAGTTCACTATTATTGATAACATTACATTGATAATTGAAATTACCTCTAAATCATTTTTAGATCTTGTCTTATCTTTACATTCAAGAAAGAGAGTGCTGAGGATCCTATTCTAGTTTGTCAGGAAAAGCAGGGGTTTACAGAATAATATTGGGAGATTAATCTCCATTTACTTCAGTTACCTAAAATTTTTGTACATGGGGTCATGTGGGCTCCCTTTTTTACCTAGGTAGGGTACTTAAAAATTGTTTTCTCATCCATTTTAGAAATTACCCTTTTAGTAAGATGAACCACTTTACAGGCCTCCCTGTCTCGCTCCCTTGACCAGAGGCTGTTATCCAACCTTTGGGTAGTTGGCGAAGGATTCAGTCACCCTAACACAGGCCACCGCAGGTAGCCAGTGTAAGGCCTAGCATAAGAGCAGTGTAAGTTACTGGTCTAGAGGGCCCCGGATCTCCTAAATACATCATTTTAGCCAACCTCACACAGATATGCTACAGCGTCTAAGCCGAGACACAGCAAGAGACCCTGAAGTGCCTAAAATGGTACCAGATGCCCGCTTTAATGGAGTTTAGTTTGGGGACTGCCTTAGGTTTCAGCAACCTTGTGTGCAATAGCACTGGTGGTGGCACAGACACAAAAGTATCTTCACCCTTTCCAAAGTTTCCTGAAGTTTTTGGGAATATCATGTAAAGACTTCTGAGCTGCTGCATGAAGGCAGGCCTGGGTCTGGAAGTGGCATAGCCATAAGGAGGATCTGGCCTTCCCAGCTGTTCAGCATTGGCTCTTCTTTTTCCAATTTGCAAGCCTGCATGCAACAAAATCAGGCATCCTTGCTCCTGTTCCCCAGCCCCCTGCTTCCAGTTCTAGAGTTAGCATGGACGTTTCTTTGTGATGGCAAAAATGAAGTGTTAGTCAATTCTTTGGAGAAGGTCTTCTGGCAATACTTAATGCTTTGGATATAGCATAAACTATTGTACCTGTAGTATCTTCAGGCCTACAAAACCTGGCGTGGCCTGGTGTATGTTTGGTTGAGGTCTCTCAGCTTGAGGTTTCTATCATGGCACTCTGTATTGTGTGGTGTAGACATGGCCTCAGGCGTACTCCCACAGGGATATGTGGAGGGAGGGGGCCTTTTCTGCAAACCAGTACAGTAAACCACATCTTTAATTTCACTTAGGCACTGTGGGCCACCCCTTCACTCCTCAAGTCTCCCAGTATGCGTGGCGCCATCCTCCCCAGACCTGTACAGGTGCATGAGGAAAAGGAAGAGGCTGCCTGTGTTCTTTTCCCTACTTGGCACACCTTGCACTGCAAGCCAGCATTTCGCCTTGAGCATCTGTTCTAAGAGTGAATATACAAATAAAAGCAAAGCCTTTCATTCCCTCATGTCATTAAATAATAATCCCAAAGGAGAAATTATGTACAGCGTCTGCAAGATCTATTCTTTATATTAAATGTTGTCTGTTTTTAATGTTCACTTATAAACCCTCTGGCTTTCATTGCAATAAAACTAATCTTCAAAGTTCTGAAGCAATATGAAGTTTCCCAATGCTCCTTAAAAAACCTCACCCAGTTTCGAAGGTGTCCGATTTCAGATGCTGATTACTTGGCTGAATAAAATATCTTTACTCACCTGTTTAAGTTGTAAACTTATGTCATCCTAAAAGCTGCATTTTTTGCACAAAGAGACTGACCACAAGTGCTAGGAAAGTATTTGTCTACTGAAAGAGTGGCTGAGAAGATTCAAATTAGTTGTCTTGAATAATGTACAAAAAATAGCATGTTACCTATGTACTTTGTTTATATTTGTCTTTTTCCACTGATGTTTTTATTTGCATTACAGTTCTGCCGGATCTAGACCAAGACAGGTAATGCATCAGCACAGCAAAGACACATTTCCTTACCTAAAACAACTGTTTCTTTTCAGACAAGGAATAAGAAGTAGGTGTAACCAATACAGCAGGGAGGAGAGGATAAAGGTAAAACCAAAAAGATAATGCAGCTGCATGGGTAATGAATGCCTAATGGTTTTGATTCAATTAATTTGGGTTTAATTAGTTATATAACTCTTGCTTGACTCTCCCACATTGTGTTTGCAGAGTTGGCAGTTAGGAAAACCATCTCCCTGTTTGCACATTTCATCTGGAAATTGTTTAGAAACAATAAACAACTATATGATGCCATTTTAATGCAGAGTATTTTTTTCTCAGAAGTCTATTGCTGTACGACACTGTACCCCTCATTTCTAGCCATCAGATCTGGTACCGAGGCTCTTGCAACACTTTATTTTACTGGGATACCAAACTCTGTGAGACATAACTGAATTATATAAACAAAGAAATAGTCCATTTCCATATGTAACAAATGTAAGCACAGAAATGAACCAAATACATCTTGACTGGCTTCTTCCCTCAAATTCTCCCCCATATAGGGGGAAATGGAAACTCTGCCATGTGGAATACAAGAGCAGAAGAGAAGAAAAAAATCAGGAGACTGATGGGATGACATCTCCAGCAAACTGAGTGTAAAACCCTACACAAACCAAGTTGCTAACTAAGGCTCCAAGTCCTTATTTAGTAAGATGCTGTAAGCACCCATATGGTTGCTCTAAACTTTAAATCCTGTTTCCATGCTTGTATTCCTAATTAGTCATGTGTAGTGCTTTGCTGAATTGGGGCCAATAAGAAGACATTGCTGAGTAACCCCAATACATTTAATCAGTATCAGTGATCTGAACTACATGCCTTTATTTGGTTTAAACTGTTTTCCTAATAAGGACATTGCACTATTTCTGACGAGTCTCTTACTTGTTCCTTTTAGCTTTCTATTTCTTTGGACACTTTGAACACTTAAGATGGGAATAATGTATATTACATACTATTTTAAACTGAAGGGTTTGTTTGTGGTTTTGTTTCAGGTTTTAAGGTGGATTTATTTATTTATTTATTTATTTTTACAGTACTGACTAATCTTTTTTACACAAACTGGGGGAAAAAAAAGAGAAAAGGAAAAAAAGACATTCACGTTTGATCTGGGAGGAAGCCAGTGTCAACGTGACCAATGATGGGAACACTGATGATATGTTGGGTGTGTCTTTCAAGTTCTGAGACATGTAGAAGCCTGTTAAATGGGGCTGAGAGATCCTGACAGAAAAGCTCACCTGGCAATAAAATTAACTGCAGGGAATAAGGAAAAAATAGCCCAATAATAAAACCTGTCAGGTTTTAAAATTCTCTTCCTGCTGCACAGGTCTCAAATCAGAGTAGCAGAAGTATATGTTGCACGTGAATATTCTGTGCGTCTTTGACATTAAAAAGCATGAGGTGGTCTTTCTTTTTAGTATCCCTGAAATATTCTTTGCTCTCTTTAAAATGACTCGTGGGTGTGTTTTCCTTCATAATTAAGTACTTTATGACTTCTGTTGATTCATTACATGTAACAAAAAAGCCTAACAAAGGCATGACCTCCCTTACTTTCCTTTGAAATCAGTATTCACAAAAACTGCTGGCTTATCTCCCAGATGGTCTAGTTGTAACTGAGTTGTAGCTTATACCATCTACCACATACTTATACTACTGTGAAAATTTAAAGCCAAAAATGTCCTGTGAGGTTTCCATCTCCTCTGCTTTCAGTATTGTGCAAGTGCTTCCCCCTCCAGTTCTGCTTGCCAGTGTTCCTCTATTCCAGTCTCAGCAGGTAAGAATAGTTTCCACTATGCAAACTCAGTACTCTGTTTCTCTGTTGAAACTGAAACAGGGTATGGCTATTATATCCAAGCCAAAGTCTGACTGTGCTTTTTTGAAAATAGCTGGAATAAGATAACAATAGCAGCTGAGAGGTGTTGCCACAGATTTCTGATCAGGGTGAAGGAGCAGAATTTTAGCATTCTCTGAAACCATACTCTGGAGTTTCATGGTTATATGCTCAAATTTGTGTCCCATGCAGGTATTTATGCCATGGCACTGTCAGGTCTATTTTTATCTTATTTGGCCATTGCATCTAAAGTGGCAATGCTTATTGCACCTCTGTTTTGATTTGTACATATACCCTAGTTGCCAGTTACTACTATGTCAGTTGCTTCATGATCTGACCAGAGCATTTGGACTGTAATTAAAATAGGTTTTGTATTTGGTACCAAATAACCATTATGGCTTCATCTGACCAGGATAAAAAATCCTAACAAACAGATGTTCTAAAAGTGCAGTACAAGCATGTTATGTTCACCTCATATTTGCATGGATCTCACCTATGAGTTAAACTGATGGATTTTACCACCTTTTCCAGACAAGGTGGACTTTTCAGTAATTTCTAAGCTAATCTAGATTCAGTGTCACTGAAGCTCTCAAGTCATCCTACCCATCATATTCATAGTCACCGTCTATTATTTCTGGAACAAAATAACAAATCCTCATAATTATTTTTTTTTTTCTTTGGGGGTGAGGTGGAGAAATTTAACAGCTTGAAGACCAGAGGATATAATGCTTAAAGCAATGGTCTTCTATAAACAGTTAATTGAGAACTATGAAGTAGGAGGCCTAATTAAACCAGGAAGGAACGAGCTAGTGAGAAATACACCAGGGAAAAATCAACCACAGAAAATATGCATCTTATAGTTATGCAGAAGGACAGAGAGTGTAACAGTAGATGTTAATTTAGAACTTGGACTATGTCAAGTAATATCAAAACTTTTGCTTGGAAGGTAAAATAGCAGATGACTACATCTCTTTCATATTTACTCGAGTTTGCTGGCTTTAATCCTGTCTTTGTTATTCTATTTAAAACAAAAACAAGGGAATTCATTCTATATCACCTTACGGGTCCACTGGATTTCTTGAACAGCTTTAAATCCGAGTTATCCTGGCAAATTAATGTTTCTTAATAATATTAAGCTCCTACTACAAAGAACACCCTTCCTTCAGCTGCCAGAACCTCTCTCTTGAAGAAAAGAATAACTGACCTTTAATTCTTAGCATGAGCATTTGCTATGGTCATTCATTCAGAATAAAAAAAATGACAACAAAAAAAAAGGACTGTAAAAGTACAATGTATAGCAATAGTGTGTTTTAAATCTGCCTGTTTCTGTCCATCCATCTCTCATTTGCTGTAGTCACTGTCATTCTTACTTAACCCACTGCATTCTCTGTCTCATTCAGACTGCTGAATGACAGTCTTTCAGGCTGGAAGGGACCTTGGAAGACTCTCACTTCAGTCAGGGTCAACACTGAATGTAGATCAGGTTGCTCAGGACTTTAGCAGCTCCACCAAAGGTGGAAGTTCCTTGGTCTTTCTGCACAACCTGTTTCAACACTTAGTAATCCTCACAGTGGAAATACTTTCCTTTTATCCAGCTGGAACCTCTTGGTTTGCTCTATGCCCATAGTTTCTCATCCCTGTCTCAGTGTATGGACCCTGTGCAGGGTCTGGCCTCATCTCCTTGATGTCTATGGGTACTGAAAGTTGCTGGTCAGTCCCACCAAAGCCAAACCTGCCACAGGTTGGACAAACCCAGCTCCCTCAGCCTCCCCTCACAAGCCAAGTCATCATGGTGGCCCTGTGCAAAACTCACTCCAGTTTATCAGCATCCTTGTTGTCCTGGGGGCCTAAAACTGAATGCAAGAATCCAGATGTGGTCTGAGAAGTGCGAAGTAAAGTGGAATAATCACTTTCTTTCATCTGTTGGCTACACTTCTGTTGACACAACCCAGTATGCTGTTAGTCTCCACTGCTGCCAGGGCATGCTGGTAGACCTGACATCTGGAACAGCTTTAAGTGATAGCTTAAAGTGATTTGACAATTAATAGTTTAATTGTTCTCCTTCTCTCCTGCTCAGTTCACAGAATTTCATGGGTCAGAATAAATCAAACTGGGTACAGAATGTGCAAACTCTTAGCAGGAAGATGTAAACATTATAATATTCACCTGAAAATCATAGGCCCTTTGGTATGAACAGCACAGATACTTAGAGTATACATGTTTATTTGTCATCTTATTTTAGATAATCCATTCAGTGTGGGCCTGAAAGACAACTTCTGGGAATCTCTGCAATCCCCTTCGTCATTTAGTCATTTAGATTTCTTGTAGCTCTACACATAATGCTCTTTTTGTATCGATCACCTCAATGGGCAATATCATTCATCCATCTCTATAGTGGATGCCTTCTTTTGATGCTTTCCATCAAGCTAATATTTTAGCAGTTTAAAGCTGTGTATATTTGGGCAACCTTTTGTCTAAAATTTATTCTATGTTTTATTATTCAACACTGATTACACTAATGCAATGAAATAACTGGCCTGTGAACTGATTTGTCTGTCGAAGGCTTTCAGATGTGCAAATGTGTATGATTTCAGTCAGCCATGTAAGAGGCTATAAAGAACTGTGACCACTCAACCTGGAATATGAAGTAGGACATAAGGCTTTTCTGCACAGGTCTGTGAAAATATTAAAAGCCAGGCACATGACTATTTTGGTAAAGCACTGCAGCACATGAATAAAGACCTGCTGATTTTTTTCTGAGTAGGAATGGATTGCAGTTATTGCAGAAATACTCAGCAATTATTTATTTTTTAAATGCCCTATTACTCATTACAGGTAGTCTACCTCAGAAACTACTGGGTTTGTATTATCTCACTGCATCTCACTTTTGTTGAAATCAATGCTATCTTATTGCATTTCACCACAGATTTGTGTGCATGTGTGTATGTATGTATGTGTGTGCATGTGAGACAGTTAAGGAAGAAGGAAATTCTACTACGGAAATGTAAAAAAAAATCAATGCTTACGAAATGTGCCACATGAGAGAAAATTGTTGAACTATGACAGTATACCACAGATATCTTTAAACAAATAATGCATTTTTAGGTTTGCTTTTGCTTGTGTTGTGGTTTGGTTTTTTGGTTTTTTTTTCCCTGACAGTCTAATATTTCTTTCTCTCTTTTTTTTTTGTAGCATTGAGCCTTTTGTAGATGAGGAAGACTCTGACTGCTTCCTTTCCAGCCTGAACTCTGTCTTTGCAAAACCCCTAGAAGTACCTCACTTCTTTTTCTCTCTCCCTCTTTCTAAGTCTTAGTAGGACAGTTCATAAATTCAGACTTTTTCCTATAAGAATCTGCAACTATATGAAAAAATACCAAACTCTGAAGCCTTCTACTGGGAACAGAGGATTTTGTTTTCCATGGTGAAGTTGCAGTTCAAGGCTTAATTGCCTTTGTGGCCTGGCCTTGCATGATAACCTCTTACTGAATCACTGCAAAGGACCATAGATAGCCCTCACTGTGGCAAATAATGGGAAATATCTTTCTAAGAAATCTGGAACATGGAACAGAATGAAAGCAGAGGTATGCAAACACTGCAATGGCTAATTAAATAGACTGTCTACAATGAGCTGGTCTAATAATAGACATCATGGCACCTTCTTTTCAGCCACTGCTTAAGATGTCAAAGATTGGCAGCCCTGTAAAGTAAGCCACGTGAATTGCTCATTGTTCTTTCTTTTTCCTTTTAATTTTCATGTTCCTTTCATCATAGTTACTCCTATATCAGATTGCTTGAATAGAGTTCACAGTACCTCTTCTATGCAGCAATACATTTACAGAGCATTAGAGCCAAGAGAATCATGTGGAACGTAACCAAGCTTACTTTCTGTAAGACAGATCCAGGCTTCAGATCTCTGTTAGGAAGAAAGATCTTCCTAAGGATCCTGAGAGATTAGAGTCACTGATGTTAGAAACTGCTGCAGCCACAGGACCCAGGCATGCAGCCCAACAAAAACTGTACTATTTTCTGAAAGAGAAAGTGATTTTCCATGCTTTCATATGGAAAAAATTGACTTCACCACAAAGTGGAACTTGAAAATTTTTGCACAAAATTGTCATTCATCATTAAAACTAAAGAAAATGCACTGTCAACAATATAAAAATAATCCGTTAAAACAACTGTAGCTTAAACAAATGGAAATGCTTTTGAAAAAAAAAAATGCAATATTTTCAATAAAATTATATAAACCCCAGGCCATTTTAACTATTCTGAACATTTCTTACATTAGCAACTAGGAAACACTTGTTTATGTATTCAAATCCAGCTTGTTGGGGTGGGGGACTGTGGTTTTGGTCTTATAAATGAAATCCAGCTATTTTCTCTACTTCAGCGGAAATACAGTGTGACATCTGTTACTGTAAGTTAATCAAATCATTATTGGTTTACTTCCAGAGTGAGTTTAATTGTTCTATAACCAGGCTGGCTGCACAAAGGAATCCTCCCCATGGCTACATACATGTATTTAAATTGCTTCTGAAGGCCACCGTGATATATGATAACATGAAATTTGTGTTGATCAACAGCAAACTCCCCACTAAACATTAAGTACAAGCAGTGCAATAATACGAACAAGTCGCTCAGCTAAACAATCTGGCAGGTGGAAGATCTGGTTTTAAGTACTGAGAATGCAATCAGATGAAGTGTTGAAGTATAGGCACTCTTGATTAGGATATGATCCTAAGCGAAAATAGAAAGAGGCCGCCTAGAGTGGAACATTTTCTCTGTTAGACAAAACGGACATTTATTTATCTTAATTACGGTACCTTTTGGCTAGGAGCCCCTTTTGACAAACTTTGTTTAAAATGAAGTGTTATTATGTTTGCAAAAAAAGACAAGATGGAAAGTGGCTGGTACTGGCAAGCAATAGTAAGAGTATGAAATACTTTTTAATAACATACTTGAAATAAAGATTGTGTAACTCACAGTGCTGAGGACGTCCACACTCATGTCTCCTAGTATTAAAGTTACACAGTAATTTAAGTCCTTGGCTGCACTGGTGCAATAAATAATAGCACTGAAGTTGAGGTAACTAACGATCAACTACTCACAGGTGTGTATTGGGACAGCACACTCTGTCCCAGTGTAATTTCTTTTTTTTTTTTTTTTCTTTTCCTTAAAGAGCTACTAGATCAAATGACCATTTCAATGTTTCCATTATTCTCAATGATATGCATATGTGTCCCATAGTTTTCTTTGTATTGCAGTGGTTTGGCTTCTCAAAAATGATGATCAATATATCAACCAGTAACAACCTGAACTTTTTTATGGTTGTTTTATTAAACCCTTCCTGCACTTTTCTCTGGACATTTTTCTAAAGATGTATATTTCTTCCTGGGCTTTAACATTGTCTGCTGGCTTTTTACTGTAGGCAACCAGTTCACATGTCAGATTGTAATTTGTTTTGACAGTATCCCACAATCCCGAATAAGTTACTGGGGTGGTATGTAGCTGTCCCAGCCTGTGAGTTGTGGGAAATCATGTGATTTTTCACTGAGTAAAATAGAAAGTGAAAATACTTACAAAAACATACCTAAGGAACAATTCTTCCTAAGTGTTTGTAGATATCTGTTAAGGCATACTCCACAGCACAGTATCCACTGTGTGTAGTAGCAGTACTTTGTGGCTATAACGGATTAGTTTAGACTTCAAAGTGAGACAGATCTTTAGGAAATCTGTTCATTATCTTATACCATTTCAAACAGCCTGGAAATAAGGAGGAATTACTGTTTCCTGTTCTCAAGGAAAAGGAGTTACAGGCAGGACCATGCCTCTTGAGCTGTCTTCCATGTGACCTTTAGGTAAGACCCTGAACTTCAATGGGCAGCAGCCAGTAAATAGAGTAGCCAGTGAATAGAAAAATGAATAAGTGCAGGGGAGGACATTTCTACGTAAATTGGGATAGTTTCCAAAGTGACTCACCCTAAATCATAATGAAGATTCTGATCCCTTGAAACTGCTCATTGTGCCAGAATTACACAGCTGAGCTCTCTCACCCTCTATTTCACAATCCTGCTCTACAGCAGTTTACAGAAAACCGTGATAGCATTCCACCCTGAAAATAAAATACTGAAATCAACCTGAGGTTACATGAGGGAATTCTGCTAGCCTGAACTGTTAAAACGAATGGGAATGAAAGAGGGAATTACCTTGTATGTAGGTGGATTCCCCCAGGTCTCCTTGGAAAGTGATGTAACTTTTGACAATATCTTTTTACTCTTTATGAGGAGGGTTACTAGATGGTCACAGGCTTGGCACTGTGTGGGCAACCTGAATGCATTCTAGACCATGTTACACACTTGCAAGAGGGCCAGGTATTGACAGCAGAAATGTCTTCAGCAAAAACTATAGGTTCTCTATGGCAGAATTTTTGAAATTATTTGGGGTGTTAGCAATACTTCCACAAAGCAACAAGTCTGAAAAATCTCATAAACTGAATGAAAATGGAGTACACCATCAATTCAGAGAAGACAGAGAAGCTCCAGGCTGCACGCTGCTCTTTGCAGGCTGTCTTCTTACTGAAGGGTTAGGGCTTTTGCTTTGTTTTCTTTTACCTTGACCTCTGTTTGGGAGAATGAAACTTGTGATCTTATGAGGAACAACAAATACGGGAAGAGTCAGGTGTATAAGCCAACTGTTTTTTACAAGTGCTGATGAAGAGGCTAAGATTTGCGTCATACGGAGAGAAACCTTGTTTCACAAGGAGGTCAAGATTGCTGTTTAAATGCCTCATCTTGTCAAGGACCCAGCCCGCAGTGGTTAAAAGAAGATACATATTTGTTACATTAAATCAACCATGGAATTAACAAAACAAAACAAAACCAAAAAGCAAAAGCACAGAGACAGATAAACTTGTGGCTTGGAAGTTAGCATTAAAAGCAAAAAAAAAAAAAAAAAGTGTGTTTATTAGAAAAGTGTAATTTTACTCTGAAAAAACAATTTCTGACATTGCCTTATACTACAGAAAATAAGATTAATCTCCATTCTTATCCTGTGTGGCAAAAGCAGTGTGCTAGAATAGTAATTTGAAGTTGGAAAAATACCCACCTGAGGCTTTTTTGAATATATATGTATCACAAACAAATGGGCCCTCGCTGAGGACTGTCAAGGGTCAAATTTCTGCTTACAAGCAGCAGTAAAAAGGCAAGTCTTGAAAGCATGGCTGCAAAATAGCAGTGGGAATGTGTGATAAGCTAAGACAGCCTTTAAAATGTAGCGAAGGGCCCCAGAGTCCCTGTTTCTGGGCACTAGCTGATCCTGCTGGAAAAAGCTGGTGGTCACAGCAGAGGTCCATGGAGAAACACATTCATGTGACAAAACTGTTAACATAAGGAGTTGTACTGTCTTGCATACTTTTTGGCAATATATGCTTATGACTGAGCAAGCACAGACTATCATTTTTGTCAAAGCTGGATTTCCAAATATTTGTGAAGAATTTTGCATTACCCCTGTACACACCTATGTCTACAGATCAATGTTACCTTTTAGAATTGCCCATATGGAAGTGTTTCTGAAAATACATGTAGAAATAAGAGGGGAAAAAATGAAGAATACTGTATGTTTTGCTAACGTTGTTGCTTAGCATTATTTTAGGGAGCCATCAGCAGTGACAGCAGTTGCTAAATGTTTCATTTTTTGGAAAAGAAAGCATCTGAAATGATTTATGGGAATACAGCCTTAGCCACTCCAGATCGAGTTGTAGGGAGAGGGCTGAATCCCAGATTCCAGCCCAAACTTTCTTCACATCCTCACAATTTTGGTGCACACCTGTCCTAAATCAACAGCACACCAAGGAAAAAAATATAGGCTTCTGCATCCCTAAAACATATACACCCCTGTAGGTTACCAGTGTCAGGCTTTGCCACATTACTGTGACCTCGTACTGATTTTTGTCCTGACCTAAGAAGGTCTGTTTCAGAAGGCTCCAGGCTGGAAGCCTTTACCTTCTTTTCATACTGTTCATATAGGAGCTGAGTGAATGATATCTTGCAAGGTGAATGGATAAAACTAGTATAGGGATTCTTCAGGGTTTCAGCATAATTTCTAAGGGAAGTGTACACGTAGTCTGTTAGAGGACTACTCTGTGCTTATCTCCACTGGCCAGTGTAGAAGACAGATGTGGAAGACAGGTTGCCTTTCAATGCTAAACTTCAAATCAGAAGTTTTGGTTAAAATCCTTCTTTCCTGTTACTCTATTCAGGGTTAAAGGTAGTCATATTCTTTGGGTTTATTGGTATTAATATGTAAGATAAAAAGAATCTTTCTATAGATAAGGCAACAAGAAAACCTCCAGAAAATTGGGAGTATTTTTTTGATATTTTGATTATTTAATATTAACAAAATTACTGGATTCAATCTTATATTCCCCATCTGATCCTTCCTGTGCTGTGGAGGAAGTAAGACTTGGTGATTGTAACAGGTCATTCTAACCTTAAAAATCTGTATGTTATTTGTCTAACAGCAACACCATCTGCCATAATTCATGTCTCTAAAAGTTATTTGGGTAACGCAACATTAGCCCTTCTAATTGTACTGACACTTCAGAGTCAATGAAGAATCATTACATGTATAACAGTTACTTATTTTAACATTAAATGAATAGCACTCTGGAGGCACCTATTTGTATCCTGTTGTTGCAAAAGGAACTTCTGTGAATAGTTCAAATGTTCATTTTTAGTATTTAAGTGTTTAATGCTGGCTGAGTTTGTTTTGGTTGAATGGGGGCAGGAACAGTATGCAAGATTTTTATTATGTCAATTTGTTGAAGCATGACAACAGTAATTTCCTTTCTAATTAAGCAGAATAACATGAACAGTTTACTTCCCCTTTCTCAATAAAATCCTTGAGTTCACTGTGTCTCTGAAGTATGTGTCAAACTTTAGCTTAACCTTTACTGTTAAATAACCTGTCATAGAGAGGTTAGTGAGGAGAGTTTCCTGATTAAGGGGAATTCCCTTTGTAGGCATATCTCTTGAATCTTTGCTTCTGCATTCCTACCTAGAGTATCAGTGAACTAGGAATGTGTGGGAAGAAGGCAGAGCGGGTCAGGAAGGATAAGGAAAGCCATAGTGGTCTGTTGCATTTGCCATTGGTGTAGAGCATTGGCAGAATACGTAGAGGTGCCCCATAGTACCTTTCAGGATATATCTGTGTATGTTTGCATTTGGTTTCCAAGGCAGCTGGACTCAAAAGCTGTGTGACTGCGTTCATACAGCACCAGTCCTGAGCTCTGTTTCTCGGCGGGTTCATTAGCAAGCATAGCATTGCACTGTCAGCAGTTACATAGATTTTAGTTTGTATGAAACTCACAAGATGTGAGTTCGTGTCTGCTCAGAGCATGGTGCGTATGCCTCATTGTGCCTGTAATATGCCAAGTAAATAATATCCAAGTAGTCCCAGGAGCACTAGGTACTGCTATGCAGAATAAAGTTCTGCTTCAGTATGGTATGTGACTGGAGTAAGCATCTTTCTGAGTTGCCCTGTTACTATTTATATAATATAGGGGAATGTTAGAATCTCTGTTCCTGTGTGTGGAAGGTGTACCAAGGGATACTTGCTCTTAGAAGCAGTAGCTCACATTAGCTCATTTCTAAAAACACTTATGCACATGATTAGCTTCATTCGTCCAAGTGGTCCCTTTCCAGTTCCATGGGACCACTCCTGCATGAAGACTGTTCATATGTGGGAGTATCTGTAGGATTGAAGTTCATAACAAAAGTTCAAAGTTCACCTCTGAAAGCAGAATAAATTTTGAATCTCATTAAAAATGTAGATCTGTGGCCTGTCAATCAGATGTACAAATTGATAAACACAATAGTGAAACATGGCTTTGACCGAGAAGGTAGGAAGAGAGGGAAGTAATTCATAGTGATTGTAACTCACCGAAGGGCTTACCTCAAGGCAAAGCCTGAGGGTATATGAAATTTTCAAGAAGCCAGCACCAACAACTTTCTGCTTTCCAGAGATCATTATTGTTAGATCACAGTTTATGAGTCTGGAGCTGAAGAAGGTCACATCATTTGCACAAAATCCACATTTTCTTGAAGTAGAATGTGGTTAGTATAGCTTAACTTTGTGATTGACCTATAAATATAAATGAAAGTCTGGACACACTGGATGTCATTTTAAAAAACCCAGCCATGCTTCTTTTTATCTTCTTTCACCATAGAACTTTGGAAACAAAAATATTTTTAAAGCAATCTGTAAATTAATAAACCATACTGTGTCATTAGCCTCTTCATTGCATTTCTTAGTTAAACAATTAAGAAATTCTCTTGCGGTTTTCCTAAGGAAGAATGGGAACTATAGAAATGAAATCTGGGTTGGAGATAATATCCACTCATCGGAGTTTATGAGGTTTAGAATCACAGAATCATAGAATCAGTTAGGTTGGAAAAGACCTTTGAGATCACCAAGTACAACTGTTAACCCAGGACTGACAAGTTCACCACGAAACCATGCCCCTAAGCACCGCATCTATGCATTTTTTAAACACCTCCAGGGATGGTGATTCCACCACCTCCCTGGGCAGCCTGTTCCAATGCTTGACTACCCTTTCTGTGAAAACTTTTTCCCGAATAACCAATCTAAGCCTCCCTTGGTGTAACTTGAGGCCATTTTCTTTTGTCCTGTCGCTTGTTACCTGGGAGAAGAGACCTATCCCCACCTGCCTACAGCCTCCTTTCAGGTGGTTGTAGAGAGTGATAAGGTTCCCCCGAGTTTCCTCTTCTCCAGACTAAACAACTCCAGTTCCCTCAGCTGCTATTCATAAGACTTGTGCTCCAGACCCTTCACCAGTTTCCCTTCTCTGGACATGCTCCAGCACCTCTATGTCCTTCTCGAAGTGAGGGGCCCAAACCTGAACACAGTTATTTGAGGTGTGGCCTCACCAGTGCTGAGTACAAGCAGATGACAACTTCCCTAGTCCTGCTGGCCATGCTGTTTCAGATACAAGCCTGGATGCTATTGGTTTTCTTGGCCACCTGGGCACACGGCTGGCTCATGCTTAGCTGGCCATCAGCCAGCACCCCCAGGTCCTTTTCTGCCAGGCAGTTTCCAACCACTCCCCCCCAAGCCCGTAGCATTGTGTGAGGATGCTGTGTCCCAAGCACAGGACCCGGCACTGAGCCTTGTTGAACCTCCTACCATTGGCCCATTGATCCAGTCTGCCCAGACCCCTCTGCAGAGCCTTCCTACCCTCAAGCAGATCAACACTCCTGCACAGCTTAGTGCCATCTGCAGACTTACTGAGGGTGCACTCGATCCCTCTCATCCAGATAGTTGATGAAGATGTTAACAGAACTGGCCACAATACTGAGCCCTGGGGAACACCAGTTGTGACCAACTGCCAGCTGAATGTGACTCCATTCACCACCGTTCTTTGGGCTCAGCCACCCATCCAGCTCTTAACCCAGTACAGAGGGCAACCATCCAAGCCATGAGCAGCCAGTTTCTCCAGGAGAATGCTGTGGGAGATGGTGTGAAAGGCTTTACTAAGATCCAGGTAGAAAACATCCACAGCCCTTCCCTCATCCGCTAGGCAGGTCATCTTGTCCTAGAAGGAGATCAGGTTTGTCAAGCGGGACCTGCCTTTCTTAAACCCATGCTGGCTGGGCCTGATCCCCCAGTTGTCCTGTACATGTTGCGTGAAGTGTTCACAAGTACCATTCAGACTAATACATTCTTCAGAAATGTCAGCCAGAGTATCTCCTCTCTGTGCTAAGTAGTTTTCTTGGTCATTTTCTCTCCCTCATGTATTTAACATCCATCTCTCTAGACAACTAATAATTTGGCATAACCTTTTCCATTTTCCTGGCCTGGCCTATTGCTCTTCTCACACTAGCATAAGGGACACTTGCACTGCTTGGACATTCAACAGCAATGTCATCGTTACACTTTTATGTATCTTCTATTTGTGCATCTCAGCCACAAAACACGCATATCTCTTTAATACACTGTGTCTTGGAAATAAAAAGGGATACATCCATTACATGTCCTTTCTGCAATTGTTTTATCACACAAAGCAAGCTCAGGAAAATCTAAGGCATTGACAAAGAAGGGTGTTTTAATCCAAACAGTTCTACTAAGAACTGCTTGGCTGTTACTACTGGAGGAAAGATTCCTCTGGAGAATGTGATCTTGAGAGACTACATCTGTAAGCATCATCACTAATGGGGCATCCATTTGCCTTAGCATTATTTTAATTGATGCTTCATTCACTTTCTGCCTCTGTTCTTTGTTCATTGTGAAATATTTGTTTCACTTTGCTGGTTTTAACTTCATATCTCAATTGGATGGTGTCTTCTACTTTCTTGTCCAGTCTTAACCCATGCAGTTTAAAAGGAATCATGCATCACATATGTATGATATAATTTCTTTTCCTCTGTTCCTACTTCTTTCCCTTATCCTCCAAACAGGTAACATTCTGTAAGGGAACTGTTGGTAAATCTTTTCTGTAGGTATAGCTACCTGTATTATGGGAGGTGATAATGAAAAGAATAAGGTGCTTTTCATTTTGAAGTCACAGTCTTTTTCTACATATCCACTCTGCTGTAACATCTCTTCTCAATGGAAGGAAGGGTGAAATTAGAGAACTGGAATCTAATTCTACAGATGTCTCCTCAAAGGCTGTAACTTCAACCCAAATATATATATTAGGCAGTGTGTGTGCAGAATATATTGCAATAAGAATAAAGTAAAAATATAATGATTTTATGTATAGTTATATATATTTTTATATAAAAGTATATAATATATAAATTATGCATTGGTTATATATGAATATGTATACTGTGTATAATAAGCGTAATTAGAATAGAATGGAGTAGAATAGACAAAACTAGAACAGAAGAGAACAGGAGTGTGATGAATAAAAAGATGCAGGTTTTATGACAGTAGCTAACACTGTATCAGATTTCTATTCTGTCTCTATATGTTCAAGCTACAATTTATCGATCATGTAAGGGGGTGAATTGGTGTGAGGAAATATTTATGTTGTATAACTTCATGCCTTTAGCTTAGAGGCCTAAGTTAGCTAGCAGGTCATTTATGATCCTGTTGGAAGATAGTTGACACCAAGGATAAACTGGATGAGAAGGCTGACCAGAATGCTCTGAAGTAACCTTTGGAGTAGCTATTCATCCTACTCAAATCCTGTGAAAAATTGTGCCCTGCATACTCCTGGCTGAAATCAAGGACTTGAGGATTCTTCATCTGACTTCATCCCTTTCACTTGATGTACCTAAGTTGGGACCAGAGTGAAAAGTCCACTCTCAGCACAGAAAGGACAATTTAATTTTACTTTGATTTTGTTAATCAAAGTGAGAGTTAGACTTTTTGTTATCTTAACTCCAGTCTTCAGGCCAAGCAGCCAAGTTAACTCTACTCATTGTACTGTCTGTGAAAGGAAGAATTAGTTGGGTTATGGAATTGTAACTTTTCCTGTTACAGATGTGCTAAGGGGGGGTCTGTGCAGTGATCTGCCCAGATAAAGTGAAAGCTGTCATCAATCAGCATTTGTAATGCTTATCTTACCACTTACTATTTAGTTTGAAACCTGGATACACTAACATCTACCAAAAAAAAAAAAAAAAAAAAAAAAAAAAAAAAAGAAGTCTTGTGTTATTTTGAAGTCCTTAGTTGAGAAATAAATGAATATATCAGTGAGACATAGAAGGTTCTCACTGATATATTCAGCTTCTGTCACCTTCACTCCTATTCAGTAATACCTTAGTCAATTGCAGTTCTACAGGTATGAAGGTGACAGCTCACAGAGCAGCATATAGTTTTTCCTGAGCAAAGCTGACGATGTGTCCTTGAGATACTAAATGCAGTGGGGCACCTGTTAAGGGAGACACAAGTTCACAGTCCAGAGCACATTTTCACATACGACTATGTAGCAGAAGATTAGCACCCCATGTACAATCACTTCCAGCCATCTAGTCTAAAATAAATACAAGGTTGTATCTAGTTTGCAGAGTTGAGTGCTGGCCTATTTTTTCGGTGAGAAAATATTATATGATTGCTTACACTTATCAGGGTTGGGAAAATAGAAAAATAAGGGGTTGATCTGACACAAATCTCAAAGTTTATTTAGGAAGTACCATTTAAGTTTTAAAAAAAAAATATTCTGTTTGCTCTATTTGCACATTATTTTAAGATCACTCAAAACCCAAAGAATATAGTTGAAAATGTTCAAATCTCAGATGAAGTAATTAGAAATGAATGGGCTGTGTACAATGAAATCATTACCACAGCATCCTGCAGGATACAAAAAGCAGACTGGCAGTAATTACAGTCCTGCAGGAAAAATCAATAAGTGTTTCTCATGCTTTTCTGATCAAGGCTGTAGCATGGTATTAGCACCTGTGAAACAACGAGGTACCCATTTAATCTTACTTGGAAGTGTGTAATGTTTATCAACTCAGTCACATTCTCTGTGCTTGCAAAACTCCTCAGTCTCCTGCTATGATAGTCTGTGTGATGGAATTCTGGAAGAAGAATGTTTCTGTCATGCTCACATGAACTTATATGCTGAAGAGGAAAGAGAATGATGTGGTAATACCCTTAAGCATTGAAATGTAAAAAGAAAATACTAAATTTAAGGTTCCAGGGGCCTGTGTTACACTGCATAGTTTAATTCTTCTCTTTTTGCATTGGGTAAATGAAGATTAAGTCCTCTGACTTCATTAGAGCAATGCCCCACGAATCTGTTATAGTATGAGAATCGAGTCTAAAGGATATGACTACTCCTGTTTTGCATTATGGCTATTAATTAAAAAACAAATAAGATTTTAATCACTGTAACTGAATTGTGGCCTTTCAGAACTGTCTTTCAGCTCCCAAAATGTTAATGCCCCAGCGACTTCATAGCTATACACCAGAATGTAATTCTGTGTTTAAAATAAATTCCTTTAAGAATGCTACTTGTCCTCCCTATACCTCGAGAATTAAATACTTTGTTCTGGGAAATTGAGCTGCTTTCAAAAATGGAGAGTTCAAGAAGCACATTATAAAATGCAAGTCTCTTTCAGGAACATAATGTTGTTCTATAATTTATTTATGGTTCTATGTTTTTATAACTGGCATGGCAATATAGAACACCATTTACTTACAGTTCAGCTGATCTCATTTACTAAGTGTATGTCATGAAAATACATTAAACTATGTGTATATAGCGTATTGGCAAAAGCACTTCCAATTTTTCAAAACACTGATTCAGCTCAGCACACATGAAAAAGCTTATCTTGAGTCATATACTTAAGCTGATAACTTCTGGATAAGCCACTTAAAATGGGAATTAACTTTAAGCAACTACTTAAATGTTCTGCTCATTCAGAACCTTTTCCTTCTCTGAGTCTTTCCCTCCACCCCCATGCCTACACCAACTGCCTGGAAAGCATCAAACAAGTATTACCCTGTGCTACAACTGGGAAAACTTTAGTCCACAGGTCGTTTTGAAAAACATGCTGATATGAAGAAGAAAGTGCAATTACAAACTGCAATAAATAATAGAAATTACAGTCAGGCAGTAAAATCCATTAGGGATTATTTAAGTTTCAATGCAATGAAAACAGTGTAAACTGCCATGAATAAATGAGTTCATTGCTTGTTGAGCCATGTTTACTTCAGATCAGTTCTGAGGCAAACAACAGTTTTTTGCCTTGTGAGCAATTTTTGAACAGCTTTTGACAGTCTTTTGTCAAACTGGAAAAAATGAGAAATCATGTTTCAAAAGTGCCTATTTCAAATATTAAAATGAAATAACAATGATTATTCTAATTTATCCACTGAAAACAGCTGCTTAAGGAAAGGATGCTCCAATTTAGATAAAGTTAAACATGTTCTTAATTTAATTAATCCGCTTAAATTTTTCACTAGATACCAGATGTTTTCTAAAACAAGGCCTAGAGAAGGAACATTCAGTTTGCCTATACTAGTCTCATCTGATTAGCTCTCAGTATAATTTACTTCAGTAATTAAGATCTAACAGACAGAGTATTCCTATCTGAGCATAAAAAAAGTATATCTGATCACCTTGCCTGTGGACAACCTGCAATGAAATATAAGCTTGTCTTTTTAACCCACTGCATGAAGCCATTACAAGAATTAGAACAAACTAGTGGCTAAAGTCTGCACGCTGTCTATAAAGTTTTAGTAATTTGCTTAGCCATAAATGCCTCCAAAATCACAAATTCTTCATATAAGATACTCACCAGCACCAAATAAAATAGGTCTGTTGCTTAATGTTCCATTAAATTTTATACGTACCATAAAACAGATATACTCTGGATGGGATTCTTAATTTAATTATGGGATTATCATTCAACTTTATCTCTGGAAATAGATACCTGCCAACTTTTACGAGCATGATTTTCATATCTGCTAAGTCTCTGCACCTCCTACTGACTTCATTAGAAATTGTGGGTACCCACCACATCTGAAGGTTCAAATGATAAGAACCTGAGTGGATTAGAAACACTTGCCTCACAGCTCACAAATTGTCATTTGTTATTATGCCACAACACAGTGATTTCCAAACCCAGCAATTTGTGAAGGTAGCACACCATTATGGTCATCAGCTATCTGCATCCTCACACGTAGCTGAGCTTTGTACTATGATATACACATCAAACGTCATTATGTTAATTACAATGTATTTGTAAAGTTGCAGATTTTGGAGCAAGAAGGGACCATTCTAACCAAATAACCTGACCACTTGTGTAATACAGATGACACGTTTATCCAGCAATTTCTGCATCAGACTAAAATATATTTTTTTAAGCTCAAGAGTAGCTTCTGGAAAGAAGTCTAATAAAACTTGAAAATGACTGCTAATAATACCACCATGTATTTAGAGGCATGCAACCTCTAAATGCATTCTGACTTACCTTCATGTCTACACCAATATTGTCATTACATTGTCTCTGCTAACCTATTATGTATTGCTTCATTCACTTACAATCATCATTTAATTATCCCATGTATGATGCACATCCCAGTGCTGATGGCATTCGAGGATACACCCTTCTGATTACCTCCTCTGTACATGTAAGGGGTTTTTTGTAACTCAGTGCTGCTGCATTTGCAAAAAACCAATAGTCTTCTCTTTCAGCTTTCTAGAAATTTGCTTTGTTTCAGGTAGATACAGAGTCATCATTAATAGCAACTTAAGATCTTTGGTTATTGTAAATCTGTGCTGCCCATTCTGTAAGCCAATTGATTCGCTTTGCAGAAGTGAGATACTAAATCCCCCATGTAATCAAACTTACATTAAAAATGCACATAAATCACATAGCATAGGTTACTGATTTAGCTTTACCTGTAAAAAACATAAACTATTATATTTTTAAAAATGCTTAGACTGTAATACATTTTGTTGACAAATCAGTCTCTTGCCTGATTTACACCAGTCATCTCTCTCTGCCCCATAAGGAGAAAAATAGGGAAGGAATACAATTTCTTCTTCAAAGCCAAAATCATACTAACGATAAGGAATTACTCAAAATTTAGTGACAGTATACCTGAGGATCAAGTAATATACATTCAGTGAATACACTAGAAGTTCAGTTATGGCTCAAAATTTGAAAATATGTTTATGCTGTACATAGGTATGCAAGTTGAGATGGCAACAGGACTTATGGCCCTAAATCCTGTATGTGCTTCTTGCACATCTCTTTACTAATCATTAACATTGTTTGAATTGCAGCTACTGGGCTGCGCTGCAGTAAGGTTATCAACCAAGTTTACAAACTCGTTTGCCACACCTTTCTACTTCCTATATCAGTGTGTAAACTTCTGGACCTGGGACCATTTTCCAGCTCCTGGATTTGGGGGGCTTGCCATGGATACCTCTCATCTCCATGCTGAGGCCAGAACTCTGGGACACGGTATTTCTCTTTGTCTCAGCAAACTTCTGCTTTCCACAGAAATGGAAACCAAATGTATGGTTTTGTAAAAAATCAAAACATCCTCCACCACCAACAAAAAAAAATTATACTCTCCTGTTTTCTCCATTAGTTCTTTCCTTGGTGAGAACCTTTATCAGCCATGTAAGCCCCCTTGGTTCAAACTGTTCATGGGACAGTACAGGGTGGAAGGAACCTCAGGAGGTATCTAGTTCAGTCTCCAGCTCAGAGTGAGTGGCCAGGCCAGCCAGATTACTCAGGGCTTTAGTCAATCTGATCTTGAAAATCAATGATCAGGGAGATTGTATATTGTCCTTCTGCATGTCCTCACCATGAAACAGTTTCTTATATCTCGTCATACCTCTGTTGTTTCAGCTAAATGCCTGTTGTCTCCTGTCCTCCTGTGCTTCACTGTGTGGGGGCCTGCCTCCATCTTCCAGGCTGCTGCTTTCTCCCCCTGAAGCCATCCCTGCACCAGGATGAAAAAGCCCAGCTCCTTCAGCCTGTCCTGCCAAGGCAAATGTTGCAGTCACTCATCAACATGGTGGCCCTGTGCTGGATTCAGTCCAGGTTATTGCAGTCTTCCTTGTTGGAAGGCCCAAACAGGACAGATACTCAGTACTCAGAACACAGCGAGTGCCGAGTACAGAGAGAATCATCTCCCTAACTGACAGGCCATGCTGCAAAAGTCTGGGACGTCATCGGCCTTTGCTGCCAGGGCACTCTGCTGTCTCACGTTCAGCTTGATGTCTGCCAGGACCTCCAGGGGCTCTCTGCAGAGATGTCCCCTGCCCCGGTTTGTATCATCACAAGGGGCTCTTCCCTGAAGAAAAGATGGAGGGATTTGCATTTGTCCTTGAATTTCATAAGGCTACTCTGAGCCCATTCCTCCAGCAGGACTAGGCCCCTCTGGATGGCATCCATGCATATATTGGCATTTCCCCTCAAACTGCTGCCATCTGCAAACCTGACAGGAGTACACTCCATCTCATCCATCACTCTTTTCAGGTGATTTGATAGGTGGTGTGTGAAAGAACGACACAGAGAAAGAACATGTCCAGCTTTTCTGTTCCTTCTGTTCAGTTGTCACAAGCATCTATACAGACCGATGATAGAAAATAACTGTATTCGCAGCTGGCAGTACAATATTGGCACATGCAAATGGAGGCGACCCTTTGCCATTTTCTGTACCTTTTAGAGACTTTCAGGAAGCAGTTTGCAATTACACTGAAAATAGAATGACCAAGGTGTTAAAGATGGCTTCTTTGCATCTAGTAGCCTATTGATATCAAGATTATTTGTTGTTTCACACATCATTACCTTTGCATATAAATTTGACTGATTGACCCATATACTTTAGCTGTTTGCCTTAAGCGAAACATCATGCCTTCCTTCGCTCTCTACTGAGTTAAATAAGCAGTCCTGTGCCTGATTTCCAAAGATAGGCAGCTGCTGTCAAGGGTGGTACCATTGTTTTGCCCTGATTTGGGTATTCTGTTAATGGCTTTAAATAATAAATTGATGCTTCTGTGGGTATGACCAGATAGAGAAATGCAAATCTCACTGTAGTTTTAATTCTGAAGTAATTTATGAATACATTCCAAATTCTTATGTGCTCATGGTAATTATTAAAACTTCCATTTGGATAGGCTGTGGCATATCAGTATTCTATAGAAATGTGATCATAAATACCTATGAGTCGATCAGCATACAGTATAGCAACATCACTTGTGTACATTAATTCTTGACTGAATCCACTGGGCTGAAAACATTACTGTTGTCTTTAAAATTATGAACAGAACATGGCACATATTTTGTAAATTTATCGTAAATGTGTGGCAAATGCCCGATGTTTTAGTGCTTTTGGGTCTAGTGATACTTCAGGTGAAACACCTATCTGGAAATGTTTCATACAAGAAAACTTGGGACCTTTTGAGATCTTACAGCTGAAAGAATATGTGTCTCATACTAGATCAACTTCTGCAGTCCAAAAAGAAGAAAAAGGGAAAAAAATCTATGTTCACAGTCAGTCTTTCCATTCTGCAAAATGTATCAGTACTTCAGGCATATGAGTTGTCTTGCTGAAGTGTGGAACATGCTTAATTGATAAAGGTTTGATACAGTGATAAGAACTGAGAAAAAAGACCATTTCAAAATATCCCAATGGAAGAAAAAGAATTCTCTTGTTAGTGTGAAGGGCCATAAAGAGGGGGCAAATCTAAATCTGTTTCGCATATTAGGAAAGGAGAAGATTTTTAGAAGCTAAGAAGTGTGTAGTGCAAGGAAGACCAAGCTCAGATCGCTTTATGGATCCGGTGCTCTGCTGATGCTTACAAGGGCATATATTGGAGCTGGGGCTGCTGAGGTGGTGACAGCATTACAACATATTCTTGTCAACTTATACCTGGAACAGCTTCATGAAATGCACTTGATCAGTACTGAGATGATCTGGCACACATATTTGCTTTGATCCTTTCAAAAATCCCTAACAATTTATGCATTAATGCCTTTCTCAAAACGAGAAATAAGTGCCACCTAAATACTGTGCTGAGTTGCCACAAACTGGATAATGGCATGCCTTTCCCAAAGCTGTGTGTAAAATAAAAATTACCTTAGTCAGCTATTTCTTACACTTGAACATTACTATAAGTAACTTACATTACAGAGGCAGGTGGAGGTTAAATCAAGCTGTTGCGTTGTGCTAGGCCCCATAAAGCAGAGTACAACATAGCACCTGCTCCAGTAAGTTTACTGCCTAAAACACAAGATGTAACTGGTACATACAGCAGGCAGTAGGAAGGAGAAAGTAAACACAGATTTTCAGTATAGATGAGCTGTTTGAATGCTTTATAATTTTTTTTTATTCTATTTAGTGTAGTAATGATAAGATTTATAAGTGGCTTCAACCGAGGGGAAAAAAAAAAACAAACCACGCCCAAATCCAAAAACCCAGCAACACCAGAAAATATTTTTTTTCCTTTTTTTTTTTTTTCATAATTAATCCTTAGTAAGAAAAGTATATTTAGAGAATTAGTCTTTATCATATCAAGTTAGAATCAAAAGGGAAATGTATTTGCAGTATATTATCGCCTAAGTCTCCATCCCTAAAATTGCCATCTCTGGTATTTTATTTAAATTTAACAGTAACATTGCTATATCTGGCATGACTCACATTGTACTTAACAAAGTGTAGTTAAAATTTCTTTGCATTATTTTTCAAAACCTGCAAGTCAATTAAGCAATGAGAAATGGATTACTCTAAATCATAATGTAGATAGAATGTCCATTGATTACAATTACTTTAGTAACAAGTAAACTATGATTTGTGGTCCTTGTAGAGCAAACATAATGTCAGATATTCTGCAGTTGGAATACTACACAACTCATATTCTAGAATATGCTGTGGTATCCAGAGTATGTTCTTTCCCTCCATACAAACCTTCCCAATACAACAAATAAGCTGAATGCTGATTTGAACATAACTGAATTATCAGTACTGGTTTAAAGAAAAATTTTGTTAAAAATTTTTTTCATTTTATTTTGAATCTAGGATTGCTAATCCTTTTTGAACTGGATCACAGACAGCAATCACTCTTACCAGTTCTGTTCTTCCAGTGCTGTCCTGGCTTGATGTAAAGCACGCAGACAGATTGAGTGATAGAAAGTAGAAACAATGATATGTGCATTTTTTTTCTACTGTTAAATTTTATTAAAGTTCTTGGATAGAACATGGATCGGATCTCTTTAAGTAAATTCTCCCTTTCTTACACCTAAATAAAATATAGAGGGTTAGTACGAATGGGCCAAAATGCTCGTTATACTTTAATATTGGTATATACAGCTTTTTTTTTGCGAAGTTCCCAAGTTCGCTTTGTAAGAAGAGATATTACATTGAAATCTGCCTATCCATACTGCTGTGCTTTAGATGTTATTTCTGTAGTGCAGGAGGTCATCACTAAAATTAGAAAGTGAACCCAGTATTCCACTGTTTTATCTTTACACAGTGAAGCAGGTTTTACTGGGTAGGAATTTCAGAGAGACAGAGAACCTTAATAACTACAGCTGTATCTATGTCTATGTAAAACATGATTACAGCATACCAACATTAAGAATATTAGCTTAGAAAGTGTTTTGAATACATTGATTATAAAAAAGAGCTATTAAAATATATCCTATTTCCATTTTAACTAGTTTGTCATTTCACAACTTGCCCTGAACAAGGACAGCATGTCAGCCACCCTGCTTTCTAAGAAAAACATATATATTAAATCTTAATATATTCTAGTTATCTTCTTCAGCAATGGAGTGACTCATTGGGTATTTGAGCTAGTAGAAAAACTTAATTATATCAAGTTCAATACACCAGAAAGAGCTCTGAGGGCTGCTCTATCCCCTTCACTGTTACCTGTAATTAAACAAATAATCACTGTAGAAAGATTAGGGGATGTTCTGAATGGAACTCATCTTGTATAGCTTTACATGCCTCTGATAAAGATTAAATGTAAGCAAGTCATTATCTCTCCTGTTTTAACAAGTGGAAAGTAACTAGTATTTTGCAGACATTCTTAGATGTCTGTTTTATGATTAATCTTTTTTTTCTTGGTGATAACTGAAGGTATGTTGAGACACTTCTCACCTACTTTGACTGTTTTTCACCCTGTTTAGATGCAAAAGACAATGGAAAATTTTGTAAGTAAATAAAATCTAACCTTACGCACTAAACATAAAGGAGACTAGGAGTTCCCAGTAGGATGCTTAGGAATAATAAATGCTATTGCAACAATGGGAATATCCTCACGCTATGTCAATGAGCCTCACAGCTTCAGGATGCAGAAAAGTCTTTAAGTTTTTCTAAGATAATTTTTTTCATTTATGTTGCCTGTATACTTTTTGCTCTTCAGACATCACCTGCCTCACTAAAACAACATATCTGATCAAAACTAAAAGCTAAAAGGAGGTAGTCTAATAAGAATCTTTAAAAAGAAAAACCCCCACATTTCTTTAAATATTATCTTGTGAAAGTAAAATTCCTTTTAATGTAGGAACTATGCATTAATATAAAGATTAACACTACTTCATTGAAGTGTTATTGTGCTGCATGAGATATGACCTTCATCTATCACAATTCTTAAATATATATTTGATTTTAAGCAATCAAATAATATCCTTGACTTCAGGGACACTATTTACACTCTTAAGTTCACACATGCTTTGTGGATTTGGGCCCAAGTATTCGGAGCACAGAATCTAAAGGATAAAACCAGGCAAAACTTTGTTACTTTTCCATAAACTTAATCTCTGCTCTATCAGCTGCTTAGGTAATGGAATGATCAATAACTATTTAAAGTTTTACTCAGGTTAATCATTACACAGAAACAAGTTGAAGATTAAGTGGAATGCCTGCCTGAGGTATGTGCCCGCAGTTTTCACACAGCTAGAGATAAACCTTCAACTGTGACATTTAAATTAGTGAACTTAAGTTGAGAATAAACAGTTCTGTAAGTGGAAACCTTTTTCTAACACTTCCCACCCCTCCTCAAATACAACAACAATAAAGCTTATCTTACAGGCTTATCATATAGGCACTTTATTTTTTTCCACTTAGAAGATCCTTATGCGACTAGTAACAGGTTCTCCTTATGTGAATGGCCACATTAAAATTTCTTCTATAACTCTGTTAAAGCAAATTCCATTCAATAGCTTTCTATTTTCATTGTGATATCAGAAGTTCTTCTATTTTCTTTCCTTCTCATGTTCATCTTTAAGAATCAAATTTCCTATTACCATCTCATATATTTTGAATTTCTGAGTTCTGTCCCACTTAGACCTTTTTATTATTCAGTAATGTGATTTCCTAGCTATTGCTGTCTTACCTTGTTTATGATTCTCTTAAATTCTGTGGAACAGAGAAAATAACATGTCAACTAAAATCTATGGCATCATTGAGAATGTCTATATAATATGATATTACAGTCCTCTATAGAATTCACAGCAAGTCAGACACAGAAATCTGAGAAAAATTTCTCATGAACAAAATGATGTTAGTTAATGGAGAGAATATGAGAGTTAATGATGAGAATGTTTTATTCGAAGCAATCTTTAGTTTATGACTTGGCGCCAATCTTTTTCAGGATGTTGTAGCTGGGCTTGCATCACATTTATTTTCAGTTTGCCTGTTACAAGAGGGAAGGTATCAAGTAAAACAGGGAAGAACAGAAATAAAAACCACAGCTGTCTCAGGACCTTCAACGATAGTTTGCACATTTATTATTTGGCCTGCCCTGCACTCTTCAGGTACAGGGGTCTAAATCCTGAAATGGATGAGGCAGTAACTAATGGACTCAAGGTTTTAGCTACTATTAAAATGTAAATAGCAAATAGTATCTTGACTGCAAATCTATTCAGGGTTGATCTCCCTTCATCCGCATGGCCCTGAAATTAACTCCTCAAAAGGGCCATATCCTCTCTTCTTTGGTCTCCTATGGGACAGAAATCACTTGGACAAAAAGGTGGACAGACCAAGTTTAAAACAGTTAGAATAAGCCCTAGCAGATACAGGAAGAGAAGTGACAAATAAAAATTGACACTCCCAGGGACACTACGATTATTTTATTCATGGAACATCTGGGACTGTATGTCTAGTGCAGCAGCAAGAACAAGAAATGTTAATTGAGTAATCAGTCATGGCTCCCACTGAGTCACGCTAACACATTGTGGAATAGCAGCAAAGGCTTCTGCGGGTCAGCTGAGAAGTTTGAGATAGCCTTATTTTCTTCCTCAGAAGGGTTTATCTAAGCTTGATGGTGAGTTTAATGGCTTAATCTAAATAGGTGAGAATGAAGTAAATATTTTTAAAACAATGAAGCAGTGAAGCTCCATGAAGAATATTCACAGAATTTCTTTTTCTCTTTTTCCTTCTGTGGCTTATACCACAGCTGAGGGTAGTAGATGTTCCTTTTTTTTTTACTTGCAACTGTAGATAAATCTAGAAAACCTATAGGTAGGCAGTCAGCACTGCTGAAAAATCTCTTGTGTCAGTAGAGGTTTTCATTGTGATTTCAATAGGAACAGAACTCTAATGACTTTTTAAATTTCTCCTATATGGTTTGCAGAATGCAGATATTTCCCTTTATTCTGAAATAATTTTTTAACTTCGTGACACTTGACATTTTATGATTTTAGCAGGAAAACCCAACAGCCTTTCCTGTTTAAAACAAGAATGTTGAAGTCATTCTCTGATCTTATTAAGTTTCTATACAGTGTAAGGACACTACCCTTTCTAAAAAGCTAAGTGATTAAAGTTTGTGTGCACCTAGCAGATAAGAGATTCAGATACAAATATAGAGTCTGTTTGATCTGAAGCAGACATTGAACCAGAAGTACCTGTCTGAAATGTATTGTAACTAACTGTGTCAAAAAGGTTTTGACATGAACTTTCTCTAAACTTTTCCTATTGGCCAAGAAATTCCAGCAAATAAAAAGTCATTTCCTGAAAAAATCACTTATTTATTGTCAGTGGAAATCCCACAAACCAGAATAACCCGTAATTTTGTCATTTGGCCACTTTCTTTGCAAAGTGAGATTTTCATTTCTCTCAAGCAAATAGTCAAGCAAAGATGGGATTTTAACTTTGCTCCCCAAAATAAGATTTCTACATGTTCATTGATAAATATTGATAAGAAGTCAGACAAAATTGTGGATTAAGAATCTTAAATTCAGATCTTAGATCTGATGTTAGAATGACAGCTAGCAGCATAAGATGATTAAGTGGACTCACATATTTGAGTCTCAGTTTTTCAGTTTGTAAAACTAAGATAATAATACCAGCCTCCTTTGTAGAATGTGTTGAAATCACTGGATGAATACTCCATTAATATTTTTTTTAAACATAAATTTAAACATAAACATAAATTCTGCCAAATTTTTCAACCCAAATATATTATTTGTAGGTGTCCTACACTTAAACTCTTTTCATGTAAACTCTGTTAGCCTGCCACACCTTTGCCAAATGATCATATATTTCCATACAAAATATCAGGTCTTTGAAACTAAAGAAAACAAAAGAAAAAACTAAGGTGAATAAACTCCTCCTTTTGCCCAGCCTTCCAGTTTAAGCTTTACTGTTTTCCAGGAGGGACCCCCAGGCACAAAAGCATGAGTAAAACCCATTCAAGAAGCACACATTCCTCATGTTTTGTTCCACTTTCATTTGCTATCATGTCACATACTCATCCATGTGGTATGGGCATTCTACCATGCTTTCCTTCACCCTTGAACGTCTTGATAACTGACACAGCAAGGAATACCCTAAATCACACAAGATTAGGATGCCCGTACCATACTCAAAGAAGTAAAGACAGTGCTTTGGCATCTCCACTTGTCTCCATCAGCATGATTTCAAATGATAACTTAAAATCCTGTATATTAATGGTGTCTCAGAAATGTAATAAAAATACATCTTGAAGCATGTTCTGTCTTCAGTAGACCCACACACGACATTCGCTGTCTTCAATATAAACACTGTATAGACCATCTGCACAATATTGCAGTTCTTCCCTATCCAAATCATTCTTGGCCATGGTGCATGAGGTGGCGTAATTCAGGACTATGGTAGTTTGCATGTGGCTTCTGTGTCATGGAGCGTAAGTGTGTTTGGTAGTATGAAAACTGACCATTTCATGCCTAACTGCCTTGGTGCAAGGATCAGTTGTACTCTTGTTTTAGTACAGTAATATAGATATAATCTCAGAGTCTCATTGATTTCAGTAGAAATCCACAAAAATATGTGCCATCAACAGAGAGCAGTTTTTGCAGGACCAGAGCCAAACCTGCTTAAATATTTGCAAAAATGATTCTTAGCAAATTGTCCAATTAATGCTTGCTACTACTCTTCAAATACGTTACTCAATGAACAGTATTTAATTAGGTATATTTGCATATGAAACATGTTATTTTAAATAATTTATTCAAGGAAGAGAAGACTTCACTAAATAATACATGTAGTGCAAAAAATGTCCATCCAGCCCTCATGATAACCATTTCTCATGCTTCAGTACTTCATCCACGTGCCAACACTGCTATGAACTGGAAGAGATCCCGTTACAGTGGCCACTGATTCAGCTGAGTTCCCTTATCATACTTCATTTGGGTTTTTTGCAGTTTGCACAGCTGTTAGAAGGCAATGGTTTATTTTCAGCAGGTACAGAATTTAAGAACAAGTTATCACTAAATTAGTTGAACTTAGGGTGAGGGTCCACATCTTACTGTTACTTTTCCAAAAGTTTATCTTTGCTTACCTCCTGGCATAGTTCTACCAAGTGTGCTACAGCTTCAACGGCCACAGCTGTGCAATGCAGTGCCAAAGTAATATTTGCCATAAAGGTTCTATAATGGTTTGTGTGTCTGGCCTAACTTGTTCAGAAAAAAACCCACCAACCCTGATGAAAAAAATTAATCGTACAATAAGGGCCAGCTCTGTATCAGCAAAAAATAATACGCAAGATCAGTTATGATCCCACTACTAAAACCAAATAGTTTTGTATTGTTATATAAGGTCATTGTTCTTACTCTTATTTACTACTTATAATACAATAGCACCAAGATGCTTATCAGAATCAGCATCATACTTTAAAAAGCATAATATTAAACACTTCTTCAAGGGCTTGCTGTTTGGTTTAACCTCAGATTGCTTCAGCTTTTCATAGAACTTGGTGTTCTGAATGATACTTTAAAGTTGCTTCAGTGGCTGGGTGTGAATATTTGTCTGCAATTTGGAGATTATTGGAAGGAAGAGCAAAATCTGATTCATAGGTCTTCTCAATGAACTGGAATCTCAGGGTATTTCTATGATTATTTACCTTTCATGTCAGCACATCAGAAATTCTTTATAGCAGGCTTTGTCTTTATCTGCTGTAAATCAATGTATTTTTATCAGTCTTTCTCAAATATGCACGTGCTCTGTTTTTGCTTCCGGGGGTGAAATAGCCCATTAGTGTCTGGATTCAGATTCAAGTTCTACAAACTGCAAATCAAGATTGAGGTTTCCAGCAAAGTACTGGGTAAATGACCAATTCATGCTACCTTACCAACTCGTATACCAGAAACTTCATGCATTTCCAAGACAAGTCTATGATTCTTACCTTTACAGATTCTAGTCAGCTTGTGTTTTCTGTTCTCACGCCACTCTTTATTACTTATTAGTATCTACTTATAGGGCATTCTTAGTATTTCTCTTCATGCCAAAGCCCACTGTCTGCTCAGTGACTTCTGTGTCCCAAGAGCACAAGTGCAAGGGGAATGCTCCCAGGATGGCAGCTGCACAATTTCCCTCATAACAAGTCACTGCTTTTGTGCCTGTGAAGCCTTCTAAATCAGATGCCCTTCCTCCTCTCCTCAGCACTGGCAGAACACCTTCTCAATGATTTGTTTATTAAAATACGACCTCACGAAACTGCTGAAGTGTCTGTGATCATGCTAGGAAATGGTTGCTTCACAGAACTGTTGGTTTTGTCTACACTGATCAAGGGATTTGCAACGTTGATGTGGTGACAGGGGTGTTTTGATGACTCCTATCACTATGAGTGAAGTTTTAACCACTCCTAAATTCCTGCTGCCATAGCAGAGTCAATAAAACATGTCTACACCACAGCAACGCCAGAGCACAGCCTGAAGCTACAGCTGAAGCCATTACGGAAGGTGAGTTTGAGCTAATATGCTGGGTTATAAACTATGGCCAAGGTGCTGACATCCATTTCTTTTTTCCAAGGATGTTATTGATGCAGAAGCCTCTGGGACACCAGTAGAAAAGGCTGAGAGCAGAAACATCACAACTTTGTACCTGAATCCAGCAAAGTTTGTATGTCAGAGTCCTTAGATTTACAGCTGAACCTTTAGAAATAAAGTGGACTAGATTTGCCTAGAACTGGTCTTTTTCAGAATGCATGCAGAAAATCAAAGAAATTAAATGAAATAATTTTCATTTAGAGCAATCCAAAATATTGTAATTCCACTGTGGATACAATAAGAAACTAATTTAACTAATAATTATGTCCTGTCAAGAACAGGATGCTTTCAGGAGCTAAATTCTTTAGTTTACTGCATACTTTTGTGGGCACAGTTTTTACTTCATTGATGTTATTCAAAAAGATTACCTTGGCTACGCATTTTGTGATTTTGGCATTTGTCTTCTGTTTGTTATGCTGAAAGTAATGTTGTATCTTCTGCTATGTATGCATTGTACTCTACAGTTTATGACGCTTTCAACATCACGATTGTTGCTTATTATAAAGAATAAAGAATATAAAACACTTTCCATAGCTGCATATAATAATTAAAGCTTATTCAGGAAGGTACAGAGCATATACACTGTCTTGGAAATCATGCAAGTTCCTCCTTCTATCAGAAAGCTATTTTTACTGAATTATTACAATTTTTTCATAACATCAGACAATTACAAAAAGGCAATGTTGCAGTTTTTAGGACAGAGTGCAGAATATTCCACTTCTCACTAGAATTAATGTCACAACAAGCAATATCCTGTTGCATTTTTCACCATGTTGCAAAATCAGTATGTCTTGTGGATCCTCTTCAAAAAATGTAAACCATAATGTTTTGATCTGTTTACAGTGTTCTCCATTGGCTAGATGGATGCTCCCAAGATCTCTGTTTTCTTCACATAACCAAGGAAAAAAGAAGAGAGGTGAAAGTGTTGAAAATATAAGCTTGGCTGTCCAAAACCAGAAATAATTTTTCCATTTCATTTTGTGAGTTTTGGATCTCACCTTGGAGCAGCCACCTGTCCGGTATCTTGGAGAAAAAATATACTTAGTTCTGTTAATTTTAATATAGCATTGCATTTATTAAATTAATTTGTTCCCACTTGTAATCATTAAGGCCTTTGGTCTATAAATATCAGAAATACTTAGAGATACCAAATCTATCAGCTAACCGTAGCATTAATTAGATTAGTTTCTTATTCACTGGTCATGATTCAACAGTAATTATCAGAACCTTTAGCAACGCACTGGATTCATGCCCTTACCTGCCCTCTGCTTAGTCTTCCTTCCCTGTTCCCTGCCTACATTACCTCTTTCTGCTTGCCTTCCTTCCTTCCCTCCTCCCTTCCTTCCCTCCTGCCTTCCCTCCTTCTTTCCCTTTTTATGTTCTTCCTTGCCTCCTTCCTTCTCTCCCTCC
This sequence comes from Falco naumanni, assembly GCF_017639655.2. Lineage (NCBI taxonomy): Eukaryota > Metazoa > Chordata > Aves > Falconiformes > Falconidae > Falco > Falco naumanni. Next base: position 87,087,604 of record NC_054058.1, on the reverse strand, counting down.
CTCCTCACTTTGTTTTACTTTGCTTCATTTTCATTTCTTTTTTAACATCAGTCAGATCACAATGAGTAAATAAGAAATCTTCAGTTGTGATTTTTTTGTGTCTGTAGATAATTTTGTTCAAGGAATAGTATATCACAGCTCTGTATGCATGATCTACATTTTGCAAGGTAAATCTGCTCATGAATGTGTGTCTCGTTGTAGTCAGTTGAGAATATTGGTGTCTCAGTTATGATAAAGCTTGCGATAAAACCAGATTACCCTTAAATTGGAAGCTATTCTGTTAGGAAAATGTTTAAAAAAGAATAGGTAGAGGCATAATTTTAAAGCATTTTCATTGCAGTGTAATAAGAAAGAAAAAGTAGTTCCACAGTCTAATTGGGTTAGAGTTTTATTCCTGTAATCCAATCATAATTTCATCTTCTGGCTCAAAATGCAATGGGCCAGACTTTTCAGTGGTGCAAACTTTTGTAGCAACTGTAAAGATATTTTGTTCAATTAAGGTGTAAGAGATGACTGAAGAAAAACAAGCAATTAAGCAAAAGAAGTAAAAATAAACCAATATTTCAGGGACATTTTTTCATCTGCTCATATTTAATCTCTGCCAGTGTAGATTACAAAGCATGCAACAACAAAGAAAGTTAACATATTGCGTTTATAACCATATACTGAGTATATTTCACAATCTGTTTAGTACATTTAAAAATATTTGGAAACCATCCAAGCTCTTATAAAAATTGATATATCTCTCATTAGCATTTTGAAGATGTCAGCCATTTTTATATAGGGTAATAGAAAGTAATCTGCCAAGGGAAATAGTTGGTGTACTGCTGTGTGTCAGAACAAATATGATTAACATCGTGCCAGATGCATGTCCTCATGAACTCCCATGAGGAACTGGAGAAGCAGACCTTGTAGTCAATTACTGAAATTGGAAGTGCTCTGTACCTCAGATTTGTGTGCACCAACAGTAACTTTCACATAGGGCTATCAGCAATGCTGCTTATACATGCTTGTGTGCAGAGCATTAATAAGCAGATATATATACATCATTATCCATGTATTTTTGTTGTTTGCTGAATGTCATTTTTTCCAAGAGACATTAATATGCTCTAGTGCTTCTACATAATAAACATACATTTAGTTAAAAGTCATAGAAAGTAGAAAAAGATATTGCTGATGTAGATGTTTATCCCTTTTTGTTTATTAATGGTATAAGAAGAGATAATTAACATGAAAAGTAGTGTAGAAAAAAAACTGGAGGAGGAGTATGGAGTTATAAAAAGAAATATCTTATAATGATATATTTTAATTTTTCCCCTCCATCTTCGGTTATTCCACACAGTTCTTTTAACTATGACAAGTGCAGAATTAAAGGATCAACATGTTTCATATATTTTACTTTATTCTTCTCTATAAATACCAGCTGCATAGATTTCGTCTCATGACCAATGACACTGAATGTGAATTGGTGAGATTCAGAATCTGCACAGGTGAAAGTGTTTCAGTAAAGCCAACTGAATTTTTCAGAAATGTCTAGTTTCGGACTCCTTTCTCTAAGGATTTTTTTCTTTGAGATACATATGAAAATTTTTCACTGATCCATGGATATGAGGGAGATGTGGGCTATGTCACAGGCTAATGTTCACTCAGGATACTTCTAAACACTACAATATGAGCAGACAGGAGCCTGTCTGCTTATGACAGTCCCAAGATAGCAGGATACAAGCCATGTGATGGCATTACAACAGTGTCAAGTCTGTATGAGTAAGTGCTGCTGGGAAGAAAGATTAGTAGTTCAAATGCCTTGACATGATAACTGAAGGTTCTCTGGTTTTAGTCACTTCTGAATGGCCAGAGGAATGAGCTCACTTTTTCTTAGATAGTGTGTTTCTCCAAAATCACTTCATATGAGATAAGGACGTCTACATAGGCTATTTTCAGTTCAGAATCAAGAGGATTTGCTACCATTGCAAAAAGCTTTAACCTCTATGAAATTAATACTGAACTATATTACAGGAGCAAGACACATTGTCTGCTCAATAGCATGCTGTCCATTTATCAACTCAACCCTCAAGATGTGCAGGACATGTGGTTAGCACCTACCATGGCTTCCAAACCCAGAGCTGGCTTGTCTGATATCGGCTTCACTCATGAGTGATGCATTTAAAATGAACTGCTGCCTTTACACCTGCAGGAAAGGGTTGTCTCTCATGTAGCTACAATCCAAGTACGTATAGATTTGAATCAGCGTTGAGCTGCATGCAGGAATGCTTATGAAACTATTTTTTGGTTTGTCTTTTTTGTTGGTGTTGTTTTGTTTGTTTTCCTTGTTTGCAAGAAGCTGTGCTTTATAAAGGAGTGGGTTTGACCCAAGATGATGCTGGAAGAATGAAGCACAATTAGTTCCATGACACATCTCTATACTATGAACTTCTTTGATAAGGATGAACTATAGTTACACTTATAGGAGCAAAAACAATTCCTGACATTCCTTTGTGCTGCCCACCTCCCCCTCCTGTCTCCCTCTATAATCTCTCTTTTGTCTGAACTGAGTGCCAAGTTTCAATCACACCCAGACACTGTGAAGGCAAAGACATTGTGCCATCTGGGTTTGCTGGTTTGCTGAGAAAGAAACATTGATCTGTGTGCGATGTCAGTGCAGCACAGATTTTCATTCTAATTACCCAGGCAACCTCATGTACACACTGAACAAGGCAGGTGACAGCAGAGATATCTGCATAACTTCACACAAGATGGATAACCTCACTTTGGGCCTTTGGATTGTTGAGCATTTAGCTGAGACTAACCAGTCTGGTCTATGCAGGATGAAAGAATAGGACTCATTCAGAATGTAATAAATAGAAACTATCCAATAAACTCTGTGTAAAGATCTTGCGTTGGGAGAGAAGTGCTAAAAAATATGCAGAGAACATAACAATGTATTTTTGTAACAGGTTAAAAGTGCAGGTAAATTGGATTGTGACAGAAAAACTAGTCAAAGAAAAACAAAACAAATGTGCAGTGGCATTTTCCCCTTCTTTTTATTTTCTTTATGTTTTATTTCCATAAATGTTTTAATATGTTTGAGAGCAGTGTAAAGTGAAATGTTCTATGTACCTCAGAAATAATTCAACAGAGGCAGCAGCTTTTTAAACTTCTCCATCTTCCTTTATCCATATGTTTCATCTATCACATGAAAGACCATCTGTTAGTAAAAGACTGTTTCATTTTCAGGCTGGTCCCTCTCTGGGGGCAGTTAGGTCTCGGTCTCTAAGAATGCTGTTTCTCTTTGGCCCTCTGTACTTGAGTTCCCCTCTGGTGAAAAAGCAAGGTGAAAAGCCTGCAGTCTGGGTAAAGGCCTTTCAGACAGCCACTGAAACAGTGTTGGAGATGTTCTAAGGTACAGCAATTTAGACCCAGTCCCTTATGACATAATAGAGGGATACCCATAGGTGCCTGCTAGTAATACAAAACACACTTGTCTCTCCAGAACTAAGCTGAGATACAAGCCTCTGAAGCTTTTAAAAAGGTAACAGTGGACAACGCCTATAACCCCTGATGTAAGGGGATTGAAACCTTCAGTCATTATAGGAAAGAATATATATAAATCAGGCATGCACCTGGGAACTTATTTTTAAACTCTTTATCCTAATTTCCTTTTTATTCCTGCTTTTGCTACGGCTGTTGCCCTTTTCAGCAATACCCAGGTTTAATTTTTTCATCTGATGTTCTCAGTGTCACTGAAATACAATTTGAACAGTGTAATTGGTATGGATTTTCAAAGAGACAGTAAGACCAGGTTTTAAAATAATTGCACATAAGTGATGAGGAGAAGAATTTGGAAGGAGCTTGAGAATCCAGGGATACAACTGTGAAAAAAATATATCCAAATTCTATCTTCAAAAGAACAAAAAGATTCTTTAAAAGTTTCATGTACTTTTCAGAGGCTTTTGCAAACATGGCTACTTGTTATGTGTTAAGTCTTAAAAATAAAAGAAGACTTAAGAATCACCTTGAGTCTCAGGATTTTTAATTTTTTAATATCCATTTTGATATTAAATCTACTCATAATTAGGTTAAAAGATACATTTCATTGTGCCTTTATTTTAATATCAAAAGATAGGAAGTGTTTGAAGCCCTTGCTCATCCTATTTCAGCTCTTACTCCATCTGAGACATTACTTTTGTAAATCACTTAGACTATGGCGCTCTGTGCTTTAGTTCTCCAGCCACAGGAGCAGTCTCACCATTTAAGGAGTGTTTTGAGGATAACTGGATTAAATATTGTTAGGATTTAGATCATATGCAAATAGTTACAATTGAGAGAAAGAATTCAAACACTTTTCACTGGAAATAATTGACTATGCTATCGGTGTGCAAATCAGAGTTTACATAAACAAAATAGTACATGCATACACATATATGTATATATGTTCATGTGCATACACACATATATATATTTTGAGAGGGAAAACAGATATTTAAATTGGGCAGACAAAACGTCTAGCATTTAAATGTGTCCTAATCTTCCAAATGACATTGGTTTATTTTCCATCTCATTTTGATTTCATTTCTCCAAAGCAAAGTATTTAATCCCTGAGCAAAACTGATAAAAGAGTTTTTAGAGAGCTAGAGCTTAAGGTTCCTTCCAAAGTTATTGGCTTGTGAGAGCTCTGCCACCTGTAGCTTCCCAGCATTCCTCAGATCTTTCCTACTGTTTAATTTTCCACTCTCCACTGAGTTGTTTTACATCCAGCTGTTAGAGTTTGACCAGGTCCCATAACCCAGGCCATGTCAAGGTTTGAACAGCAGCATGATAATGGAAACAGCGTGCTGGCAAGACAGTGTTTTGAAAAGTTTTACAGGAGATTTACAGCTGTGGTTTTGCTGGAATACAAGCTGCACTGGGGTGAGGCACAATAAGGAAACTTGTACGTGAGTCTATGAAAGGGATAGAATTATGCCATTCAGTAAATCCCATTGTAGACAAGATCTTAGAAAGCAGATTACTGAGATTCCAGAAGCATTTAGAATTGTCTTAAAATATTTTAGAAGAAAAACCAAAGAAACTGAATCATTGTCTAAACCCTCTATCCCCAGACATTTTCTATATAGGCTGGGAGCTGGAAATGTTTACATATTTTAAGCTCAAAAGTGAAAGGTCTGATTGAAAATACATTAAAAAAGAAGTTTTAATTTGGATGATGCTGGAGATTCTTGCTACTGTTGAATTTTTTGAGTGGGTGGAATCAGTAGAAGAGAGTCCCAAGACTAATCTGTTCTGTAAAAGGCGATCCCTTCTGCAGCCGTGCAGACAGGCAGCTGTTGCTGTTGAGTATTTCTTCAGATCAGCATTCACTAATTGTGGTCCAGTTTGCAACACTTTTCCCCCTCCCGTAAACCCGAATGTAAGCAGTGAGTTGATTTCCGTTTGTTTATTTTCTTCAGTGGTGATAAAAACTAGAAAACCAAACACAAGTAGAAACAATCCCAAAACATGTAAAACACCTTCTAGGAAAAGAGCACTAAATTAGTTTCAGTGTTAGGGATGGAAGTGGTAACAGTGTGTTTTATTAAGTTTCCCATTATAAGATGCTGTATTCTGCCACCTATAATTTTGTTGTATTTTAAATAATTGAGCTGACAGTTCAAAAGCTAGTTGCCTTTCTTAGGCAGTATTACATTATTTTTATATATATTTTAATTTAAGTCAGTGATTTGGATATTTCTGAAAATGAGGCTTGAGAAAAATATATTGCTTTGTTCATATTAAACAGGAGAAATCTTTCCTTTGAAAGAAAATAAAAGTTATCTGAAGGGAAAGGAAAAAGCCTTTCTATCAGGGATATGCCTTTTGCCACCCTCAGGAAAGGCTGCACAGATTTGTCTGGGTTTTAAGTCTGACTGGAGTTAACAGGTCAAACATGAAAACTCAAAAAAGCCATTAAATGCAGTAGTTGCTTTTATCTGAGCTAAGAACTGTTTAGCATTTGCTAATTTTGTCTTTTTTCCACTGTTGAAATCTTAGAGACCTTGGGACTGGCGAATCCACAGTCCAAGGACTCCAGCACTATTTTCTTTCAGAGAATAACCATGGAATAAAAGTCCAGCATTTAGGAAAGAGCTCTAACACGCTTGCACCTTAATAAACACATGCTAACTCATGTATGCTCTTGCCATGTATTGGCACAACACCATGAAGGATTTTTGAAACCAATAAAGCCTTGCAAGCTTTTTTACCCTCATTTTTTTACAGCTGCCAAGAGGCTTCTGTATTACATCATACTTGCATCTTGATCTGGATATTTACATACCTTATCTATCATACGTCACAGAAAGAGCCCATGATCCATAAATATGTCTCTTTTTGCTCCCTTGCTTTTACTTCTGCTGTTTAGCAAGACTGTTCATCTTTTACCAGACTCTTTACCTTGTAAACACATTCTTGTGTGGACCGTACATCTGCCTGCTGCATCTATTTTCTGTAGGGCCTGCTTTGACTCATTCTTTAGAAAACCTGTATATGATCATACCTACATGAATGTCCTAGCAGGAATACCGAGCCTACCATCACAAACACAGGCAGCAAACCTGCCCATCCTGTTGTCTGAATAATCTGCCCCAGGCCCTCTCTCAGGCTCTTCCCCAAACAGCATAAAAAGAGATGCAGGGTAGGAGAGTGAGGAAGGAATAATATTGTATTAATGAATACATCCAAGTGACAATAGGATTGGGGAGGAGAAGCAATAGGATCGACAGTTGGAAAATAGAAAATTGGGCTAATCAAGCATGAGACTGGATGCCTGAGGGAGACAAAGTTGCATGAGGTTTGCTGTGGAGAGTGAGGCTGGGGTCTGGTGTGTGGGCAGCTGCACCCACGAGCTAGTGAAGAAGCAAAGTATGGATCGGTCTGACAAAAGAAAATAGTATGAATCAAGGAAGCAATGGAGGAAATGGCGTCTGGTTTTCTGGAAAAAAAAATTCCTCTGTGATTAGATAGTTTTCTGAGGCAAAGAGTAAAACTGGAACATAACACAGCAGGCTGGAAGTAGGACCTTTCGGAAAACTTAGGTAGAATGGAACAGACCAAGTACTGTGGGAACTGATTGTAGAAGCAGTCTGTGAAAAGGAGATGGTAGGAACAGTAAAACAGAAGGGTGGGGTTTTTTTTGCTGTTTTAGTAGTTTCAAGAGACTCAAAGAGGTAGCAACCCAGCAATGTTTGGACTAAGGCTGAGTAAAGAGGAAAACAGGCAGGATCATGAGCCCAGGATGTAAAATTGCAGTAAGATGATTGGAGAGAACCATGCTAAATGACTCAAGGCTGGGGTGAAGAGAATCTCCTGATAGAATCCGGAATGGATCCTTAATTTTTTTAATTTCAGATTCCTTCTGTCAGCAGATTTCTTCTTCTATCTGCTGACAGAAATACTTTATGTGGGAAACATATACATGTACTCCTTGTGCACAGATTATAAAACCCTGCAATTGCTATCTCTTAGCTACGTCTTTAGCTTAAGACCCTGAATCCTACTCAGGACACACAGAGAGGCACTGTGATGCCCTGAGATGATGGAGTATCTCTGCTTTCAGGCTGCAGGTGAAAGGAAATCACAGATACCCACACAAAACGTACATAGATACACACCTATATGTAAGAAAAAAAAACAAAACAAAAAGCTTAAAGTACTCAGAAGTTACAAAATTCCAGGATAAAATTATTAGGGTACTATTAATTCAGCCTCCTTATAACATATACATTATGAAACAGCCTTTAGTGATGTGATCATTTCCACAAGAATCCTCACACATTCAGTTCATAAAAGGCATATTCAAAGAGTGAATCAGGTCTTATTAAGAGGTTGTTTGAAACTAAAATGAGACATCAAAAAGAAAAGGGAGGATTTCCTTGCTGAGACCTTTGAATATGGTTCTGAGGAATTCCAATTTTTCCCTCCCTCTTCCCATCTGTGTGATGCTAAGCAAGTTATGCAAACCAGACTTTTCTAAGGTCATGACTAATTGCATGTCTTCATGTCCTACATGTCCAGCATGAGGCATAAGGACCTATGAGAAATTCACGACTCTCAGAACTGCAACTGAACTTACTGGAACCTGAACCTGAAAAACATGAAGAGTCATATGACAATAGCTTCTATGGAAAATTAAATAAATGTCCCAAGTGGGCAACTTAAGGTACCATGGATACTCTGACCCTTGAATATCTAACCCTTCTTTTCTACCTTGCTGTCCCATTTGCAAATTGGAGATTACAATGCCCTTGATTAACAGGGGTGTTGCATAAACAAATTGAGGAACGTTTGTGAAGTGATCAGGCATTAATCTCTAGTATTGAACACCATAAGAAGTATTCACATTAAAGTTTGTATTCTGCCTACATGTAGGGTAGGGATTCTGGAAGCAGATAAAGCCTGGGACATTGGGACCTTTAACTGGTAACTACACTTGATTAACCTAAATCACAAAGTTAAACAGTTTCTCAAATGAGTAACCACTTTCTACCATTTGCATTAAGCAATAAAGGGCCCTTAATACCAAGAATATATAGTCATGTAATTAAAGTTAATGTCCTAATGTAAAGATACAAGAAAGCTGAATTAGAGTTGCATAGGTAATCTTAAAGTTGCTTTTTCTAAACTCTGAGCAATGGATGTTTCAGTTTCAATACAGTTCTAACAGCACTGCATGTGCATTTAGGCATAGAAGAGGTATTTATAAGCTGCAAGAGTGTGTGTCTTGTATAACCATAATACCTGGTTTTTTTCACTGGTCTTTTCGTCACGCTTCCTCGCTGCTTCTCTTTCCATCATTTTGCCAATGAATTAGGGGAATTCAGTAATGATTTAGCTGAGCTTTGAAAAATGGGCCAGATTCTTTCTTAATCTAAAATAGAGTATCTGAACCAGCAGGTCTGAGTACGTGTGAAATGAGGTAAAACAAACTTATGAATCCACAACTGAAATACAGTTTTCTTAACATGTATTGAGTGTGTGGGACTCAGCGCTGTGCACTTCTGAATTGTTTGTTTTTCCAGCCTCCAGTCTTTAAAGAGGGTACATTATATGTGGCAGTAACCACAGAGGCATGTCTGCTGCCAAGAAAACATATTACTACACTTCAGTAATGTAGCCTAATTGTTTTCCCTCTGGTCAAGTTACCCAGAAATACTTGCTTTTCTACAGCTCTGCAGTAACAGTTAGATGAAATGACCTGCCTTGAAGAGAATTAGAGCCATTTTCTGGGGTTCTATTACTGAAAAAGCCTTCCTTCTTTGGGAAATTGTGCATCCTCCCCGAGCTTGGTATTTTTACAAATGGAGATTTCTATCAGGAACAATCATTTTATGGTGGAAAATGTTCTTGCTTCATGGATGTGTACATTCCACACTGTGTGGGATAGCTGTAGGACATGAAATGATTTGCAAGTTACCAAGACAATAAAACTACAATGGGGAAAAAGCAAAAATAACTGCAGTGTGTAGGACTAGCATCTTGCTCCTTACCCAGATGTACAGGATGAGGAGTGAATGGACAAAGACTGCCCAGTGTTCCACGACAAAGTAATTAGCATCCTTCCTTATCAGGAGACAATGAATCTAAAACCAAGAAGGGTCAACGATTAGAGGAACTGCTCCGCTCTGTAATCCCCCTTGGCAGTTGCAGGCAGTGTGTCTTCTGTGCTCCCTCAGGGCTCCGTGCTGGAGTTTCACTGACAGGACTGTATTTACATGGCACAATCCGAGTCCTTAGAAAGTATGAAGACATCCTCAGCACACTCAAAGCTAAGTAAAACAAATTAGCCTATCAGCCTCTGGTGGAAAGCCGGAGATTGTTTCCTTACTTATCTCCAAATAACCTACTATTAAGCTAAATTTGATAGAGAGGAAAATTCAGTCATCTGAGAAAAATTTTATAAAGGCCGTGAATCAAATACAATTTTCTATAATGAGTCTAATGAGCTGAAAAAGGCTGTTCTTCAGTTAGTAGTGTAATTTAGAAGGCCCTGCTTTGCTGATTTGATATATAGAAGCTGATCTATTGATTACCTCTGCTAAACTAATTGAAAAAGCTAACAAAATAGACTGAAAGTTAAAGAATTCTGTGAGGTAGAGATAATAGAAATAATTAAAATATTTCATATTGATTTAAAAGAAGAGCAATTAAATCTTTCTGGTAATTAGTAATTCCTTTTCTCTACCGGGATAAGTATGTCATGCTTCAAAGTAAGTATTCACACACCACAGTACAAAGCAAAATGTGCCAACAGGCTGCTGTTGGCCTTTCCTAAGAGAGGTGAAATGAAGCATAACTTACAAATAATTTGGGTTTACAAGGAGATCCTTCTGAGGAGGAATATGCAACTTTACTTGCCCTGTGAGCTGCACAGGAAAATCTTCACGTGGCTGAGGCACGAGAGGAATATCCACACACAACCTAGAGGAGGGGACCTCCAGAAACGGTTCACAGGCAAGAGTTGACACCAGCTGTGCAAGGCCCTTGTTGTGCCATTTCCAGGTGGCACAGCACTGTCCACCCTGTTCCTTTCAGACACCCAGCCTCTCCCCCAGCCACCTGCGCCCGCCTCTGTCACATCGCGTGGCGTAAGCATGAGGGAAACACTTTGACCATTTTTGAGTTACCTACTGGCTTGGGAGCTACTGCTTGGTATTTAAAGGAGAGGACTGAGGTACCAGAAGAGAACTATAACATGATGAAGTCATACTGAACTTGAACTTATAAAATGTGCATTTCGTGGCTCTTTTTCAAGCTATCATAGCTCCTCTTTATCCAGTAATTCTCCTTGCAAGGAACCTTGCAAAGACTCCTGAACCAGCTAAAATAGAAATGTATTTTCCAGGAAGAAAAGAATTATCTACAACAGGTCCCTCTGTGAATGTTGAGGCTCTCACAACTTTTTCATCAGTTTTTGTAATTTTTTAGGATCATTTTCGATACACTGTATAAAAATAATACTGACTCACCTTGATTTTCCTAATTATATCTGTCTAGATCAGTTAAAATTATGTTTCTAGCAGTACTGCAATCCAGAGGTTTTGTCATTATATTTAATGCAATAAACAAACAAAAGTCAGACTAATATAAAAGTCAACATTTTCTGGATTAACTAGGGATCTGGGACAACTTGCTGTTGATTTTGGGGCTGGGGTTGGGTTGGGTTGGGGTTTGGGTTTTTTTGCTACTGACAAACAGCAGCCATCATCAGTCTTGAATAGGATTTTGTTACAACCTTGTCACCACTCTGGAAGCTGTATTTTATTTGAGATGTAGCCAGGAATACTTTCACCAGAAGGTTTATTTCAGCCTTTTAGTTTTCTCTGTTTAGAACAGAAGGACTTTGGAGTGGTGGCAGTTTCTGTTAATAATACTTTTTTTCCTGCTGGTAAGTTGATTTGCTGTAATTACATTTTCTAAAAATTCAAAAATCTCCATGGTGTGGTTCTTGAAGTACTAGATCAGCTGAGGCCCTTTAATTAGGAAAAAATTACTCATAGAGTACTGTTGAGAAGAACCTAGCACGGAATTTGTCTTTTTAGTTGGTCTCACAGTCATAGTCCTAATTTGTTGCTCAGTGCTTCAAGACCTAAGAAAAATGCTAGGCAAATATTTTGGAGGCTGAAGCTATTACACATTAGTGTTTTGCCATGAAGCACAGAAGACAAAGTAGAAACACTGTGGAAGCGTGTTGCAAAATCAGAATTACATTAACTCTCTGAATGGAAGTGCAATCCTGGAGCATAAGTGCTTTGTGTAAAATTAGCTCTGAATTTTAACCCTGACTAAAAGACTTCCAGTTTTCCTGGCAATATCTTTATTTAATCACTTGACATTTTTTAACAGAAATAAAGCAATATGAGCCCAAAACCACATGAAGTCATCAGCAAGTGGTATAGGAATATTCTGGGACTATAAAGTAAAAACCATAAAGTAATGCTGAAAAAAAAGGAGAATTCCATTATAATTAGTACTTCTGATAGTTGCCATTTATTCATTAGTAGATTACATTGGTCAGGATTCTCCATCAACATCCTTTCCATTACTTCTGTCGAAAAAAGACTTCACATTTACCATTATCCTAAATTCAAAATCATTATTCTCCACTGTGCATGCAGCATCTAGATTCTCTTTTGTCTTGCATGGTGTTATTGTTTATACAATTTTATATCATTTCAAAACATATGTCAAAACCAGACTGCTTGTACATCTTACACCTGTATACAAACAAGTAATGCATACATGTGCATGAGAATTACTTATTCCTGTTCATAATCCAAGGATCAGTTATCCTTGTGTAAAATCAGACCTTTTTTCATCATTATAAAGAATTCTATTCATTGACTTTCTTTTATTTAAGAAGTGTATTAAATCCAATGTCACTGCAATTAGAAATGAAATTGCTTTATATACCATGAAAATAGCTTTATTTTGCAGTGGCTATTCCAGTTCTTCTAATAACTTATTTACTTACTACTTTTGCATGAAAGAGGACATAATTGTCCCAATTTCCAGAGTGCTGTTCTGCACACTTTACAAGCCAAACCAACCAGATGTTGAGCTACAGCTGGCTTTACTGCTTTTAAGGACATGTGTATATATATACATGCTTGTGCTAGTGATGTACTTGCAAGCAAATAAAGTGTATAAAGATTTAGAAAAGTGTCTGAATGCCCACTCCTCCCTACAAACCTGGCAATTATTAAAACAAAACAAACCAAACAACCAAAAATCCAGCAACCAGCTTTCTGCAAAAAAAAAAAAAAAAATAAAAATTGAGAAACTGGTTGAACATGTTAATAGGGACTGCTCTTGGTGTAACTTTCCTTCCAGGGTTCAGGTGTTAATAGAATATTGAAATAATTTGTGTTTCACAGCCCTTCACCAGTGAATGGAGGACTAAAATCTCACACGTGTATTTTAATTACAGCAGTGTAATACAATTATTTGCACCAAGTACTGCAAGTCCATGCTAACATTCCTTCAAGATGTGTTCTGCAACTTGTAATTCCCCTGCATTGTATAGTATAGTTATTTTAATTATTTAAACATTTTGCAAGAATTCTTCAGCTTTATTTCCCCTTTGTATGGAGTGGAACCCACTATAGGACACTATAAACTGACATTTGTGTAATAATGCTTTTTGTATTTGCTAGAGCCAAATATAATATTCTGTTCTTTATTTAATAGCTGTAAACATCACAGGAGATCAATTTCACTATTCATTTCTCTTGGAAATTTCCTCTTGAGTGTGATCCAATTGTTCCATGTGGCTTGGTTTTGGTTTTGGTTTTTGTTCTTCTGCATAAAACATCCCATTTTTGGTTTTCCTTTTAATCCACGCTGCAGACAGGTGCTTTCCCATCATTGCATAGCAGACAATGCATCCACAACAACAGCAGAGAGACAGGCATTCTGTCCCACAAGGCATGGCCTGAAGGCATGAAATGCTAATGCAAAGATCATGAAAATGCAGATCAATGAGAAAGACCAGGAAACCAGTCCTGCCCTGTAACTGTGATGACTGCTACCAGAGAGAGAGAGAGGACTGCTGATGGAAGGGTCCATCATGTGGGGAGGGCTCACACCAAAGATGATGAGCTGAGCATACGAGAGCACTTGAGGCAGTAGATGGAGTGGATGGAGCAGATAGTTAGGAATGCCACTGGTAGCAATGCCTGGTATTTCCATGCCATAGATTTGTACTTGGTACTCCACCTTTCACTAAATGAGAGGGGGTGGTTGCTTTCTGCCCTTCCAAACTTTTACCTGTGGCATTTGCTCTTCCTCTTCCTGTTGAGTCTAAGCCAGCCTGGAAACCTCTATGAAGGACATACACTGTTTCTCTGGGATGAACTTTGCTCAATGACTTGAATAGTTCAGGAAAGAAAGGGAGAGGAAGATCAGTTTCTTTCAAACTCCCTCACCTTTGGCTGGAACTCAGCGTCCCGTATTCCTCTAGTCTACTAAACTATGTAACTTCACAGTACAGACTGCTTAGGCCTCCTTCTACGGGCTATCACAGAATCAGCTACTGAAAGGATGTTTTTTTCTTTAAATAACTCACATGTGAATTGGTTACAAAGTCTGATTTTCAGAAACCACTTCCAGTAATAAAAAATTGACGTAGCAAGTTCTTCAAGTTGAACATGTCACAACTGTAAAAGAACTCCCTATATTTATTCTTAGATTATCAATTCTGTTTAACCTTAAGACAGAATCAATCAGTTCCCCTTAATCCCTATAAATGCTTTTTCTTTTAAATTGTTACTTCAATTTTTCAAGTCTTCAGTTCACAAAGGAATAGGAATTAGCTCTGCAGACATAACAAATTAGTCATATTGATCCTGCCAAAGGTATTAAATTATTAATAATCAGCCCCTCCCTACACAGCCAGCTTTAAACTCACAAAAAGCCTTTATGAAATCTCTGATGCAACCATCTGGGCAATGTACACAACTTTTTTTTTCTTCCCCAAATCCATTGTGTGGTTTAATCTTCACTGTTTTCTGTTACTTGGGATATACATGGAGGAAAATATAAAAATAGATTTTGCCAGTTTTGCTTTCATGTTTTGGGAGGTGGCTAACATTCTTAAATGCACTAAAGTTGCACCAAAGGGAAAAAGATAAAAAAGAAGAGAGAAAGTCAATATTCTTTAATGGCATTCCAGCTGTCTTAGTTCTCAGAGCCTTGTTTGCAGACAGCCATGTCAGCACTCCAAGTGAAATAAACTTTATTGGCCTGGAGTGCCAATAGTGAATGACTATATTACAATTGCTGATATGCATACTCCGGTGCCAGAGACTGCTTAGACAGAATGAATATTGTTGTTATAAATTACTCCTCAGAGTAGAGAAAAAAAAAAAAAAAAAGTAAACACTTCTGCTCCATTCTCAGACAAGTGGCTGTACTGAGGTTTATGCCTGTTAGATTTGCATTTTGAATGAGCTGTGCTTTCTCTGTGGGGATATTGGAGCACTATTGAGAGATGGTCTTTCGATAGTGTGCAGTGTTTCTCCCACATGAGTGCAATCTTTATGCATTCCCTCCCCTATCATCAACATTGTACCCTTGGGGAGATCACAAGAAGGATTAAAGAGGTTATTCCCATAATGAGAGTCATATTCTATTATCTTAATTCAAAGTGAGTTGTCTTTTTCCTCTGTAAATGTCTCATCAGTTAAAAAAGGGTACTCCAAAAGAGCAAAACTTTGATATCTTTGTACTGGGCAACTATATATATATAGTCAATGAACACATGATGAAAGTACTACTGTGAAGCAGGCTGGTAGCTTCATTATCATATAGTATAAAACCATGAAAGACTAGAACAGCCCTAGTGACTCCAGCACCTATTCGTGTAATAAGGTGGTGTTAGGAGATAAAAACTAGTCTGAATAGGCTGCTGAATTCTTTAGCAGAATCTGGACCTTAACTTCTAAGTTATGTATGTTGTGTATTCATAAGCATCACATGAGACCCTCTAACTTATCCATGTGAAGTAAAACTTTGCAACTTTCACGCTTTTGTGAACCATGTTTGCTATTATATGTCTGGAAATCTCTTCACAGTTGCACTTTACTCATTCACTAAATGTATATGGAAAAAGTATATGTTCATGTGTTAACAGTTAGACCAAGGTGAGTATACCTTATGTGTCACAGTCAGGTTTTAGTTACTTTAGAATACAATAGAATAGCATAGCATAGCATAGTATAGAATAGGATATTTCAGTTCAAAGATCACCTACAGTGATCATCTAGTCTAACTGCTGTTACTTTCATGTTCACCAGGATTTTAGCAGGGCATTTACACTGCATTTCTTCTCTCTCTCTCTCTCTCTCAAAAGAAAAAAAAAAAAAAAAAAAAAAGGCCTTTGTTAAAAACTGCATATGGTTCTGCATAGCCCCTGGCCAGCTCTACTGAGTTATAAGAGTCAATGTCCTATTGCTTAGCTACCACCCTCCCACAGTTCAATCTTGAAACGAAGGACTGGTCCTGACCAGTTGACTACTCTTTGTTCAGAGGCTTCTGTGTCATAGAGGACCACAGAAATTTAGCCCTGTGACTAGTCCTGTATGCTTTCAGTCCAAGATGAAGTTAAAGTGATACCACAGCAAACAGGCAAACCCAACATTCAAATGCAATTTACAGCCTCATACCAGTTCTTACAGATATAATGTAAGTCACCAGAATCAAACAGAATTATTCAGTTATGAGTAGCCAGATTACCCTGAATATCACTTTGTTATAAACCAAGACAAAGCTTCCCTGCTAACCACCAATGTATTTCTAAGTAAAGTTTTAAGGTGATGTATAAATCTCCACTACTTATGAATCAACATTGTTTTACTGAAATTAGGAACAGACCCTTGTTATTTATTAATAATGGTATAAACTAAATATACGGTCATGCTTTTTCTGCTATTGGAAATATAACAACAGAAAAAATCTCTTAAGATTGCCCTTAGAACTCCCCAAAAGCCTGGTGCTTCACTCCGGACTTCTGTTTTGTTTATTCTTTTATTTCTTGTACTATTTACAGACACAAACTTATGCAAAGGTTTTAAAATGCCATAAAATTGATAGCTTCTGAACTCAGACATGGAAATGTCAACACAGTTCGGGTTTAGCTCAAATGTAAAAGATCTTTGAAGTTTATGTGTTATTAGATTTTGTTCCTAACTTTTGCCCAAGGTTTAGACTAGAGCGATAAAAATAACTTGGCAGCATCATGTATACCAAAGCCATTTGCACCCAACTTAAGTAACTTTTTTGCCTTTGTTTATTAGTATTTTTGGGTCATTGCCACTCTGTATGGTTAAACTGGTATAGTCTTGCCAATAAGATATTTTAAGCCATGCAACAAGCATCTGCATCATTTAAAAAAAAACATATTTTTGAGTCGCATAACCTACACTTACTTTTGTGGCAGTTGAAGTACGAATCTCAAGGCTCAGGTTTTCTTTCTGAAGTGCTGTCTGGAAACTTGAAGGAAGAGCTAGAACTGTGAAACAACAAATTATATCCAACCTCCCATGATTGATATACAAACACAATGCTCTCCTTCTATCTAATTCTGGCATTAAATTAAATCGGTAATTATTTTTTTTTCCTAATTAAAAATGCTCCATTAAACAGCCCTAGTCTACAAGGAGTAAGCAAAGAAAGTTACAGGTGATATGGATACTCTACTGATGACACTTTAAAATTCTATTTAGGGATTATAATTTTACTGCAACAATGTCTGTAAGACTCAGCCAAAATTATAAACCATGGTGCTAGAATCTGCAGACTCAAATGTCATGAAAGAGTTCCCAGGACCGGTAAACTTAACAATAGTTGCAAATCCATAATTTTTATCAGTTTAGCCACTTGCTTTTGCATATGAGGACCATACAAAAGCCTACTTGCTACCACTGGGGAGGTAATTTTACATTTAATTGGTGAAAATTAGCTATATGATTGCTTTAAAGTCTTTCCACTGTACGTAGCAGAATTTATGTGAGCTCTACCCAATTTATCTTCACATCAGATTTCCGTGAATGCCCCATACACCATACCTTGTGGGATTTAAAGAACTTAAATTGCAATAGAATAATTACAATTGCAAATCTGCAGAAAAATGCAATGAGTTTCTACATTTTGTTTCCAAGCTGACCCGTGGCAAAAAAAAATGCAAGGCACAATTTTAAAAAGGACTCTTCAGTTACAATTACATGATAGTGCCAAAGGGAGAGTGTCAAGGTAAGTCTATGCCTTGACCTACTTCTCTTTATACTTTCAGGCCGAATTCTTTGCCCATGTTCTAAAATAAATGGAGAGCTTGGGAAATGAATTAGGATGAGAGCAATAGAAAGTGAGCTTCTAGATGAGGTACAGGCTTAGCCAGAGGAGTCAAAGGATTCTGTATATTCCCAGTGAGACCAGTTGAGATGTGACAAAGGAGAGATTTTTAGGAGTGAGAAGTGAGGTTTCAACTTCATGTACTTTCTGTCCTTGGCCTTTACACTAAGGCATCTGAAATAAATAACAAAATTAATGCTACATTTTTTCATATTGACAATTGCCAAACTGTAACTGGGCTGAACACCTGCGTTCCTGTTCTGCACCCCACATACCAAGGAAATGATAAAAATTTTACATATTAAGGACTTCTGTTGTACATCTTTTTAAACAATCTATATCAAATTAACATTACTTGTGGGTTTTGTTTATTTTTTTTTTTCTTTAAAGGAGAAGAGTCTGATGTTCAGTTGCTAAAATCAGCTCATTTTTCTGGTGGGGTCCAACTCTCTCAGCTCCAATTCCAGACCATGCAAATGTACAGCTATAAAATCAGCACGAAAATCCACTGAAAGAGAGCTCATTCTTATCCCTTATTTATAGCTCTTATTCACTTTCAGAGAACAGAGGTATACAGGTATTCTATAATCATACCTGTAAAACACAGAGGT
Source organism: Falco naumanni (assembly GCF_017639655.2). Lineage (NCBI taxonomy): Eukaryota > Metazoa > Chordata > Aves > Falconiformes > Falconidae > Falco > Falco naumanni. Next base: position 87,069,113 of record NC_054058.1, on the reverse strand, counting down.
GCGACATATAGGGAAGAGAACCCTGGGCAGGAGGTGGGGTGCTGAGGATGCAGCACTGCTGCTGTGCCCATTGCTAAATTACAAGCACTTGCTATACTCATCTTGTTTAGAGACCATCTGTACAGACTGCCATGTTACAGCAACAGTTCACAGACAAATGCTTAGATGTGTTGAAGTTAATGAAAATACACTAAAGCTAAATGTTGTTTTTCTGCATCAGGGCCTTTCCAGTGTAAAGAAGCAGTCACTGCTCAGTTTACTGAACAGATACACTGATACATAAGTTCTCCTCATCATCATCCTTCCCTCTTGTATCTGTCTTGTTCCTCCTCTTTTCTCTCAGACATAAGCAGATATCATGCTAACAGCTTCATCTTCATTCCCAGAAAGGAAGAAAAGAACACAACAATGAATGAAGGTGTGTGCCATTCGCATATCAGCTCTCTGGAAACACCAGCTTCCTGGTGTTTATGCACTGTAGTAAGGTGCGTTTAGCAAGTGGAATTAAGGTGTTGAAGTAACAACTATTTCCTGTCCTTTAAGAACAGGAGAAAGGCCATACAGGATCCATTCAGCCCAGTATTTTGTCCTGGAAAGGAACAAAAGCAGATATTGTCAGATGATTACAAGGATAGATGCTATGACACCTTTTCTTCCACCAGTTACTAAGTGGGGACTTTCTAAGCCAGGCATAATTGTACAGAGAAAAGACAAGAGGAGCTACTAATTTTTGTTGCTGCTGTAGCAAGGAGGATGGCTCACTGTAGTTATTATGAATATAAATTATAATAAAGACATTTTAAAACCTGCAGAAAGTATCTCCGCTGCATGCTGTAACAGGCATAAAAAACCTGTCCAATTTTGGCTTTGCTGTGGGAGAGGTGTTAATGACCTATTGGAACTGAAGGTGATTACAGGTCTCATTAAACAAAACAAATGGGTGGAGTAAGCATTCAACTATCCTGGGTAGTAAAACCAGCTATGTACACAGGAGCCAAAACCCACTGCCACCTGACAAGACCACGTAGTCTAAAGAAATGCAGGAAACTGAAAAATGGGCGTTCCTGTTGTGTAAGTGATGGCGTAGGCAGCTGGCAGGGAGCCCTTGCAGAGGAACTGTTGCCTGAGTCAGGACAGAGAAGCCCAAGGCTTCCTAGAACAGTTGTCCAAATGCAAATTAGTCCCACTACTAATCAGATATGTAAGACATATATGTTCCCTCAAAAATTCATCAAGGAAAACCCCATTGTTTTCTTTCTCATGGCAAAGGAGTCACTTTTGAAAGTCTCAGGTTTTAGCTACTAGTCATTGAAACAGTGAAGATTACTCGTAGTATGGCTTTTTTATTGGTTTTTTACTTCATCTGCTCAGACTTCTGCAGGGCACTTAAGATACACAGTGCTTACATATTTATCTACATTTAGTCCAGAAATATTTCAGTTGCTTCATCTGTAAAATGGAGACCACAGATAATTTGTCTGGAAAGAAGCAGAATAACTACTGAAGAAAAGTGCTTTATAAATACAAGATATTAATTATACCTAGTCCACCTGCCTGCTTTCATAATGAGGACTGTCTGTCAGGAAAAAAAAAAAAAAAGTAATACTTTCTTTAATTAATCAAAGAAGTTAAAAAATAACAAAACAGCAGCAACAAAATCCTTAAGGCTCGTTGCCACAGATAAACAAGAATAATACAGGATAATACAAAAGCATTTATTTGTAGCATATACGTTTATTCTAGGAATTAATATTTAAATATTCTTTTTTCATCAAATGTGTAGCAACAAAATAATGCAGTTCTACATTTAATGTATTGTTCCCAGCTTTGGCAGATGAAGCTGATAGAGTTTTGGAAAACAGAAGCATCTTCTGATGGAATTTATGCTGCTGCTGTCTCCATGGGGCTTCTGAACACTGCTGTATTGTCCAGGGTATACTAGTACGTGTGTAGATGTGGCACTTGGGGACATGGTTTAGTAGTGGGCTTGGCAATGCTATGTTAATGGTTGGAGTCAGTGATCTTAAAGGTCTTTTCCAATCTAAACAGTTCTATGATTCTCTGTTTACCTGAACCAGTTTATCAGTAAGTGGGTGTATATTCAGTAATGGTGCCATGTGAATGTATGTAATATATCACAAAAACGCATTTAAAATTATACTCAGATCTTTTATAGTGTTAAATCTTCAGTGTACTTTGATATCAGAAACTAATCAGTTCTAATGACAGTCCTGGGGGGTATTAAGGGAGTCCTTCCCAGTATTCCTGTTTTACAGAGAAGGGAAACTGAGACAAGGTAGCTGCTACAGTGAGTGTGAGTTGGTAGCACAGCCAGCAGGATGGTCTCTCTGCACGTTTCCAGTTAGCTAGCCAGTGCTGCCCCTTTGGGAAGCTTAATTTCTAGGTTGCATGCACTGTGCCTTGTGACACTTTCACATCAAAGGCTCCCTGAGTGACATCTGGCCTACAGGTGGTGATTTGTTTCATCTGTGTACTTCATGCCCCGACAGGGAAAAGCAAAGCTAAAGCTGACCCACTGGGGCAGGTAGGAAGTCTCTGTCCCCCATGCAGCAGGTTTAGCCACTTCTGTATAGATCCTGTAGTGTGATTACAGAACCAGCTTAGAGGGTTTTGCTGCTGACTCCATCCTAATGACTAATCCTGCCTTTAGAGAGACTATGCTCAGGCTTGTTACCCTTCAGCCAGAACCCCTGAAAGAATGCAGGTAGAACTCTTCCTCAATGTCTCCTGAAAAAACGTCAGAAGATAAACACCTTAAACTCCTTCAAGAGCGCACATTTTGCATCACCCATAGTATTTGTGAAGATCTAGCCTTGTCCTCTGCAACCACTTTTCCTGCATCTGGATGGCAAAAGAAGTTTGTTCCAATGTTGCAAGTAGAATGCTGAGCATCCTCCCAGGGACCAGTTTTGCAATCTACAAACAAGACCGTACTTCTACAGATGTTACCAAACCAGTAGCTGCTGGTGACTCTGTGAGGACTGGCAGCGATGAAACTTGGTTTCCTATGAAACTCTGACTTGTTGACTACCAGCTTTGGCAGTTGTGACAGACACCTCAATTACAACATTTATGAAGATTTTACTGTATATTGTACTAGTCGTGCACTTCAGCCTTTCCCTCAAGCATGGCTATTTATGGGAAGTTGTGATATGTTTAGTCCCTCCCCGTTTATCTTCATAGTTGGAAGAAATTAATTTTCTTCAGACCTTTACCTTTCTAACTGTACCACTAATTTTATCTTCCTCCTTGATAAGGAGAGACACACACTAGACATGGTTACATACACTTTGTTTCCTTAGGCAAAGAGGCAAAAATACTAATAAATACCTTAATGTTGTCTCTAGTCTGACTACAGAAGGGTGAATTACTTGCTGAGCCTTCCAAAGAATATTTCTGTTTGTTATTCTGAGAAAGGGAAAGTAAGGGGGAAGGGTCATGTTGGTGAGAAAGGCTATGTACTTCCCTTTGGAGAAGTGCCACTGAATGGTCAATGCATATTTTTATGGAGACAGAAAGTTCAGCCCATACACAGCCAGATTTTATTATCCAGTTTAAAGCAAACATATGCAAAAGCAGTGAATCAAATCCAACAAGTCAAAATAAATTAGAGTACATGCTGTCTATTGATAATAGACAATTGCATACACGAATGAGCTTTTTCCTGTGATAATCCCTTATGGGAACTTCTTTCACTGGCTGCATCCACGTCAGAGCTGTGAGAATTCTACTAAAATACAATGACCTGCTATGCAAACACCAGCGTTTGAAATGAGCGTTTGTTTACCAGTTGGTTTCACATGGCTTTTTAAGATGTGTTAGACTTTTGCGTAGATAGGAACAACTTAAAAATCTTTTCCTGTTCTTCAGTGTATTGACTCAGTAATGTACCTGCGGAGGTACTTGGGAGAGAGTAACATACAGACCATCACACCTGAGAGATGTATTTGTCAGAGCAGGATTCTGCTTAGAACCTTAATGGGCTTTATGAACAACCAGCAATGCTGCAGCTCTGTCTTTCTAGTAACAAACAAAATTTCACCTCTTTTGGTGTTTTTAGACAGCAAAACCCACTACTACTGCGCAGGATGGCTTTCTAAAATTTACATAGGACAAAAAAAGACACGAGTGCAGGCACGTTAAAAAATTGTGTATTATACTGTGGAAAGCAGATTCGCTAATTTTATGTGTTTTCCATGCACTGCTGGGGAATAAGGGCCCAGGGTGGTGCGATGCAGCTTGACAAGAGCTGTGTTTGTAACAGTCAATATCCAGCCACATCTACAGCATCTCTGCATTAACAGCTATTCAGGGTCTATGGCTGTATAAAAGACCTTCAGAGAATTTGGTATAACTCTAGAGAAAAACAGACGAACAAGGTCAAAGAAGATTGTTAATTTCTCCAGAACAAAAAAGAAGTGGCACTCTAGATCTCTTGATTATATCATCATTTTTCTCAAAAGTATCTCATATTTTTTCACTTTTACCATTTGATCTTAAAAGGCCATTGCTAATCTATTGTTGGAGGTTGAGGAGGAGAGTTTGTTTTGTTCATTTTCTGACTGCTAAGAGAGAATAGAAAGGTTTCCTTAAGTTCTTCTTCAGATCATTGAAGAAGAACTGAAGAATCAGATCATTGTAGGTCTATTTTAAAATAGGACCTGAAGCAGCCTTCCAACTGTCTGTCATCCTTGACAGCTCTGTCTCTTTGCCTTATCAGTCTCATTTGGTATTCAGGATTACCTGCCCATTCCTCAGTTAAACTCAGTGGGGCAAATTCTGGCTTTTAAGATTACACACATTACTTGAAATGCTCAAAGCTGTCTAGAACGATTTTGCTACAAGATTTCCATAAAATTTAATGACATTTGTAGAGCTACACACCTCATCTGGCTTTGCAAATCTCAGTTATTGTCTGCAATAGGATTCCTGCTTTTGTTTGCAATGGCAAAATTTTAGCACTATAAACTAAAGTTTAATAAGGGATTGTATTTATCATGTATATTTCAGTTGAGAACTAAACTGGGCAAGCACAGGCTATACAATTTTTTCCATTTCAACCTTTTTTAAACAAAATAGTTTGTTTTTCCTTATAAGGAAACTATAGGTTTCTATTAAGAAAACAGGTTGCACAACAGCAACAGTATACTTTAAAAATTTCACAATCAAAAGAAAATGTTAAGTGTTAGTAAAATGAAATATTTTCAAAGACTCAAAATAGAGATTTTGAAAACAAGTGCTGAAACTCAGAAGTTTAACACAAAACCAAATTTCCAGTTTTTACTACCCTCATTAAAAACTTACAAGTTACCCCGTGTTTTCAACTCTCTACAGTGTAGCCTGACATAATTATTCATAATTTCTTGATACTTTATAAACAGACTTTTTATATAGAATAGGATCTACTTTTCACACGTTAAGAGACATAGGCTCTCAGACTGCAGTCAGCTGTTTATAGATGAGGCTAGGCAATCAGCAGGGTAAATGACATGGAAACAGCAGGACAAAAGCAACTTGTCCAGCTTCTCTGTGTGCTATGGCAAATTTTTCTTTCCATAGACTTTTCTTTCAGAAACCATAAATCCAAAAAGTGTAGGACATGGTGAAATCACCAGCAGAGCACTAGAGAGGCCTTGTGCAAGCTGAAGGATAGAGGTGTTCTCAGAGCATTGAGGGATGCTTCCCTATAGCCTGCCGACAGAGTGGTCCTTATTCACAGGTAATAAAGGCGATGCTGGGGTGCACATCACACAGTCCGGAGCGGTTGGTTTCTCACCGGGCTGAGTGTCTAGCTTCTTTGTAGCAGGAAGGTGGAATGTTGCTGCTGATCCTGATACAGGCTAGGAAAGTGTCCTGGGCATAGCTGTGGTCCTTAGCCAGCAATAGGAAAGTAACATCTTTGAAAAGTACTTTTTGAACTACTGAGTATAAAGTCATATATAAGGTAATACTAAGTTATTATTATCCTTGTGTATATACAATGTTAATCATTAGTAATACGAAATATTTTCAAACACTGAAAATAGAGATTTTGAAGACGAATGTTAAAACTCAGAAGTCTAACACTAAACAGAATTTCCAGTCTTCACAGTCTGCAAATGTCACGGAAGTGAAGTGGCTTCACTAAGCCAAAACATCAATCTCATACCATTCATACATGATAGTAATTTAAATCCCCTTTGGTAAGGGGATGAATGGGACCTGATTTCCTATGTACTGTACTCTGTTCTGCTAAACCAAAGGGAGTTTGCCAGCAGCAGCATCCCTAGCATCTTTGCCACAGCTTAATCTGGAAAGTTTGCCCCACGAATACCTGCAACATGAAGTTGTGCAGGTAGGACTGGCAAAGAAATGCTTGCTTTTGTATCCTGAAACAGCTCAACTCTTGACAATCACAGACACAAAATTAGCAATTAAGTGCTGGTTTTGCAATAGTTTAATAGCAATTTGTATTCTAATAATTGTAATAATAATCACATAATAGTTATAATGCTATATAATAAATATTCTCTGTTTTAGAAGAATAGTTTGAAGATTAATGAGTCACTTGTTTTGTACCGGTGCCCCCCATTATTAATAGGAACCTCATGCCATTCTTTATCTGTATATAAATAATAAATACCACCCTAAGGAACATGATGGGAATTTGAAAGTATTACATTAAATACAGAATGAATTCCAGTTACTTTTGTGGATAGTTTCATTTATTTATAAAGCAATGGAGGAGTTAAACTAAGATATTTTTTGTAGCTCCTCAATGGAATCCACACCAATTTAAAGATTAAAAATATATATCTGCAATTAGAAAGGATGCTGTGAGTTACTTTTGAATTTGGTTTTAACTACTCTCTTTTATATTGTCTATAACGCATATCTAAATCTTTTATTTATTTATAATATTATTCTTACTGTCTCCTGTGATCCACTTCTGTCTTCCCTGAGGTGTTTTTTCCATGCAGTTCAGGCAAACAGTCCCAGCAGAGGAACCAGCTGGTTTCCAGGCATATAGGTTTGCTATATGTCTTGCTGGATACAAATCAGTGCAAACAGAGAGGGCAGGCACGTGTGGGAGGGTAGTGGGTGCAAGCAACTCTCTATGTTCCACAGCTGAAACGCTGCCTTGGTTCTGAGACAAAGTTCTCTGCTTTCACTGAACTGAATAAAAAGCAAAAGGAAAGCACCAACCAAAAAAAACTTAGATCAGGATCTTTGAGTTACATAATGTGACATCCAGTGAAAAGGAGAACATACTCTCTGATAGTATGCTCAGTCTAAAGCTTGCCAGGCTGTAGGCTGTCACCAGATCGACAAGCACATCCTGGCTGATGTAAATCCCAATGCAATTAGTGAAAGAGAAAGCCTTTCAAAACCAGCACAAGAGTCTCCCTCAGTTTTTCTAGCTTCACAGGTGGATGCGTAAGCTCTATGCAGACCTGGGAGCATCAGTGCAGCTGCAGAAGACTGTTAGCTATGCTATTATGACTTGATAAAAGCTTTGAAATTAGCCATCAGAAAAGGTGCTTTTTGGCTTCTGTCAGCAAGGAAAACATTACAAAAGTGAGGAATTGTAAAATATGCACATTAATTGCTTCCCCCCCCCCCCTTTCTTTTTCTTTCTGCTATGACAATTAGTGAAATAATTAGCAGTAGAGGCATTTAAATTACCATAACTAAGCTCCAAAGTTAATTCTGTGACCACAGATCCCCAGAACTTTCTTTTTAGTCTGCCTGCAGACTCAAGAAGACATCAGTGGTCTGACTAAATTTGTTTTAGTAAGTTAAGAATTTAGTTTTTTAAAAAATAACATAACTCATATTTTTATTCATCATGATTTTTTAAAAATCCTCACTTACATTCCCAAATATATTAAATATCTGCAAAAGGAGTACTAGGTGATGAAACATTTTTTGTAGACTTGAAATGAAAAAACATACTCGTTTTTCAGTAAGCATAGAAGAAGAGATGGTAGCTGAAGGTAAAAGTGGGTAAGTGGAGTATTTTCAGTTCTAGTTTGGGAAATACAGTATTTATTTGTTACACATAGTCTGGCCAGGAACATTGAACAGATTGTCTTATAAATTCACAAGATTGACTTGTAAAGTTTAACATATTCTTATTTATCAAAAAAGTTACATGCTTTGGATAGGGGGATAAGTTTTATCCAATTGTGTTGCTATAAACTTCTGAAGATATGCTTGCTATGTTGTACCCACACCCCTACTTCATTTATGATGATGAATAGAAGTATAAAGTAAATATTTGCTTTTTATTCATGACTATTTTAAGTTAATTATATACTAAGTTTAACAGCAATCAGAAGCATAAATACATGGGAAAGCAAACCCATCATTAGTCTCAAAAGCATCAGTGTTTTAAATTTGTAGTCAACAGTTAAAATAATCTACTGCAAGATAAAAAGATTGCTTTCCTGGTGAATAAATGCTCCAACTAAACAAGTCTTTGTAAGTATCTCATTGCTCATTCAACTCTCCAGAACCAGGTGAACAGAAATCTGTCTGAACAAGGTACTTGACATACTACACAAGTAGACCATGCAGTCTACAAGTGAAAAGATTTTCCTTGTTAGCAACAAGACTTTTAAAACTATGATTCATATTTGCTAAATAAGAAAATGTTAGATCAATTTCAAAATGTTCATCCTGGCTTTATAGTACGAATGATGGTACTGGCCCAAATTCCCAGAAATCACTAGTGATAATTGAAAACTAGGGCTGAGAGATCATTTTAGAAAGCGGATGCACAATGCTTTCAGAAATTAAAGTCAGCTCAATATCGTCAAAGGGTAACCAATAAAGCAAGTCAATTGCCTATCAGTAAACACACTGGATGTTGAGGCTTTGGCCTGGTAGTAGAGAAAGTTCTATTTTACAAGTGCTTTATCCAAGAGAGTAAATTATATGCTAGAAATCTCCACATGTGTGTGCACGTTCAGCCAAAATACAGGTTAAATTGTACATGTTTGTTGGCTTGTGAAAATCAGTGAAGACATGCTGGCTCTGCAAAATTGTACTGTATTATACCCAACAGGATTTATTACCAACCTTATTGCTTCTGTGTTTACATTCAAACTCCAGGCTGATGTCTCAGTGTTATTTCTCTGAGATGCATGGTAGTGTGTAGAAAGAACTGTCCATGATGGTGCACTATTAGAGCTCTCAGAACACAGTAACTTAGGAAAGAGGTTTTCTGGTTCAGAGGAATAATCATGTGTTCTTAAAAAGCCAAAGAAAGAAACCAGCATGAATTTAAACCTTAGACTTAGGGAAATATCAAATTAAAACTGAAATTAACCTGTGTGTTTCATGTGGGTACAAAATCAGAATGCATACGATGCAAACTTGGCAGCTGTAGGAGTTCACTATCCAGCTTACAAAACCTGAAAATCCTTCTCTTCTTTCCCTCTGATCTTGCCCTTTACATTTTGCAAAATGCCTTGGAAGCAGGGACTCCAACACGTAAGGATAAAGCTGCCCTGTGAGAAGCCTCTTCTGAGTTCAGGAACAGTAGGCAGACTTGCAGACAGAAAGGGCTGTATTCAATAGAGCTGCTGATACGAAGAGCAAAGCAACGTAGTGAATATACAACGATGTTGTAACTTCGAAGACTGCTAAAGTCTGCCAGTGGCCTCTTAAATGACCTTGGAGCCTTAATGTTAACTTCTTTCTCTCTCCCCGAAAAATATTTACCTCTTTATTTCATTTTCTTCACTGAAAAAACTTTTATTCCTTATTGTTGCATCACAGCACTTAGGACAGTATTAATCTTATAATTTTAAAAGTTTCTTGCCAGTATTCTTCCTTTTGCAAATTAAGTTTATAAGGGTATTCAAGATGGATAATGATGCTCTTAGGTCAATGTCTCTGCACATGAGAAAATGACTACAAACCTGACCTAATGTTACACAATGTTTTCAGAAACGGCGCAGGCGACAGTAGATGTGCAATCTCCTGTTGAAGTCTTCTAGCTAGAGATACTCACTTGAGTGGGCAAGGTGGGCTTTAGCATTTGATGAGAAACACTTTGGAAACAAGCAACAGGGCTAAGAAATTTCATAAACAGATTATATAGAAGAGGTGAAATAAAGGACATCACCTACTTCAGAATACTTTCAGATTTCTCTTGCACATATATTTTAGTGCTTGCAACCTAGTATAGATCTTAGGATGGCCCATTTCTGTCTATCGAGCACGTGGCAGATGTGGTGACTTTGTGTGTTATATTTTACGGTGTTCATATAGGCAGGACAGAGCGATGAAGATATGTGCATTCAACCTGGTTTTGGTGTGGGAGACTGGTATAAGTAAAAGTGTTACAGGTAAGTCCTTTTCGATACCACTGAAGGGGACAGGGAACAGTTCATAATTGAGTTTGTGGGAGCATTAAAAACAAACACAAAACAGCAGGTTAAAAATGAATGAGAAAATATGAAAATGAGAAAATGACCCACATTCTCTTTCTGTGCTTGACTTGCTGCTTTCTTTAAAGCAGTGGTGTGTTGGACACTGGTAACGTTTCAGAAAGTGTACTGGAAGCTAATAACACTGTGTGGAACCACAATGCCCAGAAGATACAGGATTGTGCTGTGAAAACTGGCAGGTACTTGACAACTTTTGCTCGTCTGTGTAATGGTTAGAGGCAATCATTTTGATCTGACTTTGCAAAACAGACATATAAGCCACGAACACCACACAGATAGGGAATAGCTTTTTAAACTGGCTTTTTGCATTCTCCCGGGATAGCTGCATTCTTCATGGTTAGTGATAACAACTGTCTAGTGTTTGCTGTGAGAAACCATGCCAGTAAGATCAGAGGATTCTTCTAATTGACTTCAAATAGAATAATCTGAGCAAGTGCTTTCTGTAAACATCACAGCAGTATTTTTTAGCTCTACACTAATAGCATATCTCTAACCTTACATGAGGTCTTCAGAGGGGCCAAGTTGATTCATTATTTGCCAAAAATGACAGAGATTGGTGCAATCCGGCAGTGCTGCCAACATGGCACCACCCTGTTCTTTTATCATTAGCACAGAAAGAAACGTCAGGGTTTTGTTTGTTTTGTATTTGAATGTTATATAGTTCAAAAGGCCATGCTTACAGTAAAAGTGTTATTGTTGCTGGCTTCAAATATTAGAGGCAGTTAGCTTTATTAAGGCAAAGCTACGCTGCATGCCTGGGTTTTGAGCCAAGATATATTTCTGTGACCATTTACACATCGCTGTAGTGAGTTTGATTTTCCCATAGCTCATCATGGTTAGAAATAAGAAATGATCTATCTTCACTATGGAAGTTTGCTGTTGTGAATTTTTGCCTTAATTTGCCTCTCCTACAAAAATACAGGCATGTAAATTTTGTAACACCAAGTATTCATGCCCTAAGGAGAGAATGAAAGCATTTCAGAGATCAAGGTAAGACTGAACGTGGGAAAGGATTAGATATGGGACTTTCTAATAGGCTCCTTTGACTCTAGTTCTAGTATCAAATTAGTCATGGTCATGTATGACACAAGGAGAGGTAATTAATCTTTCCTTTTCTTATTTCTTCATTTTTCACATTGCACTGAGAAAGCACACATCGGTACTGGGAATACACAATATAAACACTGATAACAGCTTGTCTTTCACAGACATCACCAACTTAGAAATGCACATAGCAAAATCCACCTTTGTGCCAGAAGAAGTCAATGAGTTTGTAACTGGTTTCAATCAACAGTTTCTACATGAGGTGTAACATTAGTTATCTGCTGCCTAATGGCACTCAGCAAGCTGTGGCATTCTCTACTGCCTTCAAACATGTCAGAGAAACCAAGTACGTTACTACCAGCCTCTTCCAACTACTTCGCCACGAGAGGGGAAAGTTCAGTAGAAATACACAGTTCTGTGATAGAGTCCGATTAATGTAACTGAAACATAGGTACCTGCATAAGTTTTTAGATTTTAAAATTATTATCTGCTTCTTAAGTTTACATGTCATACTCTATAGACAGTGTAATGACTGAAACCTTAAAAGACTCATGGACTCACTTTACAATCAGTACTGGAAAAACCTGTGCTTATTTGAATTCTAGATTAGGACCTTTTTGACACCAGGGTCCAGCACAATGCAAAAAGGTTTTTTTGCCTTCAGAAGGTTTTCCAGTTTTCAGCTATAAGCTCTAGCATCCCAAAATTCTTCTCTGAAATTGACCCTTTGGATATGGAAGAGAATAGCTGCCCACTTAACACACCCATTTGGGAGTGGGCTCATTGTACAGAGTATGCAGAGAGATAAATTATAGACTACTGAAGCTAATTTCTGTAGGTCTCTTACACAGTCTGTGGAGAAAGATAGGTCCTTCCAGAAACAGTTCCCAGGCTCCTGTGCTGAATAACTTCATGGAGGAACTTCATATCCTCTATGGACTGTAGAAAAAACCTGTGGACATTAGTTTCTCTGAGGTCGTGTTTGTTTTTATGGATGTCCTGCTGAGTTTTCCACTCCTTCAGGTGTTTTTCTTTTTCACTTATTATCTTAGCATCTTCTTTGCCTTATACTCTTGGATTTGTTAGCGAGCTTTTTAAGAAAGTTGATATATTCCCCCTGGGGTGGCAAGTCAGCACAGAGAGAAGCCCCTCCCTTCCTGGCAGCAGAGGAGCTGAAGCTGCTTGTGATTTCCACTGCCTTCAGCAGCTGGCAATGGATGCTGTCGGAGACATTTTGAACATGGTTCTTGCCAATTAGTCTGGAAAGCACCTCTGTTCACAATGGCGTTTTTTCCATAATCAGTAAAATCATATTTGTTGGTGACAAAGGTGAATATTAGAAAACCTACAGTAGTCTTACCAGTCAAGACTGTTCACAGTGTGGGAGGTATCTGCAACTTTTCTGCCTGCAATAGCAAGTCACTGCAAAATACTACATACACTTCCTTTGTTTCTTTTTCCTATGAAAAGACACCTTCTTTTACACATTTCCCACAGGTGAATTAGAATACATTTCCTCACTATCATGGCAACTACAAATTTTAAATGGGAGAAATTGCTTTCAGATAGGAAACACAAGCCAGCACAACGCATTTGTACTGATTTGTACTTGAAGGGCCCATTGCCATTTTATCCTCCCTATTGGTGGTATTTTAGAAAATCAGCTGTGATTTCTGTTGTGATAAAGTGGCTGTCGTATCAGACAGTACCTACAAAAGCAGAAGGAATAGATAACATTTCTTCCATTTTATTCTGGCACACAATATTTGCTAGTATAAATATGTTTTGGAATGGTACATTTATTTGAAGCAAAGCTTTATTTCTAAATGGCTGTTTTACTGTCTGTCCAGCCGGGACATTCAGATTCCTTGAGATGTACATTCTTTAACTAATCACTAGAATTGTAAATCAATAATCAGATTAGTAGCTTCTTACAGAAAGCAAGGGATTTGTTCTCCCTGACTAACAGTAGTCATGTAGCTCATAATTAGGATTAGTCCTTTCAGGAGACTGAAGATTACAATGATACGTATAGTACGGCATTTTTTTTTCTCCTTAGGTATCTCTTCCACCTCTTTATTCCAACTTGGACAGTACTACATGACTTATGTGTCTGCTCCCCAGATCACCAGACAAACCAAAGAGAGCATGGTGTTTGCTTTTTAAATTGATAGAATTTGGCATTTTGAAAGAAGCTCCCAGCAGGATGGTCTCCCCTGCTGAAATATGTCAGTAGCCATCTCTCCTTGTTATCCAAATGGCTTTTTTGATGAATGGTAGCAGCAGGTTTTCCTTGTTAGAGCTAGTTAGCTGAGTGCTCATCACTATTGTTTTACCATAATTATCTTCAGGGTTAGGTGATGGCCAGACTCTTCCCCATTAATGCTACAATACTGGAGCTGAGTTCTGTTCAAAACTGTTAGCACCAAGGCATGAAAACAGATTGTGAATACTGAAAAAAAAAATGCATCGCTCAGTCATGCAGAATATACAAGAACATTTTTTTTATTCCTTCCTTTTTTAGAAAGTATCACTTAAAAAATTCTTTGAAGTGTATAAAGTTATAGTCATGTCAAATCAAATGCTATTAATCTGTTGAGCAGGAAAGAATGAATATATTTTCAGGTATGCTTGTATCTCCCTGACTTAACTAAACTGAACATAATCTCCTGATGTTATTGCACGTCAGAGAAGGAGGAGAGAAAAGGAAAGAGGTAGGTAAAGTTTGTTAGTTAAGAAATGTGATGTGATTGTGTTGCTTGAAGTTATAACACTGGAAAGGTTTATATAGTTTGAGGCTTTACCACAAGTAAAGGGTAGAGGTGGGGGGAGAATTCTGCGTGCTAATCTCTTGATGAGATAACATGTTACACGTCCCCTTACCGTAAACCCCCAGCCCACTGCTGCAGACTGCATGGCTGTTATGTAAACTGCGATTTGGATTATGAAACCGAGATCTGATTCCAGTTCACTCATGGGGAAATAAGCCTCACAGGATCTATTCAAATTTCCACAGAAAGCACCTGTTTGTGGTGCTCCTGTATCCTGTTACGTTTCCCGTGTAAACCTGCCAGATCAGCTGCAGGAGGGAGAGGTCCCCAGGCGCTGGTTCCCCATGGGAGACAGGAAGAAAGGGGAGGAAAAGGCGATGTCCAAGGGGTTGGATCTAGTCATGCATGGTATGCAGAGTGGGTTTTTTTGTTTAGTTGGGTTTCTTTTTAGCACAAGAAATTGAGATTTTTTTTTCTAAGCTCTTGATTTGAACCTGCGTGCTATGATATCTCTGTTGTCCTAAGGCAGTGCTGCAGTTTTCTGCACATGAGCGAGAGGAAACACTCCTCAATAGAAGCTTGGTTCTTTTGGTTACCGTTTGCCCTCGCACTCCTCTCCGAGCCCAGAGATTTAACCTGAACAGACGCAACACTCGTCTCCTTTCTCTGCTACTTCCCCGTCTCACAGCCTGGCCAACCTAAGGTTGTGGAATGACTATGTCCAAGTGAGGTGTGCTGTTATGTACTGTTGTTAATCTGTTTGTTTTAGTGAATGAGACAGGCGTACAAAGTGCACATGGGCTGTAAGCAGTGTTGTGGAATGCAGTCTTGTTTGTATGGAAGTGAGCTGAAGAACGAATTCAACACAGAGCCTGCCTGAGCAGGGCCCCCACTGCAGAGCCTGCAGGCAGTAGTGACCAGGGAGGGCTGAGGTGTTGGTACGGTGCTGCCAGCTGAAGGTATTGACCAAAGTGCTGGAAACATACATCAGGGTAAGAGATTTGTTCCAGCAATTTGTAGGACAGCCTCCACCTCCTTTAAATGCTTTTTTTTCATTACATGATTTGAATAAATATTTTTAGTTTCAGTAGGAAGCTATGCATTATTCAAATGACAGTTTTGAGGCAATTTAGTCAAGATGTAAAAAGCACTTTAAATTGATTTTGAAACTATCAGCAGCACAAAAGGATAAAAGGTGGGTGGGAGCACAAACTGGCTTATAAAATATTTACACAAATAATTGTATATTTCATATTTTGATAGACTTCCATTTTGTTTCCCAAAGTACTAATGAACATCAGGTACTCTTGACACTGACTTTAATTAAGCATGTCTTCAGTTCATAAACATGGTGAGTAGCAAGTTGCTCATTGGAAAAAAATTTATCACCATTAAAAAAAAAACCCACAAACCAAACCCATTGTATTAAGCAGAAAAAGAAAGAACAGAAATGATTATGCTGTGTAGTCTTTTTACAGGTTGTAATGTAAGAGTGTTTAAAGCCGAATTGTAATCCAGTGAAGAGTATTGCATACCTTGCATTACCAGTAAATTGTTTGGCAGTCATTGTCACTGAGGAAGAACTTCTGTTATTTAGTTCTGTCATGCTGTACGCATTTTTCCTGGCCATTTTTATTAGAAACAGCTTTTGTGTGCAACATAATCGAACCTGGCTTTAACTGCAACTGATTTACTGCTCACTGCTCTTGCCTGCAGGGCCATCATCTGTGTTCTTAGCAGAACTGGTGAACACACCAGCTTTGACATACTGTACAGGAAGGGTTTTTTTTGTTGTTGTTGTTTTGGTTTGGGTTGTTTTTTGTTGTTGTTGTTTGTTTTGTTGTTTTTTTTTTTTCTTCACAAAAATCAGGCTTGCCAAACCCTGAGGTCATCAGTCAAACAGAGTCGCATTGACTGAGTAAAAGCCGAGTAGTTCTTGAGCTCTGGCCCACTATTTAACATCAAATTACAAGCTTCTGTTATTTAATAATAATTTAAAGGATGGCCTCAAGCTCAGAAAGCCACAGTGCACATGCCTGACATTAAGTGTGTGTGTGAAGTCGTGTTGATTTGAATATGAGTGCTTCCTGCAGGAGGCAATGGGAAGTTTGGGAAAAGTATCTGTAAAATCTAATGATCTCTTCTTTGGTCTTAATCTCCTTGTGAGATTCAAGTAATGTGTTTTTCTCATACAGAGCCACTGTTCCTACCACAAAAAAATACACTTAACTGAAAGTGGAGTCCTGATTCAAAGGCTAATGTTGCTTGTCACAGTTATCTTTTGGATGCACAGAAGTTTTGCTGGATGGACTCCTGACATGCATTCGTATAGGAGCATTGTGAACTCACACCAGGAGTCTTAGGCTTTAGGTGTAATAGTTCAGACAGTGGGTTTGCATCTCTTGAAAGTCTTGGCTTGTTGCTATCAAAAAAACATGTGTAAGAAACTGAAAATTAAGCATTCAGAAAAAAGAAGACACTGAACAGAAGAAAAATATAAAATAGCTATTTTGGAAAAAAAGATCTTTAGGCAACACTAATTTTCATATTATTGAAAAAGACATGCAACAAAAGTTTATTTTGTGAGTATAGGACTCACTAATGTTCTTATGTCTCTCTTGCTTTGCTTTTGATGACATAAAATTCTCACACGGAACACAAATAGGAAACTGAGGGAGTGAATAAACAATGACCTACTTATCTTAAGGTTTTGTGTTATTGCTGTCACTATGGTGTCAGAATGTCTCATATAAAATAGGCTTGTCTGGTGATTACAGATTTTCTAGGGTGCTTCATAACCACCAAAAGGAAATTTGAAAAGAACTTGCATTAAATTTGGAGGCTTAGAAAGAATCTGTTTTCATTTAGAAATAAAGAAAAGTGACATTCATATTTGTAAAAGATTACAACTGAGTGCTGCAAGAGTTTATTGATGCATTTCTCCCCCTGCTTTCTTAATATTACAGTGTATGGGAAAAGAATTGGGTTTGTCATGATGCCATAAAGGTCATTTTATAGTCATTCTTATTTTGGGTGTATTATTACTGCCATTTAGAACTGGTAAAATAAATGAATGTTAAATAACTGTACTTTTAAAAAAGTATTTTCCTTGTGTATAAATTATTTCTATTATAATGATGATCTATACTATCTTCAAGAGATTTTTTTTTAAAAATAATTCATATTTACTTCACTGTGGCCATGATTTCATTCCCCAAGCTGTTCATTCTAACAGCCTGCATATCTATGTAGGCAGTTATAGTTGTATACTTTGCCTTTAAAAGAAAAGGAAGCCGAGATCAAGTTTGTGCTGTGTGACATTTGGCTGAGTATCTAGATAAAATGACACTGGACCATTTTTGATGCAATATCTCAGACACTAAGTGGCTTGGTCTTTGTCTTTCCTTTCTAGAACAGAAGTTGATACTTGGCTTTCTCCCAAAAATAAGAGCATTATACTGTGGGAGCTCAACCTGCTAAACTTGGGAGGGAGTGGATAATTGTTGCTGCAGGTGTTCACATACCAAGGCATTTATATTTACTCCTGTTTGTTTCCAGCAGCCCTTACTTCAGCAAATTTGGCAAGTCTCTCCATGTAGCCCACATGTCCATTGTTTACAGACTAATTGTGGAATTCAGCAGTTTGTGAGGGTCACCCTGCACATTGAGCCCTACAGTGTCGATGCCTCAAGAATGTCTCCTTCAAGTGTAATAGGCACTGTTGGTTGTTCTCTGCCTAGGATATAGGTTCCTGAAGAAATCCCAATTGTTCGACTTTGTATGGTATCCCTACTGAGCAGTGAAGCAAGTGTTAACACACAGGCCAGGCAGTTAAACTGCTGTCGATGCTGATGTGTAAAGAAGTGGTAGTTGAAAATTATTCTCTCTTAAGGTCACTAGCACTTAAAGAGCATTAAGGAGACCCATGACTCTGAAAAATAAGTCATTTTTTCTTGAGTTCCTGGTCAGTGTGAGTCAAGCTTAATTGTGCATATGATCTCACTGATATAGAGATCTAAAAGTTAAATAAAACACTTCTTATAATAAAACTTTTGATCAGTTTTAAACTGTGTGCAATGAGTATTTGGGGATATTTTCATGAAGCTCCAAGTGATATTTTCCCAGGCATTATTTTTTAGAAAATCTGATACCTAAACTGCATGTTTAAACTGCATGTTTGCAGCCTGCACCTAGAAAACAAAATTCAGCCTATATTTTTAGCATTTCAGTACTTTTTAAAGGCTTTCTTCATTTTCTTTAAATGTCCTATCTGCCTGAAATCTTCCTCCAGTGTAGTGCAAATAGGACCTCAGGAATGAGAAAGCATTCTGTGCAGACCCTTTGTACAACCAAATGGCAGACCAGTTTTACCCCCCATTCAATTGCACAGAAGACAGACATCCTCACTCATGAACTTATTTGCATGACGATGGACCAGATTTCAATGTAATTGGCTTATTCAAATCACATTAGCAGGAAATACAGACCAAAAAATGCAAAGAATGAAGACAGTTGCAGCCTTATCTAAAATCTCTTACACGTAGGTAGTCTGTTCTCTTTCTGAAAGTCTGTAAAATCTGGGAATCGGAACAAAAGCTAAAGGAAGTGGCATTAAAATAAGGTTCCAAAGTTAGAAACTGTAAATACCTTTGGACCCTCTTAAAGTTTCCAGTATAAGAGCACATGCACCTTAACACCACCTTTATATAGCCTGCTTTTTTTAGTAAAAGACAGAAGAAAGCCCCCTAGGTAATTTTTAAAGTGATTTTTACAGAGTTTTCTTTTGCATGATGATGTAACAATTATTTGCTTAAGACTTGTGTATGAGAACCGATTCCCAAATGTCTGTATTTTGAAAGAGTGTTGCATAATTTAACAAAGAATTAACCAGTACTCTGTAGTTTTGGTGGGGCGAGACTAGCACATTCACATTTAAAAAAGAACCTCCTACACGACTATTTCTACTCAAGGCTTGTCATCTTGTACATGTGATACCATTTCATTGCTTTTGAAGCCTGTTACTAATTTAATAACATCATGAAAGAAAAATCTTACCCCCCAAATTTCTCAATACTCACCAAATTTCAACAGCACTGTGCAAGTCTCCAAGAAACTTTGTAAACAGGGTAGGTTTATAAAAAGCTTTAAGCATATCCATGTTAAACAGTTTTAGCCAATTTTAACCCATCTGAGATATCATAAGCAATTAATAAAAAGACCTGTCAATGGATGGAGGGGACATGATAGAAAGAAACAAAGAATAAGTTATACTATTTGCTTTCAAAAAATTAAAATTAACATGTCACAGTAAAGAAATGAAAAAAAAAAAATCCAGAAGACTAAAGACAAAAATCTTACAGAAAATATAAGATATTATTTTTGAAGTTTGAGTCATAACAAATATGCTCATATAACTAAATAAGATTTCTGTTGAACTTAATCCTGTTGCTCTCCAGTTCTGCTAACTGTCATCCAGCATGAGGTCTTTACTGTGCAGCCCCCCCTCTCCTGTGTAATTTAGGTGATTTGCTGGAGGAGGATATCAAACTTCTACAAATGCTATAGAACAGAATTCCCTTGCAGTAGGTTCCAAGTCTCCTGACCCCAGGATTTTTCTTTTCCTGTGTCTGCTTTGACCCCAGATTCTGTACATGATCCTATTTCCTTTCCGATATCTTCTGAACCTCCTACATATTTTTCTCTTCCTGTTCCCGTCACTCCATTTTCTGCACAATGGATTTAACACACTCATTCCTTCTCCAAGTCAGCCTCCAGTTCCCCTCCCTGTACCTGAATATCCTTCCCTTTCTTTTGAATATTTGGTCTTTCTACATATGAGTCAAATGCTTTCGTGGTGATTCTCTAGACTGGGAGGGCAGAACACTGGAGGGAGAGAAGTAAGGTCTCAGGAGAAGCACCAAGCATTTCCTATAGGCTAGTTGCTGACCGTGTTCTCCACTTTCATTTTAGTCCTTCAGGTTCATGAAGACATACTGATCTGAGAGTTTTGTTAGCAAGAAGCTATTGAGTTTGTATGAACTGAGACTTTCAAGAGATGCAGAGTTGGGTACTTTTGAGTATTTCCTTGCACAGATGTCAAAAGTGCAAAGTAACTGTCTCCCACATGTGGTTGCCTCTCTCTCTGGAAATAAAGAAGTATTGATGGTTCCTTAGCAGGCAACAAATAGGGCACCAACAAAAAAATTATCTTACATTGGCTTTCTTCTGTCTGCATCCCACATCTGGGTCTCCTCAGCTAAGCCTCAGATATTGCTTTACTGTCTAGGAGAAACTGGCAGCACTTCCTTGAATGTTTCTGTGAGAAATAGCTGGAATGTTTTTGGTAAAATTTCCCATCACTGAAATGTTCAGCATAAACAGTGAAAATTTGGCAAGGCTATAAACAACTGAAAATGGGGCTTCATAACTGAGGAAGGCCCAAGCTCATCATTTAGAAAAGATGACAGTTCAACACATGGTATTGTTCTATTGCATGAACCATAAGCTCAGTTTTAGCAGTGATTGTTTGAACGAGAAAATGAAGGAGAATGTGAAGGAAGTCCCCCCTCATATATTCACTCATCTCACTCACATCTCACATACCTCAATGCCATCAAAATATCAGTGTTTTTACCTTAAGAATCTTAGGTGTAGCAGAAGCTGTGGTGTAGCCAATGACTTTCTGTGTTGTTTGGTAGTCCAGGGATTGCAGTGGGACAAGAATGTGAATTAGAATTCGTTCTTTTTTTTTTTTTTTTTTTTCTGACCTGAGCCTTAGGAAGGGTGATTATCAGCCCACCTGTCCAATGCTTTAGTGCTGACACAGCTGCAAACTATTTCTATCCATAAAAAAAAAGATTTTGAAAATTAAAGCCTTTCCAATGAAACAAAAAGATACATTAATATTATTGCTTTCTTTTTCACTTGGCATAAATCTTAAGTTATCTGTTTAAAAAACCCTGTGTACATTCTGGTCACTCATCTCATGCTCTCTGTTTGTATTACTAGCTACAGATTTGCATATTTATAAGCATTTTTTATCCTTCTCTAATTTCCTGTGCTTAAGCCACCTGCTTCAAAAATGTCTTTTTAAGATTTTGTTTTCTCCTTGTGGCCATTATTGGCATGCACATAAATTCAAATGTGAGAACGTTGTCAGTATATACAGGACATGGAGGGCTTGAGGCTGGTCTCTTAATGGTCTCAGCAAAAATCCATAGTGTGAAGTGATTCAGAAGGCAGGTATGATCAATAATCTGTCAGCACAAAACCAATAGCCATTTTCTCCATTGCAGTATTGCTCTGAAGACACAGCAGAGATAGCCATGTTTTCTGTGGAATGTCTATAGGTGGCTTACTGAGGCCTAAATATAAAAAATATAAATCATTTGTATTGCAACAAAAGTGAGGGTAAGATGAAGAGCAGGTTTTGGATGTTGTTATTTAGTCACCTTTAATAGAAACCAGTGGCTGAATTCAAGAGTATCTAATGCCTGTTCTTGCAGCTGTGGATAAACTACTAATGGAAGTGCCCTTGTCTTTCAGATGCTCTGTGGAGTTTAAGAGGCATTGCATTTTTACTGCAAATTTATTAACAGGGCTTCAATGATATTATAAGCTTTCTGAATGGTCACTGACATTTGAAGACTCACCACTAGGGTTAATATCAGACATAATTTTCTGTAAAATATTCCCTATTTAATATTAAAACAAAGTATTCAGTATGCTACTGTATCTAGCCCATGTCTACACATTTTAAAGGTTTACCAACCATCTATACAATTTTGCCATTGAAATGGTCAGGTTTAGATTAGGTTATAAGTATTATTAATTCTACTACAAAATTAGAACCTTGACATTTTGGTCATCCTGAACCTTCAACATGGCAACAACATGCCATAGTCTCATTAGTCTTCAACTGAAGTCACCAGGTCTTTTGACCTATCTTAATATAAAAGGAGGAATTCAGACATCCAAGTTCACTGAGATCAGATATAAATGTTCTTCAGAGTGGTATATTTTGTTTTACTCATGGGATATTGCCCATGGGGAGAAATGGGGAGTCAGGGGAGCTCTGTCTGCATGGGATGTGAAATTCAGGGTGGGGTGGGGAGTGGGGAAAGACAGGTATGGGAGGACATAGACATGGTGCAAGCTGAAGACTGAAAAAATGTTTGTGAAAGTAGTTCAGAGTTTTTTTGCCATGTGAGGCAATTCCACTGGCCCAGAGTGGATTATTTCTCAGAGTGAGGAACATTTTGGAAGAACACACATGATAAACTAACTAATTTACCTTTGATCTTGAAATCTGCATCTGTCTGTTTTCTCAGTTCTCCATCTATTGTTTGCAGCTCCCATTGGTTTTGTCAGGTCTGCTATTAGACATGTAAGTCCTAAGGGCCTGGAACGTGTTTGCCAGTGTGTTTCCCCAAGGCCATCCTGAGCACTACTCATAAATAATACATTGTATAGTCTGTACACTGTAGTCTGACCAAACACGAGTTCTCTTTTTTTTCAGAAGATGATCACTAAAGATTTGTGCACATACATGCTGAATTATCTTCTCTAAGAAATATGAGAAGACCCCTTTCATGCGGGTTGGACTTGTAGTCACCTCAGCTGTCAGTAAATAAAATCCTGGCTGGAGCACCAACTGGCCACGCCAGCATTCCAGGGCTCAGCCTGCATGCCTCTGCTTTGAAATTAGGCCTTTGCAACACTGGGCAGCTGCTGCTTTTCAAAAGTATGAACAAAACTTAGTCAACGAGGAACAGAAACTATACAAACAATTTAAAAAATGAGTCTGAAAACCAAGTATGCAATATGACTTGTATGCTTTAGCCTAGCCAGGAGAGATGCAGCACCTCACAAGAAAAGACAGTAAAAGAAGTAAACCAAATATAAGTAATAAAAAATCCTGCTGAAATATGTACAGATAGTATTAAAAGTATTGCGTGCAATTGCAGACAATATATAGAATGGCATTCCATTTTTTTTGTACGTTAAAATGTAAATAGAAAAAGCCTTGGTCTTCCAAAATGCTTATAATTACGCACATTACAGATGAACTATAGATTATGTGTCCTAGCTTCACTTAAGTGAAGAATCACTTGATCCTATTCTTGAGTCATTTACAATGATTTAGCTTTGGGTGACTCCACATTCAGCCTGGCACCCTGAACATCGCTGAAAGTTGTACATGAATAGCTGAAATCGGGTAATTTGCCTAGCATACAAATGAGACTTTAGAAACCCATGGGTGTGCCTGAAAACTGGCATCCATGAGTCAGAAAAGTCCAGATTTCTAAGTGCTGGGTTATGGAGAAGGGAGAACACTTAGAAAGCAGATTGTTTTGGCTTCATTGTTTTAAAACATTTTTACTGCAACATGTTATTGGCCACCAGATGTGTGTTGGTGCAGCACTGCTCTTTTCCTTTTCTTCCATTACAGCAGTCTAGGTCAAATCCTTTAAAGGAAGCAGGGAAGAAACAAATGAACAAACAAAAAGAAACTACTCCATGTAGTTCCAAGGAAGAAATGAAATATACTGGGCAGGACCTTTAGTTTCTGCTTCTCCTTGTGACCAAACAATTCCTCTTTCTGCACCCCATAAAGCAACCAGCTTTGAACATAAAAAATTCTGTATTCTGTAAACTTCTAATGTAGATTGTAAGACAGGATGAGGTGTGTTCCTTCATATACACAGAGGAGAAAATACCTCTGGACCGTCTGTTTATAAATGTATTCCAAATGAGTGTATGAAATATCAAAAGTATATATTTGAGTCTTCCACGATCTAATTATATTATTTTGAAATGTATTAAGTAAAGACAGAAGCAAAGACCAAAACCCCTTGTTATACCACATAGATACTCAGTGGCTCATGGCTGGTGCTTTAGAGACCCAACAACTTGTATGTTGTCTTCCAGACATCACAGCTGAAGAACTACTTCTGCTTGTACTGGCCTCGGAGCAGCCTCCTATGGGAAGTTCATTGGGTGGGGAAGTGCAGCATTAGAGTTGCCCTTACCCTGTTCCTTAAGTGCTGGAAGGCAGCTCTGTCTGGAGAGGCATCGAAAGATGGCTTTCAAGGTAACTATGTATGCTTCAGTCAAGGCTGGGATTGCCTCTTACAGGGGAAGTTCCATATATGTTGTAGATCAGTTGACATGAACAAACATCTACTTCTTTTTTATATAATTCTAAAGCATAGTATATACTAAAAAAAAGGATAATTTAATTAAATAGGTTAATACTGTCAAAGTGTACCATCTAGTTTAAATTAATTGAACTTCCGTGCTCAAATAGGAGGTGTTCAGAGAATTAATCAACTGGCAATCTGACTCAGATAGCAGATCTGACCACAAAATATCAAGGGGGGTGAACAAAACTGTACAGGAACAGCAACAGTAAATTTGGTCTTTTAGGTTTATCATTTACACAAGTAAACAAGTTAAATGTCATTTAGAGGCACAGTGCAGAGACTATGCTTTTGAATAACAAACCCCAATTGTTACTTGGAGAAAACAGTCAGAAAACTTGTAAGAACAGAAGTAGTCATTGATTTTATTCTAGGCAGTGCAGGGGCACAGTTTTATTTGCAGCTGTCAAAGAACCATTCCGTCATAGTGACTATAAGGTGTAAAATTAATTAACTTGGTTGGATGAAAGGAGCCATATAAAAATGCACATAGTATTGTTTACCTTTTAAAAAAGAGAATAATATTGAAATGAGAATGCTAATTACAAAGACATTAGAAGTAGAAGCTAAAAGAATGAAGCTCACACTGCTTACAGTTAACACATTAGTGGTTCGGTGTTCATGCATATCCCTGGCTGAAAAAAATTAAAACACCAAGATACAAAGAAACAAACACAAAACTCCGTGGAGTTTAATGGCAGACTAGTGGATGCTACTAAAAGGGATACTGTTTAGAAATTATAAATCATTTCAGAATTTAAAATGTAATGAAAGAAGAAACACTGGCAAATTAGATGTAAAATCTTAGGAAGTTAGGCTGAAATTATTTTAATGAGCAACTTGCTGAACTAAAAATAACCAACCTCTTTTTCAAATACATGCAAAGCTGTCTTATGAATGGACAGCAAATAAACTAGAGCTTTTTAACTTAGTAAAAAGATGACTGAGAGAATAAAATGAAAGAATTAATAGGAAACAAGTATTCACTATTTACCCCTCAATATTAAGAATATCCAATCAGATTGCCAGGCTGAACATTTTATTGCAATGAAAAGATTTTTTTTTTTCATCCAACTCATAGTGAAATTACGATTTTTTTTGCCACAGGATGTTGATAAGGTGAAATATACAAAGGGATTCAGAAAAAAAATTAGACAAATTCATGGTGACAGGTCCACTGGTGTCAATAGAAGATGATGGTCTACAGGCAATCACCAGCTCAGGAAGCTCTCACACTGTTGTTGGCTGGAGTATGAAAGGAATGGACTCCTTCTGTGTACTTGTGTTGTTTTGTGTATGTTTCTCTTCAGTATCCACCATTAGCCTCCCTTAGAGATACAGCTCCTATACTAAACAGCCCTCTGGTTTGAGCTGGTGCAACTGATCTTGAAGTCTTATATTGAAAAATATACAGCATGGAGTAAAATACAAATATCTTTCTGAATTGCGGTGATAAATTTTGTTCTTTTTGTTAAATGGGAAAAGACCAAAATCCCAAAATGCAGCTGATATTTATATAGCCAAAAAAAGAGCATTATAAATTGTTACTTCCACAGAATATAACCGTATTATCATGGGCCATGATATTTAATCTAAATCATAAATGTTGTTTTCTAACTTTCCTAGCATTTTGCATGTGGTGAGACATTGGTCTCCTAGTTGATAATTAACTCTTCTGAAAACTGAGACTACATAATTTGTTTTGCAAATTTAATTCCTAGGAAGGCTCTTAGTTCCTGAAATGTATGCAGAGGTTTTCATTAAAATCCTTCTCATTTGTTTTTATGGGTGTTATTCTTACTGCTTACATTGGTGTCATGTATTTTGGAACTTGTTTAGGACTGAGAATGTGTTTGGCACTTCATGAACCAGAAATGTTGGTTCTCTGAAAGGAAATTAAAGCTGACATCACTGGGGTAGTGGGAGGAAAAGTCTAAGTATGAAACATTTAAATATACTTTACCTAAATATTAGACTACGGCACTGAAATACTTTTTTCTTATTTTGCACAAGTTTATATTGCATGAAATCATCCAGCCAAGATAGTGAAGTGATAGGTATAATTTAGTGAATACTAAATATGCAAAATCAGCTCTAAGTACAACACATACTTTTTCCTAAGTATTTAGTAAAACCCAATGTGTAAAGTAAGCACTGCAGTTCAAGATATCACAGCAGACACCTTGTTAGTGTTTAGGAATATTGCATGTTCAACTAGCACATTTATTGGTTGCTAGTAAGGCCAGGAAATCTCTTTTTTCTAGATGTCTTCTATCAAACAGGCCAATAAATCATGATGATAACATGATAAAAAATAAGAGTAAATAACAGTAATTGGTAATTCTAGCTATGGTATATCATAGAGGTCAAGATATCACAGAGCGTAATAATAATATTAATATTATTAACATAGAAATAATTATCTTAATTATGTGCATTTTGTAAGAAAACTGTAGAAAAACAGCTCTAGACATGTACTGTGACAGTATAGCTATTCTCATAAGTGTATATGCTCATATTTTCCACAAACCACCAGGACATCCAGTCTTTGTGAAGCAAGTGTTTCACATCATACACAGCTAGTATTTCAACCATGTCATCATCTGCCTTTCAGAACAAAGAGGGCTGAAGAAATCAAAAAACCAAAACAGGTGCTTGCTATGGAAAACTGACCTTCCCACTAGCCTAAGGATTTGCTGCTTTTGCCTGAATAGCACAAGCCATGGCATCCCCATTAGCAGCCAGAGCAGCTTATAGTCTATACAAGCTTCGGTTTTTGGTCCACCCTCATAGAAATGATGCTGTATACAGAAAGGTGGTTATCCACTGCAATGATTCACTTGGATATGGGACTTTGGGAGAGCAGACTTTTGCCTGGTTCTTCTGGATCTGCCTGGAAGAATCCTGTAAGAGATGGTGCTCGAGAGACATGGGTTCCAGGAGAGCTGGTTATTTTCAAGGACCAGTTCCTCCAAGCTCATGAATGGTTCATACCCGCACAGGAAATCAAGCAAAAGTGGATAAACAAGGCGATCCTGACACAACTCCAACTGACCTTCTGGTCAGCACCCACAGGGGAGAGCCAAGCAAAGGGCTTTGAGTCTGCTTATCTTCAGATAAGTAATCCTGTTCCTGTTCAGAACAAAGTTAAGCATGGGTGAAACGCACAGCCCAGGCTGTAAAGTGCAGGCTATGCGAAGCACTGATTTCCAGCCCTGAGGGGATGCCCTTTGCAGAGCAGTGCCTGAGAACGTTCGCGACCCAGCATGGTCACTGTAAGGACTGCTCCAGTCCCCCAGAGTCAAGTGGGGACTTCAGTTCATTCCTTAGGGCTCTTGACCAGAACTGCATGGAATCAACAACAGAGGCATACATTTCAGATGTTAACCAATCCATTCCCATGCCATATGCAACTGGGCATATGTGTGTCACGCTTGATATAGTTTAGTCATACATTTAGTACTGTTTTCCATGCATTTTTAATCACTTAAAATTAAAAATACTTGAAGCACGTTATGCATTCAAATACACGTCATAGATAAATATGATATGAACTAGAAAAAATTAAAAGAATATAAAATTACAGTCTCTAGCTAAGCTATGTTTTTTTCTGCCATCTACTTTTTGTACCAGAACTTCACAGAACTGCTTCAGCTTCTTATCTGAGATCCATAGCTTGAAGGAAGCAGAAAATATTAGATCCAGGGACAAGGACAATTTATTTGTCTTTGTTCTTCTCTGGCATAGCACCCACCTTCATAAAAACACCTTTTTCAGTAAACACATGCTGATTTACAACATCTCATATCTTTTCCAGTTTTAAAGTATGTAAACTGTCTATGAAAAAGTGCGTCTTCCAGCCTAGGACATTCCAACTCACTTTGGGTCTTTAATAATTAAGATGTAGGTACGATAAATGGAACTGTTTGCTGAGCTGTTTAGGGTTTATAAAAACAAGCCCATGTCTCTGAGTATTCATATTTGTATCGTGACTGTTTCAATATGTATGAGAGGAAAAGAGGAGGAACAGCCCAATACAATGTTGTCATTTTTTTAAAATTATTTTTACTACCTAGTTATTAAATTCACTTTTGTACTTTTAGTACAATTTGATGAAGTGGAAAATAGACAAAATTAAAGCACTGATTGAAAAACAGGTAATCAAAGTAAATTTCTTTTCCTCAGCATGTTGTGAATCTTGAATAATGAAAAGAACACGTGCACTGCAATTCAAATAAATAATTCTTTAGGACATTTATTCATATCAAAAGTTGTGGTTAAAGGGAAGGCAAACAAGCATTTACAGAAATGTGTCTTTTAAACATGGGAATGTATGTGTTGCACCTCCTTCTCTCTCCTGGCTCCCAAGG
The DNA here is from genome assembly GCF_017639655.2 of Falco naumanni. Classification (NCBI taxonomy): domain Eukaryota; kingdom Metazoa; phylum Chordata; class Aves; order Falconiformes; family Falconidae; genus Falco; species Falco naumanni. The sequence goes on along the minus strand of NC_054058.1, from coordinate 87,040,266 downwards.
TTTCTCAAGAAATTGGATTCAACCACTGTACTATGCTCTGCTCAGCTGGAGAAGCTTCCTTCAATATGACATTTAGAAGGCAAACATTGTATTATGTGATTTGTAACTTCAGACAGGATTTGCTAAACTATATTTTTTCTCTAAATATTGGTAAATTCAAACTGTAAATAGACTTCAAGCTTTTGATACTTAAAGGTGAACTGGAATTTACTTTACATGATTGGTTTTCATGCATGGATGACTTACACATGAAGTATTACTTTTTTCTTTTAAAATAAATTAGAACAGGTTTAGAGGTAACTTTAAAGGTCATCTGCTAATTATCTATGCCGAACATCTTCAAATGATGTGAGATATTTCAGAGTGCAGCACTGGCTCCAGGAGTGGTTGTTGGAATCAGTGAACTTTATAATCAAAAGGATGGCAAATCATAGAGGTTTACCTGGAAAAAATGAGCAACATTGGCTATTCAGGTCAATGATTATCTTCCTTTCTACAAAGCTGACTGCTTTGTTTATGCATATGTTTATTATTCTTTAACCTTTTCATTTCTCTATTTTTTTCCCTTTTTTTAAAAAAATACATATATGAGTAGCATGACAAACACTACGACTCACAGGTCTGAGTCAATTTAACGGCGCTAGGAAGAGTCACTCAGAAATGACAGTGTACCCCGGATTTGACATGACTCTACACCTAAACAATTATCCTTCCTCTGAGACTCTGAATTCAAAGCTATCAGTTCCTTTTTTTTTTTTTTTTTTTGGTGAAGTTTTTCTGGGATTGCTTAGAAAACTTTTTTCCACTTGGATATTGAACTACCTGACAAGATTTGAATTAAGCCGTTTGCAGACACAGATGTGTAAATTTAGAAATCCTCTAATGATATCCATTCATCCTGCAACCAACATACATGAGTAGTGTAAGCACATTTTGGCCATCTGCGAAATGCTATTGTACAGCACATATAAAGATATTTTTGAACATTACATGGGATAAAGAAATGTTGGGAATACTCTTTTACATACAGTTTTGAAAATGCTAAAAATTTTCCAGAGCTCAATTTAAGATTTGGTAGCTGAGCATAAAAGAAAAGGCATGCAGAATTACCAGCTATTTCTAAAAATCAAGGCTTTAGCCACCTTAACATACCCAGTTAAACATGCACTTCATTTTAAGGCCTTTTTTGCACTTTCTTTCTCTCAGTATTTCAAAACTCCTCATCAAATGTCTATATCCTTTACATCATATCACTTTATCTTCTCCCTCCCACGTCATGAGTGAAATAAAATAACATCCATTTCCTAATAAAATGAGCTTTCTTTTGAGTTGTCCAGACAATTATGTAGAAACTTACTGTGTTTTGAGGTTGATTCATAGATCTGTATGAATAATTTTTGGAAAAAAATGGTAGGTCTAATTTGCACTAATGAGACCCAACACTATTTTGGAGTCAGTTCAGAGCTGCATTTTAGGTACAAGGAACTGAACCAGGAGGCAGCCCATGGACACCACAGTGTCTTACTGGGTTGGGGCTGTATGTCCCTAAAGAGTGGCTGACCACTCTGGGGACTAGTGTGTGAAGCTACAGGCCTGCACTGAGAGCGGACTTACAGGACCAAACTCGATTCAGAAGTGTTACATCCCTGTCTTGTTCTCATGCTGCACAAAAACGGGAGGCTAAAATTTATACACTTGCCAATCATATATAGGGAGAGGATAAACAGAAGCAGTCAACTTTTCCTATTTAATTAATCTTCAAAACTGTTGCATTTTAAAAGCTTTGTCATCTTGTAAATGCTTCATGATCTATTTCTTATAAGACTCACAGGAATAGAAACTGGGAGCACAGTTGATGTTGTAAGGCATCCCAGATGACCTAAGGTATCTATGGCTATGCTCTCTGTCTCTTAGCCTGGAAGTTGAACTCCATCCCTAAAGTCAGACAGTTTTCATAATGAAATATATTTTGTTCTATGATTAAAATCTACAGGCCCAATATTATTTTCCTGGGATCATTTATGAAGATGACTAGGGGACTGGAGCATCTCCCCTGCGAGGGAAGGCTGAGGGAGCTGGGCCTGTGTAGCCTGGGGAAGAGACGGCTGAGGGGGGATCTTGTCAATGAATGTAAATATCTCAGGGTTGAGTGTCAGGAGGATGGGGCCAGGCTCTTTTCAGTGCTGCCCAGTGACGGGGCAAGGGGCAATGGGCACAAACTGCCACACAGGAAGGTCCATCTGAATATGAGGAAGAACTTCTTCACTTTGAGGGTGACAGAGCACTGGGACAGGCTGCCCAGAGAGGCTGTGGAGTCTCCTTCTCTGGGGACATTCAAAACCCACCTGGACGTGTCCCTGTGCAACCTGCTCTGGGTGAAGCTGCTTTAGCAGGGGGTTGGACTAGGTGATCTCCAGACGTCGCTTTCAACCCCAGCCGTTCTGTGATTCTGTGATTCATGGAAATGTCATTAGTTTACCTGAATGTTAACAAAAAGGAGAAATAAAAATCTGGACAAAGTGATTTTAACTTAAAAATTTGAATATGCTTGGAAAAGTCAATTACTTAATTTCATAATGACTATATATTTGTGTAGTTAACCTCTTTCTGTTTACATTTCTTCTTAAATTCATATTTCAAAGTCTACTTTTGCATGAGTTCATGCAGCAGTCCCATTCATGTTGTCTGATAGAGTCCAAGAGAAAGAAACTAGAAATTCAGATTATCAGACACATTTCTTAGCTTTTTAAGGCAAGTCTGGCTATAGCGTAGTTTTCTTTGATTCTTCTTAGTCACTGAGGATTTCAATATCCTAAATTTATCTACATCTACAGATGACATCTTCATATAAACCAGAAATATGCCACTTTGTTGGAGAAAAACATTAGGATTTATTACTACCATATGGATGTGTCATCTTTCTAAGCATGTATTGTTTCCTGAGTGTTATTTATACTGTATTTGCACAGGGCAATATAAGAAGCTACATAAACCCCTTGGATTATATGTGTGTGGTATAAAAATTATCAGCCTAAATCTATCTGCTTATTCTCATTGAAGAACCTAATTCTGAAATCAGTGGTAAAATGATCAATAAGTTCTCAGAAGCTATCAGGCACTAAACTCCTTATACACACTCCTTTGCTCCCCAGTTCTCAGAAACAACAGTAGAAGTAAAATCTGAAAGAATAGGTGCTTTATTGGCATTACTGTAGGCTTAGATTCCTGACATAATAATTTAAAACATCTTTATACATTCCAAAGAGGTGTTTTTTTAAATATATATGGGAGCCAAGATTACACTAAAATATCAGAGGCCGCCAAGATACCGGACTTGGCCAAATTAAACGTTATTATATCTTGAAATTAGAAAATCAATCAAAACAACTGAGCTTCCTTGAATTCCAAAAATGACATTACTACTCTTGTCTGACTAGGGTGCATGTTACAGCCATCTATATATTTTTTGGCTTTGCAGTGCTGGTAATGTGAGTACAAATTAAAGTTCCACCCTAAATTTGTTTCTATTGTTCCTGTCCTGTCAGCTTTTTGTAGCCTAATTCTCTATTAAAAGCATGCATAGACACATGAAGACAGCTTTAAGTGCTCCCCTCTTTTTTTTTTTTTTTTTTTCCCTTTTTTCCCTTTTTTGGCTAAATTGGTCTGAAGGGGTTTCAATGCAACAACGAGCTGCCTCCTTACACAATGCATGGTATACCTGAAGAACATTGTCTAGTCCATTACACAGCTCCTTCAACAGAGTTAAGAGGCAGAGCCTCCTGTCCCACTAATTTCCATCTATACAATCATTTGTGCTTGTGCAGACATAGCACAGGTAGGAGTATTTGGCTGTTCAGGTGTTACTTAGGAAGCTGATATTGCTTGCTTTAGTGCATATGGATGTGGGAAAATCAGTGTTTTCCCATGTGATCTCAAAATCACCATTATGGCTTGTGTTTGTCATTTAAACCTACATTCATGCTGTATATCCATATACATATGTGAAACACTGAGTGCCAGACAGCATTCAAGACTGTGAAGGGCTTAGTGCATCCCTCCAGCTAAGGCCACAGGGTAGTTTTCTGGCTGCCAGTCAGTAAAGGACTAATCTCCGAAGAGCCATATGTTCAAGATGCAATCTCCCTTGTGAAGCTCTGGGTCAGCAATCAGGCCTTTACCTATCAAGTTGAAGATTTCTTTCCAAGAAGTTCTTTGAGGAAAGGAGAGGCAAATAGTGCTTTCCCATTGAGTAAAGAGATAGTTCTCTTTAACGATCATTGGTGTAAGTCCCACTTATTAGATTTTCCCAGTAACAGATCAAAGTTAATATACTATTATTTCCCTTTCCCTCCCTCCCCACCCCAGAAAGAAATTTAATTTTATTTCTCCTTACAATAAAATTAAAAAAAAAAAAATCCTCCAAATCTACTTTACCTACAGTCCCTCCTTCCCTATTTTTCTGACACACTTCTGCAGATCAGCATGTAAACAGCACATCATATTTAGAAAGTGTCACTTGCAGCAATCTTGTCTGGGGCAGATTGCTGAGTACAGTCACTGGTGAAATGCAGGCTGCAAGAGCTTGTACTAGTGGGAGCTGCAGCACTATGCCTTATCTGCTACTCATGAATAATACTTGTGCCCATCTACTTTTAACAAATCGATATAGCTCAAAATTCTAATATAACCTGCTAAGTGCTTTATGAGGAACCGGGATATTTTTAGTTTCATGTGATGGAGTGTGTCCTGAAATAACCTAGTGCAACATCAAATGAGTTAGTACATTTGTAGCCCACAGGGAAAAATGACTTCACAAATCTTGAAAATCATGGAAGATATTAAATCAATTTTTGGGCGGCTTACTGTATAACTTGGGGGAACAAATCAGGGTGCCGAGTAGGTACATAATAACTTAATGCTTAGATGCTTTTTGAAGGTGAGAAAACAGGCCACTGTTTCTGTTGAACAGATCATTTGGAGTGGGGGAGATCTCTGATATTATCTATTTCTCTTTGTTCACATGAGTGTTAGCAGTACTGATATGGAGAAATAGTGTGAAATGGGGACGATGGACACCGTCTGTGATTGTATATGTCTACTCAGGAATGTGGGTATGGTGACTGGTCATGGGTGCGGTGTCTGGTCACATAGGCACACAGCTCTGAGGAGACAACTACAGTTTTGAGGAGACGCCTGCCCCTCTTCCTCTAACAAAGGGGAGACGGGGAGACGCCTGCCCTTCTTCCTCTGACAAAGGGGCTATTTAAAAGAGAATGAGAGAAGATGAGAGACATTCAAATGCTATCTAGAGGGAGGGAGTGCTAAGTCTCCTTGCTGGAGAAGATCGGATGGTCACAAGAACATGAATCACCTACAAACCTGCAAGACCACCACATTCCAGGAAACGGACTGATAAGCTAATTAACATACGAAGCGGGGTTTAGGTAACGAATATGTATAGGCGTTAATTGAATATTCATTTGTTTCATTGTATAACTGTGGGATGGTTCGTCACTTCGGGTATGCACGCTTGTGGAGGAGCGATCCCCCGTGCATCTGCGCGCAATAAACATACCTACTTTATAACTTTCGAGTTATATGGGGAAACAGGAGGCAAAACAAGGTTCGCTTTCCTTCTTACCCTTTTTTTTGCTCCTGAATCAAATAGGAGGCATGATCTAAAATTATCATGAGGGAGAACCTCCAGGACAGTGGCCAAACATCCTGTCTTCACATTGCCCAAGTCCTTGCCAGCTGGTTGGAATTTAAACTCTGATCTCCTGCTCGATGGCACAATGAACTGCCACAAGACTGGCTGTCTGGCTCCAGTTAAAGTCTTCCAAATCTTTTGCACTTCTTATAGACTGAAAATCTTCTTGAGCCCTTTGCAACTGCTTCACCCCTGCCCCCAACAGTCTCCAAGCATTTTGCTTGTCAAGCAGCCCAACACCAAATGTGCTGTTTTTGTTTGACCTATATTACAATGCAAAGCTACTTGGTTCTTTAATTCACTGCCAAATAAAGCTGTTGTTATCTCTGGATGGATAAAGGGAACTAGGCCAAATGGTGATAAAGTCTCAGGGATGAAATGAGATTAAACCAGTTCTACCTCACCTTGCTATTTACTAATTATATATGTGCTGGTCAGCAGAGCTTACTGTATATCTAATCATATGTCTAAATGTCAATTAAAAGGGGCTAATGTCCGCAAATGAATATCCAGTTAAAAGTATTAATCAGCATAGGGGTTATGGCTGTCCTGTTCTCTCTTTTTGTCTTTTCAAGACCTTTTCAGGGCGTGATACATAATGTATAAAATTATAGCGTGCTTTTGAAACACAAGAGGATTGCTCTCTTGCTCTTTTTTTTCTTTAAAATTCAAAATGACTCGGCAAACACAATTCTAATGCAGATCTACAACCAGGTCAAATAACTACCTCTCATTTCTTTTTTAATTAACACTTGGCAATATTCTTAAGGAAAGCATTACTCAGAAAGCTAGAGTCACGTTAGCACCAGAAACCTCTCCAGGGCATCAAACAACGCTGAGAAGCTTCCATAGAGCTTTTTTGGAACAGTTGCTCACTTTACATCTTTGCTGTCACTGCATAAACACAGAGTCCCCTAAAAGTTGTTTGACTTCTAAATAAACTCACTATACAAGTTTGTTTGGCCGGTTGAGGGGCGAGAAGGGGAGAGCTCAAGTTCAGTAACTTGTGGCCTGCCCTGTTCGAATGTACAGCCAACAGAGAAAGCTGCAGATGAGGGCAGAGGTGTAAGAAGGAAATATGCTGCTGTTTTCAGATTGCCCAGGTGTATCCTAGCAAATGGAGAGCTATGTCTCCTGCCCCCCTTTCCTTCTTGGGCCCAGTTGCTCTTTCATAGACATCAGGGCACCAGAGCAAAACAAGTGCAAGTGGCAAGAGGATCAGGTCCTCTCACTGTCAAGGCCCAGCAGCAACTCTGGAGGCAGCATCTGGTGCTCAGCAGGTGAGAGGAAGATCCGCAGCCTCACAGATCCCCTGCTCTGAAACATCCACCTTGCCAGCCTCCCCTCCCATTTCAAAGGAAGGAGTAAACCAAAATCAGTGGGGAGAGGTCTAGTAAACAGAAGCCACGAGTAAAGGAAAGAGAGCCAGGAGGTCAGGGGATGAGGCAGGAATGTAGGAGGGCAACAGAGAAAGGTAGTATAGACAGAAGAGAAGGGGGTCTCAGAAAAATACCTCTAGCTGCAATGTCCTGTAGCTGAAACAGGTGTGAGAGGGGTGCAGGGAAAAATGGAATAAAAGCATTTTATGTAAGTTCATGCACAACTGGTCTTCTGAATTTCAAACAGTTCAGAGGTCAGGAGCAAGGAGTGGGATACATGGATTCAAAATAGGAACATACACAATCTGAAAGATAGGAACCTGAAGAAATGCCAGATTTTCAGGCAGTGTAATTTCTTTGAGACAGGACACATATGGAATAACTTGTCATCAAAGCAATAAGCATTAGCAGATGTCTAGACATCTTTATGAAAAGAGAGGCACTGCTGGGCATAGCATGACATGGCAGGGAAGTGAGATTGCATTTAAAAGTGGACTGTCTTTTTTTCAGAAGAATAGCTCCCTGCATCTTTGCAGGAATAGACACAGTACTCTGGAAATCTAACTGCTGTAACATTTATAAATTACTATTTCAAAGTACTCAGAGATCATTCACTCAGAACTGCTAATGCAGAACTTTGAGTTCTTCTAGCAGACACTTTTGCTTGTATTCATATCAGGAGAAGACATCAGAGCATCTTGTTTCAACCAAAATACGTTATCCGTCTTCAGTGTCACCCATTTACTATTGGTTACTGCATATTTTGTAGACAGGTGTCCACTTCCATTAGGTACTGACATACCGGGATGTGGACCATGCATCTTTGGCACTCTGTTGCAGTAACTGATCATCATCACTGTTTATACACATGCTTTAATTTCAAATCAAATTTGCCTGGCTTCAGCTTCCAGCCTTCCACTGCTAGGTGAAGGAGCTGCTTTTGCTTTTACCCAGCGCATTCACCCCCTGAGGATAACTTTATGTTGTAATCAAGTCACCAGCTCCAGCCAATTGTTTGAGCAAGAGAAACCATATCCAGCTCTTCAAAGTCACTGCACCTCCCATGCAAAGCCCACTGTAACTGCAACGTGTGTTCCTGTGCCCAAGCTGGCTAGCTCAGTACTGGTAACAGAGTGGCTCTATAGCACTAAGGTTTCATTTGTTTAAAGCAAGCTTGGGACAGTGACACAAATTGACAGCTGATAAAGTGACTATAGCAGAATGGTGCCCTTAGAGAGACGCTACATCACGGCACCACAGACCTTTGAAATTACAGAAATGCTGAGAGAAACCTGCCAGAGGAAGTAAGCCTATCTGCGAGCTTGTCTGTGTATAGGAGCTTGAAAAAACAAGAGGCTTCTTCAACTGTACATTTTTTTGTTTGTTCTCATGTTTCTTTTTGCTGTATACAATTGTCTTAAAATAATAGCCCACTTTGATTTTCACCTTACATACTTTACTCTCTACATAATTCATACGTGCATACAGACAAACCAAAACACAAATAATATTCCCATTTTGCTCTTTTCCTTTAAGTGTCAGGTAAATTAAGGCTTACAAGAAGCCCACAGAATTATTTTAGCTAAAAAAATCCCATAAAACAGTTTAGTATGAATGATTAGTCCTATATGTAATAAAAATGTTGTTTGGTGAGACTTCATCAAAGACTTCACCTATTTTAGTTACAATGCTCTGCCAGAAACATTAGTTAGTTGTTCACTCAGCTATAAAAGCTGCATAGATCAGTGTCACTGTGTTATGTTAAAGACTGTTCAAAATACGAAAAACATTAATGAAAGACAGTGAAACAGTCTTACTAGTATTGATATTTTTCTTAACACACAATAGGTCTAAATTTGTTCTCATAATTTAAATATTAAATCTAAACAGACTCTTCTTTAAGAGCAATTCTCCAGCTGGAATCAGGAGTTGGCAAGCACCAATCTGGGGTAGAACACAGGCTATAGCATTTCACTTGTTCACTCTTTATTGGATATATCGTGTAGAAGTTAACAAATGTGTCTTACAGAACAATGATCAATGGCTAGTTTCTTTCACAGAAGAATTACCCAAACCATTAAAAACTTCAAAAGGCAAAGGTGTCAACAGAATGTAGTCTCTATTTATATGCAACATATTTCTAAAAATTTTTTTTTTAGTTATAAAATATTGCTTTATATCTGTCAGGCAAAAATGTCAGGAGGCCTGCATGGATGAACAAGCTGCTCCTCACAAAACTCAAAATGAACAAGATGTATACAGAGGGTGGGAGAAGGTAACTTGGGTGGAATATAGAGACACTGAGCATGCAGAGGTGTGGTTAGGAAAGCCAAAGCCCACTTGCCATTGGATCTGGCAAGGGATGTCAAAGGCAGCCAGAAGGGTTTCTCTAAGTGCATAAATGGCAAAAACAAGACTATGAAAAATGTGGGCTCACTGTTGAATGGGTGAGGGGACCTGGAAACATGAACATGGCTGAGCTACTGAATGTCTTCTTCACCTCAGTCTTTACTAGCAAGATCAGCCTTCAGGAATCCCAGGCTTAAGAGACCAGAGGGATAGTCTAGAGTAACAAAGACTTTTGATGGAAGACAATCAAGTTAAGAATATTTAAGCAAACTAGACATACTTAAATCCATAGACCCTTATGGGATTTTACCCATGAGTGCTGAGGGAGCTGGATGATGTCCTTGTGAGGTCACTCTCAATAATCTTTGAATGAGCATGGTGATTGGTGGGTTTGCCTGAGTGCTGGAGGAAAGCAAATGTCACTCCTATCTTCAGAAAAGTCAAGAAGGAGGATCCATGGAACTACAGGGCAGTCAGCCTCATCTCCACCCCTGAGAAGATGATAGAGAAACTAATGCTGGAAATCATTTCCAGGCATATGAGGAACAAGATGGTGATTGGGAGTAGTCAACATGGGTTCACAAAGAAGAAGTAATTCTTTGCAAATTTGATGACCTTCTATGATGAACTGGCTGGCTTGATAGATGAGGGGAGAGCAGTAGACATTGTCTATCTAGACTTCAGAAAGGCTTTTGACACTGTCTTCCATAACATCCCTATAGAGAGGATGAGAGAATTGGGGGATGGGTGAGCAGTCTGAGGTGTACTGAAAACTGGCTGAATAACTAGGCCCAGAGGGTGGTGATTAGCAACACAAAGTCTACTTGGAGGCCAGTAAGTAAGTACTGGTGTACCCCAGAAGTCAATACTGGTACAAACACTGTTCAACAACATCATTAATAATATGGATCATGGGGCAGAATGTACCCTTAGCAAGTTTGCTGGGAGGAATGGTTGATACAACTAGAAGGTTGTGCTGCCATCCAGAGGGACCTCAACAGGCTGGAGGAATAATCCAATGCACCAGTACGTGCCGGGGCTGACAGTATGGAAAGCAGCTTTACAGAAAAGCACCTGAGTCATCTTGGTGGACACCAAGTTGAACAAGAGCCAGCAATGTGTCCTTGCCACAGGGAACGCTGACACTGTTCTTGGCTATACTAGGAGTAGTGTTGCCACAGCATCGAGGGGGGTGATCTTTCCCCTTTATTCAGCACTGGTGAGGCCAGCTGTGGCCTATCCAGTACAACAGAAACATGGACATACTAGAGACAGTCCAATGAAAGGCCGTTAAGATGATGAAGAGACTGGGCATCTGTCATATGAGGAAAAGCTGGGAGAGCTGGGACCGTTCAGCCTACAGAAGGCTCAGGGGGGATCTTATCAATGTATATAAATACCTGAGGGGAGGTAAAGAAGACAGAGTCAGACTCTTGTCAGTGGTGTCCTGTGACAGGACAAAAGGAAATGGGTACAAACTGAAAGATGGAAGATTCTGCCTGAACATAAGGAAGCACTTTTTTACTGTGAGAGTGATCCAGCACAGGTTGCCCAGAGTGGTTGTAGAGTCTCCGTTCTTGGAGATATACAAAATCCATCTGGATATGGTCCTGGGCAACCTGTCCTAGGTGGTCTGATGTGAGCTGGGTGATTGGATACAATCACTACCAGGGGTCCCTTCCAGCCTCAAACATTCTGCAACTCTGTGATCTGCTATAGCCATCTTTTGTACAATTGACCATATCTAAGGGGGAGAAATATGAGACAGAGCAATATATGAAATAGGTTTTGATGCTAGGCAAGTGTTCAGTATTGCAGAAGGAAGAAGGAAACAAGCAAGATATCCTTGTTCTAAATGTAATTCTAACCATGTAAAAATTTTGGATTAAAGAAGTGGTTTGAAGGTCTGTTAATGAATATTACTGGTAAATGGCATTGTATCGAATGGGAGGAACCAAATAAAAAGTATAAAAAGGAATTGATGTTAAGTCCTGTAGCAGTTCACATCTTCGTTAATGATCTGGAAAGGGGATTAATGGCATGTTAATGAAACTCACAAATGAGTATCTGTTGAGCTGTTTCAGAGAAATATATATCTAAAATAATGGGATGGAATAACATGGAAATGTAAGCTGGAAAGACAAAAAGCAGTTAAGAAAATTATGCTTCATCACAGAGAGAAAACAATTGAGTTTGTACATGTAGGCATTTTGTGTAGATATATATAAATTGAGAGAGGAATATGAAGGAGTAATATTGAAAACGAACAAGGGAAAGTAAGTTACCTTAGGTTTGAGAAAAAGCAGCACAGAAAACCATGGCATTTTAGGTTTCCTGTTTCTTGAAGGATCTTAATTGTCCCTCATGCCATAATACACTGGCATCTCATAATTTCCAGAACATTCAACCATGTGATAGCTCTACAAGGAGAATATTTTTAAGACAAGTATTTAAAGATACTATTATTTTCATCTTATAGATAGGAAATCAGATACAGGAAGATTAATAACTAGAATCAATAGAGGACTTTCCTAGTAGTAACCATGTTAAAAGCAATTCTCACTTGCCCTGTAGTGATTGTAATGAATTAATGCAAGGCATCAGCTTTGCTTCTTACCCTGTCTGTCTTTTAGGCTGCACTAACTTAATGGTGGGAACATTTTCCCTGGCAAAGAAACCAAGTTTCTATCACGCTGCTGCAGACAGAACTTCCTAGCTGAGTGCTTTCAATAGTACGAAAAAATAGTCTTAGCCACAACTGCAGGAGGGAGTTCAAACTTGCTGGCCAAAAAAAAGACAGAGGAGAAAGAGAACAAAGAAAGATTGTGGGCTTGAATACAGGGAGTACAGTATGTAAAAGTATTTGATTCCAGAAACAAACATTCTCCATTACCTTGAGTACTGAAATAAAATAAAATTCTAAATGGACTTAACAGCCAGCTACATTTACAACTGCTTAACCTCTTTTAATACAGAATCTCTAAGAAAGGAATGGTCTCCCTGTCATGACTAGTTTTAAAGTTCTGAGATATTGATGACCTCCCTTTTCACCTACCAAAACTCTGCCTTTAACTTCACTGTTAATCTGGCTACAAGAATCATAGACTTCAAATTCTTTAGATATGTGATGCAAAACATTGTTTCAGTGTAGACTCACTTTGCTGCTTCCAACTTGTTCAGAAAACTCACATACCTTTTTTTGTATAAGCAAGTTTTACCCCAGATCAGAATGTCAGTTCTCTCTTGTCCTTGAGCTGGCATAAAAGCATGAATTCCATGAAGTGTGCTTTTCCTTTCATTTTCACAGAATTATAGTCTGTTCACCAGTTGCAAATCCAGATAAAGTTCATATTGTTTTGTCCTCTATCAACTGTCGTGGTTTAACCCTGGCTGGCAACCAAGTACCACGCAGCCGCTCACCCACGCCCCCTCACCCAGATGGATGAGGAGGAGAATCAGAAAGGAATGTAAAACTCGAGAGTTGAGATAAGTACAATTTAATAGGTAAAGAAAAAAACCATGCAGGCAAGCAAAGCAAAACAAGGAATTCATTCACGACTTCCCACGGGCAGGCAGGTGCTCAGCCATCCCCAGGGCAGCAGGGCTCCAGGGCTCCAGCATGCACAATGGTTAGTCGAGAAGACAAACACCATAACGCTGGATGTCCCCACCTTCCTTCTTCTTCCCCCAGCTTATATACTGAGCATGACATCTCATGGTATGGAACACCTCTTTGGCTAGTTCAGGTCAGCTGTCCTGACCCTCTCACTGGCAGGGCCCAAGGAACTGAGAAGTCCTTGACTTAGTATAAACATCACCCAGCAACAACTAAAACCATCAGTGTCCTATTGGCGCTTCACACCAAATCCAAAACACAGAACTGCCCCAGCTACTAAGAAGAAAATTAACCTTATCTCAGCTGAAACCAGGACAGCCATGTTCATCCATTACTAATTGTGGAAGCATGACCCTTGAAGCTTTTTTAGTATGCATACATTAATGCTATCAGTGGCTCTCTTTGGATACAGATTCTTGAAGATTAATGATCTTTTCCTCCTTCGCTTTTCTTCCTTCAAGAAGGATGTTCACACCTGTGATGGATTTTCCTGGCAAACAGAAATTGTGTAAGCTTAAAGGATCTTAATCTTTTGAAGCTTGTTGCTTCACATTCTTAGCTATTTCCTTGTTTGTTTCTAATAGTTATGCATGCATGCTATAAAACTCATGATTTCTGTTGACAGTCTTTAGAGGCATCCATACATGAAATTCACTGTGGTCTGAAATCCAAGACATTATAATGTTTGGTGCTGATATGATTATTTACTCCAGCACTTATGCTTTGAATAAAAGTACTCATTTGCTGTAATTATTGACAGAAATCTGTGGGGGAAAAAGGAGAATTGACCTAAGAGCTTATAGATGTCTCCAGTACAAAATTATTCCTGTGCCAGAGGAAAGATCCTTCCAGTCTCAACTGTTCTGTGGAAATCAATGTTAATCATCTCATCATCATAGCTGGTGTTACAAAGTTTAGTCACAACACGTTTGTCCACCTTTGATAGTGGCAAACCATTATCTGGATCAGATTCAGTGTCAAAGAGAGTTCAGAACTTCGTTACAGTGTGAAGAATGGATTCAGAATTTAGCTGAAATGTTTATGTACCATGTTGTCATAATTTCTGCTCTCTTGTATGAGTCTAGGTGTTGGACTTTGAACTGTTCTTATGTCATGTAGTTTTACAAAGTCCATCAGCACTCTTCCGCCTATGATTGAATTGAATAGTGTTTATTTAAGGGGATGGGGGAGGTCTTGGGCTCACATTAAATATTTGCCAGACTGATGGCTAGGAAATGTTCAGGCCAAGCAATTGCATCCGCTATTCAAAGTTACTCAGGGTTATTCAACCCTCCTAACTTTAGGCATATAATTTACTTGTCTCTCAAAGTTAAATCTGTGCTCTGAATAATCCCCTGGAGGAGCTTGTCTTTTTGCAATAATTATATAGGGAGCTTAAGGTGACTGGCCTCGTATCTTAGTCATACTTAAATGCCTAAAGTTGAATGCTGTTAAGGTCCCTTTCTTGTGTTTCTTTATTCCTAAGTATGTGGTCTAACTACTTGGCTGTTACCATGAAAGGACATTTCTCTAAAAAAACGGTTGTAGATACCTACAAAAAGAAGAATTCAGGACTGTGTATTCTAGGTATTTCCTGAACTAAATGTCAGTTCTAGAGAGGAACATGATTTCAGATATCCATTATGCTTTGTGTTTCCTCTTGAATGACAGCTTATCCCCCACACCCACATGTCCAAGAGGGAATTGATCATGGTAAACTGCATGCTTAGAGAACAAGGGACCAAGGCCCAAGAGTGGTATTCATTAAGTAACTGAACCTTGTAGCAGCCTTTTAGATGGGTCAAGTTTGTGCTATTCACAGCATTGCATTATAGGGATTCCAGAGCTGGTGCCAGAAAGAGACCCATACCTTTGTGCCTAATTGGAGATCAGATTCCCATCTTAATTTCTGAAACCACATGAACACTCAGCTATTAGATTCACACAGTTGTAGCGAGACTGCAATAGCTCTAAGATAAGTAACGTGCTCACCGAGTATAGCCCTGGACCTTCTGGAGAAGAATTTACCAAGCAAATAGCCACCTTAGTACAGTGCGGTGGCTGTGCTAATTCACCTGACAGGTGAGTTGGAAACATGGAAACATAGTTAATCAGCCTGAATACAATACTTATCCCAAGCCATGACCCAACCATTGGACTCTCCATGCTGCTGTGGAGAGGTGCCTGTAGCCCCGTGGACTGCTCAGTAGTCACTCCCCTGCCCAGCAGTGCACTGTGCAAGTCTGCCTTAAGGACCTTGACCCTAAAGCTTATGCATAAAATTACAGGCAGTATCCCTGGTTTTTCAAAGAAAAAAGCCCAAATCTTTTGAGGCCCAGGCTAGCATTTGAACCACTGTGCCATCCTTTCCTGATAAACGTTGTTGCACCCAGATTAAAGAGTTAATAATACTTTGATGTGTAACTGTTCAGAACACACACTTAAACCAGTACAATTGATTCTAGTCTCCACTGGTGAGGGATACTGACAAACTGGAAGGAACCTGAAAAAAAGTTACACAAGTGGTAAAAAAGCTAGAGGGAATGATACATGGGGAAAGACTGAAAGAGCTAAATGATACATTTAATGTGTTTAAATCATAATCAAGATGGAATATGGAAAGAGTTTACTAATATTTAAAGGATGAAAACACCATAACACAATAAAGAGTATTTAACATAAAGAAGGCTTTATAGCAATGAAAAATGGGCCTAAACTAAAGTAAAAACTACAAGAAAAATTCCGGGAAGCTACAGTATTCAGCTGAGTACTCCTCTTCTTTAAAACCTGTGTTCCAAATTCCTGTTACCTATCAGTGTGAATATTTCTTGTAAGAGAAGTTGGAGTCATTCTGTCTTTCTCTTACACTTAAATTTTGACTGGACAAATTGCTGGAGTGTTTAATATACTATACTGATGAAGAGACTAGATAAGTCCTGTGCTTTTGAAATGTCTATTGTCTGCAGCTGAACAAGAGTTTTCCAGATTCCTGTCATTACTGGCTAAATAATTTGTGACTCTGCAACAGAAAAAAAGGAGTCATGGCTAGCACTGCATCAATGAACCTTCCCTGTCCCATTAAAAGCTTTTTCACCATGTGGGAAGAGTTTAATTCCTGTAGGTACCTAATAATCCTGTAAATGAAACCGACCAAGAGAAATCCACATCACCTGCCAGAAGGAGTTGCAAAGCAGATTCAGCTTTTTCCTATTTCCATATTTTTGGGGCTGCCTTCACCAGGTAGTGAGTTTGTTCTTCTCTATCTGCCTTGTAGAAAGAAAATGTACTCCCTTTGCCAATCAAGATTTTGGGGTTTTTTACATTTCTTCCTCTGTCTCAATTCTCCTCTCATTAGGGCAGAATATTTACAGGAAGATTTTCTTCCCTAGAGGAGCTAGAAAGTCTATGGAGTCTTTCCCACATCAACAGCATCCCAGAAAACAAAATTTGGAAGAAAAAGCAGACAAAAATTGCTGAGTACAGATTTCTGAAATATGTGGACTCCTATCAGAATTATAGAATTATAGAATATCCTGATTTGAAAGGGATCCAAGAAGATCATCAAGTTCAACTCCTGGTTCCACACAGGGTAACTTAAAAGTTAAACCATATATCTAAGAGCATTGTACATGAACGCTAACAGACTTCTGGGCCACGAAGTCTTCCCTGGGGAGATTGTTCCAATGACTGACCACCCTCTCAGTGAAGAATTTTTTCCTAATATCCAGTCTGAACTTCCCCTAATGCAGCTTTTTAAGCCATTCTCTTGTATCCTATTGATGGACACCAGAGATAAAAGACCAGCTCTTTCCTCTTTCCTCCCACTTATTACGAAGTTTTAGACAGCAATGACATCATCCTTCAGTTTTGCCTCTGTCCCCAAACTGCACACAGTACTTCAGTTGAGGCCACACCGATGCTGACTATCATGGTACAACCACTTCTTTCCACTGTTTAGCATTCCAGTATACAGTTAGCCCTTTTGGCTACCAGAGCCCATATTGACTAACAGTGACTTTACCATCAACCGAACCTCCCATATCCCTTTCTGCAGGGCTGCATTCCAGCCTCTTGCCTTCCATTCTGTACATGCATCCAGGATTACACTGTTCCAGGCGCAGAATCCGGCATGTGCCCTTGTTAAATTTTGTACGGTTTGTGATTGTCCAGTGCTCTAATCTATCAAGAGCTCTCTGTAAGGCCTCTCTATGCTTAAGGGAATCAACAGCCTCTCCTAATTTAATATTGCTAGCAAATTTACTTAGTGTGCACTCAACTGCTGTGTTCAGGTCATTGATAAAAACACTGAAGAGACCTGAAGGGCCCTAAAATTGAACTCTGTGGATCCCACTAGTAACTGGCTGCCAGCCAGATGTTACTCCATTTACCTCAAGCTCTTTGAGCCAGACCCTTCAGCCAATTGTCGTAATGTGTAAATGTCCAGCTGTATGCTGGACATTTTGTGAGAGACAGCATCAAAAGCTCTGCTAAAATAAAAATACAAAAAAAACCCAAACCCACAAACCACATCCACTGTCTTCCCTCCATTCACTAGCCAGGTAACCTTGCCATGAAAGGATGCTCAGTAGGGCATGACTTTCATTTCATGAACCCATGTCAGCTTTGACTGATGACTGCATTGTCTTCCAACTGTTTTTCAATAACTCCCAGAATAATAATCTCTATAATTTTACCAGGCACCGAAGTAAGACTGACTAGGGTCTTCTTTCTTGCCCTTCTTGAAATCTGGAACAACATTTGCTAGCTTCCAGTTGACTGGGACCTCTCCAGATTGCCAAAACCATTGATAAATGACTGAGAGAAGTCTTGCAATAACATCTGCCAGCTCTCTCAGTACCCTAGGATGAATCCCATCAGGCCCCACAGACTGGTCTTAAATGCTTATACTAGAGCTAGCCACCTAAACAGCTCTGCAGATCTTGCTTACTTTTACTAGTCATTAAAGCGTTTCTTAAATAAATTTGTTGCTGTTAAAAATTATTTATGCTGTTTAGTTGCAGGATATATGTTACAGACTTTCAGGAACATAAAAGACATGTCAGAGCTTCATCATTCATCAGAAAGATATTTGAAGCTGATATAATACAGGTTTGTTTTTATTTCAAGGCTATATGTTGGAGTCAAATGTGCCAACCCAGGCATATTAAAAAATCAGATTGATTATATAGGCAAGTTTCTTACTGTGCTTTTTTTGCTGTTGAAATCTTGGTAATGGCAGTGACAAAATTAAAGTTCTTCATCGTTGCATAAAAGAGGTAAATGACCTGGGTATATAAGGTGTAGTTTATTACTCATCATTAGTAATACTGAAATACTGCCTTAGTCCACCCAGGGTGTATAGCGACAAGTTTAAATGTAGCGTGAGGCGAAAGTATCATGATGTAACCAGTCACATAAACTGATCTTATATGTAACTGCTAAATTGCCTTTTGTGGGTACAGATTCCACTAATTGTTTTCAGGAATCTCAGGTAAGTGACTTGATAATTACGGCAGTTGTTATTTGTTTTACAATTGTTTTCAGAGGCCTCGTCCACATCAAGTTGCCATGGTCCTGGGTTCTATTAATCAACATAATGCATGTTTCTTTTTTCTTACAGTCCTCTCGGTATAGATCTAATTTGACTCTCATTTTACTATCTTCAGTGATCAACTTAAACAAAAATATAATTTGTTAACAATACATTTTAAATAATTAGTTGTATTTAGCGATCACCAGCATGCCCAAGGCTACAGAGGTGACACTAAGATAATGAAGCAGATCTTTGGCCACTGCCTTTACCACTCTGCCCTGGGAACTCTTCTATGCTAGAAGACACTCAGTTATTTGTTTTGGCAGACCCTATACTTTGCAGCAGGTTTTTGTAGAGAGCAAAGTTCTATGTAGAATGAGGAATAATGAATCTATCTATCTTTCCCCTTGGCCTCCCTCCCTTATCACCCATGAACACATCAAAGATGTGGCTAAAAGAAAGGTAAAAAACCTGCAGAAAGTGATAGCAGATTCCAGTACAGGTTGAAGTGACTGGTGGAAACAACTTTTGCTAGATGGTATCCAGTCCTATACATCTTCTTCATGTCTTTAAGATTCATGGGTGGGTTAAGGCTTCTAAGGGTTATTAAAGGACTGCATTGGTGTTGCAGTGTCAAACCAAGTGGTTCTACTACATTAAATTATACCTGAATTTAATTCAAATTTTATCAAGTTTTTGCCTGCTTCAGTTTTGATTATTTTTCTGACTTGCATCAATTTTCTGTGTTCCCTTGGTTCCCGTATGAATGTTAGTTTGTAACATCTTTCCTCTGGTGTTATAGGTCCATAATCTTTGAACAGATCAATTTAAGCTCATATTATCATGTCTGCTTATGCTTATTTTCCTACACTGGTCCATTTGTTATCATAAAAACTAGGCATTTCAGATGTGCTTTAATGTTTACATGTGACTTGCTGACTACTCAGCTGCTTATACATACTGATGTCATGCTTACTACCTTAGAACTATCACGAACATTCAGAGCAGAAAGCACATTTTTTTAGAAGATGAAGGTATGTCCTAAGTCCTAAGATGATGCAGCTTAAGCAAACATAATTTGTAAGAAAATGTCTGTTTCTCTCCACCCCACTACAAAAAAAAAAAAAAAAGAATTCAAACAAAAGAAGTTTATATTATCATAGAAACACAGAATCATAGAATCATTTAGGTTGGATAAGACCTTTGAGATCATCAAGTCCAACTGTTAACCCAGGACTGTCAAGTCCATCACTAAACCATGTTGCTAAGCACCGCATGTACATGTTTTTTAAACAACTCCAGGAATGGTGATCCCACCACTTCCCTGGGAAGCCTGTTCCCATACTTGACCACCCTTTCTGTGGAAACTTTTTCTTATAGATGGGCATCACGTGGGTTAACCCCCAGTCTTCTGGGACCTCTCCAGCTTGCCAGGACTGTTGACAACTGATGGACAGAGGCTTGGTGAGCTCCTCTGCCAGCTTCCCCAGTATCCTCATGTGGATCTCATCCAGCTCCATAGACTTGTGCATGTCTAAATGGAGCAGCAGGTCACTAGCTGTTTCCTTTTGGACTGTGGGGACTTAATTCTGCTCCTCCTCATCCCTGTCTTCCAGCTCAGAGGGCTGAGTACCTGGAGGGAAGCTGGTGTTATTAGTAAAGACTAAGGCAAAGAAAGCATTAAGTACCTCATCCTTTTCCTTATCTTGTGTGGCAATGTTCCCTGTTGATAACTGACTTAAATTTTACAGAGAGATAGGAATCTTGAAGACAACTGTGGACTTCCCAATATTGAGAAAATAGACAGCTGAGTAAAGGAAGCACACAGTCTGTAGATTTCTTCCTACCAAGGGAAAGGGTGAGCTTTCCATTTGTTATGTATTACTGAATGTGAGGATTAGAAACTCAGATTTTGTCCATCCATCGAAAAATATCTCCGATCAGATCACTGCCAACTGTGAGACGCAAATCAGTAGGAAACTAGGCTTTATGTATTTTCAACTACTCAGAATTACTTATTCCTCTTATAGCTTTAGCTTCTCCAGCTGGACAAATCTCATTACTTTTTCTTCTCTTTTGAAGGTCTTACAGTTGGATGAGGACTTCTAAGCTGAGACAAATTAAAGTCCATGCTATTTAGCTCTGCTATACCATGATAGTCATAAGTCTTTACTGCTTTTGGACCTTCCTCTTCATGGCAGTACCCTGTACCAAAGAACCATGTCGGGTCATATGGAACTGCCTCAAATGTCTTTACATGATGCTACATTGTGTGGTCATTCAGGGGTTTATCTATATCGGTTGCCTCATATATAATTATGTTTTCCTTAGAAACCTTCCATTGAGATTGTTACATTTTGAGACAAGGCAATACTTCAGTACAGGCCTTCACTGAGTTGGATGGAAGGGGTGAACTGAGAGAACAAAATACTCAGGTTGTCCACCGATCTCATCTTGAAATATCTGCACTGGAAACAGACACAAACTTTTCTTTTTCTCTCTGGTCTACTAGTAGGTGGCTGGGAATTCAGTTAAGAGTTTGAAATAAATTTCTGTCATGCTGGAAGTTTGAATTAGCAAATTAAACATAGTTCATTAATGATATTTGCAGCCCATGTTGTGCTAATTAAAACCAACTTATTTTTCTATTATTATTTGCATACAGTTGCTCTGCAGCTATGCACTTGGAATGATAATACTGCCTTGAAACGCCAGGTTTTTGGCATCACCCTGGGCTAATGAATGGAGTGAGACAGTATATTCTTAAGCTGTACTAGATCTTCTTGTTCTTCTGTTTCAAATATTTCACAACTAACCAACTACGAAACAACAACTGCTTCAAAGCCTCTGTTAAAGGACTGCACGTTTCTATAATGACAAGCAAAATTTACTTTGTACACCCATTCTCATATTCAAAAATAAAGTCCCTGTAGTCTTCCAGGTTGCAGATTAGTTGGGACTGGGAGAAGATATGGAGGCATGCTTAGAGTGGAAAACAAAATAACAGTAGAAGGCCTGCGGCATAGTGGCCAAGGTAGTGCCTCTAAGTCTCTAGATCAGTGTGATTTTCTGTTGTATACTAGAGCCAAGATTAAGGCAAGCAGGAAATACCAGAAGTGACTGCACCTATATGGGCACAGTAGGACTTGGAGTATCCATACTTATCTGAGTTCCTCAAGATTTAAGACAACCAGATCAAAAAGAGTTCAGAGATGAGAAAATTTCAGACAAATGATTTATCAACAAAACTGACTTGTTAGTGCAGCTTTGGAGTCTGAACCTCTTGATTTTCCAAGTCACAACAGCAGTGAAACATAACTATTAATTTACATTACCCAAAATATCTAGCCAGACTTTAAACCTCTTCACAGCTTCAGATAGACAGAAGGAAGCTGAATAATTTCTTGAATAAAGACATGTGTGAGAAAACTAAGTAGATTTGTTGTAAGAAACATATTTACAAGGGTAGTAGCATATTACATAGAGCAAGGCAATAGATGGATTTGTAAAGTTAAAGACATTAAGGCTATCTTAATAAATAAAGAGCCTTTGAGATATTAGCTTGGCATCCTCTGACTTGTGTGAGCTTGCTCAGTTGCTATGAAGGTGGCTTTGAGCCATTATCTTCCATGACTCCTGGTTAACTGGGAAATTAATTCAAAGTCTACTTTCATTGTCATTACCCTGTGGCATTAGGACTGATTTATTCCATTTCCCTGTATAAATAAGTTAGTATCTAAGCAGGAGCATTTAGCCAATGGTAAATGCTTTTATCAAAACCTTTTCACCACAGATTCTGTGCAGGACAGAACGAAGAGGGTGGCCAAATTAAAAAAAAATATTAAAAGTAGGCAAACATGTAAAGCATTCTTTAGCTGGGCTAGTCATTGACATCCATAATAGCTCATTGAACCTAATGGCATCCATAATTAATTAAACCTGCCAGAAGCCTGGGAAAAATTCCTAATTAATGCAATTTTAAGGTTATCTTTTATTTAAACTGGACATTAAGGAATTTCCATGTTGTCACATTTCATGGGCATTGATACATTGGGAAATCTCCTGGCTCTGTGAAGGTCAGTAGCACAGCAATATGTATGACATCTTTCTCCTGAACATGATTCCTCTAAGCTGGGAAAATTACTCTGTGCCCTGATGCAGTGAGTGACACTCATCATCTGAGACAAATGTGGTACAGTGCATCACAGAATTCAGGTACTTTCAAGAAAGAAAGGTAGGGGTCTAAATAAATATCTCAGATTGCTAATTGAGTGGCCTCTGGATTATCCAGTGTTGTTAAACTATGCACAGCAAGTGGGAAAACAGCAAGATCCTCTAAATAAATAAATAAATATTGTTTATGAATTTATTAAACCAAATCACAATATAGATTTGTCAAAATGGTGCAAAGAAGTTAAAATCACTACAATGAGTTAGATGAGGCTACAAACCTCCTTAGAGAAACAAACCAGTACTTTCCTGAGAGGAGGGACCACACTACTTATTTGCATTGGATAACGATATCGAGAGTTCCTGACCTTCTGAAACTTCATCATATTCCCTTAGGGCAGTTTTCACAATCATCATTTGCATCAGTACAGGGTTTCTGTGGCTTCTCAGTGAGTCAAAGTGGCAGAGAGCTGACTACAGACAAATTGATCCCTTGTTGTTCACCTGAGTCAGAGAGCTGATCTGACTTGGTAGCTGTACAAGTGCAAGAGCTCAAGAAGGGAGAAGGAACATTATTTGTGCCAGCAGCCCAGTTTTGTAACTACTTAATCCAATGATGAAACCACACCCTTGGAGTATAATTTCTGTCCTCTCTCCCATCTTCTGGAAATGGCTGTGGCCACCCAAAGGCCCTTGCTAGTTTTAATTTTTCACCCCCTTGTAAGAATAAGATTGTCTCAGATTCCTGTTTCCCATCAGCTGTAAGCAAAGATTCAAACTCAGAGGTCTATAAATCCCATCTCATCTAAAAGCAATTGGATATGTCAACACAGACAAAATCCATAATCAGTTTCCATCACCAATTACAGTTAACAGTGGTTTTGCATGAGAGTCAGATCAAGTTCTAGGTGGTTCTATCAGCCTATAGAAAAAAGAAACACTATTTTACACACATGAATTTCAAAAGCACATTTACTGTAACTGCACAGAAAATGTGTGAAAACCATTTGAAAAGAAATGCCGGGGCTCTTCATTATTATGCACTCCACCTTACCATTTTCTCAACTGGGAAATGGACTTGTCTGGTGTTTTAGTAATCTCCAACCAAAGAACCATCTTTTCCCCTTCTATAGCATGACTAATTATTTAAATGATGTATTCTTAAGGAGGAGTCAGGAAGATGCCTGCAATTAACATAGGCTGAGATCACATATTGAAGAAAATATTTTCATGTCTTTGATGAAAGCAAATGGTATAATGAGGAGATCAGACTTTTTTTTCTCACTAAAAGGGAGAATACAGGAGGACGACATTACTGACAGTCGAGTATTCTAGAGGAAGTGTGATGTGGGGGGCAGTAGAAATATTTATAATTGGTTGTTCAGGGAAGGGGGTTCAAAGGTCTGTTACATATAAGGTGTCAAGTCCATACAGTACTGCAAACAGATGCCTGTGATATCCACGGAGATACTTAGGGTGCAGTTATACAAAATGTAGGCCAGGTATCTTCACCTCTGCTTTCAGTAGTCCATTATTCCTCTTCTCTTATGTGGTCTCTGGAGCTTAAGACTGAGTGAATTTGTCATGAAAACAGTAAAAAATAAAAACCCTCTTCTTTTTTTCTTCTTACTCTCTGAAAAAAAGCATAGAGTTGTTGTATTATGGAGTTGAATTAGCCAAGCAAAAAACCCCAAAAAGGACCAGAAAAGAAGATGAAAGGAATGGATGACCTTTTCTTTTGGTAGGGGTTGACTTAGCTGTCTTGTGTAATTTCACCCTTAGGAATTCTTTATATAAAGTATTTCCTTCCTTGGCAAGGCTACTTTAAGAAATCATTCTACTCTACTAAAGACAACTCTGCACAGCTCTGTACTGACCTGGATGATGTGGGCTGATTTATTTACTTGGGTTTTGGTGGTTTTTTAAGAGGCGTTTTGAAGTCAAGAGTAAGTTAATGATTTTGACCCATAAACATCCATAGCAACACAAGTTGTTCTGTGTGAAACTGTGTCAAAAAGTTATTTTGTGCAAGACTGTCCTGGTGTCAGGGAGAGCAGGGAAGGGCTTTAGTAATGAAGAAAGTGATTGCATAAGTATGCCACTACGTACACCTGAGGAACTGTCAAAATGTCATGAATGAACCTGCCTACCTCAATAAGTAACCCAATGTCCATTGGCATTCTAAATTTTTGCATAAATACTCCTTTGCTTTAGTGGTGTTCCTTTGCATATTTCTTCTTTTTCCAGCATTCCTCCACTTTAGCAGTATTCCCTTTCGCCAGAAAGGAATATTTTGAAAAGGTCTTTGTGGTTGTCACTTCTTTATGCACTCACATAAACTCACTGTACTGACCAACTATTCCTGTACCACCCAACTCACAAAATTCAGAAAATACTTCTGATATTACTAGACCTGCAGAAAAAGAGTAGCTGTGCTGGTTTTGTCTTTTAGACTTCTGTCCTCAAAAATAGGGGTCCTTTCTTACACATACTAACCAAAAAACCCCACTATCTTAACATGTGATTTAGTATATTTTTCCTTAAGTATCAACTGGTTTTTAGGGACTGATCTTAGTGATCCTTCCACCTTTCTCACACTGGGACAGCCACTGTCCTTAACCAGGGTCCTGTGCATACTGTGCTCTTAACCACTGGGAAAAAAACACTGTTGGAATTGTTTGTGGTGTTCACAAGGGCAGCTTGATCCTTCTAAGTATTTCTGACTTAAAATAACACATGCAAAAATAACATGTTTGATAACCTGGAAAAACAGAGTACAAAGACCTGAGGGATGAAACCCACTGTTTTACTGACTCTGTTCTAAGCAGTTATCTCATGAATTCTGTTATTCTGATTGAAAGGTTTACAAAGCCCCAATGGTTTACATTTGTGTTATCAACTGGTATAAACCAACAAGTGCCAGCTTGAGAGGATCAAATTTCCAGTCACACTATAGTATTTCCAAGGATGTCTTCAGGGTCTTTCAGTATGTAATACAGCTAGTAAAATGCTGTAAAATGTCTATTATGCAATTTGGACAAAAAATAACAAAGTAAGAGTTGTTGGATAATCTATCACTGGTACACTAACAGCAGTTTTTCTAAAAGGTTTATCACCTATCAACTCCTATTTAAGTACCTGAACAGTAGCTAGCTTTTCCTAAGTGTTCAGATTCCATTAGGCATCTAAATGAAGTGTGAAGATTTTAGACATACTCTTTTGCTAGCTGTGGGATGCTGAGCACTTTGGAATAGATGACCAGTTTAATAAAGTCCCTTACACGAAAACTGTTAGCTTTTTAAAAAAACCCCTATGAATAAAAGTGGGAAAGCTGAAAATATTTTAGTACAATTTTCAAGAACCATTACTCATCTGTAATGTTGTCTTCAGTTAGATCTACTTAATGTATTGCCAAGAGTGTCTCCTAAACTAATAGTCTTAAGTCATAACAATAGTGTAGACCTATCAATATATCATCAATTTTCTAGAAGTAAAGACTCCGATCCACACCAATAAAATCTGTTAATGCTTTTATATATATATATATCAAAAATTGCATTGCAAGTGTCCCTGTATGAAGGTTAAAAATAAAAATACAGTGGTAGAAATCAGTGTCTGTGGTAAGAAATGCATAATGAAGATGAATTTCAAAGTTGTACGTGAAGTGGTAAGAAGGAAATGAAAACAGAAGATATGTATGTTGCAACAGCAAATAACATGTAAGTTCCATATCAGAGGAAGACCTGGAAGTAAAACAATTCCTATACCAATTTCTTGGTTTCCATAGGAAGGAACTGCAGCCCAAACAGCACAACCCAACAAGTAAGTTTTGCGAGCACCGGAGATACTCAGAATTATGTACACAGGAATAACACAGTCTGAAACCATATAGGTCATCACCTTCTTCTCAACAGCTATGTATAAAGGTAGTGAAGTCCTTGATAGGAATGTGACTTTTTGAACTTTCTTCTCTGGCAGGATCTGAAAAATTAATGTCCAGAGTAAACATAGGATACTTTGATTTATCAGGCTGATTGATCTGGCAGATAGCTGCTCATGCTGTATGTTTAAGTGAATTATAAAATTAGTGACATTATCTCCTTTTGCCATGAGATATTACAGGATCAGTTAACTTGTACATCCCCAAAATACGAAATAGCTTTAAATAAAGAGCTGAACATATTAACGCAGGTAAAATCCCTAACCTCTTACAGATTAGTTTTTGCCATTTGAGTTGATATCACCAGTTTGAGCATTTTGAAATCTCATTATACTTTTTTTTTTCTGATACAGTTTTCATAAGGCAAGACTAAATCTAAATAGAAGTAATCATACCATTAGAAACTATATCACATTGCGTAAGTTTACAGTTAGCACTTAGCAGAATTAAAAAATAATTCATACTAGCTTCTTTTTAAGATATTCAGTAATAGACAGTTCCATATTTTTTTTTTTTTTATCCCTCTCTCCTGCATGGCCATGAGATGAAACAGACTGAAACAGATGTGTAAGTTATCCTCATTTAGAGAAAACTTCCATTTTATTCATTGTCCTGTATGTATGTGTCTGAAGGATATGGTAAGAGGACTCTGTAAACCTGAAAACAGAACCTAAATCTTGAGGAGGTCAACAATGCCAGAGGGCTTCAGTTACTGAAAAAAAGAGAACTCCATTGTAAGGTCTTTTTGTAGGCATGAGCAGGCTGAACAGGCACAGGTTCTTATCCCATGTCTTGAGTGACTTCCACAGTTTGCACTGATGGCTGAGGAAAGATGGAAAGATACATGACATGCTAAACCAGTTATGCTTTATAGGTAAAAATGGCAAGTGATAACTGTGTGAACACACATACTTTAGTCAAAACAAACCATTTTAGCATACATATGGAGGCTACATATGCCACATAAGGAGTGCCATGACTGAAATTTACTAGAACATTTCTTTAATAATTGTTATATTGGAATTAAAAGTGGTAAGGCAGGAGTAGACAAATCTCTGGTATGTCGGAAGAGCTGTCACCAAAGTCAGATTTTAGGGAAGGAAGGAACAAAGAGTAACAGATACTTTGAAATCTGCAGCCCACTAGAGCTTGTGATAGAGGAAATTGCACAGAAGTTAGGCTAGGGAATGAATCAGTCGAAGGGACGTCTGCATGTGACATTGTAGGCAGAGAGAATCTCATTTTATGTGAGCTCTGAGCCAGCAGAGCCTGGGCAGCGTGACATCATTCCAGAAATCATGTAGCCATTTTACTCCAGCAACGCAAGCATGCATCTCTGGATATTCTCAGGGTGTATTATTTCAGGATCAGCAATACAGTGATGCTGTGAAGGCCCTCATTGCATTGACTCTTTTTCAACTACTTGCCATCTACCACACAGACACAGATAAAGGCTAGTTGGACCTATTTTTTTCCTAGAGTAAGAGTCAGATCAGACAGGGTAAAACCACAGGAGAACCTGAATATGGGCCTCAGTTTTGGTACACCAGAATAATGGTCTCACATCAAAAAGTACGCAGGAAGACTTAGGTGAAGAGATGCACACAGTCGAACTGGTATGTGAAATGCAATTGCCATGTCTATAAGCAAAACTCCTAATTCTGAATAAAAAGAACTTCAAATATGAATAACAATTAAGCATATGACTCTTTTTTTACTGGACCCAGCAGAAATTACTGTTTTTATTAGTGCTCAAAATAATATAGAGTTATCTTGAGGCCAGGGCAGAAAGCTCTGTTTGGCTAAAGAGAGAGTAAGCTGAGGATTTTTTTCTGGTGTTTCATTAAGAAATCTTGTTTTTGGTTTTCTGGGCTGGGCTGTAAGGCCTCTTTAAGTGTTTAACTATGGTTTCACTTTTTATAGCTTCATATGGCAGCTTTCCTGCCATGTTTTAATATTTCATGCACAGTGCTAGGAGTTTGTGGCATAATGAAAAAAATGGAAATCACTTATTTGAACAAATTCATAGGATTAATTATTCACAATGAATAATTGACCATCTCTGCCAATAGTATTCACTCTTCTCCCTTTCTCCGCCCTTGGTCCATGTCACATTAGATACTGAAGTGAATGGTTAATAGAAATGCAGCAGATGCTGGAGCTTCCAGGATCCTGTTTTGGAACTGCATATTTTCCAAGCATTCATACAAGCTTAGAAAGAGAGGAAGTAGCACTGAAAAATACAGTGTGTGTGTGTAAAGGTGGGGAGAAGGATATGACAGGAAGAAGGAAAGAAAGGAGAGAATACATAGCTACGCTTGCTGCAATACTCCCTTAAAGTAAATATTTGTTATACCTTTATCAAATCACTATGTAAACCTGGACTGTATGCAAATCTGCATTAGTGCAATTAATATGAATCATCTAGCTGAGTAATAAAAGAAAGCTATTAATCACTGCAAATGTAACTGTCTTCAGCTGGAATCCTCAACTAAACACAGATGTTAAGAAGTCAAACATTGCTCAGGAGGTTACTTTCAGCAAGCGATCTGTCATTGCCTGATATATATTCCTTTATAAGAAAATCTACTACCAGATGTGTCTGTAAGTATGGCAAGCTCTCCCTCCTGATGACTGTACAGATGTTTGCTTTGTGGTAGGTAGCTCTGAGTCTCCTTCCTCACTTTCTTACATTGCTTAAGGTAAAAAAGTCCTGTGCTGAATGTAATCCATTGGGTCACTTATTCCTTTAAATAATCTGAGATATTAATCTCCAATCCCAGAGCAGAGAACAGAACAATGATGTATTTACATACAGCAATTTACACTACATAAGTCTTGAAACTCAGCCCTGTGGAGTTATAACACCTGTATCTCAACTGATGGCAAAAGAGAAGAACTTTGCTGGCGTGCTGCTTGAAACAAAGGTCACTCTCCCTTTCAAAAGGTAAGACTGATGCATCAGACAGACCAGTTTATGGACTCATCTTGTTTTACCAGTTTTAATTACATAGGTATGTACCACAGCTACAAAAAAACTTTTACTTCTCCAAGATCGAGGTGTCAGTGAACGCTGAAAGGTGCAGTGTTTCCTGACACTCCTGTATATAACACCAAAAGTAACCTAAGGCAAGGTTATGTTCCTCAAAATGGTCCCCAGGAAAAGCCACATGAACCACAAAAGGAAACCCAGTTCTTCTTCCCCTGTAATATTCAAACTGCCTTTCGTGGCCAAGCTAAGAGACAATGGCCTTCCTTATCTGAAGCAATGAACTGTAAAAACATGGTTATCATTTTATTGACTTTTGGATGAAAAAAACTCATACCTTTTAATGTTCTCTCCATCAGACACCTGAGACACCCAGTCTGGTGCTAACAAACACTGTACTAACAAACACACAGGTTTTTCAGCTATATCTTTCAACTTCCAAGATGAACTGCCAACAGAAAGCATGTAATTTCACCACAGTGAAAAGCCAGACTGGTTTTACCTGTTCTGGAAAAGAAGCAACCTTATCCAGTCATAGATTTGCTTGGGAGGGAGGAGAAAAGTGTTGCAGGAAAGGAGAGAGAAATTGGAGCACAAGTGGATACTGCTTGCATTTCTATATCACTGTTATGTCACACTGCTTTCTGCCCCTTTCTCAGATCACAGCAGCATCTATCCCTGTCTGAAGATTTATAAGGTAGTTTTGCTTCCTATTTGCAATGAGGAAAACTAAGGATAAGGAATGATTTTGATGACTGTGTAAATTTACTGTCATTTATTTAATTGCCAATCTTGCAAAGTCAAGTAGTTTAAGACCCTTTCCTGGCAAGTAGGATATAAGCACTTTAACTCCTCAGAAGGAAAGAACTGAAGTTTCTGTCTTCTGTATCCTTAAACTATAAGATTATTGTACAAGGGGTCACCTTTCCTTCCCTTGAGCTTTGAATAAAAGTGGAGGTCTTCAAGATGTTTGGACTCTGACTCTACAGGAATTCAGAAGTATGTCCTAAGATCAGGCTCCTCAACATGAATAAGCATGGAAAACCTTGTCAGTGGATCCTAAATGGGAAATATATACAGAGCTGTTTAGAGCTGACAAAAGCGAATTAGTTCTGGACAAATGTAGAAGAAAGAGGTTAGTTGTTTAGGGAATACACTGATAAATGTTAGGATATTTATGGACTCTCACTATCTAGAGGTTTTGAGAGAGAATATGAGGACAGCACCGATTAACTTAAATGCCTAAATTATGTGACCTGTCCCTTGGTTCCTTCAAGAAAATTCCTTTAAGTCCTTTTCAATC